>NC_137223.1:2015000-2615000 GCF_949987685.1 Ammodytes marinus | reverse complement strand
GGAGTATAGCCTTCTGGTGTCACGTGGGGTCACAGGTGACTTTGTTGGTATAGGTACTCGAACTGCGCATGCGCAAGACAGATATATCCAGTGCTTAAAGAGCCGCCTCTGGCAGTCAGTAAAACTATCCCTTTAAAGTAATATACATGCAGTATAGCCACACAGAATAAAGGAAAATGCTGAGGTGCTCCAGGTTGACAGTAGAGGTGGCGCAGCAGAGAGTGAATGGTCGCTGGATTTGTCCCAAAGGAGAAAGTTTAGCAGTAAATCATAGTAAATAAAAATGGGGTCAGAAAAGCATTAAAGGTGCTGTAAGCGGAATGGTTCTTTTAGCTAACTTCCTGTCAGTTACTGCAGTTAGCAGTCCCCTCGCTCGTCCCTACGTCACCACATTAATGCACTGCGGTCTTCAAGCAGCGAGTTATCTAGCATCATCTCAGATCCATAAGTGTGATAAAACATGATATAAACCATCAAAACAGACATTGGGAAGGATTTTTACCTGCTCCGCCATTGTAGGCGCATAAACATTCACCCATCTGTTGCTCTGGCGTGCACCGGCAGTGAGACCATGAGTGAGACGGGTGTCGGTTTGTAGCGTTCTCTCTTGTGATTGGATACAAATTTCGGGATCCTCCAAGAAGTTTATTTGCCGATTTCATGCAGAGCAGCTGACTGAGAGATCGGCTTTATGAAACGTGCATATTATGTAAGTGATCACTGTATGAATAAAGAGCGATTTAAAACTTACGTATATTAGGCAAGGCAAGGCAAGGCAATTCTATTTATAGAGCACATTTCAGGCACAGGGCCACTCAAGGTGCTTCACAGGGTTAAAATCAAATAAAGAATACAAATACAAAAAAAAAAAAATTAACAAATTTAAAACATGGATAAAAATACAACATTTAAATAAAAGAATTAAAACATTTTACCAAAAAAAAAAAAAAAAAAAAAAAAAAAAAAAAATTACAGGTTAAAAGGGAAACAAGAACGTTTTGAGACCCGATTTAAAAGAGCTGAGAGTCTCAGCGGACCTCAGACTCTCTGGCAGTCCGTTCCAGACATTGGGCGCATAAACGCTGAATGCCGCCTCTCCCTGTTTAGTCCTAGCTCTGGGGACTTTTAAAAGACCTGTCCCAGACGACCTAAGGGCTCTGGGCGGCTCATAACGTATCAGCAGATCAGTAATGTATTTTGGCCCTAAACCATTTAAGGCTTTGTAGACCATCATCGATATTTTAAAATCAATTCTTTGAGTGACAGGAAGCCAGTGTAAAGACCTAAGAACTGGGGTAATGTGATCTACTTTTTTGGTCCTAGTGAGGACTCGAGCAGCAGCGTTCTGAATTAGCTGAAGCTGTCTGATTGATTTTTTAGGAAGGCCTGCAAAGACACTATTACAGTAGTCAAGTCTACTAAAAATAAATGCATGGACAAGTTTTTCTAAGTCCTGCTGAGATATTAGCCCTTTAATTCTCGATATATTTTTAAGGTGGTAGTAGGCTGACTTAGTAATTGATTTAATGTGTTTTTTGAAATTCAAGTCGGAATCTATCACTACTCCAAGATTTCTAGCTTGGTGTGTGCTTTCTAACATAACAGATTTAAGCTGTGCGCTGACTTTTGATTGTTCATCCCTGGCACCAAAGACAATTACTTCAGTTTTGTCGCTGTTTAATTGAAGAAAGTTTTGGCACATCCAGTCATTGATTTGTTCAATGCATTTACTTAGTGCTTGAATCGGACCATAGTCTCCTATGATCCGATCACCAGAAATCACCAGATGTAATGTTTGGGTTGGCTTTTAACTGAAAAATCACTTATCTTGTGGCGCTTGTGGATATTTTTGAAGGAAGTCCACTTCTAGGCAGATGTTCAGTCACTCTTAAAGCTCTTCATTTGTAGATGATTTGCCTCACGGTGGACCGATGGAGCTCAAACTTTTTTTAAAATAATTTATAGCTGTCCCCAGACAAATGTGCAGCATCACAACTCTATTCCTGAGATCCTCTGAGATTGTTTCCCCTTTTAGCATGTCTGACCTGTATGGGTTCACTTTGGTGAGCCTAAACTGACCTGGTTTTATCTCTGTTGTATCTAGTGCCGCCCAATTTCTTCCCTAAAGATCTCTCACTACATTGGTCCATTTCATGACTCAATTTGGCCCATCTGATTGTGTTTACCTGCTCCATTTAAGCAATGCAGCTCAGGGTTCACAAACTTTTGCACATACAACATTCGTCAAATAATTTGTTTTATCTGTTTTAACAATTGATTTCTGGAAAAGAAAAATGTTGAATTGATAAACAAACATCTGTTATTTCATATAAAAAATACTGGTATTGATAAAAATGAATTAATGATGGTTACAATAAATACAATTCCAAAATGTTCAAGGGGTTCACAAACTTTCGCACTTGACTGTATAGTATACCTGATTTCTCATATATCTTAACTTTTTGATTTTTAATTCCTACCACAGTCCACAAAATATTTTAATTTTTTACTCTTTTTATCTCCCTTGTATGTATTGTTAGAACCAATATACCAAGGTACATTTCTTGTTTGTGAAAACCTACATAACCTGATTCTGATTCTTGAATTTTTGACTGACCAGAAATGAAGAATCACACTTCCATAAAGTTTGGGGATTCGCATAAGCCCAGAATCAATAGAGCAGAGCCTGAAATAGATTTATTTCAAATCCCTATAGTCATAGTGTGGGCCAAAGTCCTGATTTTCCCATCAGTGTCTGGTGGTACAGTATATGCATCTATGGTTAAATGTATATGCTCCAAGTTTGTAACACAAGTGTTCTGTTTATATATTTGTGGTGTTTAAGCCTGAGCTGAAAATAACACTGATAATGGTTCTTTTAGCTCCTTCTCACAGTTAAAATACACTATACAACTGTTTTCACATGTAGTAGCATTAACTATGACTATTGTACTTGGTTTCATTTGGAGCTGCAACCCCCTCTGTCCTTATTAAAGTTAATTCAAGTTTCATCTTATTGCATCCCTTGTATTACTGTTAATTGTGTTAATGTGGTGGACTGAATGGAAACAACGGAAAATGTGTAGCTCCTCAATGACTGAAACAATTGTGAGCCATCAGAGAGAGGAACACAGGGACTTTTGGCCCATAATGAAATAACGGTGAAATTGCGAAGCTGGAGGGATATTTGCTTTTAAATCACAAAAAAAAGATTTTAAGCAGGGAATCATTTTGATTTATGGTTGTCAAATACATATGCTAATAAGTTCTGGCTTTGGTGAGTTCTGGTTGCCAAGTTCCCATCTTCAATATCTCCTTCTCTTTCAACAGGGGATTTCAACTCAATGGCTTTAATAACATGCATGAATGGATTGCATTTTCTCCTTAAAGATTGACATTTTTTTTGAGTGATTTTCTTAACTTTCCCTCCTCTCTCTGCTATTAGCAAGCAATCAATGGCCAATCACCTTTTTAATGCCTCCTCCAGGATCTTGGGGGAAAGTCAGACACCCTTCAAGGTATCGGGCTTAACTTCCTCCACTGCATGCCCTCTTCATTTCTGCTCAGAAATGGGTGCAAATAATAAAGATAATGTTCGCTGACTAATGAATTCCCATTTCCTCCTTACGTGTACCCTGTTATTAGTTAGATCAGTATGGCAGTGAAAATTAATTTGCCTTTCACTTAGCGGGGACATTACTGTGATTAATTTCAGCGTGGAGTGGAGCAAACCTGAGCATTGCTGCAATATGAGGAGTGAAATCAATTTACTGTGATGTGAGAAGACCTGGGGAATGTGGGACATAAACAAGTATGGAATTACCCCTCTCTGTCTTCTCCTCTTAATGGGAAGAGAGCATCATTTGGCAAGGCCCTTTTGTGACGGAAATGTGAGCCCCCCTTTTAGCCTTCACCGGGATAAAAGGAACTTGGAAATGAAATTCTCTCTATCTATCAGCCATTATTTCAATATCACACACATCCCCCACCTGTGTGGCTGGCAACGGGAAAATCAATTTAGATAAAGAAAAAGCTGTTGATACCCTGCTTTTGCTGGCAACAAAAGAAGTTGAATTTTTTCAGATGATTCACCTGCTAGTGCTTACCACAACAAGCCAAAGTATTACTCATTAGGGCGGGGCCTCTACAAATCAAAGTCAAATCTTCTAACCTTTATGCCTCATTGATTTAACCTTTGTGGAAAGCGTCATCAGGTCAAGGAGAGATGAAAAGGTGCTTCCTTTCGAACATAGGAAAAAACAGCACTGTTTAAAATTAGTTTGACCCCACTTTTCCTAACTGTATACTGGGCTGCATGGGTCACATTAACATTTCATCACTGTGCTACACAAGTGTGACCTACGGTACACCGGCAGCTTTAACTTCATATAAAAAGTCAAGAACAAAAAATAACACTGTAATCCGTCTGTGCACACAAATTTACCATAGTTGTCCAAAAATAAAAATAATCTTCATACGTTTATGCTAAAATTGCGTCTCATCCAAACCCCTTTCATCTGGTGAAGACAAATGAAGAATGGCCGTCCTCATGGTCAAGTTAGAGAGTCCAGAGACTTTGGGGCATCAAAGCTGATCTGAGAGATTGAACTGCGACTGTGGCGTCATCCCTCACACTCTCTCTCAGAGGCGTGAAGGCCACAGAGGACGGCTTTGTCCTTGGTTTGCCAGCTGTTCAGCCGGACACTGAAAAAAGTCATAGTCATAGCAAGATGGATGGCTCAAATCTTTGTCTTATCTTGGCAATGCTGAGGATCTGTACTGCACCGTGGAATGAAGACAGATGAGCACTGACTAAAACCCATTTTTGGGGGACGCTCGGTGCTATCCCTCAAGTGGACGGAGGCCAAGGCGTTCTGTCGGGGGGGGGGGGGGGGGACGGTGTCCATGGACCGCTTCGAGCCCCCAGCGTCTTCAGGGGATGAGATGGGCTGCCAGTGTTTTTCATCAGCCGAGCAGTGATGTATGACGGGAGCTTTCCTCTAACACTCCGGTCCGGTGGTGGATCAATAGTTGGAGAGCTGGCAGAGCTGGGGAGGGATCTTAAGGAACCGACAAGCTGCCCACACTGAGAGGGATGGAGGGTCTTCCTCCCCCCAGCCCTCTCAGAGACCTGCCGGCCGGGGGGAGAAACTCAGGCTGTGACTACATTATGGAACACTACACAGCAGCCTGATCACTCCTCAGTGGGCCGAGCTACTTTCTGGGCAATGTGAAAACACTTGAGATCTTACTTTTGGAAAGTATTTCATGTTGTTCTCAGCATGCAGTTGTTATTTACTTAAACTTTTTCGATTGTGAGAAATAAAGTATTTCCTTAACATTCTACAGCTTTCCAAATCTTTTAATATCCCTGTCCCAACTTTTCTGAAACGTGTTGCAATTTTCAGTTTAAACAAATACATATGAAGTTTGTACTGTAATGTATTCAATACACGTTGAAAAGGATAATGAAATGATCACATGTTTTATTCACATTTTACATAACCCCAACAATTGGGATTGGACGTTTCCAAACTTTCAAATGACTATGTATGCAGAAGCATTCACTGACAACGTTTTTCTCTGGCGACTGGGTTGCAATGTTCTTCTTATTTCTACGACTAATAGTGTAAGTCTAAGTGAAGCTCTTAGGTACAACTGAATAGCTCAGCAGTAAGATAATGTATAGTGGCCTGCTGATATAATGTGGAGTTAGACTCTTAGGTGTGGTTCACTCGCAAAAAAATCTTGCAATCCATGTTATAACACCCTCGCCGAACAATAGCAGTGTCCAATATGCTATTAAAGCAATGTGACAAATGTGTTTCTTTTAACCTGATTCTGGCGTTTCACAACATTTCAGTTTAAAATGACACAAGTCAGCAAGTTTTAAATGGCCCTGCTGATTCTCAGAGCTGGACTGTTTGCACTATACGTCTGTGTCAAGCTTCAAGTGTGCTCTGCCAGGTTAGCAGCTCACTATCAAGCAGTGAAGACAGAGCCGGCCCAAGCCTTCAGAGGGCCCTAAGCGAAATATGATTAGGGGGCCCCTCTCCAATGTTAGCGCTGCTGAAACTATAGATCTTTGTTAAATATCATTCACACACCCAGTGTTTTCCGCTAGTGCCTCCACTGTGCGAAAATATTAGACAGCCGAGATTCAGACCCTCCTAGGGGGGTCCGGGGGTATGCTCCCCCGGGAGATTTTTTTAACCTTTTTCAAGTGAAATGAATGAATCTGGTGCACCTTGAGAGGAAAATTATGAGGCTAAATCTGAGAAATTTTGTGTGAACAAATAATTTGGAGACACTGGGTCAGATGAATTAGAAGCTATTGAAGAAGGACACATGGATTTTCCATAAAAATATTAATATAAAATAAATTATTATGGAGGGTCCTCTGGGTTGGGCTTGGAGCTCTTGTTCTTTTACGGGACATATTTCTCTGTAATATAATGAATACATTTAAGATAATTTTTTTTGCATTTTCAAGCTTTGTTATTAGATAGTACAGCGTTGAAATGGGGAGACAGAGAGAGAGAGGGGGGATGACCTGCAGTAAAGGTCCACAGGTCGGATTCGAACCCGTGACCACTGCAACGATGGCCGGAGCCAATATGGTACGCGCTCTATCCACTACGCCACCGGAGCGCTCACACTGCATTTAAATGCAGTGTGAGGAACTAAGCAGAAGAACTCTTTTTTTCCACAGACAAGGCTGAAATAGGCTATAGACTATGCACAGTGCATGGGCAACTGAGGGCAGCCCCATTTCCAATTGTTTTTAAATAAACTCAATACACACTGTGCATGGATGTGACCGTGACATGATCAGATAATATCGGATTTCCTCCCAGATGAACTGATTACATTTTTAGGCTATTAATTATCTAGACCAAAACATTTTATTCCTTTTTTTTGTATGATAACTCACATTTGCATAATATGATGTTAATATCAAACACACAAACTAAAAAAAAAAAAATTATTTTAGTTTTTTGGAGGGGGCCCCCCAGGTAGTCGGGGGCCCTAAGCGGCCGCTTAGTTCGCTTATGCCTCGGGCCGGCTCTGAGTGAAGGGCAGATAGCAGTGCTACCCCAGCAGACATGATGACCCACTGAACACTGTCCCTCTGCTCCCATTACTCACACTCAAGTTCCTGCCTGCTGACAAGTCACAGCAGGAAATGTGACTGAACTCATTTCAATTGATTCAAAATTATACAGTCAATTCTCATGTCTGCTTTTTGGGACTTTTTTTTATTTACCAGGTTTGGTTGCAATGTTTATTTTACACATTATGTCATTTTGGAACTAAATACATACGTGACACTTCCTGGTTTCTTTCTGGTATGTATTTGATTCTAAAAAAATACAACCTAATGTGGTAAATAAACAAGGCAAAAAAAAAAGCACACAGGGGCGTTTAGTGATGATGTCAAGTTTATCCTTTGACCTGCTCCCCTTGACTACCAGTGTTTAAGCTAAGCTAACCTGGATGACCAACCTTTGCCCATGTTTATATAAAAAAAATGCGTGCACAGATTTTTTTTTAAAGAAACTAATATTACGAATACTGAATTGAGCTTCAAATACTAACAGTCTGATCTGAACAATCAAACTTCCCCTATGGTCTCTACATAGTACCTATGCTGCCCATAACCAAAACATTTGAAATAAAGAGTTCATGGGGGCGCCCTTAACTCAGTTGGTAGGGCGTCCCCCTACTTTAAAATCTTCAGCACTCTCCCAACCCAATGTGCATGTTAAACTGTTAAACACCGAAATAAACAGCTGATGCTGAGAGAATTTTCTCCATTGCTGTATAGGAATCATCTTGCCTATAGATGAATGTTCCAAGCAAACATCATGGTATGTGCCTGACTTCACATGCAAGTCATCCTGTCCGACAGGAGGTAACATAGCCTGGTCCTACCAGACCATCATACTTCATTTCATTTGTACACAAGGTCTGGAATCACTCATTTGACAAACGTTACCTCACTTGAAGGCGGGTGCCTGTTGAAGTTTAAAGCTATTGGACTCTGTATTTGCCAACCAATCGCATAGCGTTTGGTCGTGACGTATGTCATGCGCTAGCTTCTGACTACAACTGAAACTCATTCTTCTCAGCCACTCCCTCTGTTCGCTGATTGGACCGCCAAAAATCTGGCTGAGAAAACCCACTAATATACCCCAGACCCAGACTGACTACTGAAGGGAAATAAAAATTGAGCGAAATAGGTAGAAGGTGCCAGGCTAGAGGTAGCACATGAAGCTGGGAAAACAGCTGCCGTTTCTCAATTCGCGTTCTTTTCTGTACTTGTGTACTTGCATTCTCGTAAAACGTCATCAACCGTAGCCCAAGTACTGTTCCAATTCAAAGTTCGCATCAAGTCAAGTACCCGGAAGTGTTCCTGATGTGTTCTTCAACTGGCCATTCTATCGAGGATGCATCGGTGGTGACTTGTGCGGACTTGGGGCCGTTAGATATCCCAGAATGCATTTCGCAGCGTAGTAGCAGAGCAAGGAGGCAGAGTCGGCAGAGGCGGACAAGGCGGAGAAACCCACAACTGTAAGCATAATTATTACTATTTTATAAATACTACTTTTGTTTCAGAATACCGGTATGTTGTTTTGAAGTTTTTATTAGATGATAATTTAATTCTCCAACCTGTCAAATCCTACTTAGCTCCGTAAACGTCCAACTGCTAGCTTGCCCAGCTGTCCCACGGGGGATTTCTAGCTTCCCCCGCGGGACAGTAGCTTGCCCCGGGGGATTTCTAGCTTCCCCCGCGGGACAGTAGCTTGCCCCGGGGGATTTCTAGCTTCCCCCGCGGGACAGTAGCTTGCAGTAGCTAGTCCCGTTTGGGGGTGCAAAGTTGTGGTTCATAACCGTATGGTGAATTGCCCTAATGTGGGACACTGCTTAACCTGGGATACCTAAGGTCCATCGCATTTATCTCCTATTTCTGACACATGTTAATAGATAATATTGTTGTCAAATCCAAGCAGGGGTTCCCTGTGATTGAAATCACATGAATTCACAAATCAATGCTAAGGCTTTACATTTGAATGGTATCATGTATTGGTCAAATGTATTGGCTTGATATGTTAATATATTGCATAAGTTGTAATTGCAAATACTGTCCTCACCCTATGTTTGTTATGTATACTTTATTATACTAGCTATGTTTTTTGAGCAAATTGTTTTGATAGCAACAGTGTTTTTTATATTTTACATTCACATGTATACTGGCAAATTCAGTTACAAATGGACTTCAGGAGGCAAGAGTTTCAAGAAGAAAATCGCTACTTTATTTAGCATAAAAAACAGAAGATGTCTTTTATAGACTTCAAACATGGTTAAACTCAACATGCCAAGCAAGTTAAAATCAGCTAATTTAAATATTAAAAACTGTACACAGAGGAGAATAAAACATGTCATTACAAATATGTACATTTATTTACAAAGCTAGGAATATTTACAAACCATGTTCTTATTATCTCCAGAGACCTAAGGAAGATGGCCCACCAGCATGTTCTGATGATCCCAAACGACCTCTCCACAATGTTGCGACCTCTGGCCTTTTGTACCGGGCTTCAATATGACCTGGTAATCAAAATTCACATGGATGGGTGGCGGTAGAGCCAAATGATGGCCACGGGACGCTGCAGGCAGGAGTACCCTCCATCACCCAGCAAGAAGTAGGTGGGTACAGGGCCTAATTGTAGAACGGGGAACGCCGGAGCACGAGAGCATCATGCACCGACCCCGGGTTCCCGATGTAAATGTCTATACATTTGCTCTTAGCATCACAGATACCCTGCAGGATGATGGAAGTGAAGAGCTTCCTGTTAAAGTAGCTTTTCTTCTGTTCTGCAGGTGGTAGAACTCTGACATGGCACCCATCAATGCCCCGGCAGCAGATCTGAAGGCCGAGCAAAGCCTGCCCCCACCTCCTCCATCTCCTCTGGCTTGGGGAAATGGATGACCCGATGGAGGATGGCCTCCACCACGCCATGGACCGTCACCCTGCACAACGCACCACAGGCCAGCTTGAATTTGGGACGCTGCTGGCCTTGCTGCCCCGGCCGGAAGAAAGCCCATGGATGGAGCCATGAGGTCGAGGTGCTGATGGGGGTAGCCTGTCGAAGCTATCCCTGGAGAGCCCCCTCCAGAAAAGAAGACAGCCAGGATAGGCACAGGGGTGTCGAGCTTTGTGTACAGCTGTGAGCTGCTTCTAAAAATAATAATAAATATATTTTTAACATCGTTGATTCAGTTATTTACTATTTATATTATTTATGTTTATTGCGTGTGTGTGTATATATAGCCCTGGAAAAAAATTAAGAGACCACTCCAAATGTTCAGTGTCTCTTGTTTTATTTTTAAGAGGCATGTGTTTAGCTTAAAATGAACATTTTGATTTTATACTATAAAGTACTGACAACATTTCTTCCAAATTCACAATTAAAGTATTGTCATTCAGACCATTTTCAGACCACAAATTTTAAGAAAAATCCGGACTGTTCTCTTAATTTTTTCCGGCGCTATATATATTTACTGTTGATAGATAGATATACCAGTATATGCCATGCTTATTTGTTTATTTTAAGTACAATCAATTGCAATTATGTATTTATTGTCTGCTAAGAAGTGTTAAAGTCTATCAGAATTAAAAAATCCATTAAACATTTTACTTGTTTGATCAGTAAAGGGCCTATGAATTATTACATGCCTAGGTTTTTTTTAATACATTTTAGCCTGTTATATATGTTGTGTGTAGCTTTAAGGGGCTTCAACTTTCCACCCTGTGGTAAAATGATAACTCATTACAGTCAAGTGTATCTATCAATATTAAACGATAAATTGAAAGGTTAAAAACAAGCCATAACAATAAAACACATACGACGTGAGATAGACAACTGAGGAGGGCTCGTCTCCACCGCATCCCAGCTCTGTAGCACAGTTAACGAGCCGAGGTGATGACGCCATCGAGTCCGCTGCCGTTCCAATTGCAGGTGCGTGCTCCCGTTCTCGGAAGTTTGTACTTAGAAGTCCGGACTTAGCAAGTTCGAACTTCCAAGTCCGCAAGTCCGTACTCTGTGTACTTGGAATTGAGAAACGGCCAGCTTTTCTCTTCCACAGATCAGTCTGGCCTGTCTCCTGTCAATTTCCGTGTGGAGGACGCAGTTTGAACCTAAGGCTGGCCTGTTCAAGGAAGGCAGCCCCCTGATTGTTTCATGTAGTCGTCAATGTAGCCTCCTGAGACCAGCGGTTAAGGATTACATGAACAAATCAGTGGCTGCCCTCTGTTCATCCGATTGGCCTGGGCATTTTTTGACTGGACTCCTCCCACTTCCCTGAAGCAGGAGGCTGTGGTCCATCAGGAACAAAAGCCTCACACCACAATAACAGTTTCGTCTGCTGCCTATCTTCTCAAAAATGCATTATGCACATCTCTTGGTTTATCTCTGCACATTGCACTGTACTTTTTATACTTCATAGTGATTGTGATTCTTCTGATATGATCCACAGCGGGATAAGAACTATAATAAGATAAGATGTTTACTACTTGTCAAAAGTTTGCCTTTCAAGTAATGTTCTTTTATTTAGTTGTAGTTTGAAAAGAGCCGAGTCATGTTGAGCTTGGAGTCCAAGGAGCCCCAAAACACACCGCCACCACTAGCATGAAGCAGACGCTGTTGGGAAAAGGTATGTGTGTGACAACAGCTACTGAGGTTTGATCAGTTTAACACAGGATCCTTTTTGCTGTCAGCAGGCAGGAACTTGAGTGTGAGTAATGGGAGCAGAGGGACAGTGTTCAGTGGGTCATCATGTCTGCTGGGGCAGCGCTGCTATCTGACTGCTCTTCACTGCTGGATAGTGAGCCGCTAACCTGGCAGAGCACACTTGAACCTTGACACAGACGTAGTGGAAACAGTCCAGCTCTGAGAATCAGCGGGGCCATTTAAACTCGCTGACTAGTATCATTTTAACTGAAACGTCTTGAAATGCCTAAATAAATCAATTAGATTAAAAGAAACATATCTGTCATGTTCATTTAATAGCATATTGGACACTGTTAGTGTTCGACAAGGGTGTCATAACATGAATTGATAGAGCTGAAACACATTTAGGAGGATTGATGGGGTTTGGGTTTGATTTCATTGCTCTGGATCGGCGTTCAAAGGGGGCCAAATGATGTGCAAGCACAAGTCACCGGTCATCCCTCAAGTGGGGCTGACTTTATGCCAGCTCATCCTCTTTCTGTGGTGTATAAGCATGACGGACAATTAAAGCGGCTACGAGTAACATTTAAATATCTTTTAAACAGCCTCATGTTTCCTCTCATAATCATAAATTACCTTTAACAGCAAACGAGACCATCAGTGCAAAGAAATACGTTTTTATATAGTTTTTATTACTGCGTTTGGTCTGGTCGCACCCCCGGTCCGATTTTCGGTTCACGTGTGCATGCTCTATGGTCACATATCCGTATTGGTCGCAGATTTCAGTGTGGCGCAGGAACGCGATTTGAGAAACCTATCCCTCCAGGTGAGGGAAGGGGAGCGGGAGCCTTGTTTGTTTGTCGTCATAATGACTGATAACGGGGCTGAACCATCAAAGAAAAAAAATAAAATGCAATGAAGAAAAGCTAAAAGGGAAAGTGATAGGCGGGCGGGAGGGCGTTGCCAAGCAACGTATACACAATTTCACAGAGCGAACCAAGACTAAAGTGCTTACTCCTAAATGAATGAGCGGTAGCCTACAAAAACAAAGTTTACTTTGCCTCACCAGCATCATCAGATGACCATTATTCATCGGAAATAGTCATTATTTACAACAACATAAACACATTACCTCATCATGATCCATACTAACTGCCGGCTCTCGTTCATTCGCTTTGTGTGAGGACACGGAATCTTTCAGCTCCGTGAGAGGTGACACTGCATCAACTCATTGCAATCAGGTGTGTGTAGCACTGACTGGCATTAGTTGATGCTGTGTCACTAACCACTCTCACAGAGCCGAAAAGAGTCCGGTGCCCTCACACTTTCAACACACGGACATGCACTATATTGCTTCCTGATCATTTGAATCTCGCACGCCCGGCACGAGCTAGTCGACAGCTGGCGTTGTAAAAATACTACCGCTTTTGTCCATAGCGGTCGCCAATGTGCCATGTTACTCGTAGTGGCTTTAACTTGATCGATTTGGAGACTTAGAGGAGGATTTCTCTGGTGGAAGTGCAGTAAGGAGTTCAAGTGTATCTCTTTCTATCCAAAATATGTTCAATACAACTGGACTCTAACATGTTGTAAAAATTAAATAAAGATGTTAACTTTGGCTTAGAGATGCAAATGTAAGATATTTGCATCTCTAAGCGATTAATTAATCACAGAAAAATTAACGCGATTAAAAAAATTAACGCAGATTAATCGCACTTCTATATTGCCCTTTGACCCGGTGCAAAAGAGGTGAGATGATAGCGGAGCTGCACCTGTATCTTGCGGACACGGCCCGCACGGGATTAAAGAGTAAAGAAAGAAGCAGGGGAAAGGGGCCGAGGACAAATAAGCATGAAGGTAGGAATACGTTTTATGTTATTCTCGCAGTGTCTGTGCATTATTGATTTAGTGGGTGCCTAATTAACAATGTAGGTTCAAAACATATGCCTGTCTTTTTTCCTCCTTTGTGTGTGTGTGTGCGTCATTTAGCCTGCTTGTTTTTTTGTGTTTTTTTTCTTTCGCCGCTAGTAGTTCCTTAAAGAGGACCTATGATGCTTTTTGACTTTTATGACCTATAAACTTTGTTATGATGATTTATAGTCATGCTTAACCATACTAAATTATCAAATAATGACTTACATGCATTTCGACGTATTCCCTGCTGACCGTCTGGGGTGTCTGTGCAGAGCACTAGACACTATTCTAGCCAGTCGAGAAGTCACGTGTTCAAAGCGGCTTGACGCTTTGTAACTTCGTGACGTCGCATGTAACTTGGTGAAGTCACCACGCGGATGTTTCCATGTATGGTAATGCTGTCACTTCCCTGTTCGCGTCTGCCTCGCGCCCTTATAGGTCCATGCTCGCGCTTCCCGCCACTGAAAGTGTTCCGGAAGGAAGGTAACCAATCACAACGGAGTGGGGTTTGCAGGAGGGGGGGGAGGGGAGCGGAGATGGCCGAAGCACAGGCGGAGGGAGCGGAGATGGCCGAAGCACACACACTCAAGTGTTGACAGGACGTGCTGGATCGCCAAAATAAGAGAAAGAGCTTCCCGAAAATCTACATAAACAAAACAAGAAATTAAGACCAGGGGCCGGTTTCCCAAAGCCTTCTTAGAGCCTTCTTAACGCTACGTCATTCGTAACCCCTACGTAGAGTTCCTACTTAGCGTTTCGCCTGTTTCTCGAAACGTTCTTTGCTACGAATCTCTTTCGTACGTCATACGTTGGTAAGGTTGGTCTGGAGCGCCCGCAGAGCCTTCTTAGCTCTACCGTAGGGATGTTTCAGCTCTCACTTGTGTCATTTAACTACTAAATCTGACTGTATTTCATATCAAACGGACACAGCGATGACTGTATTTAATAACAAACTGTTCAAAACGATCCATATAGTGTATATCACGTATATTTAAAGTATGCTTAGGCTAATATATATTTTAGCAGAATACCATTAACTCTGATTCACAAAGTGTTCAAACTATATGAACAAGTAGCCTACTTTAATTAGTCATCTAACTGACTTGACAATCAGCATTAACTGAATGGATGCGATGTCCGTCAATATGAAAATACTTTACGTGATACACTATAGCCTACAGTCGGATCGTTTTTATCAGTTTGTTATTAAATACAGTCATCGCTGTGTCCCTGTGATCTGAAATACAGTCAGATTTATAAGTTTAATGACACAAGTGAAAGTCCCTGCGATCGCTGTGGCATCGCCGGAGATACAAACCCCCACATTTCCTTTCCGTAAAGCACCATGCGTAAAATGGACACGAGTGACATCCCTGTTGCGCATGGAACTGCCACAAGTCATTCATGATGAAAATAATTGCTGTAAACAATCTTCATCTCCTCCGCTGTTTCTATATTTTCTATATCTTTTTTCAAAATCAGTATAGGCTATGGTAGTATGTTCGACCATGGTTAACACTAGAACCTCCGCACTGTGTTCCACACCGGCTCGCTGAGCCGGGCAGAGTGCGTCGGATCCTCCGCCTCAAAACATGTAAACGTGCGAAAAAATTAATGAATAATCAATTAGAGCTTACCTTAAAATAAGTGTGCCATGTTACTGTTTATTGTATTTAGGATTTTAGCTCATTTGGACGCTGTTTGGGCCGTCTGTTTTTATTTATATAGGCTATTGGCGATATTATATCTACTTTCAGTTTCATTACTGACCCACCAAGTAACGTGATTAGTGTTCTTAAAGATACTTAGATTATAAAACAAGAGTTCCAAAACACAGATGATGATTCAACAAACTAATTTATGACTTTATATTACACTAGAAGTGCACGGGTAGATTTGATTAGACAGCATACAGATGCAGCTGCGCATGACATGAGCAGGAAATGGATAATCGAACTCGGAGCAACCGATTTCAGCAGTGTACGAACGACGTAAGGAGTGTTTCTCCTAAGACCCTGTTCGGGAACCACGACTACAGAGGTAAACAACTTTGGTAAGTCATAACGTAGGAGTCTTCGTAGCTCAGAAAAGTAGTATAATAGGTCCTCTTTAATATATTTAATGTAGAAGCCTGGCTGAGGGGAGGAGACAGAAGTTACGAGAGACGGAGAGAGAGAGAGAGAGAGAGAGAGAGAGAGAGAGAGAGAGAGAGACGAACGGTAGCCTATAGGCCTACAGTTGTTTATAAACAGGCATAAAGTGTCATATAAGTGTGCGATTAATTTACAGAGCCTGTAATTAATTAGATTAATTTTTTTAATCGCTTGACAGCCCTACTATATATATATATATATATATGTATATATATATATATATATATATATATATATATATATATATATATATATACACTGTATGTCCGCTTGGTTAATTGGTCACTGTTCAATGCAATGTAAGTGTGCAATTTATATGATAGTTATCTACAGAATAAAAAAAAGGAAATAAATTCATTACAAGCATGAGTTGCTTCAGTATTGCCTGCTGTCATGTTTGGTACATCACATTCCCCCACCAGCAGGCCCTGTCACTTGCCTCTCAAGAGCCATGGCGTCTAACAATAAGAGAGAAATACGACTCAGGAAATTGGTAGTGAGGCAGCAGGGTGTGACAATCAAGATCCATTCCTCTTTACTGTGGCCTTGTATACCAAGTAGCCAAGCCAGTCATGACCTGGTGAAAAATGACAACAGGAGCCTTGTGTGGGCCATAGCTCTGACTCGCCAAACATCCAAACTGGCCTGATTGATACTTTTCCATTCTGAAAAAAAAGAGAGCTCAAACAAGGATGAAAAAATACTGATAAAAAATGATATGTTGAGTAAAAAAGCTTGTGTGATACCAGGTTGGCATCAGCTAAGAAAGTAAGGAGATAACATATTATTGATTTTGGTTTTTAATGGGACTTGAAAAATATAAAATATCACTGGCGGTTCTTTTTCTATTGAATACTTTTTGAAGTGAAGAGAGAGTTGGGTCCCCCTCGTTTACCGGTTGGTCTTTGTTCCCACCCTCATCTATGAGGAAGAGTGGGAAGTCCGATATATTAAGCAGCGGAGATTTTTTCGTAGGGTGGTGGGGCTCACTCACCACAATAGGGTGAGAAGCTCTGAGATCAGGGAGGAGTTAGTTGATGTGGTTTGGGCATCTGGTAAGGATAGACCTTGGTCGCCTCCCTAGAGAGGTTTACCAGGCACGCCCAACTGGGAGGAGACCCCAGGGCAGACCCAGAACAAGCTGGAGAGATTCTAACTCTCAGCTGGCCTGGTAACACCTGTGGATCCCCCAGGAGGGGAGTTGTTATAGGAGGGGACGGATAGGCAGTATTAGAAAATGGATGGATGGATTGATGGACTTTTTTGGAAAACCTTTGCGGGCGAATGCTCCTTTCTCCTATCAACATTGTTTTTGCTGTAGAGCCAGCTGAATGAATAGAGATATTTCCTCTTGTTCAAGTTTTAGAGGTAATCTGTCCAAATTATCAATACGGAATGGAATATTGTGGATTGCAAGCATATATAGAGAATGACATGTACAGCTTCAATACCATTTATAAAATGTGAAACGAACACAAGCACACACACTTACCAAGAACGGATCTGCCAGCAGTTGGTTGTACAGCTAAACCCGCTGCTTTTACATTAGCACAACAACAGTCACTTTCTGAACAGCACTGCATCTGCTCAGCATTTCTTTTCAAGTTTGGTCCACTTAACCCATTTCCATAATTCATGAGTTTATTTGCATGTTAATTAGCAAATAGACCCGGGATCTGTCGGGTTTTAATTGCTAGTGGGTCTGAAAGGTCAGTTCAGTCAAGAGCCTATGACAGTGTGCGACAGCCAATAAGCAAACACGGCAACAAGTGTGTGAAAATAACTGTGGGTTTGAATGGCCTACCCTTGAGTTGCTGTCATATGGAGGAAGCTGGGTAAAGGATCCTCGTAAATTTTTTCTCCCCACAAAAAATAAATAAATTAAATTTGAAAGTAGACATTCAATTGCTTTGTTGAGTGTTCAGCCAGCATTCATGAAGTTATCTAACAGTCAAGATTATCAGCAAAGCCTATACACAAAGATTATACACAAGATGTCTTAAAAATAACTCCCTGGCTGTATCTTGTTAGTATAACCGTGACTCCCTAACAATAAAGGCAGCTGAGCATGACAGATTTCAGTGATTTTTTTTCCAGCGATGCAATGTGACTGAAGATACAGATTTACAGATTTTTTCAGCATGATGATTAAAGGTGAAGTAAGCGATTTATGCATGTTAATATAAGTGTTCACTTATACAGTGTGCACGTTTCATAAAGCCGCCCGCTCTGCATATAATCAGCAAATAAACTTTTCGGGGATCCCACTACTGATAACCAATCAGAAGAGAGAAGGCTACAAACAGTCACCCGTCTCACTGCCGGTGCACGTGCAGAGTGACAGATGGATGAATGTGTATGCGCCTACAATGGCGGAGCAGGTAAAAATCCTTCCAAATGTCTGTTTTGATGGTTTTTATCATGTTTTATCACACTTACGGATCTGAGATGATGCTAGATAACTCGCTGCTTGAAGACCGCAGTGCATTAATGTGGTGACGTGGGGACGAGGGAGGGGACTGCTAACTGCAGGAAGTTAGCCAGACTGACCATTCTGTTTAATGAACCTTTAAGATTGCTTTATGACCCAAACCAAGATGTTTCCCCCACTTTAACAAATTGATTTAGTTCCTAGCTAAATCTTAACCATAGCACTTAATACATGTATTTTAACTGTGATTTGTTTGAGTTTTGGATGGCACAGATACATGAGTATTATTGTGTCATTACATTTGGAGGACATGTTGAATCGGCAGGAACCAATGGGCATGGGCTGAGTGTGTCACAGAAAGAATCCTTTAACCCTAACAGTGAGTCTTTATAATACAAACACATTTCTGTCGCTGCCATATCAAGAGAACAATTACACACACACATTTTCACGTGTTGATTATTAATTTTGTGTTTTGTCCAACTGGTTCTATAATTTATGAGTACATTTACTAAATTAGAAAGTTGAGTTGGTTATAACTTGGCCTTTTAGTTAACTGGTAGTATTTATAAACCGTCACCGAAATAGATCTTTCTTTTTATTTCGCACTTAATTTGCCCGACAACACGAAACAGAAAAACTCAAGTAAATGAGGTTCAGTAGTACTTTTGTGCACGGGTAATGCTGCCATGCCGTAATTCCGACGACTTTTTGTTCTGTCAGATCAATAGTCCAAAATATTTCCCAATAGTCCGAAAGCCCATTGGTCCAACGGCCTGCTGTTCCGAAAAACGAAAGCCATTGTTCCGAAGTGCCGTTATTCCGACTAGTTATCCGTTATCACTTTACCGCACGTTTCTTAATGTAACGGTAGTCAAACTTATACCTGTGCGTGTAGTTGCATATTGCCTATTTAGACCCCGGCCCCCGTTCTCTGTCCATGGTGCTGAAATATGGTCGTTGGTGCTTTTCTTTTTCTTCTTCATAAACTTACATTGTGAATGTTGGATTTCTATTAATTGTGTCATACAACACGATGTGACTACTGAAGGGGAAATTCTGAAATGCTTGATGAATTTTCTATGGGCCAGGAATCTCCACACGCAAGCGGCTGAGTGTATGTGTGTGCTGAAACAATATCAATGATAAAGGTTAATGACAACAGTGATGATGGCACAGGAATTCAAAGAGAGGTTATCAGTGCCAAATAATGATTATGATCCTGTTCAATGAAACCAATGTTGACTGCCTGTATTAAACAAATAATAAACAGAGGTCTCCTAGGGATGCAATCACACAGAAAGGGTGTGATTTATTAAATTTCATGTATTTTGATGTTATATTAATGTGTATGTTTATTTGAACAAAACACTATAATTATTTCATAATAATGAAAGAAAGGCAATGGGGAGATTGATATGTTACACTCATGTTACCAAACCACAAGGAAACTAAACAAAAGTGCAGGTACATTTATGAAAATGGACAAATACAATAAAGGCTCACAGGATTCTCACCTCTTGACTGAACTATTTACAGGATATTGTTCTGTAGCAGATATGACAGTACAGTGGGATGTCCTTCTCCCACAGGCTGTAAAGCATTGGGAGGGCTTGTCAAGGACACAGACGCTCCATGATCGGCCTTGTTATGCCAGAGTCGGAAAATGGCTGTGATCCCCCTGATGGCTGGATGGGTGCTGGAGTATCCACTTAAGGCTTAGCCAATCTCTTCCTTTTGCATATCGTTGAAACATCACTTAACATTTCACCCCAACACTTTAACTTCACAGTGTTATAAAAGTGACACATATTACCTACTAAAAGAAATGGGAGCATGAAATGGCCCATAAATCCCGACAAGCACTGCTCTCTCCGGAAACATGCTGATGTGTTCTCCAACTTGGGTCTAAATATTATGACTCGCAGCGGAAGTGTGAAGTGTGTGAGTGAAATGCCGGCAATCAACCAAAGTGCAGATCGTCAACTATTTTACAAACCCGATAGTATCATGTTGTGATCAGAGAGTCAAAGAAACTCTGTATGAAAATGAGTTTCATCTCCTTGAAAAGGCGTTTGGTCAGAGGTAAGGTTACAACAGGGGGTCAAGTCACATTCCAAGGATGTAGCTAAGTAGTGTAGTAAAATGAACTGCCCCTCCGCTAATTAAAAGACATCATGAAGGGGGTTTGTAGGATTACGTCAGTCCCTGGGCTAAAAAAAGAGAAATAAGGGCAGAGCAAAGGGACGGATTGGAAGTGGCAGAAAAAACCTGAACGATTGGGAAAGGGGAGGAAAGTTAGGAAAGGAAAGAAATAATAATGAAACATCTAAAGATGCAAACTAAGGCCAGGGTGGATGCAAAAGGGTTAACTATTAGACAAGGGGATAGGGAACTTCAGATGCCCACTGGAAGAAGTAAGCTGTAGTCAAAAGCAGACGTTCCTATGGCCAATCGGCACAACCATATGTGGGAATCATGATGTCACATGACCGGCACGTAGTTAGGCAGAAATAGCCATAAAAGTTTGACGGTGTCAAAACACTCGCTGCGTTTCAATTGTCGTTCAACATGCCCTCGGCACTTGCCCTCGGGGGAATCCCCGCTGCCATCATAAGTGTTGTTCCAATTGACTGGAAACTCAAGTGAACTTGGTGAGATAGACCCTCGGAGGGCTGAGTGATCGAGTGAACATAGATGGTCACTCCGAGGTGGATATCACCCACAGTGCATTGCAGTTCTTCTTCTTCTTCTTCTTCTTCTTCTTCTTCTTCTTCTTCTTCTTCTTCTTCTTCTTCTTCTTCTTCTTCTTCTTCTTCTTCTTCTTCTTCTTCTTTTATTTTCCGTTAGACTGTATGCCTTTAGGGACATTGCGGCCACCAACAGGACATATATACTTATATACTAGGCTATATTTATTTTCCAAAACACCTCAATTAGCCTATCCTATTTCCATAGGAACAATCCAGTGAATGCATTGCAGTTTAAGCATTGCTGCTATAACGCCGACGGCTGGCAATTAGTAGGGCTATTTAAAACAGAAGTTTTTTGGTTGAAACTAATCGAAACTAAGAAAATATGTCCGACCAAACAATGTACAAGTGTAAGTGACACTATATTGATAATCTGAGTAATCATGTCGAAATTCAATGTTTGTCATGCTGGAATTGGCTTTATACAATATACTTTAGCAGAATGGTATAATTCTCGGACACAAGTTTCCTGTCCTAACAGAGGGAACTGGGGCCAGTTCTGGCAGGTAATGTTGAGTGTTTTAGCCGTCTGTTGTTATTGAGCATCTACCTGTTCCTGTCGCACTACCGCATTGTTTTTAGTACATGTCCGTTTTTATCACCCGTTTTATTTTATTGTTTCAGGTCACTGACGTGACAGAGGGTTGCTGTGGCCAGTAAGAAGCCTCGCTACTGGTAAACTAAGCACACATGTTTTGTTGTATTTTATTTACTTTTAGCCATGCTATTTATAATCTTATTTTAATTTGTAGATTGGAAGTCCCTCACTCCTCCTTCCTGATTTGCTGGGCCACAGGCAGGACTACTGTGTGTATGTTTAGGGTACTCAAGATTCAAGATCATACGAAGTAGGTTCATATTTTATATTTCCAATTGTGACAATTTGCTGAGTTATACCATTGGGCTGGCAACTAATTGTTACTTTGTTTTGTTCTTTTAAAAAGGGACCAGGCCAGCCACTGTTTTCTGTTGTTTTATATTTTCTTTATGTTTGTTTGTTTTATTTTGTAGGCCCATATTAGTAGCTTTTGCAATGACTAGTGTAACTCAGATTACTCTCCTTCTACATTGCAGAGATCTCTGTACAAGGCTGGGCCCGTGACACTTTATGTATTGCTAAATGCACATTTTTATTGTTTACTTCTTGTGTTACATATTTAGTAGATAGTGCATGCGGTTTCCCTTTTGCTTGGTGTTGGCTTTTGTTGCTTTCGTTCCTTTTTGTCCCTCTCTGCCCCATTTCACCACTGTCTCTCTGCACTGTCAATAAAGCATGAAAATTCCCAAAGAATATCTTAAAAAAAAAAAAAGATGTATATCATAACTAATGTAAACGGGTTCCTCCTGCCCATCAAATTGGAGGTGGCATCATCAGGCATAGAAGGTAATATCTTACCTATGGTTACCTCACATAATTCACTCAGTTTAATAACTGACAGCCTGCAACCGCCCGTAACAATATGAAAACCACCTGGGCTGAAGATAACTGTAAGGAGACCTGCAGGTCCCGCGGGCATCCCGCAATAATATAGACCTCTAATATAAGGTAAAGCTTTGACAATGTCAGGTCGCAGTGACCTTTGACCTCCAAAATCTAATCAGTTCACCCTCAAGTCCAAATGTAAGTTTCTGCTAAATTTGACAGAAATCCCTCAATGAATTCTCAGAATATTGTGCTCACAAGATTTTAGGTCACAGTGAACTTGACATACAAAATGTGATCACATTATCCTAAGGTGAAAGTGTAAGTTTGTGCCGAGTTGGACGAATATTCCTGAAAGATATTGCGTTCATGAGGCATGGGACCTCATGCCAAAGTCTGATCAGTTCATCCTTGAATTAGAGTGGACAATTGTGCAAAGATTGCAGGAAAAAACTAAACAGGTTCATGAGATATCACGTTCACAAGAATGGCCAGGACGAACAGACGTACAGAAGTCCAGACAATCTGAAAACATAATGCTTTCCTTTGAAAGCAAATGATCTGAAACAACCGTTGCTGTTGTTCTACTGGGGAGGACCATCTACTTCCATAGTAAACCTGAGGATGGTTTATCTACCAAAAGATTCATACACAAAACTCAGCTGTAAGTTTTCACCATTGAAACACACATCGAACCACAAAGGACTTCTCCCTACTCTTTCTCTCTATTGCATTGTCAAAGAGCGAAAGAATGGGAGAGAAAGTAGGAATGGATTTGCTAGAAAATGAGAATCAATGATAACGATAGAACAGCAGAGGCTAATTGAGTCCAATCTACAGCAGGCTGGATTAATTAAAGGGCAGGGGAGAAGACCTATAGATTGGGCTCCTGAAGATCTTCCTAATTGGACAAGATTAGTAATGATCGGGATATTTTGTCCACTGTTTGTGTCCCTTTGCAGAAATAAATTCAAACAGGAACAATGCGTGAAGACTTCTGGGAAGGTTTGATTAATGTTGTGGATAGTTTTGAGTTAGTTAAAGTTGTACCTTTATTCATATTTAGGGGGCCAAGCCCGAGTAGGGCTGGGACCGCGTTTTGCACAGCAACGCGGTTCCCAAGCCCTGCGGGGCAGGGAACCCTATTGATCTTGTAGGGATTATTATTATTATTTTTCTCCGCGTAAAAGTGGTGCTGCAGCCCAAACCGTAAAGGTTTGGGACATGCCACTTCCAGGACATATCCACGTCCGTACCCCGTACGCAGACAAAAAAATTCAGACATCCCAGCCACTAGGTGGCGCTACAACAAAGGAAAAGGCGTTTTGGGCTATAACTTCCGCACCGAAAGTCTGACAGTCAAAAACTTTATATCCACAGATGCCCACAAGTCAGCTGCATCTTTTGAGATAGGCCACGCCCATTTGCGTATATATACATTTATTGCTACATCGCAAAAACTGTGTCAGTCACCAAAACATACTCCTCCTACAGTTTTCTCACGATTTGGACGAAACCAAAAGCATTATGCTCTCCCGACTCCCACGAGCAAAGGAAGGTCAAATGATTTTTCTACGACCATCGGAAGACCAAACGGTAGCGCTTTAAAGATTCGCGAAAATTCCTTTAAAAAAAAAGGGGGGGGGGATTTTCTTGAAACTGAAGGGAGACTATCATGGGGCATACCTGAGCCTATGGCAAAAATATGGGCAAGAAATTCAGATGTGGGCCGGACTTATTAAAAAAAAGAGTTTTTCAATTTTTTTGCCTGTTTTCGCCATTTTCTAAGTCTTTAGGCGGGAAAATGGGAAAATTCAAAAAAGTGTCTTTACAATGGAGAGGTTGACAATTTGATTTTGCTATAACTCCCCAACCGAACATCGCACATTCAAAAACTTGACATCCACTTGTTCGGTACATTGAGCCGCATATTTCTATCTCACGTAATTTTGCGAATGTCATCCATAGGGGGCGCCAAAACCACAAAAAGCAAAGAAAACGCGTTTGGGGCTATAACTTCCACACCGAACATCCCACAGTCAAACACTTTATATCCACAGATGCCCACAAGTCAGCTGCATCTTTTGAGATAGGCCACGCCCATTTGCATATGGGATTTTCTTTCGCTACATCGCAAAAACTGTGTCAGTCACCAAAACACACTCCTCCTACAGTTTTTGTCCGATTTCGACGAAACCAAAAGCATTATGCTCTACCGACTCCCACGAGCAAATGTTGTGTAAAGAATTTTTCTACGACCATCGGAAGACCAAACGGTAGCGCTTTAAAGATTTGCACATTAGCTACCTTTAACCAAACTGCTCCTAAATCCAAAACGATTTATCCTATTAACACCAAACTTCACACATGTGTTTGTCCTATGGTTCTCAGGCTGGTTCTACTTTTTCCTTAAATTGCTCCAAAAGGGGGCGCCAAAAACACACTTGAGCATCTGTCTCTGCCATTACTTTTGCCTTTTGGTCTATAACTCCCAAACCAAACATCCCACATTCAAAAACTTTACATCCCCGGATTCCGTGAAGCGAGGGGCCGGCGCCGCGGACGACGACGCCCGATCCCGAGTCGCGTGGGAGGCTTGGCCCCCGTTCACAACTGCTTGCAGTTCTAGTCTTAGTATTGTTCTGCCTGAGACTTTCCCAATGGGCCAATTGAAATAAGGTTAAAGGGGGGAATCTATTTTAGGGGGCAAAGCCACCCCATTTTAAAGGCAGGCAATGCTGCTTCGCTCTGGACAATTTTAAAAAGGAGTCGATAGGCAGGAGTGATTGCAAAGTAACTGAATTCATTACCAAAAACACCACCGTGACAGAGGCAAAAATGGATCCCAAGAAATTCAACAAAAATAAATAAACCTGAAAAACGAAAAATAAATGAAATAGATTTTTTTTAACACTAATCAAAGCTGCAGCCCCACAGCAAGCCGCCACCTCCTCTCCTACAATCCAATGAATGGCATTGACCCTTTCAGCCTCTCCTTCCTGGAACTTCATTCAAGGCATTTTTCTATTAAATAAAATCTGTATGGTTGAGTCATCAGCTGACAACATATACTAAATGAACACTTAAATGATAAGCATTTGTATGCAAGCAATAAACAATAGCAAGCTGTTGCTTGTTTCAGGGGGCAAACGGTGCACATGACTCTCGCTGACAGAACTGCGAGAAGAAAATTACTTGCAGCTCTTGTTCAGCTGTTTTTGCAGCTTGTTCTCGACACACCGTCCAGGCAGAACTTCCTTCTCGGAGCTTGTCCAAGAACTATTGTGTGATTGGTCAGTGTCTGAATTCAATGAGGAAAATCAGCTGGCGCTACTATGGTAACAGCTGTGATAGGGCTGGGTATTGTCAAGAATCTCACGATTTGATTCAATTTCGAGTCATTAGGTCACGATTCGATTCGATTTCGATTCAATATTGATTGAAATGCTTCAATATCGATTCAGTATCAAGTAGAAATACACAAGAAAGAGTAAAAAAAATGTTTTTAAATAATTATTTATTTAATCTCATTGATTGATTGATTATTGATATAACATCAGCACAACTTTGAACAATAATAACATAAGAACCAGGTGCCTTAATTTCTGGTAACAAATAAAACATTATCACAATACCAGTATAAGGTGTACAAAAGTGAAAGAAAAGTGCTGTATTAAATGTAATGTAGGCCTATAAAAACTTAAATCATGTATGTTTCTTTCTTCTGAGCTCACAAAACACATAAGAACGAGATGCCTTCTGGTTACATACTAGATGTGCACAAATAAAACATCAGCACACAAGTAAAAAATAAATAAATAAAAAATTACAATGCTGTAGCAAATGTAATGTAATGTAGGCCTATGTAAACTTAAATCATGTTTTTTCTTTCTTCTGAGCTCACAAAACACATAAGAACGAGGTGCCTTCTGGTTACATACTAGATGTGCACATGAAGATTCTTGTTTAAGAAAATCAGCTGGTCTACATGTTCTGGATTAAGTGCACTTCGCTGGGCCGTGACAATATCACCAGCTGTTGAGAAGATCCTCTCAGATGGTACTAGTACCTGGGATACAAAGGTATCGTTTTGCTTGGCATGACAAAAGGGGGTATTCCCCCTCATGTTCTCTCCACCAGTTCAGTGGATTGGTGGAGAGTGGCAGTGACTTTACCTCTGTGTACCTCATCACCTCATTCAAAACTTTGTCACTTGTGGTTCTGGACACTGCTACTGGAGCATATGTGTTCCCCAGGAGATCAGCCAAAGCACAGGAGTCCCTTGCTTTCTTTGATGGGGGTCCAGAGTCATCAGCTGGTTCTGCCTGCTGCTCCAGCACGTCACCTGCCTCACTGTCTGCTGCATTTATTGGCCCATCCTGTTGTGAAAGTAAATAAATCACATTAAATTAAAGAAAAGCTTTATATTGCAATAGTCATACAGTTAGTTTCAAATCCATTGTGGGAGTGTATGATGATAGAACTTTTCAATAAAATAAAAATTACCAGCGTTCAAATAATTCCAGAGCTAACTGCATATTAAGACAACAAAACAAAAATATTCTGTGTGCACAGTTTCACACATAGTCAGCACCTTCATTCAATATAAATTTGTACTTACAGAGTCCTTCTCAGTTGCTAATGCATCAGTGATAGTGGTGAGATGGGCGAAGATTTCCTCACGCTCATCATCAGACAGAAAAGGCAGGGCCTTGAAGCACGGGTCCAGAGCTGAAGCTAGGAGGAGTTCATCCTTCAGGCCAATGTACCTTGAAAATAAAAATAAATTAATTAATTCACATTACAATAGATAGTTTTCCCCCTCATAATCATGAAATTCTAATTAAAATTAGTTTGTAGTGTATAGTTACTGTACAAAACAAACTGAATAAAACAGGCATGATGTAGAACAATAAATACCTTTTGTGGAGATCCTGGTGCACTGCAGATTTAATCTCCTTCACGATCCCAGAGTCATTGGGGGTCAGTTGCATTTCCTCCAGAAGTTTTGCTCTAAGAGGTGCGATGACAGACAGAGTAGGGGTACCTTCCTGAGACATCACCAAGGTGGCTTTCTTCAGTGCCTTCAGAGCATGTGCAACGTCCTCTGCTGCTGTTATGTCTGCCTCTGTAAGGGTACACTCAATGAGACTGACCGCAAGCAGCATGTTTGCAGCATTGTCTGTGACGATTGCCGGCACTTTCTCCACTAACCCCCATTCATTCATTGCCTCCTTCAACAGGTTCGCTATATTGATCCCTGTGTGGCTTTCGTTCATGGATCTAGTCTGCAGAACATGTGAAACTAGTGCCCACTCGTTAGAGATGAAATGAGAGGTAATAGTTACGTAGGAGTCCGTCGCTCTCGACGTCCAACCGTCACATGTAAGAGACACTCTCTCTTTCAATTTCAACGACTGCAAAACCGCGCTCTTTTTCTCTTCGTACAGCTTCGGAATGGCGACTTCTGTCATGTATTTGCCTGTTGGTATGGCGTATCGTGGTTCGAGCATGTGTACCATCTTCTTAAAACCCTCGTTTTCGACGACACTGTACGGCCGCAGGTCTTTGCATATAAAGACAGCCAACGACTCTGTTATCTTCTGTGCGCGGGCAGAACATGGCGGCAGATTGCACATTATGTTGAGTTGCGTTTGTTTCAAATCCGCGGGTTTAGCCATGGGTTGCTGCAGAACTTCTGCATGGTGTCGGCTCAGATGGTTTTGCAGGTTTGTCGTGTTGTTACAGTATTTCAGAACCGCCTGGCAAAGTTTGCACAACACCTTACTTTTATCTCTTTCCTGTGTTCCAGGTTTACACGGGAATACAAAATTAATCCACACTTTCAGGTTCGGAGCAGCTACTCATCTCGGTCGCCATGTTGATATGGCTTGGTCAGGTGCGGCCCCCGTCCGTATTGCACGAATCACACGAGGGTGTTGCTGAAAATTGCTGAATCGATATTGAATTGCAGGGAAAAGAATTGCAATGCATTGCTGAATTGATATTTTTACCCACCCCTAGCGTGTGACGTGTGCCGTGGTGAGGAGTTCTTGCGAAGTATGAAATGTCCAGACCAGAAAGAAATTAGTTCTTGTTCTCGCAGCTCGGTCAGTGAGAAGTTTGTTCTTTATTCTCGCGGAGTATGTGGCAGCTATGAGTGTGGGACTTGGAAGGACTGTGTACAGGTAGACTGCTGGGGCAGGGAGTGAAACAGGTACAAATAAGCTCAAAACTCTTTGGGAACTAAAACACCATCTTAACAGTATCAGTGCTTGTGCAAAGAACAATAACCAATGGAGGAAGAAGTGTTGATGACCATCTGCTGCCTTTACCCTGGAGCCCAGGTGAGAGGTGGTGGTGAGAGGCAGACATATGCAAGTGACTGATTAAAGGTGTTTCAACAGCTATTTATGGCTAACTGTAGGATTGGAAATCAGGCTTGTGTGTGATATAATTATGAAGATGTAGAACACAGAACCACAGCCTTCAAAATCAGACAAAGAATGAGCATGTTTTTTTGTGTGCAGCTTTAGTTATAGAGTATTATGCAGTATGCATGTAGTTATATGCTACTACAGGTGAAACTCGAAAAATTAGAATATCGTGCAAAAGTTCATTTATTTCAGTAATTCAACTTTATAGGTGAAAATAATATCTTATACAGACTCATTACATGCAAAGTGAGATATGTGAAGCCTTTATTTTTTATAATTGTGATTATTATGGCTTACAGTTTATAAAAACCCCAAATTCAAAATCTCAGAAAATTAGAATATTACATAAAATCAATAAAAAAAGGATTTTAAATACAGAAATGTCGGCCCTCTAGAAAGTATAATCATGCATATGTACTGAGTACTTGGTTTGGGCCCCTTTTGCATGAATTATTGCCTAAATGTGGCGTGGCATGGATGCTATCACTGCTAAGGTGTTATGGAAGCCCAGGTTGCTTTGATGTGGCCTTCAGCTCGTCTGTATTGTTGGGTCTGGTGTGTATCATCTTCCTCTTGACAATAGTCCATAGTTTCTCTATGGAGTTCAGGTCAGGAGAGTTATCTGGCCATTCATGCACAGTAATACCATGGTCAGTCAACCAGTTACCAGTGGTTTTTGGTACCGTGGGCAGGTGCCAAGTCTAGCTGGAAATGGAAATTGTCATCTCCATAAAGCTTGTCAACAGACAGAAGCATGAAGTGCTCTAAAATCTTCTGGTAGATGGCTGTGGTGACTTTGGACTTGATAACACAGTGGACCAACAGCAGCAGATGACATGATACCTCAAATCATCACTGATCCAAATTAAATGTTGCGTTTCATTTAGAAATCAAGGTTCCACAGTCTAGAGGAAGAGTGGAGGGGCACAAAATCCAAGGGGCTTGAAGACCACTGTCAAGTTTCAACAGTCAGTGATGATTTGAGGCACCATGTCATCTGATGGTGTTGGTCCACTGTGTTATCAAGTCCAAAGTCACCACAGCTGTCTACCAGGAGATTTTAGAGCACTTCATATTTCCTGTCTGTTGACAAGCTTTATGGAGATGCTGAATTACTTTGTCCAGCAAGACTTGACACCTGTCCACAGTGCCAAAACCACAAGTAACTGATTGACTGACCATGGTATTACTCTGTTGATTGGCCAGACAACTCTCCTGACCTGAACCCAATAGAGAAACTATGGACTATTGTCAAGAGGAAGATGAGACACACCAGACCCAACAATACAGACGAGCTGAAGGCCACTATCAAAGCAACCTGGGCTTCCATAACACCTCAGCAGTGCCACAGATTGATAGCATCCATGCCACACCGCATTTAGGCAATCATTTGTGCAAAAGGGGCCCAAACCAAGTACTTAGTACATATGCATGATTATACTTTCTAGAGGGCCAACATTTCTGTATTTAAAATCCTTTTTTTATTGATTTTATGTAATATTCTAATTTTCTGAGATTTTGAATTTGGGGTTTTCATAAGCTGTAAGCCATAATAATCACAATTATAACAAATAAAGGCTTGAAATATCTCACTTTGAATGTAATTAGTCTATATAATATAATAGTTTCACCATTTAGGTTGAATTACTGAAATAAATGAACTTTTGCACGATATTCAAATTTTTCAAGTTTCACCTGTATATACGATGAGACACTGCAGGTGAATCAGATAACATTTTTAACTCATAGATATCATTATAAAACCTTGCTATTTGATTACTTTAGTTATTTCTTGTGTTACATCTTTTTTTGCAGAAATGTTTGAATACATATTTGAGTTTTGCAATATCAGAGTAATTGTGCATGAATTTGCATCTCTTTAAAAACCAAAAATCTAGATGTTGGCTAAAGCCAGAATTAAAATCTAAAAATGTTCTTCTACAACATAGTGTCCAGTTATCAAAGTTTTACAGAATAGATCTTGGATATAGCCTATTTTCATTTTTATATATATATAGAAAATAATACAGGTATTAAAAAGCATTTTTGGCAGGTTTTGAAGAACAACATTCACACAATTGAAATAAACTAATGTTGAGAAATGTTACATATGGTTGTAGGGGAGAACGGGGTAATTTGTCACATGGGTTGGATGTCACATTCGTTATATCTCGCCACCAGAGCGCGCTAGCTCTGAAATGTTGATATAAAAAAGGTCCAGAATTGGGATCAGAGGTCACATACATAGACTTCCTTGGAGGAAGACAGCTGCATTTCAGGTGAGAGGACGTTTTGTGTTTTTCATGTCAAATTCTAAATATTTTGCTTCTCAGTATTTTTCTTCTAGGCTTTTACACAATGGGTTTATAACAAAACACTTGTTACCCTCAGAAAGTGTGAAGGGTAAACTATAGTTTAGATTGTGGTTAGCAAGCTAATTAGTTGGCAGATGGTTGTTGGCCTTGATGCTAGCAAGAAATTCAAGTTGGGGTTGGGCGTCAAATTTTTTGGGGGGTTGGTTGTCACATGTTATCTCAAGGCTGCAGCCAGAAAAGGAACCCAATAACGAAAGAAATTGTCAAGCTGTATCCTCACTGACACCCCAGAGAAGGAAAGAATAGAGCAGGAAAAGGCAGCTAGCAAGCAAAAGAAAAAAGGGCAACAAAATCAAAACAACCCAGTGCATCCCAAACTAGACCAGCTGCCAAGGCTACAGAACGTTATGTAGGCCTATTTGTCAACTTGACAATGCAATTAAACATTCAAATTTGGTTCTGCCTCCTTGCCTTCCTTTTAAGATTTTTCCCATTAAGATAACATTGTGACAAACAACCCCATAGTGTGTGACAACCGACCCCTTGATGGGGTTGGTTGTCACAATGTGTCAGAGTGTCTTTGATGGTAAATTACTTCTTCATTACAATAAGTTGGAAAAAAAGAGAGACACACATTTCTAGCCAACACCTTAAGCTTCAATTTAATGTAGGAATGGCTATTGACAGATGTTTTGGTGATGAGCAATTCTCACTAGAGTAAAAAGTGTGCCTACTTACCCCGTTCTCCCCTATAGGAGAAATATACAGATGCAAACGGACAAGGTTTAGTTAAATACACACCTGAATGTAGATTTTGGACCTTTTATTTATACTCATATGAAAGAAGACATGTTATGATAGGAAAATAGACAAAAATCTCTAAACTGACCAGAGCTTGGGAAAAAAATATGTTTTGCCTGCCCGTGTCCCGCCTTAAAATGTCAGCGTTAAACAAAGAGGTGACTCTGATGGCAGGGAATAAACCTCTCGGGGGTCATGGGCTCACCACAGAGCACATCCAGCCTCTCTGTCTGTGTAAACCCCATTGGCTGCAGGAGGAGATGGATCCACACGGCCAGCGGTCTCAGAGGAAGCCCTTCATTGCCATGGAGCTCATGCCACTCTGAGACACCTGATCTCAATCCAATCACAGGAGAGCCGCCTGTATGTGCTCTCAGCAAACACCAGCCGCCCAGGAGACTGGCTGCCTCTGGCCTCTCTGTCCACATCAATGTAATGCAGATCCTTCTCAGGCCCCCTTTTGCTGCTAGCCTCCTCCCTCCTCCCCACAGCTAAAATGACACACTTGCCATTTTTAACAGAAAACATTTATTGTGTTGATGCATGAGAGAAGACTGTACGTTTAGTTCAGCTGTTGTATCAAAATAATGTGGTCTCATTGTTACCTGTGAGAACAGAGTAAATAGAATTTACCTGCATCAAGTGCATTTGTACAGGGAAAACAGTACTACAGCGATTTAGCATTGCAGTCATAGAACACTTTCTGAATCGCAAAGGAAAACAAATGGATGCAGCCGAACCACAGGTTTTATATTTTATATTTACATGTGTGTATCATATTGACTACACATCGGATCATTCTTAACACTACAGGGATCTCTAGTCATTGTTTTACCCTATATGCTGTTTGCTTATTTGTATGTTATCTCCAGGTCTGTGTATGGCATGTTAAACATAATATGTGCAGAGCAATGGCGCCGGCTATTTAATCTTGTCGTGCAACGTGTGTGTCCCTTTGAATACTGTTATTGCCTCTTATAAAGAATGAATGAAAAAGGGCCTGGAGGGGAAACTTATTGGACCACAGTTGTTCATATCTCTGTAAAAGGCCAGATGAGAAGCACCAAATGAAAAACCTAGCCCCAATATTTCTCTTTGATCAGTGAACGCCTCGGGTGCGCTCACATATGCGCAATTGAGAGATTAATATGCCTGTCATCATTAACAGTGTTAAGAGGGATTGGGATTGCTGGCTGTGGATGGGTCCAACCCCCTCCCCCGATGACACAACAAACAGAGCGTGAGTGCGACTTCATGTGAACAGCAGAAGTGATAGTAACATTCGTAAAGATGACAATAAATACCATTTGTCTTCATGCAGGTTAAAAAAATTAAGTTCAGCTCAAAGGCAATAAGGCTCATCTGAACACACACACACACACACACACACAAAGGCATGCACACTCAAGCATTTTGCACCAGATCCTACTTTGAACTAAACCATTTCTCAACACAATCTTCATATAGATTATAGATTATATCCACAGCGCTCTGGCTTCACGTCTGCTCCAATTGAGTCGCGGGGGAATAATCATCTGTCTGAATCCAGTTTGTCCTGGGCCATGGCACACATAGTTGATGGATTGCTCTTTTCTTTCTGAATGCAAGGCAGCACACATTAACGTTTGTACTGTTTCTCCAAACATGCAGCGTTATTTCCATAAATGCAATCATACCACCGACCTCAGACAGCTTGCCTGGTGTGCTGCAGTCAGCACAATCGCACCGTGTCCCCTGTAACATGGCGCAGTGCTCTGGTGCCTCTCACACCGGGCCTGTGGTGTCAGCTGTGGTGTTAGTGTGGTGTTAGCAACTTTTAAACTTTAGCCTGAGCTGCATATCAATTCCACTTTTGCACCTGTATATTTGCACACTTGATTGCTTTTTTAACCTTCATTTTCTTATTTTCCTATCATACCATGCACTGGCAGAGCTAGTATTTCTGTACTGTAATACAAGTAACAGCTACTTATGCACATGGACCATCCATACCACTTTCTTTTAATCTAGGCTATGTATTGTGGGGTCATGTTTTTTGTATGGGTGGGATATGTATCAAATGTGTTGTGTGTATATGTATGCTGGCTGCTGGAACACCTAAATTTCCCTGCTGGGATGAATAAAGTATATCTTATCTTATCTTATCTTAGCAGGCGTAGTGGGCTGCTGCTGCTGCTGCCTTAGTGGCTGAAGCAAACGCAGACAATATGTACGTCCATTATGCTCTTAGTTAGATCAAGTGTTTTAATCGCTGTGTGTTGAGCATGTTTGATATCACGTAAATGTTTGTTAACAAAATCACTGAATGATATCTTTCAAAACTTGGAAAGATTTGAGTCAAACAGGCATGGCCCGAACACGGTGACCCTCTCTCTGGCCAAGCAACCTCTCCTGCAGGCTACCATAAGCACCAGCCTCCCTGCTGGCTCTTCTGCAGCTACTCCTCCTTCTTCCACGGCAAATAAAAAATTAAATGAGCTAGGTACGCCATGAGGTGAAAAGAAATGCAATAAAAAAATCTAAGATCGTCACAGAAAAATTCATATAACAAATACCACCTTCGAAACAAGGCTTCCCTTCGGACGATAACACAAAGTAATATGTATGAATATGCAATGAGAAAATTATGTATTATGTGTAATTGTCCGGAAGAAGAATAATAATAATAATAATAATAATAATACCTCAATAACTATAAATGGAAAATTCTGAATTGTTGGCGGGCAACTCAGATGTAGAAAATGTAGCTGTGTCTTGATCGTATTGCTTCGCGGCGGGGCAGGAGTGAAGTGCACTACCCACCTCTGATTGGCTGGCGGCTATCAGACGTCCTAACGTATAGTCCTCCCAAACGGTCAACACATCATTCGGCTTAACCGGTCACCGCTGATTTGAAATCATAGGTGGCGGACTCAAATAATTTAACACTGTAACACGGAAAATGCTGATTTTTCAAATGTTGCAGAAATGTCAATATTAACACCAGCATTTATCTGTTCCTTTACAACATAGTCATTTATTTCAGATTATATCTCAAAAAATGTGTGTAAGTGGGCAGTTACTCTTTAATGTGAGCTGCATTTAAAACACAAGTGCACTTTTTATTCCATGTTTCATTGCAGTCATTTTTTGTTTGACTGATCTGTTAAAATGTAATTCACTCAATGCAAAAAAATTATTAATTTCCTTGTAAACAGTATAATACCACCATAGCAACACATCTTCATGCGCCTTTCGTTCGGTTTCCTTGTTTTGCCTTCCTGCCCTTCTGTATGGCCTTTTTCTCTATCAGTGCACAACTTCTCATTCATTTGATTCATTGAGCCCCATTGGATTTTGCTGTGAAAACTGTTTTTTATTAATAGGCAGAATATTGAAGGATAAATGTAGAGCTACAATCCACAACTCTGTCCCATGTGCTTGATAACACACATACAAAAGCCAACCGATCCATACATCTAAGGTATTACAGACACCTTTGCACCAATATAAATAAATGTAAATAAACAATGACCTCCCCTGCATGGGCCCATTAATACATCATATGTAGGTACGTGGAGGTGAATGTCCTGCTGTGGCTTCTTACATCCTCTATTAGCTGCATGACTGTGTGCTACAGAGGGCTGAGCAGCCAATCTCTGGTCTGGCACTGTATTCTGGTGGTAATCTGTACTGAAGCAGCTACAGAGAGGGATTAGTAAACAGGGAAACTATGGAAAGGGGGGGGGGGATGAGGGCAGAGAGAGATGCTGATATACAGAGTTGCCTGTAGTGCAGAGTCGGCTCTATAAGGCCTACTGACATTATCAAATGGATTGACATTTCAAATATGTGTGGTGCTCAGCAGGTCCAAACGTGGTTTAAGTGAACCACGGGCCCCCTTGTCGCCGCACAGCAAGCCATGCATGGTCATTTCATCACCAGCCCAGAAATGAGATCCAACAGCCTCTCTTGCTTCCTCAAGACCTTTACATTGCAGACAATGCAATCTGAAGAGCAGGTGCTTTCCTCTAAACAGGCCATTGCCCTGCACTGACTGCAATAGTGTAAGTGCAAGAGGTGCAGTTTGAAGCATGGACGCCTGAGTGATTAATTTAGTTCACATAGTGCTAAAGCGGCTTGTTCGCTATCTCCTTTTTAGCCACAGCAGATATTCCTAAATGTGTGAAACATCTGCGCCCCTGTTAAGAGGTGACAATGTAGCACTAATCCACACAACCTTGTAACGATGCTGCAGTAATGACAGCAAAGCATGTGGTGTGTTTCCCATGTTAAAGCTCTTACCAAAGCCATAAAATATAAATAAAATAAACCGCTTCTCAGCCACCTTAGGAAAAATACGAGTGTGATGAAATTAATCTTGCCAAAAGAGATCAGGCGCTCTGAGTGAATATGTCCCCTTCCCCCCGCATGGAAATACATCTTGGCATGGCAGAGATATTAAAAGAAAGCTAGAAATACAGATAAGAGCAAGACAACTGCCTTGACTAACTTCTGTAACATTCAAACAGAACACAGGAACGCCGCTGATTGAGGGGGTCTAAAATGAAACAGTTTTCTGTTCTAAAGTTAGCTCAATGCTGCATCTGTTGTCAAATAATATAAGTATAAAACAGCGCTTGTGGCTGCGGCTGCTGTCATTCTGACTCTGTCACTGTTTTTCCATTCTGTGACTTTAATTTGTCTCTGGGGCTCTCTAAAATGAGCATTTTATAGACCATGTAGTAATGCTTATATGTTCTGTATTTGCTCAGAGTTTTAACAGGTAGAAAATATATACTTTTATTCGCCTTAGAATGAAGAGTTTACTGAAACCACTTTAGCTGTCAACTACGTACTTCTGTGACAAAGAGGTATCGTAAAAGGTTGACAGAACTAATTGATGTTTTGGAGGAGTATGCACTTTGTACATCTGAATCATGACAGCACGCGGCACCCCACAGGGGCTTAAATCTGTTCCAAGTTCATTCAAATACAACACTCAAGTGCAATGTGAGAGAGAGTCATTGATCGCTGTGTTCAACCCTTCTCTCTGTTCTGGCCTCGGTTGTTTAGTTTTGCCAGCCACACTCATCTTTGTTAAAAAGACCTAATAAATAGATCATCATCATCCAAAAGCAGAGCCAATGGAGAGAGTGGCACTGTGCATTTTGTGATCACTGACAGACCTGATAAGATTATCATGGCTGTCAAAAAAGGTCAAGGCCTCTGGACATTCCAAAATGATTTATGGAAAACTGCCCTCGGATTCTCTAGGAGCAAAATGTGCAGTCAGGGGATTGTCTGTGACACAATCCCCTGACTGCGGGGAGGGGGTGGAGGATGAAACATGTGAAACATGTTTCATCCTCACTGTGAAACATGGTGATGGCAGTATCATGCTTTGGGGGTCCTGTTCTTCAGCAGGGACATGGAAGCTGGTTAGATGGATGGATCCAAATACAGGACATAAAACCTGTTAGAGTCTGCAAAAGACTTGAGACTAGGGTGGGGGTTCACCTTCCAGAGGGACAACTAGCCTAAAAAGACAGCCAGATCTACTATGGAATGGTTTAAATTAAAGCATTGTCATGTGTTATAATGGTCCAGTCAAAGTCCAGACCTCAATACAATTGAGAATCTCTGGAAAGACTTGAAAATTGCTGTTCACAGACGCTCTCCATCCAATCTGATGCCAAATCTGAAGCTCAAGCTATTTTTTAAAGAAGAATGGGCAAAAATGTCAGTCTGTAGATGGGCAAAGCTGGTAGAGACATACCCAAATAGATTTGCAGCTGTAATGGCAGCGATAGGTGGTTCTACAAAGCATTGACTCAGGGGGGCTAAATACTTTTGCACGCCACACTTTTCAGTTTTTTTATTTAAAAAAAAATGTATAACCACGTTTCATTTTCATTCCACTTCACAATTATGCGCCACTGTGTGTTGGTCTATCACATAAGATCCCAATAAAATAAATGTAGCCGTGTGGATAACGTGACTAAATGTCGAACATTTCAAGGGGTATGAATACTTTTGCAAGGCACTGTATACTGTATATATTTTTTTACTTTGCCATAAAGCACTGGAGGAAACATTAATAGCTGTGAAGCAAGATTGCCATTTACAGTACTATTTCCCACATTGCTAAAATGTGCATTTTTCAATTTTGGCTGCCCCCTAGCGGCTGGAGTGAGCATTTTGGTTATTTCTTTAAAAATTCATAACTCCTCACAGGAATGGGCTAGAGACTTACTCGTTTGACACCACTGGTCTAGATCGTTTGGCTAGTGTACCATCCGTACTCCAGCACGGAACACTTCCTCGGCCATGGCACGCTTGGGAGACGTGTGTCCGGGCACGGGACAGCTAATGAGATGACACACGAACAAGCAAGCGCACAGGCAGCTTTCCTGACGTGAATTTATAAAGGATGCATAGTCGGTTAAACTTCCACTGCCTTACTAGTCGGCACTAGAAGAGCTAACATAGCAGACCTTGCTAGCTGCCATGAATCTGCAATAATATAAACAAAAAGGAAAGTACTTAAGGCTTCAAATCCGTTTGTTTCTACAAATACACCACCACTATCCCCAGAGGTCTTACCTGTGGATGAAGCTGTTTCTGACTTGTTGCTCCTCAGGTGCTGGTGTCTTACCTAATGCGGTAGTATAACTCAGAAGAGGGGGCATTAAAAAGTGAAAAAGAGGCCAATCAAAGATGTACAAAGAACTCACAGATGCAACGTCCAAGCTTAAGAAGGCATTGTCATCAGTTGAAAAGTACAGAGAGCGCTGTCTCAGGCTTTCAAAGAAGAAACATCCGACTGACTCGACCCAAACCAAAGCCTGCCACCCGGTTACACATCCCAATTAGAAAGGTTCTTCTGTTCCATAATGTCATTGTGGCAGAGCTGAAAGAGAGTAGCAACTAATTGACCAACTCCATAGAGAAGCAGCTCCTTTCAAAAGTGATTGCAGGAAAGATCATTAAGAAATATCCACTCAGAAAATAGTCACATCCAAGAGTTTGGGTTCTCTCAAAAGATGATGAGAGCGAAATGAAAGAGGCCAAACTCCCTGTATTATCACAGGAAACAACAATCAAATGTGATCACCAACACCGATGACTTAACAGTGGCACATTTTTTCTTGAAAGGGTTGACAACAGCAGGGCCACCACAGAAAAACGGGACACAATAACTAGAAAGCAATGGAAAATGCAGAAGCGCCTACTCTCCGATTCTCTTAAGAATCTACACCTGATGTTCAAAGCAGAGAATCCAAACATCAAATTTTCATACATTGAGTTTTGCAAGTGAAAACCCTTTTGGGTTTACGTCCATCAGTCAGAGACAGGGGAACATGTCTCTGTAAGATATGTGAACACGCACAATTCATTCCAGCAAAGTGTAGTGAAGGACCAGCAAGTTTGAAGACTTGATGCTATCCATGTGTAGGTCTCCATCAAAAGAGTGCATGTACAGGGAATGCTCTAACTGCAGAAAGTAATCACTCCACATTCAACCGTTTGAAGGGGGAGGGGGGATCATTTAACAACAAAGGATAAGGTTTATGGAACCCTACAAGTCCTCATTGATGACTTCTCTTAATAGCTGTGGGCAAAGCTTAGAAAGCTTAAGGAGAATCTGACTGAAGACAAGGTTTGACTGCATGTTGATTAAATATGCAACTGAAATAGAGTCAGTCCACTTCAGGGATTCTCATAAACAGGTGAGACTACAGACAGTTGTAACCTACACCAAGTGACTGTAGATCATTGTTATACTTTTGTCTCCAACAGATTGAAGATAGCATGGGACAGGACCAGGATGAGGATCACACTGATCAAGAAGAGTTGCCCAATGATGGTTCCTCTTCCTCATGTACCCAGCCTGGACCAAGTACCTCACCACCACTCCCTGATCCAAACCCATCTACTTCCAAGTGTTCCTCTGATCTCAGTTTCAGTTGCGCTAAAAAGGGCCAGAAATAGCAAGTGTTATGATACTGAAATAGAGCTCCAGATTATTGGGATGCTTAGGCAGATGTCCCAAACCATTCAGCCTGGCTTCAGAAATACAGGTAATGAAGATGCCAAGTCATTATTTGGTCAATAGGTGGCAGCTGAGGTGAAGGCAAATTCAGGATCCCACATTAAGAACGAGAGCCAAAAAAGAATAATGACTATTTTAAATGACATGCGTATGAAGAAGACCAACTCAATATACAGCCTGGGCTCTTTACACGGGTATGTTGATAGCTACAGTGAGCCACCTTTGTCTACATGTCATAATGAAAACAACTAGTTGTGAGCAGTGTGGCTGGTGGTTAAGTGTATTTTGTGCATTTGAATATTATTGATTGCTGTGATGTTTCCTTAATTTGCTGATGTTTGCTGTGATTGTATTTATGTTGCTGTGGACTATTGTACTGTATTGGAATTTGATGTAGCACTTAAAGAAGCCACCTTATTTATGCTGTATTTTATTAATTGTATTTATTTCACACAAAGATTTGAAAAAGTGAACCTTTTCAATTTGTGTGACTTTTTGTTTGGTGATGCTGTCACTAGGTACATTATTTTGAATGCAGGTTGGATTGTATTTGTAATGTAAAGTTATTCTTCTATTGTACAGTTCACTTTTATTTTTTAAACTTGAAGACAGAAGTACAGAGTCGTAAACAATAAACAGCAATGAAACATTATCTGCATCACAAAAGGTACAGCAAAAAGAGAGACAAATCGGATTTTAGACACAACACAAGTATGTGTGCTCTCTAAAAGAACATCAGGAATCAACTGTGGGGTTACAGGATTTACTGTTGAAGGTATCATCATACTGATACCATCCTGCCATAGAACTTGCCCTTGAGGGGAGACACAGTAGGCTTTCATAATGTCCCTCGGCTCTTTGGACCCTTGGGTGGGACTGCGTGCCCTGCAGGCTGCCATACCTTGAAATGACCCTTGGCCATCTCTCCTCGACACTCCTGGCACCATCTCATAGTCTGCAATCCCCCCGCCCAACCAATGTGGGTGGTGCGCAGGATTCCGACCTGCACTCTCTCATGTAATTGTGGATAACACATGATGCCAGGCAGATGGTGGTTCTGAATACCTGCAGCCTGTTTGCAAAAAAAAACGAAAGCATTTTAGACAACCCACAAGATGGGCACGGATCCCAGTATCACAATAAAATGTAGTAACCTGATGGTTGCAGGGATAAAAGAGTGGGAGTACCTCACTGTTCTTATCCTTCTATGGCTTTTTTAGGTCAAGCCGTAAGTGGGAGGCATCATCCCCGACAAACATGTAAGGGGCCAAAGTGTTGCTGTTGGCCAGTGGTTCTGGTAAGGGGAACATTAAGAAGGCCATCCATAGCACTGCAAAGGTTAGAGCGGGCAAACAAACCGCCGTCTGAAAGCCTGCCCTGGCTCCCCACATTCACTTAAACAAATCTATAATTTGCATCCTAAAACCAGTGATGAGGGTCTGAGGGGGGACATCCACCAATGGAGGCCCATCACGATCATTTCGATCGTCGTGAGGGCCCTGTCCAGCATATTAAACCGGCGACTGAGAGACGCCTGCGGCATCCATGTGAGGCAAAGGGGCTTCATCGAGTCCCCAGGCTGCGCTGAAAACTTGGCCACCTTGGATGGCCTGATAAAACAGTGCAAGAGGTACAGGCGGTCTCTGGCAGTAGTGTTTATCGATTTTGCCAAGGCATTCGACTCGGTATTGCATAAGCATCTGCTACAAGTGCTGAAGTACAGAGGAGTTGACATCTCCGTCATCCGTCTCATTTCAAACTGTTATCGGGGCTGCTTTACTAGAGTGGCTACGGGACAAGGCCGAACAAACAAGATCGTCATGGGCAGGGGAGTCAAGCAAGGTGACCCCCTCTCTCCACTGCTATTTAATCTGGCAATCGACCCCCTACTCCGAGTGCTGGAGGACCGGGTTGCAGGCTTCACTTGCGGTCAGGCAAGAATAACGGCGTTGGCATTTGCTGATGACCTCGTAATACTGAGCAACTCCTCATTGGGAATACAGAGGAACCTGGCCATTCTGGAAGCATTCGCCGGGCTCACGGGCCTTCAAGTTAATCCTAAGAAGTGCCATGGATTCTTGCTGTCCCATCGCAAGCGGACATGCAATGTCAATGACTGTCAGCCCTGGTCCATCAATGGGGTGGCCCTGAGGATGGTATGTCCAGGAGACACTGTGGGTTATCTGGGGGCGCAGATAAACCCGAGGTGTGGCGTGCTAAAGGCCCCTCTAGTACCGTTGATTCAGACGATGCTCCAGCGGATGTCCGAGTCCCACTTGAAACCAACCCAGAAAATCAACCTGTTGAAAGGGTTTGCCCTGCCTAGGATCATCTACGTGGCGAACTTAACCTCCATTGGGAGTGTCACTTTGGTGTCTGCGGGCCGGCACGTCAGGGAGGCTGTGAAGAGATGGCTTCACCTCTCCCCATCCACGACGGATGGTTTGTTGTATGCCAGGCCCAGGGACGGGGGCTTGGGCATACTGAGGCTGAGCTCGGTGATTCCCATTCTCCAGCTGAAAAGATTGCTCAAGCTATGGCACTCGGGGGACGAGCTGACCAAATCGGTGGTGAGGGCCACCATTCCAGGCAAGACGCTAGTGGCCAGGTGGAACACAGTCCGCAAGAATCACAGGGGCCCTAACGCCCTGCCGGTGTTCAGAACGGCAGACGAGACATCAGCCTCAACCGTCTCCACCCTCAACTGGAGAGCAGCTGAATTTGAGCGTTGGTGCGCCCTTAAGGAACAAGGGTGCGGCACGGCGGTCTTCAGGGACGACCGCATCAGTAACAATTGGCTCATTCACCCCGTGGAGAGGCAGATGCCTCAATCTGCCATGATCCTGGCCATGCAGATAAGGACCAATTTGCTACCGACCCGGGGTCAGACCAAGGGCGGTGACGCATCTGGAAGCACGGACTGCCGCCTCTGCGGAGACGGACACGAGACCCTGAGGCACATCTTGGGCAGGTGTGCCAGCCTTAAGGCGAACTTGATGAAAAGGCATAACAATATCTGTGGACTACTTGCGGATCAAGCAGCCAGACAGGGCTGGGAGGTATGGTCGGAGAGACACCTTGTTGCGGAAGATGGTGAAGTGGGGGTCCCCGACCTTGTGATGGTCAAGGGGGCTCAAGCAATGATCGTTGACGTTGCCCTGCCCTTTGAGGTCTCAAATGTCACTCTCCATGACATGGAAAAGAAAAAGGTAGACAAGTAGGCCTACTTGAAATTCACGAGTGCAGTCATGAAGCAGTGTCCGAAGGCGACATCCCTCTCCCAGAGAAGACCAGCCCCAAAGAGTTCAATGACCTTTGCCTTGTTGCCCTTATTTCAGTTGTTACAAAGACACTGGAGAGAGAATTGTCAACCCACATTAGGAACAATTGCAAGTACTTTTGAATACATATATTTTTGTATTTAAAGCTAGGGTGGGTAACTTTTTCACTGTAATAATTGGCATAAATCTCATATAAGCCATTCAGCTATACATAGGTGAAGTGGTCTGAGAATATCTACTCATCACTTTGCTCTCCCCTGCCTCTGTGTGTCGCCCCCAAAAATTGCCACCGCTCATGTACACTTTGACCAATCAGAGCGAGGCTCCGATTCTACGTTCTTATTGGCTGTTGGGACTGTCCATTCACTGTGGCACCGACAGTGTTGGTGTAGAGCGTGTCAGGGAGGGACCAAAGAGAACACAATTGGAGCGGTTGAGGTATTTGGATTCAAATCTTAATCCAAACTGCTATTTTCTCCCAAATCATATACCCCAGCTTTAACAAGAAACATTTATGCATTTGTGAATCCTTCAGTGTGCATTCATTATTATCGAGACTGATCTGACTGTGTGAGGGAATGTAGGTAAACAGCATTCTAGTCATCAATGATTGACACTCGCATTATTACACATTATTCAAATGAATAAATCAGGACATAGCCTGGTCCAGAAACAGTGCAGAGGTATCCCTGTGTATCCGTCTTTCACTCTCACTGCTGCTCCCCGAGAAGTGAGTAGTACACAAGTAAATGCAATAATGTGAAATTAAAAAAACCTTTACCCCCGAGTGCTCATCTTTGACTAATGCATAAATTGGTAATTTTGGTGTAGAATGACACCCTGAGGTGTAATGGCTGGGATGGCGGTTGATGATAGAGATTAGTCTTAACAGCAGGCAGACACGGTGGAGATCGGGGCCCGGTCAAGGAGAAGCTTGTCGTTAAATGCCGCCTCAAGGTTTTTTCAAATGTCCTGCCTTGTACATTCAAATTTTAAATGCTCCTAATGAGGATCCTGAAAGAGTGAGATGGTGTTATCTCCTCCCTCAGAGGCAGCACCGCTGTCTCATTGTTGCCCCCCCCCCCCCCAGGATTCAGGAAATAAATGAGACGCACAGAGCAACACCTGAAAAGAATTACAGCCCAAGTGCATAGTGATAGTGATATCTATGCAATGGTAAAGGGGGGATACACAATTCACCCTGGAGCCATTATTTCTCTTATTAATTTCCACACCGTTTTTTTCCTTCTTCTTATGGGTCTTATAAATCATGATTAATATATTGTACACAGCTGCAAACTGGAGAGACGCCAGACTGCTGCTGCATCTGCATGTGTTCATCTCTGAACAAAAAATAAAAGCGGAATATGATGGAACACGTGCCAGTTTGCGTGTGTAACTTTGTACCTGTTTATTAAAGGAAAATAGACTCAATAACATTATACAGCACAGTGATTCTTGAGAAGTGGGACAAAAGCCCGTCTTGCTGCTGTTATGCTTTAAAAATAAAAATATTAAAAATTTTAGATTTTGTAGATATAGAGTTACTAGGGACTAATAATGTCATGCCTGGAACACAAATCCCCTTTTTTCCCCACTATTTGGCAGCTTCTCCATTTTCTAAGAGCATTTCTGGTTCACAATTAACTATTAACGTTACACTAAAAAAATCAAGTGGGGGCCAGGTGTTTTGTGTTAGCATACTACTATTTTCTATCCTGGTGCTACCAGACCATCGTACTTAATTTCATTTGTACAGAAGCAGTTTTGCCAACTCTTCAGTAAGGAAAGTAGCTATTGGCTGTCCAAAAAGTCGCTAGAAGTCGTCAGATGACGTCATCGCCTAATTTGCATATTTGTAGACCAGGGTTTTATACAGTAATATTTTAATAGGTGATGGTTCTAGTGTTATGCATAGACGTCGATTACGGGGGGGATGGGGGGTACATGTACCCCCCACTTTTCGTCAAGACTCATTTTGTCCCCCCCACTTTTTAAGCCGGACATGGAGTGCGTCCAGCCGTATTAAAACACAGCGTTAAGGTCTCTCTCTCTCTCTCTCTCTCTCTCTCTCTCTCGCACACACGTTTGCACACCAGAGAAAACATGCTCCGAAGTCTCCGCTAGTTTGCACACCAGAGAAGACTGATGCATTTCAATCAGCAGCAGAGAGACAACGGCGAGTGGTTTTAAGTGTCCCGTTGTGAAGTGTAAACTGTAGGGATTACCATCCTCTATGCCCACTAATGACTGTTAATGTAGCAGACACTAACAGCAGCTTGTGTCGCGGCACATGGATACTGACGATGTTGTTTACAGTGACGTGCGGTCAGGGTAGGCGCCGTGTGCAAAAAAATAAAATAAAATAAAATATTTTTTTTATTTAATAAACTTATATTTGTATTATTACTGTTACTGTTAATTATTTCGATCTTTACATGTAATCCGCGATTACTTTAAAAAAGTGTAGACGTTTTGATTCGAAACGTGGCAGTTAGTAAGTTACGCCAAAAAAATATTGTGCCTTTGCTGTTTCCCATTCATTGTGTACGGCAAGAAAAAAGTTTTCGCGCATGCGCACTTGATTCTGTATTATTTAACATGTACGCAAATAAGCATAATTCTTTGTGCCTTTTTTACGTAAATGGTATGCCACATAAGCCTTTACATTACATATCATTCATGGACCAATTAAAATCGAGATATTACTAGACATTTACGCAGCTTAGGCCAACGTCATTACGTTGGCTATGCTCATTCACGTCGCATTACCCCCGCGGATTTTTAAGTCAACATTGCAGCTGCCGTGCCCGCAGATATTTCAGACTGGAGTTGGATATTGGATTATAATTTAAAAAGGAACAGAATGAATAGCAAGAGAAAGGCCTGCGCCAGCCTTGGACGGTGTACAGCAGCAACAGGGACAAACAATGTTCGAGCATTTCAAACGGACAGGTAGCCTACATGAACGGAAGGATGCTAGCTAGCTGTGCTGTCAGTCAGACTGTCACTGGATTACTATCGTCTTGCTTATTTCTACAGCCAGGGAGTCAGATTGGTGAGTCAGAAACTTTTTTGGGGTTTATTTAATAATAAAGTTGGATGAATTGATACCGAGTGCAATCCATTCTGCATTTTATATATATTGAGCAGTTGTGTTTTCATTGTTACTGACGGACAAACCTAAGCTCACCATGATAAATGGTTACATTCTGATGCTGGACAGGTCCGGGGCATACTGGCTACTGGTACTTTATCTATTAAGATAAAGTTTATGGAGTGGAGTTGCCATCAGTTATGCTGTAGTCCTACATAATGATGAATGCTGTCTTTTATTTTTAAGTTGAATAGAAGTAGTACCGGTAGTTTGAATCGGCGAAGGTTTGACTTGTTGCCTTACGTTTTTTCGGCCCTCGGTGTGAGGGACGGGTCCGTTAAGTCGATGGATGCGATGTTTAATCATTTAGGCCAAACTACAGTAGGCTACGGGCAAACCTGAAGTCACCGTCGTGACATTTCATATACGTCCCGTCTGTGTGTGTGAGTGAGTGAGAGAGAGAAAGAAAGGGAGGAACTTATTTGAAATCGGCCGTGCGTGCCTGTTTGTTGTTTATTGTTTTTGATTTAACAATATATAGGTTTAGAGAAATCTGGCTTTCAGAACTCAGTGCCTACCCACTCACTGACCTCACCGCACGTCACTGGTTGTTTATGAAGAAGTAATTGAAGCTGATCATGGCTACTAGCTAGGTTGCCATGGAGACCGAGGCGGAGTAATATTGTTGTGCGACAGTCCAGCCGTGCTTCGGCTCGATGTGCTCAGTCGGAACTACCTTCCCAAGCTCCTTTTGTTTACGTCATGTTTGGTTGGGCTACGGGGAGCAGCTAGTGGCTCATATGTCCGCTGCTTTTTGAAAATGCTTTTTTCATCAAATGTGTCGGACATCAGTGTTTTGTATACATTGTATTCATTAGTGAGCGGGTATGCCGTCTTTCAGAACCGTTCATTACCTGCACTAAAGAGAAAAAAAGATGTTTCCTCATTGTCCCCCCCACTTTTGAAAATGCACTCCAGAATGCCTGTTTGTCCCCTCCACTTGTTTAGTCAAATCGACGTCCATGGTGTTATGAACGGGACACTCGCATAAACAACCAACGTGATAATGTTAAGTCTAGCAGTAATCATACATGCTCATAGTTTTAAAAAGCACTGCATAACATTTTTAATTGCACTACAAGGGCGGCAGTGGCGAAGTGGGTAGGAAGATTGCCTCTGGAGTGCAGGGTCGGAGGTTCGATTCCCCGCCTACCCGCCACATGTCGAAGTGTCCCTGGGCAAGACACTGAACCCGAAATTGCTCCCGATGGTTCAGAAAGCGCCTTGCATGGCAGCTACTGCCATCGGTGTATGAGTGTGTGTATGAATGGGTGAATGTGGTAAGATGTGTAAAGCGCTTTGGGGCTGAGAAAATTGGCTAGAAAAGCGCTATATAAGTCCATTTACCATTTACTCGTAGAAGAGGGGGGAAAGCTGCTACTACAACTGCTAATAGGGATGCTAACGGAACACGAGCGGAGAGGTGTATCTCCTGCTCTGACCGCAGCTGGGAGGGGCTGCTGCGCGAGGACCGGGCCGTGATACTTGCTTAATCGCTAAGTTGGCAACACTGTACAGAAGGTCTGGAACTGCTCTCTTTGGAAAACGTTCACTCACTTGGAGGCGGGTGTCTGTTGAAGTTTAAAACTATTGGATCTGCCCAGTGCCACTCTGGATCAGCCAACCAATCGCATAACGTTTGGTCGCAGCATTCAACTGAAACGGGAGCGCGACTTCGACGTCATCGTTCTCAGCCACTCGCTATGTGTTGTGATCTTCTCTTAATGCTTACACTATTGTAGTGTCGCTACTCGTGGGTTACTACTTTATGTTCTATTTGCTATTGTACACAAACACACGGAGATGAGGATGCAGTACGAGCCTGGTCTTTTACTGGTACATATACTAATCAAACACATTGCCGCTGCACGCTCATAGTAGTGCAGCTAGACTAACATCATCGAGTACCGAGTGATCGATACAATATACCACATCCCTCTTTTCCAACTGAGATGCGTACTAATCAGTCATTTTAACAATAGGCTTTTTACTGAGCCATTAACACCATGGGATCAACATTAAATACATGCTTTCTGCCTGCCTACTTGGTTCAGCATATTTTAAATAACAAATGGCTCTCGTTGAACACCATAAACAGATTACCTTTAGCATTCTGTAAGTGAAACATAAACATTGTAAACATTCAAAATCTTTAAACATAACTGTTTCCTTCTCTCTCTCTCATTTTTTTTTTTTTTTTAATAAACACATGCATGATCACACAAAGGGTCAATCGGTGTATCTGGCAGGGCGCCTAACCGCTCTGCCACTCCTAGTAAAGCATGTGGGTGTATTGCCCGTAGTCACAGGAGGAGGGTTGTGTTGTGGCAGGTCACATAGTGGTGAGTCCACTGGCTCAGACGATTGTGAGGGTTGTACTTCTGAGTCAAAATGTTCATCCCTGAACAGGCTAGGATGTATCCTCCTCAGATGTCGTCTGTTCCTCCTTTGCATCCTCCCGGCTGGTGTTTGCACTGTGTAGGAGCGTGGTTCATCTCGCTGCTGGATGACAACTGCAGGCTCCCAGCCACGTCGTGTGTGCATGTGTACTGTGTCTCCTGGGGTCAATACCGGCAGGGTCTTTGCACGCTGGTCATAGCGTTGTTTTAGGCGGAACTGCTGGTTCTGAACTTTACTGTGAACATGCTGAGGGGTTGACTGTGTGAGCACGGCACTGGAGCACGGAAGCGTGCTTCGCAGAACTCTTCCCATCAACATCTGCGCAGGCGACACATTCAGTCCAGTCACCGGTGTGTTCCTCAGTGACAGCAGTACCAGATGTGGGTCAGTGCCAATCTGCATTGCCTTCTTTAGCGCATGTTTTACAGTCTTTATGGCTCTCTCAGCCATGCCATTTGAAGAGGGAAAACCTGGACTGGAGTGTGTGAGCTTGAACTCCCATGAAGCTGCAAATGACTTCATCTCGTAGCTGGCAAATGGGACGTGGTCACTCACTATCTCCCTCGGAATCCCATGCCTAGCAAACACAGACTTCATTTTCTGGATCACTGTATAGGCTGTTTTGTCAGATATGTTGAGCACTTCAGGATATTTGGTCAGGTAATCAACTAACAACAAGTATGACTGACCATGTAGCTCAAAAATGTCAGCACCGACCTTCATCCATGGCAGTTCTGGAACCTGATGTGGTATGAGTGGCTCAGCCTGCTGTTTGGGCTGTAACTGCTGGCACTGCATACACTTTTCCACCATTGCCTCTATATCTTGTGCCATGCCAGGCCAGTATAGGGATTTTCTTGCTTTCGCTTTTGTGCGCTGCACTCCTTGGTGTGCAAGATGCAGCTTCTCCAAAATTGTGCTCCTGAAACTGTGGGGTATGATGATTTTGTCTCCGAGCAGGACAATGTCATTTTCTATGCTTATAATGTCCTTTGATACCCAGTACGGGTGTAGTTTTCTGTCTTAACTCTTCTTTTTTATGGGCCAGCCAGTCTTGTGTTTCTCGCACAAAGCTAGTAGCACGCTATCTGCTGCCGTTGCCTTTTTTAGTTGGTTGAGTGTTTCCTCGCTCAAAGCATCTGTGGCTTCCATGGCATACACCACTCTCTCATCACAGGGGTTCTCATCAATATGGTCACCTTCTCTGCTCGCCGTGGCCCGTGAGAGTGTGTCGGCAATATACATTTGCTTGCCTGGTGTGTATGTCACATTCAGATCATACCTCTGCAGTTGTAAAAGCATACCTTGCAGCCGCGCGGGTGCTTTGCTCAGTGGCTTGCGCATGATGACCTCCAGCGGCTTATGATCGGATTGCACAGTCACTTGTCTGCCGTAGACATACTGATGGAATCTCTTAGCGGCGAACACTATGGCCAGCAACTCTTTCTCTATTTGTGCGTACCTCTTTTCAGTGTCGGTGAGTGCTCGTGAAGCATAGCACACTGGCCGGCCGTCCTGCATCAGACAGGCTCCAAGTCCATCTTTAGAGGAATCTGCTTGTAGAGTGAGAGGCTGCTTGTGATCGTAGTATCTTAGCACTGGAGCTTGTGTGAGTGTTGTTTTCAGTGTCTGTAGTGCTGAGCTGTGGTGCGGGCACCACTGCCATACTACATCCTTTTTGAGCAGCTGTCTGAGGGGCGCAGTGAGAGAGGCTTCATTTGGTATGTATTGCGCCAGGAATTTTGTCATTCCCAGCAAACGTTGGAGACTTTGTCTGTCTTCTGGGGTGGGCATGTCAACATTCGCTTTGATCTTTGTGTCGTCTGCTCTCTGCCCTGCTGCCGTGATGACGTGTCCCATGTACTTTACAGTATCAACTTTAAACTGGATCTTGTCTTTGTTGAACTTCACATGTGCAGTCATCGCTCTCTCCATTACTTTCTGTAGTATTTCATCATGTTCCTTCTCTGATGACGCTGCAATGATCATGTCGTCCGCTATAATGTACACACCTGGGATATCGCCGAAGGTCTCACAGTTCTTTTGTTGGAACACTTCACTGGCTGACTTGATCCTGAACGGGAGCCTGAGGAAGCGGAACCGGCCCCACGGCGTGTTGAAGGTGCATAGCTTTGACGATGGCTCATCTAGCTTGATCTGCCAGTATCCATCCTTTTCATCCAGGATTGAGAAGATGGATTTACCTGTTAGCCTGCTGCGCACGTCTTCCGGTGTAGGGATCGAGTAATGTTGACGCTTGACTGCCTCATTCAGGTTGCATGGTTCCAAACATATCCTTAGCGCGCCGTTCTTTTTCTTTGTGGCAACAAGACTGTTTACCCATTCCGTAGGTTCATTGACAGGAGTTATGACGTTCCTGTTCTGTAAGTCCTTGAGTGTCTCCTTCAGTGAGTCCATGATGGAGAGTGGCACGTTCCTACATGCGTGAATCACAGGTGTGACATTGGGGTCAATGTGTATATGATGAACTCCAGGAAATTCACATAGTCCTGTGAAGACTTCTGCATATCTCTGTAGAAATTCTTCTTTGGTGGCTGGTTGTGATGACCTCACAGCAAGCGCCTCAACTCTCCTCACCAGTCGCAGCTCTTCACATGCTTCTCCACCCAAAATGGGCTTGTCTGCTCGACTAGACACATGGAAGTCCAATACAGCTGTATGCTTGGACGTCCTGCACTCTAGAGATGCGACACCATCTGTGGGCAGTCGGGCTCCCCCAAAAGCAATCAGCACAGTCTCTGTGGGCCGTAGCCGAATTGGACCTGGTAGCTGTCGGAACATGTGCATGGGAAGCACATTTGCATCAGCGCCTGTGTCCAGTTTAAATTTGATTGCTACGCCTTTAACAGTGGCTGTTTCATGCCATACAGAGCCTTTAGCTTGGTGAGCCGTTTTATTTCTGTTACCACCTCCAAGTGTGCCTATATATAAGGAGTCAACTTCACTTTCCAAATTATGCACAGTCTTTGTCCTCTGATAGCCACTTTTGTCAGAACCTGACCTACATACCTTGGAAAAATGGTTGCTCTTGCCGCATTTGTGGCACACTGCGCCATACGCCGGGCATTGACGTGGCTTGTGTTTATTTCCACATTTGTGGCAGGGAGTTCCATGCCTCTTGCCGCTCGTCTGGTTCTTGTTCCAGTTGCCCGTGCGTGTTTGTCCTGTTGCTTTCTTTAATGCATCCACTGAGGTGTCTTGGACTACATGTGACGTCTGCATCGCCTGTATTTGTGACTTAGCGAGCTCAGCTGATCTACATGTTTCTATGGCCCTGCGCAAAGTGAGCGCATTATCACGCAACAGTCTTTCTTTCAAGCGAGTGTCATTTATGCTAAACACTAGTTTGTCTCTTATCATGTCATCTTCATGTCTGCCAAACTCACAGTCTTTGCTCTTCTGGCGCAGCTCTGTGATGAACCTGTCCACCGACATTCCTGCTGACATAATGTGCGACCAGAACTGGTGGCGTTCGAAAACGACATTCTTCTGAGGGCTGCAGTAGTCTGTAAATGCTTTCAGAACGTCCTCCATTTTTTCGTCGTCCTCTTGCGGGATGACGGTGAGTGTTTTGTACACTTCCAGTGCCTCCTCGCCGATAGTGTGAAGCAGAATGGCTATTTTAACCGTCTCTTCCTTATCCACCGCACCTGAAGCAGTCATGTACAGCTGGAAACGCTGCTCCCACCTTCTCCAGTTTTCGGCGACATTCCCCGTCAGTATCAGCGGCGGCGGCGGCTTGAACTGTTCCATGCTTGCGTGCTAGCGCTTGTTAGCTACCTGTTAGCTTCCAGCGAATTTGAGATACTGTCCTCGAATTAATCCGCAACTCCGTCTTCTGACACCATGTTGTGATCTTCTCTTAATGCTTACACTATTGTAGTGTCGCTACTCGTGGGTTACTACTTTATGTTCTATTTGCTATTGTACACAAACACACGGAGACGAGGATGCAGTACGAGCCTGGTCTTTTACTGGTACATATACTAATCAAACACATTGCCGCTGCACGCTCATAGTAGTGCAGCTAGACTAACATCATCGAGTACCGAGTGATCGATACAATATACCACACTATGTTAGCTGATTGGACGTCCGGAAATTTTCCTTAGCTCAAACACATGAATTCACCGCAGCCCCAGACTGACTACTGAAGGGAAAATTAAATTTGGGCGGAAGTAGGTAGGCGGGTGGAGCCAGGCTAACTATTTGCTAGGAAGCACAATAACCAAAATTCTGACCTGATGGTGGCGCCTCATGAAACAGCAAGCAGGTGGTCACTAGATACATTACATTTATCCTGATGCAAATGGCACTGGCCGAAAACAAAACCAGTTTTTGTATTTCATAGCAGAGCCCCTGGAAAAGTGTGTGCCAACCAGTGTTGGGTGTAACGTGTTACTGTAATCAAACAACAGACGTTAACGTCAGATAACGTCATCGTTGCCGTCCTGCAGCCAGCCAGCACGTTATTGATGAATGAGAGGGCATCCTGAGCTCGTAATTACGAGATCTTTTCTCATAATAACGAGATCCTGATACTGGTGTGCTAACGGCTAAATAATGTGTGAAACTACTTTTTATTTGGTGAATGCTCAGCGCCACCGTAGAATACAACTGCACTGCTTTAATTATGAAGGCCACTTTTGTTGTTGCTTTTTTTGTGCGAGCGTATGCAGTTTCTTCTTCTCTGATTGCAAGTCGCAATTAAAAAGAAGATAGAAGAACTCTGTTGAGCTCACGGGAGACGTTAGCGCTGACGAGAATGGACTGCTAGGTATTCACTGAGGTAAAAGGTAAAGCTGTGTGCTTAGTTTGTGGAGAACATGTCAGGGATGCAGCAGCCAAGACCAGCTATGTGTTATCCAACAAGGTCGCCAAAAACAGTAAACCATTTTCCAAAGGGGAGTTTATTAAAAAGTGTTTGGTGGACTCTGCTGCGCTAATATGAAGAGCCGTTTGACAATGTGCCGCTTTCCAGGTGAAGAGAAGGATTGAGGACATTGCGGGAAACCTGGAGATTCAGCTGCAAAGCAAAGCAGATTTTGAATTTCTCTCCTTGGCTCTGGACGAGTGATGTGACGTACGTCACCACATTAATGAACTGCGGTCTTCAAGCAGCGAGTTATCTAGCATCATCTCAGATCCATAAGTGTGATAAATCATGATAAAAACCATCAAAACAGACATTGGGAAGGATTTTTACCTGCTACGCCATTGTAGGCGCTTAAACATTCAACCATGTGTCGCTCTGGCGAGCACCGGCAGTGAGACCATGAGTGAGACGGGTTTCGGTTTGTAGCGCTCTCTCTTGAGATTGGATATTAATTTCGAGATCCCCCGAAAAGTTTATTTGCCGATTACATGCAGAGCATCTGACTGACGGCCTCTGCACACATCCTGCGTCTACCTCTGTAGCGCGTCGCCTTACCTTACTGCTGCGTCTCTCGCACTTTTCTCGGACACACATGGAACGTCTGAGCCCTATCTTTCTACATAGAGATTTCATATATAATTCCCATTAAAAATTAAGTTATTTCCAGTGGCGTGGCGTGGGGATTTTTTTATATACTTTCTACTATATAGTATGTAGAAAAAAGATTTAGGATGTCCCGATTCTTATGGCCAGATTTAGGATGGTTATAAGTACCCGGATGTCCTACTTCATGCGGCCAAGATTGTTAGTGTTGAAAAGTGCATCCTATTTGGGCGATTCTGACCCACAATCCAGTGCGCACGTGAAGTGACGTAACATCGACGAAGCCTCCATATGAAAACAAACGGGGATGCGACGGATATAAAAGCAAGAGGCAAGATCAAGGCGCAATGTTATGATGAAATAAGAGAGTAAAGTATGTCCCAATAGTATGCCTACTGCATCCTAACTAGATTATTTTTATCGTCGGATGTAGTATGTAGAATAGAAAAAAGAAAGAGTATGCGATTCGGAACGCAACCACAGTGTGCAGTGTCGTGTTTCGCCGCGTCTTCAGTATGTAACTTTAAAGGGGCGCTGTTTCGCGCATTGTGAAATGCTCAATGAGAGGAGAAAAATGGGGAGGAAATTACAGGAGCACAGCACCAAATAATTACCGAAACTGTTAATATAAATGTTTCTATTGGATGACAACTACAGCCTAAAAAACAGGGAAGCCTCGCTTCCCTTGGCCTCCGGGAGAAAACGCCACTGGTTCTTTCATGTCATTTATGATGCATATGATTTATATTGAGTCTAATATTGAGTCTGGACAGTAATCCGTGCACCCCATTGCCTTTTATTTTTTCACATTTTCGCTTGATGGAAGTTTTATTTTGAAAGGGACACACCAGGAAATGGTGAAACTATAGAGCTGTTAAGCGGAAGTGGCTTACTTCCGGGACATGGGACCTCTCGGCTCGAAAAATTACAACGGTAGTCAATGGAAAGAAATGTATTATTTTCTGGTCCCAGTCATGAAATGCCTTTGATTACACATATGTTTTGTATGGATTTAGATGGTATTTTTTCGTGCAAAGAATGGAACAATTTAGCGAGTAGAAGCTGGATACGGTCAGGTTTTGTGCAGAGCGCTTTTGTGGACTACAGCTCTTCGCTGCTCTTGACACTTATGATATACGTCACCACCACTCGCACCCGCTTAGCTCAGAAACATGGCTGTGTCTTTAATGCACTTTACCGCCTTCTTTCAATGACAAGACAAAAGTCTTCAGCGTGGCGAAAACCACTACACAAGTGGACATGAGGAGAGTTTCAATTTCTCGAGTGGGGAGATTGTTGGCGTTGTCCACGCCAGCCATTAGCATTAGCACTGTCAGTCGAGAAGTGGAGGGAATGTGTTGAGGTGACGTCACAGAGGCGACAAGACTTGTAGTTGTTCTCGTAAAAAAATTTCAAAAGCCGTTAGACAAATAATCATACAACATACCGTCAAACTCTTCACATGAAAAATTATCATTTAGACCCATACAAAACATATGTAATCCAAGGCATTTAATGACTGGGACCAGAAAATAGTAGATTACTTTCCATAGACTCCCATTCATTTTTTTTCAGCCGAGAGGTCCCATGCCCCGTAATTCCGCCACTTCCGCTTAACAGCTCTATAGCGAAAGCTGCCGGTATGAAGTCAATATGACTCTCAGCAGAGTATTTCTCTATCAGTTAAAGCAGAGAGACCCGAGAGAGACGCGTGGCTCTCAGAAAAAAATAGGCGAGCCTCCTGAGGTAAAGGGGAGCGTCACTGCAGACGTGCCTCAGCAGTGCGTCTGAGGTTGGATGTGTGGTCGCTCTAGGTTGATTACACGGTCGGTGACAAAGTCAGACGAAGACGTGCAGTAGAGGTAGGATGTGTGCAGAGGCCGTGAGAGATCGGCTTTATGAAACGCGCACATTATGTAAGTGATCACTCTATGAATATAGAGCAATTTAACACTTATACTAACATAAATAAACCACTTACTTCACCTTTATTTTTTTTTCTTTAATTTTTTTCCCAAAGTTTTTAAATATGTTCTGGAGACACGCATTTATTGATTTTACATCACTAATACAATAATTGGAGAGGATAAAAGCTAGTCTGCTGAATCTGTCTGTCCCTCGGCATACGATTGAGTGTGTGTATCGGCGCACAAACACACGGGGAGTCGCCGTGCTCGGGCTCGAGTCACAGCCACGGACGAGTGATGAAAGATAACCTAAAGATTAAAGTTACCCGGTTGACGTGAACTACGCGCGTAAGTAGCCTGAACTTTATAACACCTGTTCAACCTGCATAAACGTGGACATGTAGAAAGCGATAGGCTATATTAATCAGGAAATTAATGAAGGACGATAATGACTGCGAACACATGACAGGCGAACGTGTGTGTGTACCATGGACCTATTATAAGAGGTGTGTAAACGAGCGTAGTTCATGTAAACTGTGTGTTTACAGGCAAACAAACGTGAATGTGTGTGTGCACGCGAGCCTACAAGACGGTGGGCGCACGAGGACAATGACGTCACGGTTAACAGTGTAATCGAAAAAAATTCCGTTGTGTACACGGTTAGACATTTTTGTAAACGTTAACACCCCTAGTGGGGGTGTTTTTCTCTAGCAGGGACATGGAAGCTGGTCAGAGTTGATGGGACGACTGTGGCTCAGTTGGTAGAGCGGGTCGGCTGATGATCAAAGGGTTGGAGGTTCGATCCCCGCCCTGTCTCCTGTGTCATGGTTGTTGTGTCCTTGGGCAAGACACTTCACCCACCTTGCCTTGTGTGAATGTCGATAGTTAGCCTGCTATCGGTGTATGAATATGTGTGTGAATGTTAACGTGGGAAAGGAAAACAGGTCTCCCTTGTAAAAGAGTCTTCGGTCTCAATGGGATTTACCTGTATAAATAAAGGTTAAAAAAAAAAAAGTTGATGGGAGAGGGATGGAGCCAAATACAGGACAGAAAACCTGTTAGAGACAAAAGACTTGAGGCTGGGGCAGAGGTTCACCTTCCAGCAGGACAACGACTCTAAACATAGAGCCAGATTTACTATGGAATGGGTTGGATCAAAGAATATTCCTGTGTTAGAATGGCCCAGTCGAAGTCCAGACCTAAATCCAATTGAGAATATCTAGAAAGCCTTGGAAATTGCTGTTCAAAGACTCTTCATCCAATCTGACGCTGAATCTGAAGCTCTAGCTATTTTGCAAAGAAAAATAGGCTAAATGTCACTAGATGTGCAAAGCTGATAGAGACTTACCCCAAAAGACTTGCAGATGTATATGCAGCAATATGCAATATTGATACATCCCGTGTTAGTGCATGGAACGTTTGTATGCATGGTTTTAAACTCACATTTGTGCATATACCCATGTTTAGTAAAGGGCCACACTGAACCCACTGCTACTGTACATTTGGACTGACTCCTCACTAGCTGTGGCGACAGTAGGCCCAGCTGTGGCTCACTTGTAATCACAGAGGGTTCCAGCGGGCGAAATCTAGAGACCCATTCGTTAGCTGACTCAGCACATACCCTGGACAGGAAGCTGGCAGATTGGTTGGTTGATCCAGGGGGGAGGGGGAGATGAGGTGGTCAGAGTAGGAGAGTGTCTCCTTTTGTGATTAAATACTGGAGCTCCTGCCACGCACGATAGCCCCGTGACTCCTGTGACCACCGGACCGCCACAGATAAAGTGATGGCTCTCTGCTTGCGGCCGTAAATTCACCGGCGCCTCTTGGTTGAAAGCTTTAAACATGCACCCACCATCATCCCCAAGCCAGGCTGCAGAGGTGGGCAGCAAGGCAATGTTGAAGAAAGGTAAGGGGGAAACCAAAAGAAGCAGAAGTTTTGAGTTGAAGAGAACATCGCTACAAGTTTCTCTCCTCGTTGCTGATGAGGTGGAAGTCCTTACGGAGGTGAAGCGATAAAATAACAAAAGAAAAAGTAACTGCCCAGGGGCCTCATTTATAAACGTTGCGTACGCCCAGAAGAGGGCGCACGCCAATTTCTAAGCAAATATTGGGATTTATAAAAACCAAACTTGACGGGAGATGTGCGGTCCTCCACGCAAACTCTGACCCATGCGTACGCACAGAAAGTGGAGAAAGGAGAAACGGCGACTCCGTCGGCACATGTATGAAGTGCGAGAACGAATGTGTTTGTGTAAAATTTATCCAGATAGGCCTATTATAAGCCATGTAGGTCTATCATATATTGGGAGTTCCTTTGCAAAACGGATGAAGCCATTCTTACAACTAATGAACAAATGCCTCCACGGATTTTTCCATGGAGTGATACCAACAAAAACAAAACGAATTAGGATCTTAAATAGCCTACAAACGGAGACATATGAGTGCAAATAAAAACAAAATAGCAACGTTCGAATAAGCTCTGCAGTTATTAAAGAATAACCTATCTGCATGTTGTGGAATTAATTCTGATAATATTGAGGTGGAATACAGCCTATTACTTTTACACTGACGCTGTTCTCGATGCCTCAGTCAGGCAGACAGGAGTGCACCTTTTCATACACTAATGATAAGCCATACTGTACATCACATAGGCTACTGTGATTTTTTTCACGGCTTTTAGTCCGTTTTATTAATGTGTTTTTCTTTGTGTTGAAGCACGTCGCGATTGTGTTTTGAAAGGGACTGTGAAGTTTATTATTAACCCTCCGCCGCCCGTCACTGCCCCGGGATGAATTCTCCGAATCTGTATCTCATGGGGGGTCTCAGTGCCCCCCGCTCGTGGCACAAACACTGTTGTGTGAGTGAGGATATGTAGGGCCCTATGATTTCCGCGATAACGAAAACACGGACGGAATCACGGAATTGGGCAATAAAAACGGAATCTACTGTTTAACACGGAATGTCACGGAATTCGCCATTATTTTGGTGAAATTCAATTTCCAAGGCAAATGGAAACAACACGGTTGAAATTAAAGCAGAACTAGGGAGGAATTTTGGTTTGGCGACATCTAAAGACCAAACTACTGCCGTGAAAAGTAGAGCCTGGCTGCAGGATCGCTAATGCGCAACAGCGCCAAACCCCCTTCACAAATCTGTCTATTCAATGTTTACTTATGAATGTATCCATGTACGTAACTCTGACATGTACATAACTTAATTTATTCTTAATAATATGGTCTGTTTATAAATTCGGCATATGATTAAAGCATCTAGCAGCACGTAATAATGTTAAACGTTTACTGTTTTTAAGTTATTAATGCCACTCGCTCCCGTAGATACACAGCACAGGGAGGTCTTATATTCAGCCATTGCTAAAGGGAGTGTTGTATTATGGAACGGCCGCTGTGGTACGAAATTCCAGTCTCAACAATGTTTCCTACACGCAATTATAACTCTAGCATCTACAGCCCGTTGTTTTCATGTAGTGTAACTTGTGTAATGTGTTACATTATTCAGCTGTTGCCTTGATGTCGGCTAACGCTGATGCTAATGATAACTAGCTCTCCGTCGCACAATAGACTGTAGGTTGGTGTTGCAGCCAGCTGTTAGGTGAAGCGCTGTCCCACAGGTAAAAGCCATGGACCTATAAAGCCTGTCCAATATTCACTCTAGTCCAGCTTCTTGAAAAGTTTATAAGGACTTTATTATTTATGTAAAAATAATATGTTATCATATAAATGTTTCACTTGAAGCACAAAATTAATGGCTTTATTTTCTGTTATAGCCTATACCCAACACATTTGTTTTTTCGTTTTTTTTAAGCACAAAAAACAGTGCAATGTTGTGATTTTTAGCCTTATATCTGATTAAATTGTTAGAATATTATTTGTTCGCAATAATTAGACACTCGTTCTGATGACGAAATGAGTGTTAATTGTAAAAAAACGGAAGTCATGAGATTAAAACGGAAAAAACGGAATTTGTGAAAAAATAAAACGGAATTTGGAAAAAAATAAAACGGATTTCATAGGGCCCTAGATATGCACTTGTTTGCGTCCACTTTTATGTCGGATCACTTCTTTTTATTTCGGCCACAGCGTTCACAGAGATCGCCACAGGCTGCACTCTATCGCCTTTACGCTCACACTGCCACCAAACTATATTTTCCCTGTTCGCCACTTCTCCAACGGCTACTTCGGGGTGACCGCAGTGATCCACACCGTGTGGAGTTTATTTTTCCATTTCCCTTTCAGTCGGCGATTGCCACTACCGCCTTCATGCACTCAGTAAATGATATTAATTCGGGCGTGTCGATGACTATGTATGGGTAAATATGGGCGGTACGTGAAGCCCGCAAAGGCTGCGCCACATTTAGAGTTGATTGTGATTTATAAAGGGAAACAGGCGTAGGACGTGAGTGCGCACTGTTTTATAAATCCGAATATTTTTGTTCGCACGTACATCCTACATTTCTTCCGTACGCCAGCTTCCACGTGAATCCCACGCAAAGCTTTATAAATGAGGCCCCTGAAGATGATATAGTATCATTGATCAGGCTTTCTGGAGCAAAATGTTTATAATCATATCTCATATACTCTGGAGGGTTAACTGTACACGTAGTAATGCCTCATCTGTCAGGCTTGTAATTTTTTCCAGATGCAGCTGAGGGAAATTAGTAGCACTGTAAATGTTGATCAACACAAACAGCCATTGTCTCTGGGAGGCTATCAGTAAGCCATTTATCATCAAGCCATATGAATCATTGCAGCTGTGCTGCTGGACTGAGGAGCTGACTCCCTCTAGACTGCTATAGGATATCACATGGGCAGTATGTGTATGATGTCATGCCGTGTATGACATGTAAGTAATGTGGTAGGATGTAGGATATGTGGTGTGAGTCATGATATGGCTGGGAAAGCCCTCGAGACATTTTGGGGGCGATGTATGGAACAAACTACATACAATGCTGTTATCAGTTAGCCATAAAGGCTCTGGTCATTGTATTTTAGCTATTGGCTAGTTTCCTTTGGTTTTTGTGTTTTTGTTAAGCTATAGGCTAAACACATCATAGGCCTGTTTAAGGAAGCAGGGTTGACAAACTCTTGAGTTCAACCCTGCACTCTCAGTTGACCAACTCTGAGATGAGCAACTCTGGGTTATCTGTTTCAGAACAGCGGATCAGCGTTGGGTCAATCAACTCTGAGTATGTTCACTCTGTGTTGAGCAGGTGTGTAAAAGCCATTGTCAATGGATTGCTAATAACATGATTCACCATGGAAACAGGAGAAACAAATGCTTGATCCTCCCACTTCTCCACTTAAAAAAAAAACTTCTCTACATCCATTGTAGGAGTATTTATCAAGACTGAAAATGCTTTTCATTGGTTAGTGAGAACAGCACATGGCAACACTTATACAGCTCTTCTCATTGGTCAATGAGAAGCGCATTCTATGAAATTGCCCCATCATTGATTTTCAAAAATGTTGAACAAAGTGCGTCCCTTATCAGTTCAGTAAGTAATGGGTCTTTTAGTTTCCAAGTACAGGACCATTCGGTATTTTTTTTCTTCATATGTCTCATTTGAAGATATCAATTGACGGAAACTACTATCCTGTGAGTGGCTGTGGCACCAACCAATGCACTCTCCTTTTAATTTCAGGGGAAAATTACCTCAGGGCAATGTAAGGATACCTGTGCTGTTAGCACTAGGCCCAACGTTTTTGCATGTGTTGTGTATGACATTTGCACCTGTCAGGAAGACTCATTTAAGTACACCAGGAGAACAAAGTATACTGCCATTTAAATGCATGAGAAAGAAGTTAGCCCTTGCATGAAAAAGAAAAACGGGGCATTTGATAGCTCCCTGCGGGCCATGTACGAGCCCTGGAACCTTGGTGGAATACTTATGGAGGTAATCTAGCTGCCGATCCAAGAGGAATGCCGAGATGATGGAAGAATGCTTTATATTGTGGCGGGGGGAGAGAGGGAACGACAGGTCTGCATACGTTGACAAGCAGAATGTATGACGAGGCACTAAAGGAGAGTGAGAGTGGAATGTAGATGAAGCTGAAGCTGAAGTGGCAGTTCACTCGCCCCCACCCTCTTTCCAAATCCCATAGTTCCCCTGGAAATGGATACCAGCACTGTTGTTTGTTTATTATTATTCCAGCACAATGTTATCAAATGCATCACCTTGCTCTTGTGTTTTTGTTAAAGACGTGTTTATGCAGCAGACATGTATGGGGTAGAGTGTGTGTGTGTGTGGGGGGGGGGGGGGGGGGAGGAGGGGGTGATCCATCATGGTTCTGGAGTCAATAAAATTACTGCTCACACCGGCTCATACATCGCCTTGATCTATCACCTGCCGCCAGCAGCGTCCTCCTGCCACACCCTATCAGTCTCTGCTACTGAAAAGCTCTAGTCTGAGGAAGAGATACTTTGGGGAAATCAGAGGCCAAACAGTAATGGGATTTTGATTAGCAAAGAGCGTTTGCAGTAACAACGCTTCCCCTACCATGTGTGACTGTTGTAAATAGGCGCCCGTGTCCCGGTCTGAACCCGAGGCAACAGGCCGATTTGGGGGAGGGACTGACTATGAAGGCTGAGGTGGCTCGGAAGCACTGGAAAAAAATACCTCTTCATAAATAAGTATAAAAGACAAACAAACATGCAATATGAGTTGTTATTTACTTTTGATAAGTAAATCTGCCAATGAAACATGGATTTCACTTGGTAAGACGTTTTCAAATACAGTGCAATATTTGAGCCTTTCAAGATAGAAGAGATCTTGAAATGAGCTGGGCAAACTAATTTAGAAGTGTATCATAGTAGTATAAGGGAAGTGTTATGAATCACAATAAGCTTGTAATGCTCAAAAACAAAACATCAATTCATTAATTTTCAAGTCCCACAAGCTGAATCTCAATCCAGGGGTTGCAGCCTAGGAAGGCTGCATTTGAAGACCGATTGCGTCTTAGTGGCGCGCAAAGGCTTGTTCCATTAGCAAGGCTCCTTCATATGCGGCCGAGAAATGCAGCCTTCGTTTCACGATTTTGAAGGCTGCATCAGATGTATCCTTCGCGGCCCAACATATCCCAAGATTCATTGCGTTTTTTTCAGAGATGGCATAAAATAGAATAAAAAATAACAAAACAGCAACGTGTTGCTCCATCTTCTTAACTTTTATCTTCCTTTTTTTCTTGTAGTTTTTTTTCTTTTCGTCTGGTAGGCAACTTCTTTTTTTTTCCTCCGTTGACAAGGCTGTTTCCGTTGGCAGCAATCAGGGTTGCTAGGCAGCACAGGAGCGGTGAGTCGTCACGCAAGGTAACGGCTTGTTATGCAAACCGGAAATGCTCGTAAACGGAGACCTGCGGAGACCGTCTCGTTTAACAACGCTCGATCGGCCTTCACAGGCTATAGCCTTCATAGACCGCGTAGTCTCTGGATTGGGATATAGCTACAGTGTCACTGAAATGTTGCCTGTTGGTGATTGTGTCTTATTAGTTTATTAAAGGTGGAGTCAGTCATTCTGGAGAATGCTTGTAATGCCTCGGGGAAAAGAAAACAGCTTAAGCTCTTTAAACTGTTAAGTAAACAAAGGGTATGTAAACATACGGGCACCACCTAAGTAAGCAACATGCCCATTTACAGAGCCTAGGCTGTGTATTAACACTAGATTATTTAACGCACTCACAGTATAGACAAGTAGCGAATCACGAGGAGATATTTACTGATTTTGACATCAAGCATTCCCCTCGCGGACTCTCATCACTAGTTGTCGTGAGAGATTTTGACAAGAAATCAGATGAGTAAACTTGTTAAGATGTAGAGTTTTTGCAGTGAAGTGGATGTGTGAGCGAGGGCTGTGGGGGCTTGGCTGGCGTTCAGTGCCAACATCAGGGGAGGGGTGGGGGGGTAGGCAGAGCAGAGTGAGGCAGCTGCTGCAGCCTAGGGGTGACCTACAGGATGGAACAGCACATCTGTAACAGGCTGACAGGCCAATAAGGGCCTGCCATCCCATTACCAGCAGCAGCAGGACGCATCGTGGGCAGGACTCACAGCCCAGAATCACACTGAGGCTCAAATGAGTTTCATCTGCCTGTAAGCAGCCAGCGGGGGTAACTGCCATTCTTTTTACCGCACTTATGAATATACGATGAAAATGATCATATCTGGGACGTTTTATTTGTCAGTGAAATCAAGAGTAAAGGGCAACAATTAGCAAAAAAATACGGCAGCATAAAATTGCAATTATATAGTTTCTCCCTGGATTGGTAATGTGTCAGTGAGCAGTTTGACAATAACAATGGGTTAAAAGCACCATAATGGCAAAAGCAGCATTTGTTATGAGCGATAATTGCAGCAGTTGTCTCGTGCAAAAATGAGACATGTAAATAAACCAAATGATGGAGAGGAGGGAGATCACTCAAGTCCACTGAACATAATGACCAGCCCATTCACTTATCTTATCTGTGCACATTATTTCCATGTGTTCAGTTTGAGAGCTGAATCTGGTGCACTGTTTCTGGACAGACATGTTGCTATTAGGTTCGAAGAACTGTCACTGACCCAGACTTTTTTGGGGGACTTTTGTAAGGATAAATAACCTGTGACTTAAATTGCAGTTAAACAGCAAACCAACATTTGGGAGCGCTCGTGTTGTAGTGGTTAGAGCACACACACCTCTTAAAGTTCTTAATAATAAGGGTTAATATAACAGAGATAACCTTCAACACATGTTTCTGAGTCCGACCAAAGGTCAACACATAAATGTGTATTCTGGAATCACTGTTGTTGCACAAGAACATAAAGATCTGCCAACTTACTTGCTAACCAAACCAACCTTGTAAATACCTATATCATTCATTAAAAGGAGAAACTTGATCTTAAAGGTAAAGTAAGCTTTTTTTCCTGTTAATATAAGTGTTAAATCGCTCTTTATTCATACAGTGATCACTTAAATAGTGTGCGCGTTTCATAAAGCCGATCTCTCAGTCACCTTCTCTGCATGTAATCGGCAAATAAACTTTCCTGGGATCCCAACTGATCCTTCCCAATGTCTGTTTTGATGATTTTTTTCATGTTTTATCACACTTACGGATCTGAGATGACACTAGATAACTCGCTTGAGGACTGCATTATTGTGGGGACGAGGGAGGGGACTGCTAACTGAAGTCACTGACAGGAAGTTAACTAAGCTGACTATTCCACTTACTGAACCTTTAAGCTATTATTGAGGATGTACTGTCTAATTTAATGTTATTTCCTACCTGTTATGTAGAGTTAATGATGATGTACCCTGTTACCCTGTATGACCTGTAGACTATATGGTTTACCTGCAGTTTTTGAAGTAGTAACCAGTACTGTTAAGAAAGACATTGGGATCGCACCTCACCCAACAGTTAATGCATCACTGTACAGTAGAGTTGGCAGAAACGTCGTCATCCCTGGATATTAGGTTAGAACTGTGTTTAAGAGCAGGTGAATGCTGTGTAGAAGAGAAGTGAGGCAGATCCATTTTTAGTCCCATTACCAAGAGTGAGTCTCAGAGATGGGCTGGCAATGGCTCCTGGCCTCTGCAGCACACTCGCTGTGCACTGAAGCATGGCGGAGCTAGCCGACTGATGTATCCACGCAGATAAATGACAATACTTTGTTTCCATCCTTGTGTGAAGTTTGGCTACCACACAAGTACAGAAAGGGAGAGTATATGAGAGCAAATGGGGGGCTTACAAAGCACTGCCGAGGTTTAGCAGGGTTGCTGACTGCACTGTTGCTGATCATTAACAGTATTCTGTCGCTGAAACAGAAGAAGAGTAGTGGGGGGAGGAGTGTGGAAGCATACAGCCACCACAAATCAATATGAGAAAAGCAGATGAATAGATTTCCAATTCCAACACTCCCAGGTGGCTCTGTTAATGACCCGGAGGGCTGTAATCCGAAGTGTCGGACATGGGAATGCACTCACAGGGCCAGCTGCCATGATCAAATCATTTCACTTCGCTCACATTCTTCAGAAACATTTCAAACAGCCATTAATCTCCATCTCCCTGGCTGATATACCATGTATCCCCCTCCCTCCCCCCCCACACACACACACACACACCAAGGGAGGAGATGATGCTTACTGCAATAACTGCCGGAAGACAATATGGTTTCATTTCCTGCATAGCAAACTTAAAAACTGAACATTATCTTGTATGCCTCATTTTCATTGTGCAGCACAGTTTGGTTCAGCAGGGCACAAGTAACCCAAGATCTGGTTTGCGTTTCTACTGCAGACAGTACTATAACTTGGTAGGCGGGGTTTATGCCTGACGGCGATGGCCAAGGTCAGAGTATACAGTCTATCAGAGCCATTGAACGGTGCTGTGGCTGCCATGTAACTTATGAAAACACATTTTTTGTTTTCATAAGTTGCCTTTAGATCACTTTGATAGAACATGTGTACATGCCAGACTGCAGCTGATCGGTGGTCGGCTTTCAGAATGAGTTCAATATAGATCACCTATTGGTGGTGTGTAGTTCAAGCTAATTGTTGAATGACAGGTAACCTGTGGCCTTAGGAGACCCCTCTGCAGAGACAATGGGGCGCACGGATTACTGTCCAGACTCAATATTAGACTCAATATAAATCATATGCATCATAAATGACATGAAAAAACTTAGGAACTAGGAAATCTCTATGTAGAAAGATAGGGCTTTTAAGAAGCAGCGCTGCAGCTGCTGAGACGTTCCATGTGTGGCCGAGAAAAGTCCAAGAGATGCAGCAGTAACGGAACGTGACGCGCTTCAGAGGTAGACGCAGGATGTGTGTGGAGGCCGTTATGTTTAGCACCTGGTTAGCCCACGGAGAGGTGTGTCAATTCTGAGCTACACCCAGGTAGTGTTGCTGCCCTGACAAACTCAATGTTGCCTGGCTGACTTGACACCTGCTGCTGTTTCCTTTGTGCGGAACCATTTGTTCAGCGCTATTATTTATTTATTTGTTTGTTTGTTTCAGGACGATGCACATTAATGAACATGTACAGCAGTACACGTAAAAATGCCAGATTGTAGCTCGGGGGCAAATTTCCATCTGTAGTCCATTAGGCAGGTTGATGTTACAATAAAAATGACAAAGATATACAATAGAAACAGAAAGAAAGAAAAGTAAAACCAGATAATTCATTAGTAGGATTAGTAGGTTAAACAAATGCACAGTTAATACACAACTAGGTACAGCATACATTAAGAGGTGGTTTATTGGTGTTCCTTGTAGAAGTGTTGGAGGAAACCCAAGTTCACTTTTAATGTAGTTACTGGAGCACGTTTTGGCTGACAGTGGGCAGGAGTTTAGGGCCACCCTCTCTCTGTTACAAGCTTTACAGTATGTCGTATTAGTGTTTTTATTTTGCAGTGAGCTTGAACCTTTTCTAACCTGTATTTGTAATGAGTTGCTTCTTTTTTTAAACGTACTATTATAAATTATTTATATCATGTATTTCTTTCAAAATACATGATATGAGATGTATGTATTTCTTGGATGCAAATTAACAGTAATATACTGTAAATACAAATCTATCTGAAAGGTCCAACCGTTCGTGAATCCATGGCAAGACCTCCACCTGAAAAACAAAGGCTATAGTGTTTCCTAAAGGTGCATCTGATAAACACTGACTTTGAAGGTGTTAATTTCCATGCCACCACATATTTTATATTAATTAAATTAATGTAGATCACTTTGTGGAGATCTGTAATATACATGTGAACATGTAAATGTATATAGGGGTGGATCTAGTTTGTATAGGGACTGTTAACCCCTGTTACCGCTTACCACTCACACTCATGGATTAAAAAAAACAATGAATGAGAGCTATGATTTGTTAACAGTCCATCACCTTCAGTTGTGTCTCACTGGCCCACCACTGTCATCCTGCTCAAAACCAAAAACCTTCGCATTCAATTTTGCCATACAGAGATACTAAGGCTCTGCAGCCCATCAACTCAATAACAGATGACGGTGTCCAGTTTCCAGCAGTGTGGAAAATAAAGGCTGCCTGTGGAAGTGAGAAAAATCCCCTGGCTGTCCCTTGAGCGCGCTGGGGCTCAGGCGGGTAGAGTCACTGTGGCACCTGATAGCCGCCGCTACATTAGCATAGCGACAAGTTTGATCTGCCAGTCTGCCTCTCTGTCTGTCTCCTCTGTGCTTGTCAGTCCCTGTCTGTCTGCCCTATGGGACAGCAGGGCCAGGCCTCCCCAAGGTTGGACATGAGCAGACAGAGCTGACAGACATGACCCCCCACTCCCCCTGGGAGGGGAGGGGTGGAAGTTTTTTTTCTGAAACGTCTCAAAGATGCATGGTGCTGCCAGCTGCCATGATTGAGAGTGCAGCCGGTCTCTCTGCCTCTCTCCCTGGGTAAATGAGCTGAATGTATTCCTTTTTCCCGGCCCATCTCATGTGTCATTTCAAGTGATGCACAGGCACAGTGACCCCCTCTGCATAAACTCTCAGAAGAGGAGGGGAGGGCAATTTAACTGACAGGAAGGGGAGACAGCACTGTCAAGGTCAAGCCATCGCCTCAATCTTTTGTAGCTTGATAACGTGTCCTTTTTACATGGTAGGCTCAAATACTTTTGGCAGGGGGGGGGGGGTTATATTGTAGGGGGATGTTTAGTGTAAGTACAGTAACTCTGTATGCTTCTTCTCTGACATTAAGGTGAGACGCTGCAGGTAAATATGGATATCGTTTGTTGCTAACACTTTATATCAAAGTCCTTGTAATCAGCATAAGTTAATAGGTGATAAGGCCCTTAATAAAGGCTTATTAACTTTAATTTGTGTTAATAACACTATATAAGTACTGTGGTAACCATAGGTAAGACATTACCTTCTATGCCTGACAACGCCACCTCCAAATTGATGGGCAGGAGGAACCCTTTACATTAGCTAGGAGTGTGTCATTTGTACCGATGTATCTTCCCCTAACATGAACAATGAATGGGAGGCATGAATTGGTGCAAAAATATATCTTATTTATTGAAGAAGACTAGATTAAAACCCTTTTAAGAGAGGGATGCAATAGTAGAAGTCTCAGATAACAGCTTACTCTCCTTTTGGTATAAAAAGGTCTGGGCCTGATTTATAAACGAGAAAAGAGGGCGCACACTACTTTCTAAGCAAATATTGAGATTTATAAAAAACAAACTTGACGGGAAGATGTGCGGTTCTCCACACAAGCTCTGACCCATGCATACGCACAGAAAGTGGAGAAAGGATGTATGAAGTGCGAGAACGAATGTGTTTCTGGAAAATGAATCCAGATAGGCCTATTATATGCCATGTAGGTCTATCATATATTGGGAGTTCCTTTGCAAAACGGATGAAGCATTTTTTACAACTAATAAACAAATGCCTCCACGGAATTTTACATGGAGTGATACCACAAAAAGAAAAACAAATTAGGATCTTAAATAGCCTACAAATGGAGATATGAGTGCAAAAAAACAACGTTCGAATATGCTCTGCAGTTATTAAACAATAACCTATCTGCATGTTTTTGAATTCATTCCGATTATATTGAGGTGGAATACAGCCTATTAGTTTTACATTGACCAGGTAAAAGCCTATCCATTCAAAACGCCGCTTCCCACCATCTTCTTATCGAATGCCCGCTCAATCCGGAACAAGATGGATGAAATCCGACTACGACTGTCAACACAGAAACACATGGACAACTGCAACAGCTTGATCTTCACGGAAACATGGTTGGACAGCGAGACCCCGGAGGCGGCTATCGAGCTTGCTGGCCACACTAACTACCAAGCTGACAGGACAGCAGACTCGGGTAAGAAGACCGGGGGAGGTTTGTGCATTTACATCAACGGCTCTTGGTGCACAAACACCACTGTAATTGAACAACTTTGCTGCCCTGACGTTGAATTTCTGCTGCTTAAATGCCGACCATTCTACATAACCCGTGAATTCAGTGTGGTTTACATTCCGCCCGATGCCAATGCAAAGCTACCGCTAACAAAACTTCATGACTGTATACACAAATGTCTGGTTGCACACCCCGAAAGTACCTTTATTGTGGCGGGGGATTTCAATCACTTCACACGTTCCATCGCAATGTGAAATGTGCAACCACAGGGAACAATATACTCGATCAGGTATATACAAACATAGCACACGCATACAGAGCTCAGGTGTACCCCCACCTGGGTCTCTCCGATCTTATTTCACTCCTCCTACACCCCTGCTATATCCAAAAGGCTCGATCCACTAGGCCCGTAGTTAGGTCTGTCAGGACATGGCCTGAGGATGCAATCCCCAGACTCCAGAACTGCTTTGATTCTACTGACTGGGACGTCTTCAGAGGCCAGGAGGCGCTGACACGGAGCTCTCTGGACGAGTTTACTGTCACGGTCTTGGACTACATCAACTTCTGTGTGGATACTGTCACATCTTCAAAACAGGTTTGTGTCGCTCCACACCAAAAACCCTGGATGACAGCAAAGCTAAAATCACTAACTTACGCCAGGGATATAGCATATAGATCAGGGGACACTGAGGCATACAGTGCAGCTTGGGCAGCTCTCAGAAGGGGCATCAGTTCTGCCAAACTGGTATAAGAACCGCATTGAGGCACACTTCAACAACTCCTCAAACCCCCGGCAGGTGTGGTAGGACATTAGAGCAATCACCGACTACAAGGGAGTTTCATCCCCCCCTGTCAACAGCTGTGCCACCTTAGCTGAGGAATTAAACATATTGTATGCCCGCTTTCACTAACATCTTCAACCTGTCTCTGGCGACTTCATGGCTCCCTGCATGCTTCAAATCAGCCACAATAATTCCGGTCCCCAAGCAGTCTAAGGTCACAGGCCTGAATGACTACAGGCCAGTGGCACTCACCCCCATCGCTGCTAAATGTTTTGAGAGACTGGTCATCTCACACATTAAAACATACCACACTCACTAGATCAATATCAGTTTGCTTACAGGAAGTCCTGCATGGGGCTCCTGTAGGGGACTCCATAGTTCTGCTGGGAGACTTTAACGCGCACGTGGGCAATGATGGAGACACCTGGAGAGGCGTGATTGGGAGGAACGGCCTCCCCGATCTGAACCCGAGTGGTCGTTTGTTGTTAGACTTCTGTGCTGGTCATGGTTTGTCTATAACAAACACCATGTTCAAACATAAGGATGCTCATAAGTGTACATGGTACCAGAGCACCCTAGGCCGAAGGTCAATGATCAATTTCGTGATCGTATCATCTGATCTGAGGCAGCATGTTTTGGACACTCGGGTGAAGAGAGGGGCGGAGCTGTCAACTGATCACCATCTGGTTGTGAGTTGGGTCAAAGGATGGGGGAAGACTCTGGACAGACCTGGTAAGCCCAAACGGGTAGTGCGGGTGAACTGGGAACGTCTGGCGGAGGCCCCTGTTCAAGAGATCTTTAATTTGCACCTCCGGCAGAGCTTTTCTAGCATCCCTGTTGACCTCAACTGAGTAGGTAGTCGGTCGGTGGAAGACTTTGAGGAACTCCTGAATCAGACTAACACGCCCTCTATGTTGGAGGCAGAGCTGGAGGCTGATGGGGGATCATCGTCAATTTCCCTGGTGGAAGTCACTGAGGTAGTTAAAAAACTCCACAGTGGCAAAGCCCCGGGGGTTGATGAGATCCGTCCAGAAATGCTGAAAGCAATGGGTGTGGAGGGGCTGTCTTGGATGACACGCCTCTTCAACATTGCGTGGAAGTCGGGTACAGTCCCGAAGGAGTGGCAGACCGGGGTGGTGGTTCCTATTTTCAAAAAGGGGGACCAGAGAGTGTGTGCCAACTACCGGGGTATCACACTTCTCAGCCTCCCCGGCAAAGTCTACTCCAAAGTGCTGGAAAGGAGGGTTCGGCCGATAGTCGAACCTCAGTTTGAAGAGGAACAATGCGGATTCCGTCCTGGCCGTGGAACAACGGACCAGCTCTTCACTCTCGCAAGGATCCTAGAGGGAGCTTGGGAGTTTGCTCATCCAGTCTACATGTGTTTTGTAGATCTGGAGAAGGCTTATGACCGGGTTCCCCGGGAGATACTGTGGGGGGTGCTGCGGGAGTATGGAGTGAGGGGGTCCCTTCTCAGGGCCATCGAATCTCTGTACACTCAAAGCAAGAGCTGTGTCCGGGTTCTCGGTAGTAAGTCGGACCCGTTTCCGGTGGGGGTTGGCCTCCGCCAGGGCTGCGCTTTATCACCAATCCTGTTTGTAATATTCATGGACAGGATATCAAGGCGTAGTCGTGGTGGGGAGGGGTTGCAGTTTGGTGGGCTGAGGATCTCATCTCTGCTGTTTGCGGATGATGTGGTTCTGATGGCATCATCGGCCTGTGACCTTCAGCTCTCATTGGATCGGTTCACAGCCGAGTGTGAAGCGGTTGGGATGAGGATCAGCACCTCTAAATCTGAGGCCATGGTGCTCAGCAGGAAACCGATGGATTGTCTACTACAGGTAGGGAATGAGTCCTTACCCCAAGTGAAGGAGTTCAAGTACCTCGGGGTCTTGTTTGCGAGTGAGGGAACAAGGGAGCGTGAGATTGGCCGGAGAATCGGAGCAGCAGGGGCGGTTTTGCACTCGCTTTACCGCACTGTTGTGACGAAAAGAGAGCTGAGTCCTAAGGCAAAGCTTTCGATCTACCGGTCGATCTTTGTTCCTACCCTCACCTATGGTCATGAAGGCTGGGTAATGACCGAAAGAACGAGATCGCGGGTACAAGCGGCCGAAATGGGCTTTCTCAGGAGGGTGGCTGGCGTCTCCCTTAGAGATAGGGTGAGAAGCTCAGTCATTCGTGAGGAACTCGGGGCAGAGCCGCTACTCCTTTGCATTGAAAGGAACCAGTTGAGGTGGTTCGGGCATCTGGAAAGGATGCCCCCAGGGCGCCTCCCTCCAGGAGCGTCCAGCTGGAAGGAGGCCTCGGGGAAGACCCAGGACTAGGTGGAGAGATTATATCTCCACGCTGGCCTGGGAATGCCTCGAGATCCCCCAGTCAGAGCTGGTTGATGTGGCCCGGGAAAGAGAAGTTTGGGGCTCCCTGCTCAAGCTGCTGCCCCCGCGACCCGATTTCGGATAAGCGGTTGAAGATGATGATGATGATGATTACAGGAAGAACAGGTCAACAGAGGATGCCATAGCTATTGTTTTACACACTCTGCTAGAACACCTAGAGCACAGGGGCACATATGCAAGGCTTCTCTTTATTTATTTTAGCTCGGCATTCAACACAATATTGCCAAACAAACTCCGTCACAAACTACATGGACTTGGACTCAGCACCACATTATGCAACTGGAAACTGGACTTTCCAACAAACCGCACGCAATATGTAAGGGTGGGCTAGCACACGTCCTCAACTCTGACTATCAACACCGGGGCTCCCCAGGGCTGTGTGCTCAGTCCACTCCTCTACACACTTTTCACACACGACTGCAGCTCTTCCTACCCATGTAATCAAATTTGCCGACGACACAACAGTGCTCGGTCTCATCACCGGGAATAATGAGACTGCATACAGGCGAGAAGTCCAACTGCTGGCAGCATGGTGCAGCAGCAACAACCTGGCCCTCAACACACAATAAAACCAAGGAAGTTATTGTGGATTTCCGTAAGACCGGACAACTGAGCCACTCCCCACTCCTCATAGGGAATGAGGAGGTGGAGAGGGCCCATAGTTTTAAGTTTCTGTGTGCGATTGTGTCGGAGGACCTGTCGTGGGGGAAAAACATCGCCTCTGCCACAGCGAAGGCCCAACAACGCCTTTACTTCCTCAGGAAGCTGAGATGGTCCAGACTGCCCCAGAGACTCATGGGGCCAATCCCAATAGTCCAATCTCCTAACCTATAAGCCTCCTTTCCTATACCTTAACCCCTAAACGTCATCGGGGTTAAGGAGATATGAAAGGTGCTTCCTATCGAACATAGGAAAAGACAGCACTGTTTCAAATTAATGCTGACGTGAGTCACTAGCGTGAAACTACACTAGCCTATTCTCCGAAAATTGACTACAACAAGCGCTCGTTTGATCCATGCGTTCTTTTCATATTGATTTTAATCAGGTCGTCGCCAACAGAGTGAGAATCACTCGCATATATCCCAATTCACATGTGGAATAAAAAGAGGCTACACTTATGTTGATGTTGAAATGAACTGCCCCCAGTAACTTCATTCAATGTGAAGTTGGAATTTTATTTTCTTATGGTGTAAATTATGTGCTACGAAAATAACTATTATGATGTTGGTCTTTTATGAGTTCTTTATTATCTTTATTGGGGAGGGGGGGGGGGCATTTTGTTTTAGCCGAGTTAAATCTTCCTCTCTTCTCCTCTCTTCTGTTTTACCTCTCGTTCGTATTCGTGTAGAGTCGGTAAACTCCGGCGATGGCCTGTTGCTTTAAATCTTGCCGCCGTAAAGGATTATGGGATACCACTATCTCCTTTCCTTTCGCATAGGTTGGTCCGGAGTAACCTATGCTAAAGGAGGGTTAAAGGATGAATCGAGGCTCCTTTCCTATGCCTTTTCTAAGCATTTTGAGAATTCGAATCACCTATCCGCCGAGTACTTCCAGGTCATCTCGATAGGAAAGGAAATTTCCTATGCAAAAAAGACTATTCGGATTGGCCCATGGTAAACCTTTACCACTGTGCAGTGGAGAGTGTGCTGACCTATGGGTTACTGGTGTGGTCTTCCGGCTGCACCAGTGCAGAGAAGGAGACCATACACAGAGTGGTGAGAGCCGCAGGGAAGATCATTGGGGCCATCCTACCAGACATCGCTACGGTGTTCACCTCCCGCTGCATGCACCGAGTGAAAACATCCTTCAGGACAATCTACACCCAGCACACCACCTGTTTCAACCACTGCCATCGGGCAGAAGATACAGGTCCATCAGGGCCAAAACTAGCAGGCTGGCCAACAGTCTATACCCCCAGGCAGTCAGGCTGCTAAATGGACTGTCTGCCCCCCCACTCCCCATTGGACACCCCTCTGTGACATAATTGCATCCCATACACCTCCATAACTATGAACTGGACTTTGCATCGCTGCATAACACTCAACAACCCTAGCACCATCAGATGTATATATTTATTTATTTATTGCACCAAGCACCTTATGGGTTATGGGAGTCTATGGGGTATTTATGATTTATGACATATAGGAGTAGTTACCATGTGTAAAATACTGGGTGATTGGTTGATTGATTGATTGATTGATTGATTGATTGATTGATTGATTGATTGATCCATGGAGATCAGATCAATTATGTAAATTGGTGCACAACTAAAACGTATGCCTGTTTGTGTTTGCTCTGACAACGCTTTGTTGTTACAATGACAAAATAAAACTGAACTGAACTGAACTGAACTAATGGGGAGGAAAAGCCAGGGTGTGTATACGGGTTGTTAGCCTTGATTTAAAGGTAGAAATGTAGGGGGAATCACATTTGTCAGGTGGCAGTTGGTTCCACAAGCACGGAGCAGCTAGTGCAAAGTACATTTCTGAGAGTTGTGCCAGTGGCATGGCTGTATACGCTGGTCACCAAAAAGAAAGTGATCGTCTACAGTAGCTCAGAAGAGACTGACATCTCCATTCCACTTAACGACACCACTGATAAAAGTTCAGATGGCCAGAAAGATGATGACAATGGCACAATTTACCCCATGGTATTCTTTCCAATGGCACAACTTACACCACACCGGGGGCAAGTTGTGCCACAAGACAACTTTTTTTCAAAAGCCATATTTCTGAAACAGTTTATTCCAGATCCAAAGTTTTTATTGCCAGGGATGCACAACATCCTAAAATATATGTAGGGGAGAACGGGGTAAGTAGGCACACTTTTTACTCTAGTGAGAATTGCTCATCACCAAAACATCTGTCAATAGCCATTCCTACATTAAATTGAAGCTTAAGGTGTTGGCTAGAAATGTGTGTCTCTCTTTTTTTCCAACTTATTGTCATGAAGAAGTAATTTACCATCAAAGACACTCTGACACATTGTGACAACCAACCCCATCAAGGGGTCGGTTGTCACACACTATGGGGTTGTTTGTCACAATGTTATCTTAATGGGAAAAATCTTAAAAAGAAGGCAAGGAGGCAGAACCAAATTTGAATGTTTAATTGCATTGTCAAGTTGACAAATAGGCCTACATAACGTTCTGTAGCCTTGGCAGCTGGTCTAGTTTGGGATGCACTGGGTTGTTTTGATTTTGTTGCCCTTTTTTCTTTTGCTTGCTAGCTGCCTTTTCCTGCTCTATTATTTCCTTCTCTGGGGTGTCAGTGAGGATACAGCTTGACAATTTCTTTCGTTATTGGGTTCCTTTTCTGGCTGCAGCCTTGAGATAACATGTGACAACCAACCCCCCAAAAAATTTGACGACCAACCCCAACTTGAATTTCTTGCTAGCATCAAGGCCAACAACCATCTGACAACTAATTAGCTTGCTAACCACAATCTAAACTATAGTTTACCCTTCAAACTTTCTGAGGGTAACAAGTGTTTTGTTATAAACCCATTGTGTAAAAGCCTAGAAGAAAAATACTGAGAAGCAAAATATTTTGAATTTGACATGAAAAACACAAAACATCCTCTCACCTGAAATGCAGCTGTCTTCCTCCAAGGAAGTCTATGTATGTGACCTCTGATCCCAATTCTGGACCTTTTTTATATCAACATTTCAGAGCTAGCGCGCTCTGGTGGCGAGATATAACGAATGTGACATCCAACCCATGTGACAAATTACCCCGTTCTCCCCTACATATTTGAGTTTGAGACATAACTGTCAAGGCTTCACTTTAAAATCACTTTGAGTAAAAAGTGGCACATCTCACCCCACTCTCCCCTACATATCTGTTTACTTTTTGTGAGAAGTGCATATTTATGATCTTCGCAGCTTGTGATCATTTGTCTTACTGATGTGAAAAGCAAAGACAAAAGTGGAAAGAATCCAGCTTGCTTGCACTTTTCTTTTACAATTCTTGACTGTAGTGACTGCCATTGACTTTAGTGGAGTAAACAAATAGGAAGTACCTTGCAGATCATTTGCATAGCACTCTTCCAGTCATAAATCATACCCTTGAAAGACTCTTCTTTTTTTAATGTCAGTAGCCGGTGAGATATGACTATGGGATATGAGAATGTTATTTATTCCTGTGGCATTGTCACTGTCCTTTCCCCCTCCACCGATCTCCGGCTGAAAAAAAAAGCTTTTCTTACAAGGCCCATTCAGGCAGAACAAAAGCAGGCGCACTAATCATTCAGGTATGGCTATAGTGCTGTCCTCTGGGAAACCGGCGCAGCTCAATTCAAAAATCTGTTAAAAAGAAATAGTTTTCGGAGACTCCGCCAAAAAGGTCAAGAAGATGGATTAAGCGATAAAAGTCTGATGAGATAGTCAAGGCAACTACACAAAAGCAATAGACCTTTGGGTGGAGTGAACCTTTACGGAGTCCCTCAAGAGGACAGACAGGCGCCAAAATGAGCACAATCCAGTGACCTTAACTAAAAGTATTCTGCTGTCCAGAGTTTATCAGTGGCAAAAACTAAGATCATCTTTTAGGTCAGCTGATAAGACTTGATTCTGTGAGGGGGGTCGGGAGTGTGCAAATAAACAATATACTTAATGAGGTCCTGTGCCTCCTCAGTGTTACACACAGATCAGATATTTCCCTTCAGTAGTAAGTCTGGGTTGTTCTTCAATTTTCTCCGGCCAGACTTTTGGCGGTCCAATCAGCGAACAGAGGGAGTAGCTCAGAAGCCGGCGCATGACATACGTCACAACCAAACATTTTGCGATTGGTTGGCAGATCCAGAGTGGCATTGGGCACATCCAATAGTTTTAAACTTCAACATACACCTGCCTTCACGTGAGTTAACATTTGTTAATTGAGCGATTCCAGACCTTCTGTACAAATGAAATGAAGTACGATGGTCTGGTAGGACCAGTCTAGGTTTATATGGTTGAGTGTACAGTATAATACTGATGATTCTGTTTGGGGGGTGTGGCCAGATCGCAGTCAAATGTGAACTTTAAGTCATTTCGGTGGCCGGACTACCTTGGTGCAAAGATGGTGCACTTTGGCAAAGTGTGGGATCAGAGATAATACATTATCAAACACTTTCACACAGGGGCACTGATAAATCCTGTGTTCTGATTGGTCAATCACAGCATTCTAAGGTCAGATATTTCCAGTTGATGATCTGCTGTTAAGGATAATTGAGCGTTGCTAAGGGCCCACGTCGTTGTTTTAATGGATCACGCTCTGTCATATCAAATCTGCTGACAGAAGTCTACAAACAGTTACATACTACTTCACAAAAAAAATTCAACATGACTTTGCATGCATCAGGAGAGCAGGAAACTTTGGAGTCATGGTTAATATCTGAAAGGACCCCATTCAAGACAATATAGCGAAGTTTGGCCACATATTGACATAGTTACCGCTGCTAATGAGTAAGTTCCGACCGTGTAGCGGACTGTTTCCGGACGGTAGGCAATAAAAGCCTTTCCAAAAACAATAAAATCAAACTTAAAATTACATTTCGCTTCAATTAGTTGGTTAATTTTGTTAGTAGCCACTTCATAAGCGGGATATTGTAGACATTATACACATATAGAATATCCCTTATTTATTGGTGGCTGCATTACAGTCTGTGACATTGATGGTAAATCACTGACAGTTTGGAAAGGCACAGCAGCATATAGATCGCGGGAAAATAACAAAAGCTTACATTCCGCTCGTGAGGAGACGTTAGAACAGCTGTTGCGACCGGCGAATCGCGGCCGTTAATAACATCCATAAACTGTAACTTATAACAGCGATCGGGACTGCATGTAGCCCACTTACTCACACACGGGTGATTCACATAAACTCAAAGAAACACGTTTCAACTGTGGAATGATTGACTACTGCGGGAACATGCCCGCTCACACATCTGACCGAGGGAGAAAAGAAAAGGAAACTAAACAGACTCCGGCCGACTGACGTCACTGCCACTAAATGACAGCTATAATGTCATCCACACTGAACAAAACACATCTTAACACACTATAAAAAATAACAACACTGTAACCTATAAACTTTGGGGCCGTTTCTACATGTAGCCTATGTGTGAGTGTATGTGCATGTATGTGCTGTCGGTACAACATCCAATCAAATTAGACCAACGTTGTTTTGATCCGACAGCATTCATCCAATGAAATTGCAAGACAACCAATGAAGATGAAGTGCTGTCAAAACAACGTGCCAGTTGGAAAAAATTATACCAAAGATAGTTCGGGTATAAAAACTACGAGTTGGTCAACATAAAACAAATTAATAAATGTGTTTATTCTGTAAAGGAGTGGTTTAAAGTTAAGAATATTATTGCAAAATATGAGTTAAATGTTAAAAATCACTGGTAAATAGTGCATTTAGGAAGTGCAATGTCCATACAATTTATTTCCCACAATTTCAATTGCACTTGTTTTAATAGATAAAGATAGATTGTAAAAGCGTACATGATGTGGGTAAATATATTATTACTTTTTGGTTAAAAGGACTTGAAATGACTCGAAGCTCAAACTGCAGGTCTTGGGACTTGACTTGAGACTTGTCAGCATTGACTTGGGACTTGACTCGGGATTTGCCTGTCTTGACTCGAGACTTGACTCGGGACTTGAGGGCAAAGACTTGACACTTACTTGCGACTTGCTAAACAATGACTTGGTCCCACCTCTGCTTACTGGCAGGGCGGGGTTTAGGCTGGATTGCGATAGCCGCCGCCAGAATATGGGTCAAACTATCGGGCTGTGGAACAACTGTGGTCAAGCCAGCGGTCTCTCATTTTGGCTCGGTCAAACCAGCCACTTCTTTTTTTATTCCCCCCGTGTTGTGAGCGTAGCCGGTAAATGTACAGAGACGGCTCGGTGCAAGCCGACAGTGACAGTGAGCGAACAGTGCACAGCTACGTAACATCGTAGCAGTTGGACACAGTGTAGCCCACTGATTAATTTAATGATGAGGAAAAACACCACACAATAAACAGTGCTGCGCCCGAGGTGACTACACACGGCGGAAATTATTCTTTCAACCAATCAATGGACGGCAGTGTGTAGCTCCACCTTTTCGGCAACCTTTCAGGTGGCTGGTACCCCAACGGAGGAGTACCGAAAATGGGAGCGGCTTAAAGCGGTTAGGCTCGCTTATATCCATACCCTTCCTAACTTTTGGCAAATAGAAAGCCAAAATAACCGAACCGCTCCGACCCGACCGGCTCTACTCGGTGGAAACGAGGCATTAGTGTCTGTATTAATGTGCAAAGTTTTCATATCCTGCCTATTTTAATTCCCTTTCATGGACAGCATTTTTCAAAACCCAGCATTTTAAATCTACCATGTTTTCTGTGAGTATTCAGCATAAATGCACCGAGGGACCCTTTGCTTCAAGGGGCAAGATTGCAGTTTTTGCATTTTGAGCTGGTACCACTTTTATTTTCTTGATTTGAAATTGTTTTAAAATGCCCACAGACAGTATTTGACCTTCGAGATCTAATCCACAGCTGAATGCAACAATTTGAGGATCACCGCTACTTGTGTCCCTGCCTTTCATCTATTGCATGATGGGATGGCATCCCATATAATCCTCGTACTGAATAAAAATGTGTCTCCCCTTAATAAGAACACCTGTAAAGTTTACTCTGTGTCCTTCTGTCTCCATATTTGACTATAATTGCAGAACACTGATTTGAATTCTGTACAACACTCCCAGCCTCCCAGACAGTGTGTGTGTGTGTGTGTGTGTGTGTGTGTGTGTGTGTGTGTGTGTGTGTGTGTGTGTGTGTGTGTGTGTGTGTGTGTGTGTGTGTGTGTGTGTGTGTGTGTGTGCTACGTGCCTGGTGTGAGTGTGCACATCTCTCATTTCCCACTCTTGTCTGCTAATGAATACTGTCGGAATAAGGAGCTCTAATGGAATTACACTTTAATGATGTTTGCTGTTTTTTTATGATGGTAATTAATTAGAATCTAGTCCAATCTCCTTCTCCCAAAAATCTTCCCACCAAGAACCATAACCATTTCCCCCCTAGCACATCATGAACAGCGTTTAATGGCCTACTCCCTTGATGAAGCTCTCTCCCTAAATGAAGGCAGAGCAGACACACGTAACTCCGTTAACTGCTAGACATATTCACAGAGCTATTACCTGATGTCTCCGTATGCATTTTAATATCAACTCTGTATTTACAGCGCAAGACTCTGCTGCCTGCTTACTGCATCCCAAAGCACCTCTTGAGTTTGAGCACTGCACACAAATCTACTTTCAAATGAGGTATCTTTCAAGCTATCGCAGTATTTAACATGTTGTATATTAGAAACTGCCAAAATATATCATACAAAAGAGAATGTAATATATGAAAGAAGGTGTGGGTATTAATGGGAAACTATAGGCTACTGACTGTTGCTTCAATAAAGAGATGAAATGCCTTTGTGTTAGGGATAGCTAATATGGATGTAAAAACATGAAGTGGTTACTTTGATAATGAATTAAGGAATATCAGTAGGTCATTATCCAACAGCTCGCGGGACGGAAACATGGACGTCAAGCGCAACTCCCTTCAACTGTAGATGTCCAACTTTTATCTGCTTGCACTATTTACTCTTTTATTTGAAGCACTCCCTAGATAAGTTTGACTTGCTTTGAATTGTCGTCTCATCAGATAAGCACACGATAAATGTGATGAAAGGATTGATACAGCTGCTTTCTTGGCACACTGAAGCAGATAGTGAATGCAGCCATCCGTACAGCGTGAATACATATGCATAATGATTCATGGTCCCCTGTTTTCCATTTGCATTTACAATGCCGTCGTCAAGTAGATGGTCATCTAGTCAAGTGAAATATCGAGCCCCTGCGTTCATACCATTGACATTGCGAGCGGCACGCCAGGGCAAGTGGAAACAAACACTGCAAAATGAGTCAGTCGCACGGTGAGAAAACGACCTTGCTTTATGACTGAAGTGCTTCCCGCCTTCTCCCGTCCCGATCTGTCACTTCCATCTATCAATCTAATGACGTGGCAAAAGGCCAGGTTAATCAAGCTCAATTACTTTTGCTGATTTGAGAGCGACAGTGACGCAGCACTGTCCCAGCTGCTGCAAGTTTCAAAACACAAATATTTAAGCTGAATGAAAAGCATGTGCACGGTGCGTTAGGTGGCCGCCTATATTAAAGACACAAGGGCTGAGAATACTGATCAGATACATGATCGATCAAACATTAAATCATCAGGAAATTATAAAAACATCCCGATGGAGATTTCTATGGAGTGATTTTCCTTCAATCTGTACAGGTACGCGCTGTGACATGCTTTCTTCAGTCGGAGCTGCAGGGTAAAGTGAAACAAACTCAGAGTCGGTTCCCTCAAACCACCTATCCAGCAGGTTAGACTCGCTGGGTCTGTTGCCGCAGTAACCGACTCTTGAGTTGCGCTGAACCTGCTACCTGAAATGGAAAACCCAGAGTTTCCACCAACTCAGAGCGAACAAACTCTGAGTTGCCTCAAAACCCACTTTCTGAAACAGGCCTCTGAACTGTCTCTCTGTTGTTCTCCTTGTGTTGTCCCTGGACAATATGGACTCATTAGTGAACTGGTAACCCTCCTAATTTGTGTGTTGCTTGTGTGTGAGCAGAGAGCAGCCCTGAGGCGCCTGTATCATCTGCTCGGATCATTAGCGAGAGGCTCCTGCACACATCAAAACATCTCACCCTCTGTCGTTGAGGAAGGCAAGACAAGGGGGAGCATAAGGTTCCATAAATATTGCATTGCACTGTGGGATTGCCTACCCACACGCAAAGCATGAGTTAATGGCACCAGTGGCGGTTAACAGATGTTAGTATATCTTTAAAGCTGTACTTCACACACGGGACAACACAACTGATTCCTGCTTTATTCATTTGTCAAGAAGCACTTTACGTAGTCTGCTGCATAAGTCACATTTAAAGATGTCATCTGTAAAAAAAAATGTTGGTAGGGATTTATTTGGTACATTTCAAACAATGGGGTAAGAACTGTTTTTTATCTGTAGCTTGAGCTTTTGTAGGCGCTACTCTTTCCTCTACTTCTAGCCACAGTATGGTCTTGTCAACTTTTTATCTATATGAGAAAATGCATCACTTCTATTTATGCTTTCTTGAAGAGCGGGGCAGTGCAGATGCTACACTTTATTTTCCATACAGGCATAACCTGTTGTCTTGTAGAAAGTAGCCTGATAAGGAAAAATAAAAACTCTGGTGATCACTGTATCCTAGCCAATAGTTAACCTTCTTACTTGTAGCGACAGCATTTTGCTAACCCGAACAAAACCTTAATTTTTTTGTTGTTGCCATAACCACAAACTTGTTCTGCAAAATAAATGGTCAAAACAATGTTACATCAATTACATTCAGTGTTGACAAGCAACCTTTTTATGTTTATGATTTGAACATTGCAATAAAAGCTCAAATATTTTTTAGATGGTGTAATATGAATAAGCTACACTAAGGTGCTTGAAATGTAAAATGGACGAGACAATCTCTAGTCAAGAGATTCATTCACAGGCAGGTTCATACCCAGAAATGTCGTTTTCACACTTCCCTTTTCATCCAAGCATTTACAAAGGAGCAATACCATTTTAATGTAGGGAACTTAATTGAGCTTTGAAGGAGTTGGTTGGAAGCTGTCACATGTGTACCAAACCAGGCTAGTTGTTTCTGTATCATTCTATTCCAGTCTGTCTCAAATACGCTTTGCAAAGTTTCAAACTATTCCTTTATAACCCACAAATGAAGAAACATGTACGTGGCCATAACAAGCTCCAACTGCAACTTAATGGAGGCACATAAGCATGTAGTAAAACAATATGACTTCAGTTATTGAAAAAATTAAACTTACGCAAAATAAACTTATATGAATGCTATTTCACATCATCGTTAGTCATTTCAAGAGGTCCAGTGAGGTTTTAAAGAGCAGCAGTACCGTATTAATCAAGATGCAGAGGTTAGACAAGTGTTGCTTCCAAACCCATTAGCATCACATTAGGTAATCAGTGTTCCTCCCACTCATCTTGCTGCATATTTCTAACAGTTAGCTAAAGTGAAGTGACACAAAGACCCACCACCTGCAACACTGTACATACAGTACATACCAGCATTCCATATAAGATAGTTGCGCGGATATGAGAGTATGCAAACATGTATTGTTTTTTACTTGTGTCGGCTTATGGGACTTCCACACTTGCTCTGAGGTAACACAAGGGGCATTTGAGCTACTCAGGTGCCTCTCTGGTGAGAAGCTTTTTTCTTCCAATGAGCGTGTGTCACTCAACTCAGCCATACATGTAAAATCGGCCCCTGAAGCGGTTTGCAGTTCCAGACCAGCTCAAAACTGGAGCCGTGCCAGGAACCGGTTCTGTGGCGGTGGAAAATCAGAGAACTGCTTCCCTATTTTGATTCAGTGGAAAAAGGGTAATGGAGGAAGTTCCCTTTGTTCATTTTTCGCCCCTCACCCCATTTGAGTATCTTTGCTCGCCCCTGCTGAGCAGCTGGTTGTATTTCTCATTTCACACTTGTTGTCATGTGGCTTCTTTGGATCGTTGAATCCAAATTTTCGATCAGGGAGAATGTCAGTTATTCTGGGTCTGGTGATATTCGAAAGGGGATCATCGCTATGTTCCCATAGCCCTATGTTCCTGGAATTGCCGATTAGGTTTAGGCATCACAGCTGGGTGGGGTAAGGGAAGAGGGAGAGGTTAGAACAGGAGTGATACCGACACACGCAGAATTGTTTTTCTCTATTATATAGTTAGATTACTTGAAATGTGGGACCATTGGGATGTAGGGACATATAGCTGTGGGACCATTGGGCTGTGGGAACATAGACAAGCTCCCATTGAAAAGGCAGGTGTAAATATGGCCATAGAGACAAGCAATGTCTTTATTACAGTGGTATCTGCGTCTAAATGCCCTCCCAGCCTCATTTGTGGATGGTCTCAGAAATGATTTCATGCTTATTTGGGTTAAACCCCTATTCCATCAATTATTTGAAATGCATCAAGTTAAGCCTCTTTCAATAGGCCAAAAGAAAAACTGCCAAAATGTTTAAGCGGTTGTAACAAAAAATAAATGAACTTCATTAAATATGTAAATCTTGCGCGGGATTAGTGAGGGAGAGCCGCTTGGCGCTGGTGGGACTTGTCTATGAAAACACCGCTGCTCGGGATCAACACACAAAATTGTGTCAATGCTGTTAATTGCCCCCAAAGTCCCTGTCCCACAGTGTGGCTCTCGGCTCTGTCTGACTAATCTGCGCATGGTGTTAATCAATGCCACCGCCATTTCCCATGACCAGGCAAATTCTCTGTGTTTGCAAAGACGATTTTAAATTTCCTCCATTCCCTCTGTCACTGGCTGCATGTCTGCTGATGCATATTCAGCTTTAGAGGCACAGTCCTTCAGTATTGTCAGGGAGGAACCTACATTAAGTAAATCCAGTGTTGTGTTAGGACCCAGAGTTTAAAAATGTTAATCTTGCAAAGGGAAGACAATGGTCTGGAGTATGTTTTACAGATGCAGTTCTATATTTTGCACACTGTTCTTGTATCTAGATCTTAATAAGAGTTGGATCAAAAGACTATCAGTATCATAGTGCAAATGTCCAGGGGCCTCATTTATAAACGTTTCTACCTCTTTCCATCACTTGTCTTAAGCTAGGTCCTAACGAACAACATGGATCTACATTTGTCCTGGACCCAAAGTAAGGCAATTTATATTGATCTTCTGCTTCTAATTAAGACACATACACATTACACTACATGTAAGATGACCTATACAATTATTCACAGTTGCACGCAATCTTCCCTTTATAAATACCCACCTGCGGTGAATTGTGCGCAGACGATCTCCACCCCGTGTCCTCCCACTTCACCTCCCAGTTTCATCCCACAATCTACCATACATGGCGAATGCTAAATAGCTCCTGAATATGATGACGCACTTAATAAGCACGGAATTTTGACTGACATGAGGAAAAAAGGGAGGCAACGCGGCCGCAAAGAAAGCGATTGTGAAGGAAGAAAGCTAGTGACGTCGTGCATGTGCTGCAGAAACTGGCACGCACACATACACACCCGCGCACTTATCACATATCATGATTGGCACAGTCGTCGTTGTAGTCTTTGTAAAGCAGTTTCGCCCAACTTTGCACTGTATGAAATATCACGTATTAGCGTAGGCCTACCTGTAGTCCTATATGTAGGCCTATATAAAATATGGTGTGACAAGTGAAATAATGTCTATAGTCAATTCGAGAGAATTGTATATCTCCCGTGAGATCCACACATTTCCAACAACGTCAGATTATAGTTATATCTTCCAGAGGGGGAATTGTTATGGGAAAGATATGTGTGTAATGATTTGCTAAATTCATAACATGATTTTATCTAACGAAATTACAGTTTTAATTAATATCTGTTGGGCTTAACTTTGTACAAAACTACTTTTTACACACCTCTTAAAATTTGCTCTCCCGCTGGCCACTCACGGAAACACCTCCCGACGTATAGGATATTATTATAAAGTAGCGCTATAAGATTCAACTTATAAAATATAACCAAAGCATGTAGACCTAGGCTACTTGATAAGTAATTCAACCTACATCACAACTGCATGCCATAGACTACAGTAGCCATATATTCACAACTATAGGTAAGCTTACATATTTTATTGACTAAATATATTGGGTGCCAAGCATAATTTGTCTGTGTTTTTCTGATGACTGAGCTTTATTTCGTGGTGTTGCCATTGAGTGTCGCTGATTCCCCGAGTCAGGAAAACCTTGCGGTAGCTCTACGCATGGTCGGAGGTTGGCGTAGGAATACGCACACTTCTCCGCAAATAATGTCTTTATAAATACCAACGTTTGCCACCGCACATTTTCCCGCAAATTTCTTCCCGTCTACGCAAGGTTTTTGTGCGCCGCAAGCTTTATAAATGAGGCCCCAGGTCATTTCCAAGAAGCCAACTTACTGCTGCATACAGCACTGCTTACTTGTCCTTTTACAATCAGCTTGTGTGGGTGTGCTCATCATTTGCTTCAGCTAAGTGATACGGGCCAGAGACCAACAGATGTGGTTGTCACCATATTATCAAGAGAAAAAAGGCATGACGAGGCCCGTGCAATATTCCAAAACTCAAATAATTCATCTGATCCGGCCCAAGCCATTTGTCTGTGTCAGAGTTTATGCGATGCTCCCAAACACTTTGCCTAGCACCACAACTTCCCCCTGTCTCCCATCCTCGAGAGACAAATCAATCAAGCTTCCCCATGCAAGAAAGTGCCCAAATAAAGAGACAATGAAGTGGAATGAGCAGAAGCACGATTGATAGCATTAGGAGTTTTCAGGACAGCTGGTGAGCAATTTTTCTGGGCTACAGTGTTCTTTTTTTTGGGTTGGAGCAGCACACTCCTATCCACACTGCTGAATAGGAGCTATGCAGATGAACGGAGTTAAAGCAATGTAATCACATATTCAGGCCCTGGGAAGGCAGGCGTAGGTCTGATGGACGATTGCGTATCTTCATTTATAGGAGCTCGAAAAAACAAAAGGTCTGCCGCATAATGTAATCCATCATTTTTCTCTATGCTTTCAGGGTCGAGGCAAAAGAACCTGGTTTACTCCAATTACACTTTGTTCAGTGTTTCTTTTTAAAATTATGCTCAAGTTGAAGATTACTGTTTTTTTTTCAATCTTTCTATATGCATACTGTTTTATATCTCACTCAAAACCCCAAACAAATACCAATCTTTGGTCAGGTCAGCTTATGTCCATACACAGCAAAACGCTCACTGTTTATGACAAATATACTACCGCTTCATTCATTCTACATCCTGAACCCTGGCTTCCTACAGCGACATGTCCTGCTCATTCAAGCAGAAAATAAAAAGGATGTCCAAGCTGAAGGGCAAGCTATTCTATATATTCACAAAGTCACAAAGACCCGCGCTAGATTAGAAAATCCAAGTGCTTTCTTGGCCAGCTTCGCCAATGGTCAATGCAGTCCTCGAGCAGTGTTTGATAGACTTGGACATCTGGACCAATGTCAAAGAGTACTTGGCAAAGCATGATTCTTTATTGTCCGGGGGTGAGAAGGGACATTTCTGGCTGTTGTTCAGGCATTTAATTTCTGAGAGAAACACAAGCATCTGTTGTCGAGTTCATTTTTCAAATTGGAAGAAGCTCATTAGCACTTTACAGCAAGCTAGCTCCGCGGGGACTGTGGAGATGCTCTGTCAGGCTTTTGAGATTGCAGCCAAGATTTTGTTTTCAGTAATGTTGATATAGTAATGACTTTGAATCGTATCAGATAGAAGAGAGGAAAAACTCTTGTCTTTTGAAGTAGAAGGTGGGTAAGAAATAGAATCATTTCGCTTCACTTTATGCATCTGGGCTTCTGGCAAAAACAGAGCTCAGCCATAAGCCTGTCTCGTCCTCCGCACTAATCAACTTTTATCTGCCTTTGATCTCGGACTGTGAGCAGCAGACTTCCCCTCAACGTGAGCCTCTGACAAAACGTGTGAAGCATATGGTACCACAGTGGGATTCAGTGTAATTTAGAGACCTTCACAACAGTCGCTCTATGTGAGAATGAGGCTTTGACAGAAGAGGTGAGCAAACTGGACTTGAATCAACCCTGTGTTACTACAACACTGCTGTGGACAATGAGGCCACCGACAAAGCCAGCCGAGTCCTACAACTGTGTGGACATCTGTAAACACACCAAGCTTCACCACACATGCAGTTGAGATCAATATTGTCCATGCATCCTGATAAAGCAGCCTTTACAATGGGGTCTGTAGAGTCTTACTAATGCATTATTTACAACCTTTAACCCTCATCCTTCACAGATTCACATTTGTTTTCGCTCCCTCAGATCAGTCTGGACTTTCTCCAATCTCTGTGGGGAGGCGTCCGGTCAAAAATGTACCGGGCCAATCAGGACCCTGGAATAAAGCTGTCATATTATAAAAGTGTATCATGTCATAAGGCTGACTTGGACTCGATTCTCGGCAGCAACAGGCAGGCAGGCAGACAGACAGACGAGGCAAACCAATCCAAAGAATAAAGAGCCTGTTAAGGTAACCAAAACCAGGCAGGGAACAACAACTGCTGCTGGACTCCCATGGCTATGAAAAAGTCCCTAGTACCTACTTTTTTGGTCCATACTTCGTCGAGGTTCTAGGGACCAGGGTCTTAATGGTGAGGTGAAACACTGCAGACCACTGATTGGTCAGAGCGTCATCACTGGGTGGAGCAGCCCTATCCTGCACAACAAACAGCCAAGCTACTGTAGCAGCCGCAGTGTTTGAGCTTGCTGTCTCTCTGGTATTCGTTCTACTTTCTTCCTAAACTGGCATCAACCACGGCGTGGTTGCCATGGTGAGAAGATGAAGCGCGACCTCGACGGGGACACACAAAATCAGTCTACCACAAACTCTGAAGAGATTTAATTTCATTTAACCTTTATGTATACTCAAGAGATCAATTGAAGGGTGATCCTCATTTGCAATTATGGCCGTGCACATAAGCATGTCGGTTAACCATGGTACACCTACCGTATGTTACATTTCTGTTTTTTTTAAAACAATAAGACAGCCTGCTTTGACACCGCACGTTTCTCTGAGTGGTAGAGGACCGAACGTTTCTTCATCCAAAAACAAAATAAGCAAATGATCTCCTTGTTGAAGACTGAGTAGCAACATTAATAGACCATTGCATTAGCAGCTAACGTTGCTATGTCGACCAGCTACAGAGAGGTGCTGCTTCCATGGGAACTATGTTGTAATGGAAAAACCATCTCCAGAAAAGGACCTAGTACCAAAGTAGAGTAGAGTAGAGTTGAGTTCAATATATAATAATTCTGTATTTTCACTTAAGCAGTGTTTACAACAATATAATACACAATTCAACAATGAGCAACAGATCACCAGAAGCCCAACAGCAGTTTCCAGTTATCCTTTGATGATCATTCCAGGCCCCGGTCCTGCCCTGTGTTCCTGGTTTCACCCCAACAACAAAAGAAAAAAGAAACATTGTTTAGCCAATTCTGGACCTTCACCAGTGTGGAGCTAATTAAATATAGAGGTATGGATGTCAGATGAAAGCTACTGTGGCTTTGCTAACGGATTCCAGGTTCCTGCTAGAGAGGAGAACCCCACTTTGTTTTCCACAGCGAAGCGCAGTGAGGCATTTTTTAGCGCTGCCAATCGATTGTGGGATGAACATGTGATGGCCCAAGGCTTGGTAAAGAAGGGGTTTCAGAGCTTCAGGTATATAGGGCTCATTTGTCTCCGAGAAGATGCTCCAATACTGGCTTCTTCTCTCCCTGGGCCATTAGAGTGTGAGGGATCAATGTGAGCAGTCCATCCATCATGTCACCCCCACACAGCAGCGCGCTCCAACCCCAACAGAGCTGGCCTTCCTGAACTTCAGCTAACCTCCACACACAAACTAATTATATATTCTGTTTCAGCCTGCCAACGCTAAACCTTTAAGGACATCCTCATCTCCCAGCCTGTTCGGGGGCTCAGGGCACATTCACAGGTTTCCCCCACAAGGACACAATAGAGGAGAGCTGAAGCTGTTCTGTATGCTCATGTTCAACTATTTAAAAATAAAAAATAAATATATATAGGCTATGTGTGGCGAATGTATAAACAGTCCATACTATTAGCATTAAATGAATGTACTGTATGTAGGCCTACATTCCAGAGTTACATATCTGGATGAATTAGTAAGGAAACATTGAATAGACAGATTTCTGAAGGGAGTTTTACATCTGTGTGTTACATTACTGGTACTGCTGCCAGACTCTACTATTCACGACAGTGCAGTTGTATTTTGGCCTTTAGATGTTGCCAAACCAAAGATCCTACCTAGTTCTGCTTTAATGGGCTGGATTGAAGGTGGTAGTTGTGACGGAATATTAATTCATTTGTATTTAATTCAATAACCGGTGCAATAGTCAGTTGTGCAATGTCACAGATTGGATAGAACAGGGTTCATTACAGAAGGGTGGTGGTTGATGTCTATATTGTTTACATTAATAAATTGATTTTGTTTACATGTCTGACAATTTTAACATACACACAAACACACACACACACACACACACACACACACACACAACACACACACACACACACACAATAGAACTGTCAATATTTAGGTGAGTTTGGAGTTTTGATATAATTCCACTTAGCGTAGCAGAAGATGGGAATTTTTTTATTCTTTTTTTTAAAGATATTTTTTGGGCATTTTTATGCTTTATTGATAGTGCAGAGAGACAGAGGTGAAATGGGGCAGAGAGGGGAGTGACGTGCAGAGAACGACCGCGGGCTGGAGTCAAACCCGGGTCTGCTGCTGGGCCCGGCCCGGGGGGGGGACGCCCTACCAACTGAGCTAAGGGCACCCCAGATAGAAATATTTTGTGTTACTTTTTATATTAACCATTTATCAATAACTATAATCTAACTATTCCATCCAATGTTCATATTTGTTAGCTTTTTTTAACCAATTTCCCGATATCTTTAGCTTATAAAAACCATAAAAAAAATTTAAGCTATTAAAAACTTTTAGCCATTACAATAACTTACTATTTTCTTTGCTTGCTCAAAGATGTCACAGATTTTCAATTGCAACATACGGTTATTTTTGGTTTGGGCGTGTCAGCTGACTAATTTTTGAGGAAATATTACATTAATTAAATCGAAATTTCAATTTTGTCACTTTAGTTGAGCGAGTCTACAGTTCCTCCAAGTACTGCCCCACTCCACCAGATTATTATTAAAAAACAATTCCAAAAATCCCAATAAGCTTAGTGGCTATTGATTGATAGATCGTGAGGCAGATGTTAGAGAGTCATCGTCAGAGCATATTAGTTATTGACCTGCACATGGGTTGACTTCACTCTCAGCAGGATGGCTAAAGACTGGGGCACATGATGACACATAGATATCACCACTCACTCATGATCACCACTCAGAAAGCCATGTGTGATGGAATGATGGAAAAGAACAACCAATAGGTTTGACACATGTCCTTCCCATCTGTAAGGCAGCTGTCATATCACTATATATATATATATATATATATATATATATATATATATATATATATATATATATATATATATATATATATATATATATGGGAGAACGGGGGAATCTGAGGCATCGGGTAATGTGAGCCACCCCCTGTATCTAGGTAATGGAAAACATTTGTGGTCATGTGAGATATATGTTTTCAAGACCCTCTCATTTCCCCATGGCCCTGAAAGAGAGGACCTCATGGTGCTGTGGTAAGCATGTTTCTTTCACCAAAATAGGTATTTTGCATGTAAAAGTAAATTGTCTTGCTGTCAACTTATTCAACTGTTGTGCCAAAGCAAATGTATTCACGTAGAAAAACTTACGTATATCATACGTGTTGATGAACTACCAACATATGAAACCATGTGATGCTGATAACTGAAGATTAGCCTGAAATGCTAAGAGAGGTAGTTTTTTCTCAAATTGTGGTGGTGGGGGAAAGTGAGCCAAATGCTGTGGGGAAAAGTGAGCCACTGTCTCACTTCCCTTGTACCATAGCTTCTTAGGAGCTTCTTCACCTTCTTTAAAGCATTGCCTACCACCACTGGACTTTCACCGTTCGGCAATTGTATACCCCGTGGAATTGAACCACCAGGCGGTAGTTCTACTTTCAGTATCGTTATGATGTTGATGTATCTGGGTGAAGTCACCTGACTCATGTCCTATTATTGGCCCTTGCAGAGCTTTAAGCAGGGCTAAATGGAATAGCAGATAATGTGAGTCAGATCATTTAAAATGGAAAGCAAGAAAAGAGCAGTTTGTCATGTGGATAACCTCACTGAAAGGGGGTCTTAACATCAAGACTTTTTATTGTCTCCCAGATAGCGTCTATGATATAAAGGTGTCATAATGCTGACGCACTGCATGTAAATCCCACCGTTTGATTCAAACAAAACAACGTATTTTACAACGCTCCAAACATTCTCGATATGTTCTGGAAATCAGTCCCAGTCATTCGTATACAGATGCCCGCAGACATTAGGAGGAGGAGCAGAGGCACATCCAGAGTTTTTAACATGTCTGTGAATAAGGGAATTAACTCGGTGGCTCATAAATATGTTGCTCACAAAAAGGAATTACCCATCCCATTCTAGGCATCCCATCTTTTTTTAAATCCCCCCTTTTCTCTATGCAAACAAGAGCAATTAATTTGAATAATTCTCCCTAAACCTGTCTCATCCACTTGTTTTCCCTTTGAGAGGCAATCACCCGTTTTTCTGCTTGTAATTTATGACCACGGGGCAAACTGCTAGGGTTTTACAGGGGTAGCTTTAGAACACACTCTTGTTATCGTGAAGCATTACTGTAAATGGGGATAATACACTTTTTTAATGGAAAGACACATGTGCCTTCCAAGGTGGATCCTTAGCCTTATGTCTCTTTTGAGACACTAAAAGGAAGATGGAGCATTTTTTTGCATCGCAACTCATTCATTATGCAAATAGTTTATCACTGTGAAATGTTGTATTTAAAAGCTTTTGAACATTCCAGCACATCCTCTCCACTGAAAAGAGATGCATCAAGAGAAAAGCCTGACTATAATGTTAGTGAGCTAAAAGTGCTGCACGTGGCTAGCTTTGCGACATCATAAAAGATGAAAATAAACAAGTGAGATGGGAACATTTTCGTTTTTTTATTTAGTTGGAGAATAATTCTGCATACTAATAGTTGCCTAATTATAGCAAAACATATAGGGGAGAATGGGGGAATCTGAGGCATCAGGTAATGTGAGCCACCCCCTGTATCTAGGCAACGGAAAACATCTGTGGTCATGTGAGATATATGTTTTCAAGCCCCTCTCATTTCCCCATGGCCCTGAAAGAGAGGGCCTCATGTAGGCCTTTCACACCGCCGCAAAATCGGAGCTAGTTCTGGGCTTGTTCGGAGTTAGAGCCAGTGTTTTGGTTTCACACCGCCAGAGAGCCTGCTCCGGGCCGTAAAAACCGGGGGAACTCATACCCCAGGATTGAGCAGGGTTTGATAAGAACTGCTTGCGCGAACGGTTGGGGGAGGGATTATCCTGACCAACCAGAGCAACTCAAACCTCATGCCCGCCATATTTAAAAACACCGCTACTACGAGACGTAAACATAACATAATTACCGAACGTAGCGATCAAATTGACCGGCGAGAATACGCTGTATGGGTCCTGTTTGCTTAAGAAAGCAAAGCGAGAGCCAACAAGTGTAAAAATAAGACGTATTCGCCGCTGTTGTTGTGCTTAAAGCTAGCGGTAGCTTTAGCGTTAGCCACAAGAGCAGCGGCGTCGGGTGACGTACACACACGTTTACAGTGACGTCATGACGTTGCTCTCTTGCCGGCTCCATGGCTGTCTCCGGTCGATGTGAAACCAACCGGTTCATAACTGGGATAAGGCTGTAACCAGTTTTGAACTGACCCCAACACCAGCCTGGAACTGACTCTTGGTTCATTTTGGTGTGAAAGGCCTAATGGTGCTGTGGTAAGCATATTTCTTTCAACAAAATAGGTATTTTGCATGTAAAAGTACATTTTCTTGCTGTCAACTTAATCAACTGTTGTGCCAAAGCAAATGTATTCACGTAGAAAAACTTCTATCAAACGTGTTCATGAACTACCAACATATGAAACCATGTGATGCTGATATCTGAAGATTAGCCTGAAATGCTAAGAGAGGTAGTTTTTTCTCAAATTGTGGTGGTGGGGGAAAGTGAGCCAAATGCTGTGGGGAAAAGTGAGCCACTGTCTCACTTTCCCCCACCATGAGGCACAAGTTAAGTTTAGTCTTAAACATATTTTAATGTAATATTACATTACATATGTTTTATTTTAAAAAGTCATACACATTGTAGAAAAGCCATCATAACAAGGAAATACACCAGGAAGACGACCTGGGGCAACCACACGGAAAGAGCACCTTCTCATCTTTCCCTGTAACCTTCAGGGCTTGAATGTAGAGTAGGCCTAGTTGTAGAGTATGACAGGCTGATGTTATAATCCAGTTGGGTCTTCTCCTGTGTTCTGAGTCCCAGGCTGTTCTCGCTGGTTCTGATTTTCCTATGCTTTGACCCCAAGACACTAGCTGGCTCTAAGGGTCCTGTGTTCTGACCCCCAGACTGTGTTCTAATCTAACTCGTTCTATCTTTCATTTGAATCTTATTAAAACCTTTTGAATTATAATATGTTGTATTTGATTTTGTTCAGAGTTACTTTCAAGTGTTTAGAAAATTAGCTTTGCTTAATTGACCAAACCCCATCATTCTTTTTCTAGTCCGACATTAGTTCTGGAATGTGTGGCTAGCTTTCAGGATTCTTACTGTTACAATATGTGTTGTTATGGTAGTTTCAGAGTGGAAAAGGTAAGTGGATCACTTTACCCCACAGCTGGGGTAAAGTGAGCCACATGACAACTTTTTTAAAAACAATCATATTTTCCCTGCCCTTTGTCTTGAAAAAATTCTGCTAGTGCCCATTTCTAGGAAACATCCTGAATTAATGGGAAATGTGTAAATTTGAGTGATAAATCATTTTAGCTCCTTTAGAGGGGAGCAAATGTAAAAAGTGTCTCAGATTACCCCGTTCTCCCCTACTATATATTCTCGTAAGAAAGACAAAACCTCACTTTTACTTTCGTAAACATTCAGGTTTAGGTTCTTTAACATTTTGGATTGACCGAGAGCACTGTAGTAGTTCAATAATAAAATTAATCCTCAATACAACTTGCCTAACAATGTTGCACACAGTGTATTTCTTTGATGTGCTCCTACACACTGGAGTATATCCAGGCCCAAGGTCTGCAGTTAGGGTGAATTAATGGCTTTAGAAGTCAACCAGAAACCCTCTGATAAATGGTGATCTCATAGTGGGCCACTGTGTTGTGTGTGTGTGTGTGTGTGTGTGTGTGTGTGTGTGTGTGTGTGTGTGTGTGTGTGTGTGTGCGTGCATGTGTGTGTTTGTGCATGTGTGCTCTGAAAGGTCTAAGTGTATTGGACATAAGCATATTAACATGTTTACATTTGCATTTTCACATATGACTGTTTGCAGTTTATATCCGTCAGTGAGGATGAAAGGGCCAGCTGTGGCAGATGCTCTGTGAACTACATGCTGAATGTTTGCATGTTAACACGCCAACACGTGCCCACACAGCTGAGCTTTTGCAGCGTCCAAATTTGTGGGGTGTCGACAACAGTTAGGGCTACCTTCTGCAACAAACACATATAAAAGAATGCCCACTCTATGCAGTGATTGGCCAGGATTGCAGAAGTGAGGTGTATATTATAACAGAGCCTAGGCTGTAACACTGAAATAATTTTTAGCTCACACACAATTCGGACAGGTATAGGATCGTGAGGAGATATTCACTGATTTTCACAGAGGTGATTTTGACAACAAGCATGTTCTTCAGAATCGCTGACTCCACCTTTAATTGTACTGTAATGGATTATGTTTAAATGTGTCTCAACTCTCAATATCAATCTGAAATGACCTACAAATAAAGGATAGTTGAAATTCAAGCAAGTAATGAAATGCAGACAGTCAGAATGTCAAAGTAAATGCTGGCACAAAGACTGGAGGTTCAACTGAGTGTTCAGTGAATGTGCTGGAGACAGGCAGTTCTCAGTGAATGCAGCCCGGGTGTATGCAGCAGTGAGACAGTGTCACCGTGTGGCCAGAATGTGAAAGTACATATAGGCTGTTTGCCAAACAGTCCAGTGACTACAGCATGTAATGTGTAGTTATGAATAAAAAACTAATGGCAACTTGTATGAATTTTCAAACGGTGTTATCAGATGTTATTCATGTATTTTATATTGGCTGGCTAATCTTTGCATTCATGAAAGGAGTAAGTACATGGAGATGTGAAATTTAAAGTAATGAAAGGTTAAGGGCTAGGGGTAAGGGAAATGAAAATGGAGCTTGTTTGAACAATATTTTGACAAGAATTTATCTTTTGAATCCCTGCTTAACTTTACAATTTTTATAACATATGACAAAAAAAAACTTGAATATGAAAAAAATTAAGAGATACGAAAAATAGCAACAAATTAGGCACAAATAGATGACCTAATGCAAAGAATAGGCAGACTCAACAACAGTATACTCACAATATGGGGATCCACAATGACAATATTAGCTGAATAAAGTACAACATAGAATGTGAATCAGACGAGACACTGAGCAGCTTCCATGTGCCCCTAATTGGATGGGCAGGATCGTGACCTTTAAAACCTCCGCTATACCAGAAGAACATGGAAAGACGCTCCATCAGGTTGGATGGGGAGCGTCGGTGCACAGCCATTTTCAGATCCCTCCAGAGATGTTCAATGTCTGGGCTCTGGCTGGGCCACTCTAGGACATTCACAGAGTTGTCCTGAAGCCACTCCTTCCATATCCTGCCTGTGTTCTTAGGGTTGTTGTCCTGTTGAAAGATGAACCGTCGCCCCAGTCTGAGGTCAAGAGCGCTCTGGAGCAGGTCTTCTTCCAGGATGTCTCTGTACATTGCTGCATTCATCTTTCCCTCAATCCCGACTAGTTTCCCAGTTCCTGCCGCTGAAAAACATCCCCACAAATGTGTAGCATTTTGAGGAAAGCGCTGTGAATACTTTGCGTATGCACCGTAAAGGGTATTTTGGACACTACACCATGAAAATGAAAACGCAACATTTTGTACCTAGAAAAATGTGCATACTATATTACCTTTAAACTTAACAACCCTTGAGTGTGACCAATCCAATGGAAGAACAAAGGCCAGTAGCCAGTAAAACAGGAAACGTATAGAAAACTAAAGGTGAAAAGATTAGGAAAGTGTGTGCGTGGCTTTCTCCAATTGTTTTACTTGCTTTTTGTTGTTGTTGCATTTTTCAATAAACTAATCTTATGTACTCATCCTTTACATTATTCTTGTTTTCTGATTAACCTTGAAGTTAGTGACTTAATTGACTGGTTTACTTTTTAAAGTTTAGCTCCCATTCTAAACCGATAACCAAACCACGATCATAGTAAATAAGTGATTTAATTAATTAAAATAGAATGATTAAATAAACACTGGAATGGTTATAATGTACAATTGACAGGATTTTGATCATGACAATAAAAACCTCTTACAAAACCATCTGAGCTTAATCTTAAAGGAATAGTTCAACATTTCAAATTCATGGCAATTTCCCACACTTCGCATCGAAAAAAGGTGACAGAAACACTTCCTATAACTGCATGCATTTTTTTATTAATCTCAAATGTAGGCACAGTTACAAGTATGGTTTTTCTAGTTAGGCAAAAAGCTTAAGATTTAAAATGTTGAAACTATTACTTAAAACTTTGATTAGCAGTGCAGTCGGTCTCCATAGTTTTGGCTACTGCCGTCAAGAAGAATATCGCACAACAGATCTGAGGTCAGCTCTGCAGCTTTTTTTTAAAAATCATTCAAAAAGGAGGGATTACGTGTGACATTGTTCAGTCATTGAGGCATGTGCTTCATTATGAAAGCAGGCAGATCAGAGCACTGTGGATTTGTAAATGTGGCGATACATTGTAGCTACCAGTACTGGCTGACTTGGGTGCTCTGAAAAAAAAATGTAATGCACTCAAAATTACCATTGCTCTCGTGCTCTCAAATTACTTAATTTGTGAACACAATTAGACTAAACGTACCATTAAAAAATATTTAACATGTCTTTAAGGGATAACAACAATGCTTCAAGAACCAAATCTAATGTATATCAGCAGATCTCCGTCCAAACCTCTGAACTTGACATCAAAGTGGCTCATTAAAAGTAGTCATGAAGTTGATGAAAATGAAAGTTGTCATGGCCACTGCTTAAACAATGAATTAGCATTATTATATACACTCACCGGCCACTTTATTAGGTACACCAGTTCAATTGCTTGTAAAAACAAATAGCTAATCCGCCAATGACATTGAAGCAACTCAATGCATTTAGGCATTTAGACATGGTCAAGACAACGTGCTATATTCAAACCAAGCATCAGAATGGGGAAGAAAGGGGGTTTAAGTGACTTTGAACATGGCGTAGTTGATGAACGACAGGATGGATCCATACTTTCATGTTGTGTACGCCAAATTCTGCCCCTGCCATCTGAAATATGCAACTGGAATCGAGACTCATCAGACCAGGCAAGATTTTTCCAATCTTCTATTGTCCAATTTTGGTGAGCCTGTGCGAATTGTAGCCTCAGTTTCCTGTTCTTAGTTGACAGGAGTGGCACCCGGTGGGGTTTTCTGCTGCAGTAGCCCATCTGCTTCAAGGTTGGACGTGTTGTGCGTTCAGAGATGGTATTCTGAATACCCTGGGTGTAACGAGTGGTTATTTGAGTTACTGGTTCCACACAACTGCGGCTCACTGGATATTTTTCCGTTTTCGGACCCGTCTCTGTAATCCCTAGAAATGGTTGTGCGTGAAAATCCCAGTAGATCAGCAGTCTCTGAAAGACTCAGACCAGCCCTCCTGGCACCAACAACCATGCCACGTTTAAAGTCACTTAAACCCCCTTTCTTCCCCATTCTGATGCTGTTTGAACTTAAACGAGTTGTCCAGTTCAGGTCTACATGCCTCAATGCATTGAGTTGCTGCCGTGAGATTGGCTGATTAGATATACTTGTTAAGATTTTTTATTTTTTTTAAATTGATAGTGCAGAGACAGTTGAAATGGGGCAGAGAGGGGAGCGACGGGCAGAGAGGGGAGCGACACGCAGAGAACGACTGCGGGCCGGAACCGAACCCAGGTCCGCTGCTGGCCGAGGCCCATAGGGGGGACGCCCTACCAACTGAGCTAAGGGCGACCCCTTAGATATACTTGTTAACAAGAATTCAAGTGTATAAATATAAAAAGTTAATTAAGTGGCCGGTGAGTACATTTTTATATATGTATATAAGCCTACTTGCTTAATAGACAGGGACACATTTATTGAATTTGGTAAACTTACAATATTAATGACAGAAAATACAATATTAATGACAGAAAATATATAAAATTTCAAGAAATTAGTATTTTTAGGAACAACAGCTTCTATTGAGCATGACAAACACCTACATTATACGTCTTTTGTTTTGAGTGTTGAAAATAACAATGAATCTTGAATATATTAAAATTTGATATCATAAATTGTTCCGTTCTGAGTCGTTTGTATGAACAAATGATTCATTCAGGCACAGACAGTCTTTTGAGAACATCACATTTAAACATTTGTGCACATGATTTTTTCCGCCTCATGACACCGGCAGAGCTACGAAGCAGGTTGTTTCCTTTGAGCTCTCATGTAGAAATTACAGCAGCACAAAGAGTAAAGCCCGTTATCATACTTTTTGTTAATGCCATGGAGGGCCTGGACTTTAAAGTGAAATCGTCTTTACGTCAGGAAACAACTTTGTTAATCAGGATACAATCTTTGTGATTTTTCATTCAGCGTGGCCCTCTGCCTCTGCCAAACAGTCACCTACCTTTGAAAATGTTAAATCACGTGTGAATGTTATGCTAACAGGAATAAACTGAGATCATAGCACGTGACCACTCAACCAGCTTAACGCTCTGAAGCACAAAGCCACATGGATTGAGCAGGTAGAATGTGACGCACACATCCTCTCAGGTATTTTCTTGTAAGTTCAGCCAGTAGCCAGTGGAAAGAATGTGTGCCATGCAAAATAACCGGTTGGCCCAGATGAGCAGCTATTATCTGCTCTCCGTCTCTGTTGAAAAAGGCCTTCTCCAGTCAGGCGCGCTTAAAGAGCCAGGCTAGACACATAGACAGCCGCTCTCAAAGTGCATTCAGTAGTCAAACAAAGCGGATCAGGAGTGTGGCAACTAGCTTCTGTGGACGTAAGAGCATCTCGCTGCATATCACTCAGTCAGTGTTCCATCACATTTAGGTAAAACTTTTTATATTGTTCCTTTGACTGCAAAGAGGGGGGATTTTAAGCAACACTTGAATCTGTAACTGTCTGGATTGAGTTGATTTGTGTGTCAGTGCAGCGAGAGCATTGTTCAAGTGAGCTAGTAACGTGCGGCGTCGTCGTATGAGGTCACATCCAGGTCAAAGAAGTCCTCCAGCTTCCACTGCAGCGTCTCAAAGGTGGGCCGCTCCTGTGCGTCCTCCTTCCAGCAGTCCATCATGATGTCATGCAGGACTTTGGGGCAGCTGGGGGGGCAGGCCATCCGGTAGCCCATGGGCAGACGCTGCACCACCTGGTAGTTTGTCATGGCTGGAACATTCACAGGGGAAAAAAAACACATCAGAACTAATGTTGCTGGAGACAATAAGGGGGGCGTTTACAAAAAAATTATCAACATAACTAGTATAATGTATTTTTAACCTTTTGGGCAGTTCGTTAACACGACAACAGCGTTTTTGGCAGGCTGAAAACTAAAACTTTTGAAACCGATATCCAGAGTGAAATCCTTTTGAATACTCAACTCCAGCTACACCGTGTGAACTAGCAACACATGACATCACGGCTCCTCTTCACAGGTGCGTGTTACATTAGCAGTCAAATAGCCACACGCGTTGTTAGAAGACAATATAAACGTAGTAGCGGATTACCGAGCTGTGTTTGTGTTATCTCTGATAAGTATATTACGATCCTCCAACAAAATGTAGATTGTCTGCACGGTGTCTTCGCTGCACCATCACTGTGATCAGCTGAGACCATAGGCTAAGATAGATTGTTTACATGCACCAAATTGCACTGTATTTACAAAGTTTTACCACCAACTGCTGGCCAGGCATGCATACTACAGTGTTGTATGTTAGTTTTTTGTGTTCTCATATATGTCCATATTTCTGCATATCTTGGACCAAGGCCTATGGCCGCCATGTTGAAAGCATCATAGTTGGAATGTCATCAGGTGCATTGTTTAGAAATTAGAATTGTTCTTGTCCTTGAAGGCCACTGTAGCTTCTGTTATTATTCAAAAGGGGTGGGGTTACCCAGGGAGTGTTGCATTCTAGAACTTTGTAGAACTTTCTTGATGATGTCATATTACACACTGCACCTTTAAGAACATTTCACTTGTATTCTGGATGTATCATAAGAGATTGGACTCTTCTCCCATTCTGTGACCTACATTATCCTATGATGACAAAGACAGGTGCAGAGGTCTCCATAGTAACTGACAGCTAATCAGTGTCAAGTGAAAACAGCTGGTACTGTACACACGTACAGTCACTTCTCTCCCAAAGAGGATCACACAAAGGCGATTTCAACTGAACACATAAGCCCAAACTGCTGCTTCTATCTCGCAAACCGTTTGTCTGACAGATAAAATGAACATACTGTGAGAACCAGAAGATTCAAATTAAGATTCAGTGTGAAATTTGGGTCTGTATTGTAAAAAATTTGGTTTGGCCAGCAAGTTGCAAATGGAGTACATTTGGCATCTGATCTAGGGATGTTGCTCCATCCACTCGCTGTATAATATTGATTTTGCACAGCGTCAAACAAAGCTGGCTCATCTGAAAACAATACATTTGTTGAACATTTTTAATAGTATCTATGAAAGAAGGAAGACGGCTGAATATTTACTCTTTTGAATTAAGTTTCTACGATGAGGTATGAATGAGGAGTTGTGTTTGGCGTCATGTCCAAACCCTTCCCTGTTCATTTGCATTGAGAGAGTTTTTGTTTAATAAACCTTTATTATCTCTGAAGTTATACTCATATCATAATCTTTTATTAAATATTAAAATTCATAAAAGTTGAATTTCTTTGAAATTTTTCAGTGTGGCAAAAAATTCTGAATCATACAAATTAATGTCCTGAAATAGCTGAACAATTAGAAGGTTATATGAAGTTTGTGGGAATAAGTATGAATGAGTAGATGGGATTTGAATATTTTTTATAAAACGTTGAAGAAATATGAAATTATTAATTTTTTGGAAAATTTTGAAATGGTCCCATGAAGTCCTTGAAGAGCTGAAAATGTTGATATATGGAAGATGTTTGAAGGTTGAAGTATGTTGAAGTTGTTAAAGTTCTTTAAAGTGGCGGAATAAGTATAGAGAATAAATACGCAGAATATTAGAGCTTCCAGCATTCACACCAATAAACAGTAACATGGCAAACTTATTTTTAGGTAAGCTCCAATTGATTATTCATTAATGTTTTCACACGTTTAAATGTTTTGAGGCAGAGGATTCCTCCGACGCTCTCTGTCCGGTGACTTGTCATTTTCTGCTACCTATCAGATTTTGTTCCCTAGTGATTCTGCGCATGCACATTCCGAAAATAATAATCCTCTGTGAGCACCCGTCAAATTGTGCTACCTTTTTGGCTGATGGCGTTTTTAACTGCACAATTATGCTACACATAACACACATGTTTAAAATTGCGCCTTTTGACCTGTGATCATGTACAAATATGCATAGACACTGGCTTTGCTGCTGAATATAGAAATAAAATGATAGGCTAGGCTATGTGTTAACTTTACCGGACTCGGAGTGGAGAAAGTTTTCGCCGGTGGTGGGAGGGGGGTGTACATGGGTAGTGGTGTAAAATAACGTGATTCTGTTGTGGGAGCATTAGTTGATAGAGACAATTGATCTCACATTATACCCTAAATCTTCAATAACGTTATTAAGGTGCATCAAAATTTGCTTCCCAAGCTTTCAGTGTAGGCTACATGGTTGAGTAGTGGTGGAAGTAACGTGATTCTGAAGTGGGAGCATTATTTGATAGAGACAATTGGTCTCACAAAGCCTACTGTACCCCTGACATCTTCAATAAACACGTTATAAAGCAGCATCAAAATATGCTCCCAATATTCCTACAGTGTACATTGGATGAGTAGTGGTGTAAAATAACGTGATTATGTACTGGGAGCATCGTTTGATAGAGTTAATGGGTCTACAGATCAAAAACGCAACCAATGATGTAAGGTAGCATGATTTGATATAGGCTATTAAACAGCTTCAAAATATGCTCCCCATATTCCTACAGTGTAGGTCTACATAGGGTGAGTAGTGGTGTAAAATAACGTGATTCTGTAGTGGGTGCATCGTTTGATAGAGGTAATTGGTCTATACGCTACCCGACGTAGGGTAGCATTTTCTGATAGGTAGCAAAATCTGACGAGGGAGCAGAAAATGTCAGAACACCGGCTCAGACAGCACTCAGCTGTCTGTCAGTTGAGCTGGACGAGCCGTGGTGTGTGGTACACACTCAGTTCTGATCTATCACCACTATCAGACTGGCATCACTCATTTCACTTAGTAACTCTAATGTTGTTAGGTATTTATCTTCATCTCTTATTTATTGTAGTGATTATGAATGACTGCACATACAGTTATCAGATCGCGGACCCCAAAGAATGCCACACACACACACACACACGTTACTGATGACAGCAATAGTGTGTGGAGATAAACTCAGGCTGGTGGATAATACAGGCGGACGCGATCCGGACGCAGCCTAGCATTAGCCTAGCCAAGCTTTCCCACTTCATTGTGTAACTTCCCCCGGGCAGAAATACACTCATACACTCTGGAAAATGAAGCACAGGGGGTTGGATTGAGCAGTGGACCCTATAACCAACTAGATTAAGACCCGCCGTTCCTTTACTTTGGTGATTTTCACGGGACATCGGGCCACCATGGTTAATGTTACCAAATTAAACACTCCAGGTCAGGACTAGTTCACTCCCGTCAAGTTGTTGACACGTTGCCTAGCAACGCACTCCGCTCTGACAGCTGCTGTCGGACTATTTGTGTTAGCGGAAGCAAATACATACATCTTAAATGATTAAAGATCTAAATTTAAAGTTAACTTGTGAATTTACGTTGTAAAACTGCTGTATAAATTAGTGCTGTCAGTTAAACGCGATATTAACGGCGTTAACGCAAACCCATTTTAACGGCGTCAATTTTTTTATCGCGCGATTAACGCTCGTCATGGCCTAGGAGACGTTGTGGTTTTTTCACAAGCTGTTGAATCAACTAGTAATGTTTTAACAACTGAAACACCACAAACTATACATATGGCTCGCAGTTAAGTTACTGTCAATTCAAACGGAACATGTCCTACAGCGTAATTTCACATTAAAATCATTTAACTGGCAAAACGGCAAAACGTCAAGTCAATTCTGACTTTTATTTTGAAGCAGAAACCGGAACCTAGCACTTCCTAGCTCAGTTACGCGACCGTCACTAGTCTTCCGTGTGTGACTCTGAGACCCATGCTCTGAGTCTACACGGAAAAGAACAGAAAAGAAAGCTTTTCATTTGCAGAAGTCTAACTTATAACCCTGCGCGCACACCAAAACTTCCATGAATGTTAGTGGCAGCCACCAGTCATTCATTTTCACTTTAATTTTCGCTACGAAGGGAGACTGAAGCCTCGGCTGCAGCAGCGCCATGGCAACCACCTGTGTGTCCACTCAACACAGTCTGAAATAAGTTGTGGATGAAAGACTCCCAAAACATTTAGGCAGCAACCAGTCTAATGTAGCCTTAATACTAATTTGTTTTATATACCCTATGTTGTTTTATGGTTTGGTTTTTAAATAAAAAAAGAAGTTCCAATATGTTTGTGAATGCTGTTCAAGGGGTAGGGTGCAGGGGGGGGGGGGTCAATAGGCTATTGTTATTTGCACTGAATTGCAAATTATGATATTTTAGAAGAAATATTGTATCATTGTAATTCAGTGTATTTCTTCTTAAATATCATAATTAGAATGGGTGTGATAAGAGCATTAAAATGAGAAAATATAATGGGACAAAAAGAAGTCAAGGGACATTCAGGCTAGAATAAATAAAAATGCGATTAATCGCGATTAATCGCGAGTTAACTATGACATTAATGCGATTAATCGCGATTAAATATTTTAATCGCTTGACAGCACTAGTATAAATGCAACATCACACTGGAGGTCGCAATGTTGTCGCTCTATATCCGCGCTGCTGAGTTTGTCCCGCTGGACGCTTTACTATCAGAGATCTGCACTCCATTGCTCTTCCTCAAAGAAACCGGATGTGCACATCTCTACTTGAATCTGAATTTTCTCTACTTGAATCTGAATTTTCTCTACTTGAATTTGAAAACTTGAATTTTAGAAGTTTTATTTGAATGTGTCATTTTGAATATTAACTGATTCATATTAATTCATATTCATGTGTATAAATTCGAATTCAAGTATCAATAATTCAAATGCAAGTTGATCAATTCATATTCAAGTCGATCAATTCGAATTCAAGTTCTACTGACACATATCTCTGCCCATACAGTGCAATGCTTTATGCAGCATAAAGTTAAAACACTCGTCCAAGACTGATATTTAAACTCCTTAGAAACACAAAAGCCTTGCGCGAGCGAAGCAGCGATTCACCCGGTGAAACTCTGACAGTGTGACAGTTGGTAACGGTGTCATTCACAGTGACACCTCGCCGGTGAGGGCAGTTTGACAGCTAAAATGATAACCGGAGATATCCTGTACGTTAGCGCTGTTGGGGGGAAAAGGCTCCTACTATCTGAATGCATTTCTCGAGCCTGAATACACAGAGCCATGTCGGCAAACTGACAGCGCGACTAAATATATGTCCAGCAAGTCGCCTTCCCCCGTTAGTTTCAGTCTACAGACGAAAAAGTTACAATCACCTCCTAAGCATGGGCATCGTTTAAAGCCTCTCATTGTTATGATCAGGGCTTTGATGCAAATTCTGAAGTCTGAACATTACAGTGGGAGCTGTGGTGCAGTTTTTTTAGAGCAACTCAACCTGCACTGCAAAAAATTAAAAAAGGCAATAAGTCGATCTTTTTGTAGATTCATCCTCATATAAGTCAAGGTAAAAATCAGTGAGTGGTTCTCAAATTTCCTAGTAAAATGTTAATTTTACTCTTAGATTTGAAGGTTTTACTGTTTATTTATTTATTTATTTAGGGTTGCTTTTTAGTTGTAGGCTATGTTTGAGGAGAACATTTGGGAGTTCATGTATACAATGTTGAAAGAATTGACTAAATAATTAACAGCTGCAAAAGTCTCTTTCGGTATTCGGTTTTGGCCTTTCGGCCAACCGTTTAATTTTATTCTGTTTCGGCCAATAATTTTCATTTTGGTGTGTGGAGGGAGATTAGCCAGCCTGACTATACATTTGAAAGAGGACAATGTTCCTGCAGACAGCCTCCTGCTGTTCTGGGTCAGTCTGCCCCACCCACGATTATAATATGAATGTATATCTCAACCTGTCTGCCTCCCAACCTGTCTCCCCCTCCTCTTCCCCCACCCAGCTTACCTGTCTCCTACCTCCCCCATCCTTGCCTGTCTCTCCTACTCAGATCAACTCGACCCCTCCCATGTTTTACAATAACAGTGGCCCTCATTTATCAATTTTGCGTGGAAACTGGTGCAGATTCTGGCGCAAATACCTCCCTACGCCAGGTGTCGCGTGGTATTTATCAAACAGGCGTATCTCGCCAATCTCAGCGTACGCCAGGCCATTATTGATAAATGCGGCGGATGAAAACGAGCGTATCACGCCCCTATATTTTCTCAGTTTAGAGGCCTCGCCCAGAGGTTTTACGACATGGATATGCGCAATACGGCACTTCCCTGAAGTAGAAATTGACAGAATAACAGCAAAAGTAGAAAAAAAAAGAGTTTCATTTCGGAGCATTAGCCTACAAGCAGCATCAAAGAACGACAGAAGGCAGCAGTTAGGAAGGAAATAACTGCTGCGGTCAACAGCGTTGGTGTTGACTCAAAATCGCCACTAAAAAAGCGTGTTGCTGTTCTGAAATGCAACCAACTGGGGGTGCGGGGCTGCGGGCATAATATAAGTGGTGGAGGAGAAAAAGATGCACCAACTGTCCGATAATGGTCCCCATAAAATAAATACACGTCTGCAGAGATTTGAATGATTGGAATGTATTGGCCCTTTTAGATAGCACTATTCAAAAGGGTTTTAAAAACTAAAAATAACACATTTAGCGTTTTACTGTATGACAGCATGCGCTTGGCACGAGTGGTCAGCCCGGCCGTCAGCTGCACAAGCCGACCCGGCAGCGATCAGCTGTGAGAGCGCCCACCGTCCTGCTCCACCAGCAGATAGGAACAACGTGCCGGTTAACGGTGGAAATAAATCGCTCGCTTTAGCATTAATGACACATTAAAAGAGGAACTAACATCTACAAATGCGTCAAATAAATAAAATGTTAAGCTGAATGGTGTGCCGTGTATTTTTTGTATCATAAAGAGCAGTGTATGTCTACTAGCCTACATATTTAATACTTAGGCTAACATTTTGAATGAATGCAGCCCCCGTGCCTCAGTGTCCCCCCAGCTGCTCCAAGACGGAGACTGCCCTTACGCAGTCCCATGCAGCCGGTGTGCGCACTATTGAATCAGCTCTCCTACTCAGTTGCACATAAGCTGCTCATTTTTAAGTGATTAATATCTTTATTTCGGTCTTATTTGCACTGCATTTGTATTATCTTCTAATAAGTGTCCAACAAAGTCATCGGCTACCCGGCACAGCCTGCACTGCGAGTCCAAGCTGTTTTCAAATTTGCGTACACGAGCTGAGAGCTGGCGTGGGATTTGAGCGTACCCTACGCTCACGTCCATATTGATAAATGCCGAGATTTGCGTGGAAATGTACGTACACCCATTTTTCTGGTCTACGCAAGATTGATAAATGAGGGCCAATGTATGTATATTAGAACTGTCTGCCTCTCTGCCTGTCTCTCCTCCAAACCCACGGTTAGACGCCTCCCCCCGGGGAGTAAATGTTCCTTAAATATGTGACGATTTAAGGAAAGGTTGTCACTCCTTGTAACATACTTAACTGTGTTGGAACTAGTGACCACCCCGCGGAGTTTCTTGCTATTGATTGAAAATAAACCTTTTGCTTCTACAAACGTATCAATTGTTGCTTTTTACCACTACAGGTGCATCCCTAGTTTTAAGCGAGGACGTTGACGTGTTAACGTAGCCTTAGTTAGAATTGAATGTTTAGCTGAAAGCTTTGAGAATTTTAGAACAATGAGCAAATCAGAACACATATGCCTGGACTTTTTTGCAAACCTCTAGTTTCAGAAATTCATTAATAAATAATTTAAAAAAGACTCACTTGGGTAAGGCATCTGTCCAAATGTCATGATCTCATGCAGCAGAATCCCAAAGGACCAAACGTCAGATTTGATGGAGAATGTGTTGTTGTGGATGGCCTCTGGAGCGGTCCACTTCACCGGGAATTTAGTTCCTTCTCTGGCTTCATACACACTTTCATTCTCTTTCTAGAGACAAAACAAAGGGAAATAACACAAGATTCTTACAGCCAGTCGTTTAGGGTGAAGATCCGCACTTGACCACAGCCAAGGACAATGTTTGTAGCATTAGCTTCGGTTAGCTCAAAGAGTCGGCAGGTAACAAGCGATAACAAGTGGGATTTCTGAACTACAACTTTATTATAACAAGTTTAGATTAGATTCATGCCTAATACTTGCATACATTGTCTTTGCAGTTATACCCTTTTGCACTATAATAAAAACCATTCAGTCATAGATTGATGCTACGCAAGCTACATGTCAAACCCACCATGAAGACTCTGGCCAGGCCAAAGTCAGCCACCTTGCAGATGTTGTTCTCTGCCACCAGGACGTTCCTGGCAGCTAGGTCTCTGTGGATGTAGTTCTGTAACTCCAGGAAGGCCATGCCCGACGCCACCTGGGCCGCCATCTCAATCTGGTCCGAGATGCGAAGGGTGGTGCCCTTATCCTCTGTAAGCAAGGGGGTGAGGCACGCAATCAGTATAGCTCAGGGTAGGATATTAGCGGGGGCATAATGGCCCTGAATTATCGAAATTGCCCTTGAATTTCATTTGAGCGGTATTATTCTGAATTTGCAAAGAGTTGAAAATGGACAGTTAGGCATCTGTAGTACTTTTCTTTCAAACACAACTGAGATCGGTCTTATTCAGACACGTTGAGTTAGGAAGAAATGCCCAACATACGGAAAATGTTGTCTTGAAATTAAATTCTGTGGTTTTAAAAAAGTCTTAAAAAGTCTTACATTTCATGGATACGATGGTACCCTGATAGAGGAAACAAAAGGATTCCATACATTTGATAAATTTGACCTGGAAATGATCTTAGATGCCCCCAAAACACATTTCAAAAGGGACAAAAAAAGCCCCTGGTAAAAAAAAAACATTTCCTACAATATAGCTGTCATACTGTGTTGGAGGGATCATAAATTCTAGAAAACATTTGTTATTGTCACTAACAATATTTACATCGTGGTGGGAAAAAAATATGTGTGCAACTTCAGGCTAATGCTGGAGAATGGTGGAAGGTGACTTCTACATAAAACCTTAAAAAAGGTCACCCATTATGCAAAATGCCCTTTTCAAGTTTTTTTAAACATTAATATGCGACTCCCAAAGTATGAGAAAAAAACACCTGACAGATTTATCTCCCCTTATGATGTCATATGGGTATAATCCACACTCCCAGATACCCCTCATTCTAACTGGCAGTTAGATTCATGGCCAATCAGAGCAGACTGGGCTTTTTAGAAGGCGGGGCTTAAAGAGACAGGTTCTAAAACGAGTGTTTACAGTGAGAGGCTAAAATAGGAGATTCATCAATGGCACTGTTAGAAATATAAAGCTCTTTTTAGACACAACACAATGAAAACAGTTTTTAGTAGAAACCAAAATGACAATTTAGAACCTGACAATGAGCATGATATGTGACACTTAAATGCATTTTAAAAGGAGGTATACTTTTCAAAGGATTTAAGTTTTTCATTTTCAATGCATTTTAACTGTTCGCTGTAACTTTACCTCTTCAGGTTTGCGTTGGTGTGAACAGAGGTCTAATCAGAGTAACTGACGAAGTACAATGTGTCCATGGACTATGTCTAACTAATTTAGCTTTTACAGTCCGGTTTACAGTGTTGACTAATTAACAGCAGCTATATACTTTATACTGGTGTGACTTTGAACATGTCTGAGCCGTAACATATTACAGGGTGTACAGTGACTATGAGCTCTCCTCAGAGTGACTGCCACTCTGAATGGAGGTGACACTGCATCACTCACACTCCAGGAGTTTCTACCCTTTCATGTCATGCAACTAATAATTTTAATTTAATCCCATTTAGAATGCCCATTATACAGGCAATTGCCTGCACAGGCAATTAGAATAAAGTAATCAGATGTCTATTTTTTTTTTAATAACCAACAATCCTAACCCGCAGTGACAAAAGAAAAGCATCCAGAAATGAACAGTCGAGGTATTGGAACCAGAAACTGTAATTTTTGCTTGATGCACATAAATGAAATATTAAAATAGTTGCATATTCATTTTTCTTAAAGAGTAATTACAAAAACACTGTTGGCGCATCTACGTGTGGTAGGCCTTCGATGAGCCGATATGATGATATTTTTTAGGACATAAGTTTCTTTTGGTTGAATTTTGCTTTTTGGATTAAAGCATATAAATAACAAAGAAAATATATTGTTCGATTTCAATATTTGTATCTAATAGGAAAACATAATGATACCTTTGCTACAAGGCAAGCGGGAAATGGGTCATGTGACCACATATTTTTGAAGAGCCATCCATTTGACTCATCCTGCAAAGAAGGGAGACAGGGAATGAGATGTAAGCACATTTATGCTTTTTTGCCTTTCAAAAGTAAAATTTCTATGATCAAGGTTTTTTGATTATTGTGTCTGAACAACTATAGACCTGTTTGAAAACATTTGACATGTTTTAGTGCTTTAGTATGCTACACTATGAGTCTATACATTAAGCCCGATGTTAGCCCTGAACTGCTGCATCATGCTAGTTTTTCCAAAATGCTGGGGTTGGGGTGAGTTGTGCCAAAGAGCCTGTGGGGAGTTTTTCCAGTGGCATGGCTGGTCACAAAAAAGAAAGTGATTGTCTACAGTAGCTCAGAAGAGACTGACATCTCCATTCCACTGATGAGAGTTCAGATGGCCAGAATGATGATGATGATGGTGACTTTGTCATTGTGAGATTTGCAGGTAAAACCACCTGGACCTGCTAGGCCTAGTTTAAGAAAATTGACCTTCAATCTTTGTAAAATATTTACTTTATATAAACCTTAAATGAGTAATTTTCTAATGGATTTGTCTTGCTTTTATATAGCATTACAATTCATGAGATATATATATCAATGGCACAATTTACCCCAACATATTCTCTCCAAAGGCACAACTTACCCCGTACCTGGGGCAAGTTGTGCCACAAGACCACTTTTTTTTCCGAAAGCTATACGTCTTAAAGAGCAGTGTTTCCCACTAATGTATCATTCCGTGGCGGGCCGCCACACTTTCATTTTGCCCCGCCACACTTTAATTTTTATTTATTTTTGTGATATATGTATAAAGAAATATACATGTATACATTTCATTTGCAATGCGCGAGTTTCACTTGGAAACAATAGCATTTCCGCATAAAAATCTTTAACGTGTGATTCGCGCTGTGATCTCAAGAAACAATATTTCCTTCAATCATGGACGTATTATCAAAGCGCCGCTTGAGGGATCGAGGCTTCAATCTCCCCGAGTCAATCAGCCCCTCCCCCTGCGGTGTCAACACGCGCTGTGACTGTATTGCCTTTGAACACTCTAATTTTTTCAAAGTAAACGCTTCGGATCCCGCCGGACACTCAGTTAAGAGCATCGAGGGGGCGCCGAGAGGCAGGGGCTGGGACAGACGGTAGCTCGCCTCGCGGCGGACCGTCAGCTCGATCCCGAGATCCAACTACGAGCTTTTTAACTGCAGCAACTTTAAGATACGCTATTGGAGCTGGAATTACCGCGGCTGCTGGCACCAGACTTGTCCTCCAATGGATCCTCGTTAAAGGATTTAAAGTGTACTCATTCCAATTACAGGGCCTCGAAAGAGTCCTGTATTGTTATTTTTCGTCACTACCTCCCCGAGTTGGGAGTGGGTAATTTGCGCGCCTGCTGCCTTTCCAGCAGAGCACCCTCTGCTGGAAAGAATATTGTGAGCTATCCTTCGTGATTGTAGTCACAGTTATTTGAGTACTAGTAATTCAACAATCTAATAAAACAAAAGGGCGCTTGTGTTCACTCTTTTGAACCACAGGTAACCACCACCTTTGCTTCATTTTTTTGATGGCTCAAATGTGTATCATAGAAAATTATTTATTCATTAACCATTGATAAGTGTGTTAAACTCCATCTTAATCACCATTTATATAGGAATAGTGTTCCTCAAAGTACACCAGATTGATGCATTTAACATTAAAAAAGGTACAACATTTTCTTCCGGGGGAGCATACCAAAAAATTCTGTGGGAAACACTGAAGAGTTTATTTCAGATCCAAAGTTATTGTTGTTAAATGGCACAACTCACCCCACTCTCCCCTACATTGGGGGTAGAAAGTATAATGTTGCTTCAACATCAGCTTAGTTTTAGCCTACATTTGTTTACATTTTGGCAAATTGGAATCATAAAAAATATAGTGAATTGGCTGTTGGCACATCCCGTTTGCAGTGTACACATGGATGTACGAACTACTGGTATTGGATAACTGTAATACTCAAGATTCTAATTCTCAGGCAAGTTCAGGAGTTATAAGGAACATATTTTTTATTATTATATCTTAATTTAGAGAAAATGTAAGTCACACTGAATCGACAGACATGTGCAAAATATCAGTGTTCAGATACGAGTTAAGACTATAGAAGGATTGTGTGGCATTGAGCTCTGTGTCACAGCACTGCAGCTGTAACTGCGGACTGTGTTGGTGAGGGGCCAAACTACAATAACCAACTTCCTGTTGGTTTCTTTAACCCCATGCCTCTCATTCTCTCCCCCCAGCAAGGCACCACACAGCTTCAAAACTAAAACTGTCCACTTAAAAAACTGAAGAAAAAAACAATGTCTGCCTCAAAGCAATAATTACATTTTGTGCGTTATAGTGCAGACATTTTATTTTAGGGATTTATCTAATAAATTAAATTAAATTAAATGTATTTTTCAGAGGCTTGCTTAACATTAGCATGTGTCCTTATCTTATCACATCAGAGCAGAAAGGGCAAATCTTGGTCTCCTGCGGCCTCTGACTTAATTTTAAGTTCAAAATGATCAAACCTAAAGCCAGACTGAAACCAATACTATAGAGCAGGGGTGTGCAAACTACTGGGGCCAACCGCAGCCCACAAACCAGTTTAATTTGGTCCGCAGTAAATTCTAAAAATAGAATGGAATACGGCCCTTCAGTCCAAAAGAAAAATAAGCTGGAGACTGGGTATTGCAAAGATAACGTACTGGTTAATGCCATTGATAAGCAATCTGAGGCTGCTGTTTTGAAAATCAATTGCCAACCCTTTTTGTAACAAAATTAATGAAAACCCATTAATGGAAAGCTGTGATGTATTTTTTTCTTTCTTCAAGCATTCAATTATCAAGCATCATTTATTAACATTTAATTGATTTCGCTATATTTAACCTCTAGTAAGTGGCCCGGCCCTTGGTATATTTTTCAGTATTTGGCCCTCAGTGAAAAAAGTGTGGACACCCCTGCTCTAGAGCATCTCCTTTTTCCAGGGTTATATTTGTATACTGTGTGGGTATACCTGGAACGGAGTATGCACACAAGGAAAGCGATTTATAAGCCACAGGATAACCCTCTAACACGGACCCAGACTACAGGAGAATAAAATTCATGTGATATGTGTGGGTGGGGACATGGTTAGATTTTTAAAGTGTGGGATATAAAATGGTATAATATAAATGGGATAATAGTGTTGTAGCCTGACCCTGGGAGATTGTCTTCAAAGAACAGCAGCAGCACTGGACTCTGATCATGTCATAAAGTAGCAGCAGCTCGTAATCACATGTGAACATAGAGTGAGGTCATCTTACTCTGGAGATACTCCAACAGGCTGCCATTGTTCATCAGCTCTGTGATGATGTAGATGGGCTCCTCCAGTGTGCACACAGCGTACAGCTGGATCAGCTTGGCATGCCTCAGCCTCTTCATGATCTGAGCCTCTCTTAGGAAGTCCTCAGGGTCCATGGTACCTGCCACAGGGGTTCAGTGAGGCTGAGTTAGCAGTAAGACTTGTAGGGGTCATTGACGAGTTTGGTGATGCAGTTTGTGGTGCTACCTTACATAATTAGATTTCATTTAGATGACACTTTTATCCAAAGCTATCTCCAATGAGTGCATTCAATAATGAGGGTACAAACACAGAACAGCAAGAATAAAGTATGTAATTAGCTATTTTAAAAAGTGCTAAATGTAAGTGCTTTTTTCTTTGTGAGGCTAGCCATGGAAACCAGCATCGCTAATGCTAACTATCCAGTTCTTTTTGACAAACAAGGAAGTGTGCCAGCAGCAACCCAGTGACAGATTGGCCTGGAAATCCAGACCCACATCTAGAACGATGTACCGATCACATAGGCTACTGTATTTCTAACATAATAAACGCAGAGATAAAAAGGAGCCTTAAGTGTACCAGGTTTGAGGGTCTTCACTGCCACTGACGTGGTCTCGTTCCATTTGCCCTCGAAGACTTCTCCAAACTGCCCTGCTCCCAGCTTCTTCAGCAGCCTGATGGAGCTGCGGTCAATCTCCCATTGGTCCACAGTGTTGTAGGACAGGCCGTGAGTCTGTGGAGCCTCCATCTGCACACACAGCGAGAGTTACTGTCACAATGCCACATTATACTGTATAGAAGAGGTTACAATGACTAGAAACCAGAGAACAGTGGCATATCAACTTAGCACAAAACATAAGGAAATTTTGACTGAGTATTTATTTGTGGTTACAATGGTTCTTGACAATAAATCTTATACTTTAACTAACTATACTATCTTCCTTGGCAAGATTTGGCAAGTTTTTCATTGCCACATACTGAACTCTGCTGCTCATCCCACAAATGCTTTTTCCCCAACACATGTGGCACCATTTAATTCAATTCAATTCAATTCTTTATTTCAACTCGTGAGACACTGACGTTGCGTCATTTACAGTGACGATGAGCAAAAAGAAACACAATAAATACAATGAAGAGAATAAACAAGCATAACATACACTCCCTGGCCCATTAATTAGGTACACCTTTGCTAGTACCAGATTGGACCTCCTTTGGCCTTCAGAACTGCCTTAATTCTTCATGGCATACTTTCAACAAGGTGTTGGAAACATTCCTCAGAGGTTGGGTTAAATGTTTCCCCAAATTAGTTTATTACACATCAGACACACAGCAGAGCAACGTTGTACTGTTGTTTTAGTCCAACAGTGCAACAATTAAAGTGAGACACCGTTTGTCACTTTGTCTCACTTATAGCTAGGGTTAAGGTTAGATCATTTTGTCCACCTAGCATAACGATTTGGCTCATTTGTAGTTAGGCTTGTCTCTTTAAAACTAGTTACAGAGCTAGGGATAGCTCGTTTTGACTCAGCTAGGGTTACAATTGGTTTCATTCGTCCCACTTAGGGTTATATATATCTCTCTCCACCACATGAGGGTTATTGACCAACATTATTTATTTATATAGCACTTTTTAAAACAAATCATTAAAATTGTTTAACATGGTACACGGCATATTAAAAAGGGAAATAAACAGGCTTTCTAATGGTATAAGATGTATTGCCAAGTATCATTGTTACAATGAGGTAATGCCTCGACTAAACACAAATGTCCTTCCTTTTTGGGCAAAGTTCATACTGTATAATAAACATGAGGCGTACAGTTCATCTTGTAGTGAGCAGTGTGTTTTACCTTTTTGCATGGCTCAGTGAGACACACACAGAGGCCGTCTGCCTGTTTGGAGTAATGCTCCACCAGCTCCTTCAGGGTTTGAAAGGACCTGCTCCTCGACACGTAGTAGTAGCCATTGTCCAGTTTCTTCAGCTTGTAATGCTTCACCCTCCCACTGTCCAGCACTGAAAAGACAAAGTACATCCAGTGATATACTCAACAAGTGTATAGGTAAGGTTTACTCATTGTAGAGTTGGCCTAAAGTTGTTGCCGAGGTGAATACAATCATACAGTTTAGGAGTTTCCATTTCCACACATTTGTTCAGTTACAACATATATAAATGTTTTAACATTCCTTTGACTTGCTGTGGTTATTATATCATGTCGTCATGCTAGAAATGTGTTTGTATTAACTGCATTAACTGTGTGCATTAACTTTAAAAGGAGCTTTCAATCATTTGTTATGGCCCCTTGAATGCACCACAACAAGGCTGTACACAAACCGACAGCGACCAGTGTGAACAAGCTAGTCTCTAACTGTGTCTGTGCTGCTGAGCAGGTGGTGTACTGAGGCTCGTTCAGGTATTTCCCGCTGCCTGCTACAGTGTGAAATGAGAGTGAACCAAGTCAGTCAAGTGGTTAAACAAGGAGCTCAAAGAGGCTAAAGCTCTAAAGAGTTTAATGGTAATACAGAATTGACTGATATTTTGAAAATATTGATTAGTACAGCATAAGGGTGAAGAAGTTGATTGGGAACATTACAGATATACATAAATACACAAGTTCACTTAATTAATGTGAAAATGCAGTAGGTGCAAAGTTCATATTTAGTTTCTAAGGAAGTCTATTAACAAATCCAAAAAGTTGCTTAACTCCTCTCTTCATTTTCAACTATTCATCGTGATGGAAAGGTCATGAAGTATGTTTGTCATGAGTTATATAGAATTTCCGACACCAACTGCAGAGGTGGAATGTCGCCAAGTACATGTACTCAATTGCTGCAATTAAGGTCAAGCTTGAGGCACTTGAATACTGTAAAGGGGTTGATTAACGATACGGGTCGCATTTGTAACTTTTAACGGAGTCATTTTTCTAGTAAGGTATCTCTACTCTTAACTCAAGTATGGGTTTCAGGTACTCTTAACGCCACTGACCAACTGTGATCTGATCAGGGGTTAGAAATGTGTTAATTACCGATACAGATTCTAAGGCTGATGTTGAGGAGTGGCTGATAATAGAAAAGTAACGCTTTATTACAAAAGAGAAGCAGATATCGATGTCTTTTTTCTGTAGATTCCAGTTCATTAAACCTGCAAAATTAGCATTGCGGTGAATACATTTTTACTGGAGTGACCCGATTCACACACAGAAATCAGGGAAATAACCTGCAGTAGTCAATACTGTGAAAGATGAAGTCACTGCTTTTATAGGAGCAGAGAATATTTACTTAACTTGAGGACCTTGTAACCATTAATCATTTGAGTCAATTGAAGGGACCGGAACAATGCTCATGGTGTTCAGAAATGTATGTTTGGAAGCAGACGAGAGTACACACACTGATTTCAGATGTGTGCTAACTAACACGCTAGCAAGCCTTCATCTGATAAAAGTATGTTGATCAAGTGGAATAACACAATAGTAAATTTGATTCGTGTTGGCAGCCATATTGCTTTAGGAATCTAGTTCCTTTATTAATATAAATTCTTATTCTGATTAAAAAAGGAAATTAACCTATAGCCGTATGTATAGGATAACATAAGACGGTTTATTGACTGTTTCTTTTAAATGTCATTAATATATTAATAAGCATAATGTAACCCCTTATTGTACAAGCAAGGTTGTCTTAAATACTCTTTAAAGGCCTACTTCACCAGTTTGAATATGAAGGTGTATTGAATTCTGAGATCCTATATAGTATAAATGTGCAAAAAAAATTTAAATCGGTTCATCCTAGCCTGAGAAAAGGCAGAAAGAGTGTTTTTTTTAACCCTATATTTCTAAAAAAAAAACGTACTTTGTAAATATTACTGTGATGTCACAGTAAAAGACATCACAGTAATATTTACAAAGTAAGTTTTTTTTAACCCTATATTTCTCTTTCTGTGATGTCACGAGAAAGAGAAATATAGGGTTAAAAAAAACACTGCCTTTTCTCAGGCTAGGATGAACCGATTTTTTTTAAAAAATCGCACATTTATACTACATAGGATCTCAGAATTCAATACACCTTCATATTCAAACCGGTGAAGTAGGCCTTTAAGGTTAACATGGATGTGCATTTCTCCTCTTGAACACAACTACGATAAGAATAGAAATTTCCCTTGAATGAGTTGCTTGTGTAGTCTCTTCCCTAAGCTTACCTGAGAGGGAGAGCTCCCCCATCTGGCTTTCACAGTTTCTGACGAGGAAGGCCCCATGCGGGTTCCCTCCTGCCAACAGGATCTTCTCTGCATCCAGCCTCTTGGTCTCGGGAAAATACCATCTGCAAATCACAATTCAACAATTTCGGAATATGAATAACATATCAGAAGGTTTACTTGGCCTGTTGAGACCAGCCTGGTTTCTCTCTCGCAGATCAGTCTGGACTTCGCCAATCACCGTGGGGAGGAGTCAAGTCAAAAATGTCCGGGACAATCAGCAGGACCCATGTTCTGACCTAACGTTTGTCCCGTATAGTGGAAAGCAGCTTCTGATTGGTTTGTGTAGTCATCAATCTACCTGCATGAGACTAGCCATATCTCACTGGCTTATTCGCTGATCCATGTTGACGTCAATGACTACAAGAACCAATCGGGGGCTTCCACTAACAGAGGGGGCTGGGCATTTATTAATATTCTATTTTTCTTTATATCTTAGCGCTTCATGCTTCTAAACAATATAACATCAGTATTATCTTATATTCTCATTTAACATCCGTCCAGGTACTGCAGATGAAAACTGGCATTCCGGCTAACATTTACAGCAATGTTCATAATGCACAAACTGCCTTTGTTGAATACATAGCATGTTAATCTGGCTACTATAGAAGACTATACCATTTAAGCAGGAGCTTAGTTGACAAATACAGAATGTTGAACTATTGATAAATTGCCATCTTGTCTCTGCACTACGCTGCTCTGTGCAACTGACTCCAGTGATGGTTTATGTCTTCAGGTTCCATGTACGGGACCCAACCAAGGAAAGACTGCTTTTTGTGTTAGGTTCCATGATTCTGCTGCACCATTACAACATGAACTAAAACTTTGTCATCGCATTCCTCTCGGACATTATAATTCCTTAATCAACAATCGTCCGCCATCAACAGGTACCGGTTTTTATCTCAATTGATTTATATTTAATTTATATTAAATTTGTATGTATTATTATGGCGTATGAACTACATTCATCTGCCTTTGAACCATTGGTGATTAATCTATGTTTTTATATTGAATGAGTATAATATTCGTGTTTGAAATGTTTGTACACCATCGAAAATGAGGGTCCCAGTGAATGACATCAGAGTTTAAACGAAGTATGATAATCAGGTGGAGCTCATCAGAGGTGAGCCAGCACAATGAAGCTATCCTGTTGAGATCAGTCTGATTGTATGAGCTTTACATTATTTTCTAACCTAACAATCAGTCAGGACTTTATCCATTCTCCTTGGTGAGGAGAACCAAGGGAGGGCAGCCCCTGGTTGGTTCTGGTAGTCGTTGATGTCCCCATGGATCAACAAATAAGCTGGTGAGATATGGCTGGTCTCACAAGGCTAAATTGAAGACAACATGAACCAGTCTCACAAGGCTAAATTGAAGACAACATGAACCAATCAGAAGCTGCCTTCCACTATAAGAGACAAACGTTAGGTCAGAACATGGGCCCTGATTCTTCGACCGGCTCCTCCTCACGGAGATTGGAGAAAGTCCAGACTGGTCTATTGGAGTAAAACGCATGTGAAGCCCGAGAGATCAGGCTAGTCTCACCAGGTTAGAATGAAACATTTAACATTAGAAATAAAACTAAGGGAAAAGCCTATCCTTTAACATTACACAGTCCCACACTGTCCACACAGTGGCAGACTTTAATGTTATTGTCTTGTGAAAACAATTCTTCTCACATCAAGTACGTCAGGTGTTGTGATTGAGTGAAACGATGACACAACTGATGCCAAGACTGGCCCAAGGCATCCCAACTATTCATATCTCTTCAACACAACTGGACAAACCAGAGTACAGCTGAGAATAAACTGGGTTAGCACAATATACTCTGACACACATGACACTGCAGCCCACATGAATGCTTGTTGCAGAACCAGTTCCACTTCAGAATGATACTGTCAGAGCAGTACAAAGATAGCCTGCATAAATGAAATGCCAGCTAAAAGCATTTTAAGGCTCTGTTGTTGGTGGTTTCTGTGCCGCTCCTTGGGAATTATTAACCTGTGAGCTTACCCTTCCTGGTCACAGACAAACATTAACTAGTTTAACCCAACATTGCACTCTGCACACATTTCACAGTGTTATAACAGTGACATGGTTCTTAAATACATGCCACTACTATTAGTGTTCCTTGTGCCAAAATAAAATATTCTACGTGCATTTTTTATCATCTGGGACAGGTAAATAAAAAAAAGGCTAATACAAGTTTATTTATGAAGCAAATTTCATACAGAGGCAATTAAAGTGCTTTCCATAAAATATCGACGAGAAAATAAAGAAATCAATGAAAAAAATCCATGAAAACCATGGATACATGAGAATAAAAAGGAGCATATAAGTCGCAATGGATAGAGTAAAAAATATTTAAAAAATAAATAAAAAACCTGTGTGAAATGTGCTAAACGTTTAATCACAATACCTTATGCATTTCGCACTGCCCTGATAACATATTTAGCCTATTCCATATGGGTTAACACTCAAGAGACAATAGGTTAATTTTTTTCAAAGTGGAAAAACCAAAAGCACAGACTGGAATTCTGTTTAGAGAAGGGGACGCAATTCATCAAATAATGACAGCAATTATGATGTTGATGATGGAAGAATTGAACTTACGGTTCAGCATCAATACTCTCCAGAGGGGCCACATAATTGGCTGGGATGTAGCCCTGTTTGGAGGCCGAAACCCCGGTGATGGCTTTGGCAAACCACCACTCCCCTGCGCTTTTATCCAGCGCCTCTAATGTGTCCCCTGCGTGGAAGCTCAGGTCCTCCCCGGTGCGGGCAGAGTAATCATACTGGGCGATGTAGTAGGGACCGGGCAGCAGCGACGCACCTGTGGACCTCGCTGACGGCGTGTCCGGCTCATCTGGCTTTCTAACAGCACCGCGATTTTCAATAACGGTAGGGCCTTTCACCTCAATAGGCCTACTACTAATGACCTCACCGGCTCCAGACTGGTCAGGCTTCTTAAAACACGCCAGAAAACCCTGCCAACACACAGAAAACCTCTTTTGGATCTCCATGGTGCGCTCGTCAATCAAAGCGAGTCCATTCTGTGTGAAGTGGTAGCCTATAATGAAGACGGAAACAGGTTAGGTTTAGAGGAATCCTTTCTCAGTCCATCATTTAACGAGTCATTGTAATGATCCCAGGCTCGGACAGCGCTGCTCTATGGCCTTCAGCACACTAACAAAACAGTCCATTAAATGTTGCAGTTTCCTGGTAGAAAAGTAGAGCGTCGAGTCGGGAGTTCGCGGGTCATATTCCAAAGTGCCAATCACCTGCACCTGCAGAGGAATGAGGAGCGGCGACACGTCACGAGATGACGTCACGCACGCGCCCCCAGGTGGCAATGTACATCAGCACACCTGGATCACTCTGTTGTGAGTCCGGATTAGAAGGAGTGATGTGTTCGAAAGGTTTTTCTCACAGCTAGGCCTACTGTAGCCTATGAGATAATTATGGAAGACAATTGCTGCCAGGCCAAAAACTATAAAATTAGCTATACAAAATAATAATTTAAATATCAAGTCAACAAGTATTCAAAAAGAAAGAAAAAGTGAACAAGTAAAACAATTTGGATAGTAAAAAAATAAAATAACAACATTTACATTTGTTATCTACTCAAGGTGGGACTCTGCTGGAGAATAGGGTAACATTTTTAACATATTTCTGAATTAAAAATGTTAATACATTTTAAAATATCTAAGTACATTTCATACATTTGCATATCTAGATGTTGGATAAAGCCAGAGTTATTTTTTTCTTCCATTTCTACAACATATTAGAGTCCGTTTTTACACAACAGATTTTTGAAACGGACTTTTTTCATTTGATAAATCTAAAAATTGGCTTTACAGTCCTAGTAAACCCAAATCGAGAAACTCCTATGAATCTGGGGAGTCTGTTGAATGTTAGCATCTGTAAATAGCAAGGCATATTTATGAATCCAAATTAAAGATATTCATTTAAAGGCCCACCGGTTTGAATATGAAGGTGTATTGAATTCTGAGATCCTATGTAGTATAAATGTGCAAAAAAAATTGAAATCGGTTCATCCTAGCCTGAGAAAAGGCAGAAAAAAAAACTTACTTTGTAAATATTACTGTGATGTCTTTTACTGTGACATCACAGTAATATTTACAAAGTACGTTTTTTTTAACCCTATATTTCTCTTTCTGTGATGTCACGAGAAAGAGAAATATAGGGTTAAAAAAACCACTCTTTCTGCCTTTTCTCAGGCTAGGATGATTTTAATTTTTTTTTGCACATTTATACTACATAGGATCTCAGAAGTCAATACACCTTCATATTCAAACCGGTGAAGTAGGCCTTTAAGTACAGCAACTAACATTAACAAATAATGTTGATACAGTGGTCGTTAAAGATGGTTGTGAGAAATATACAGACGTAAACAGACAAGGTTTTGTCAAATAAACACTTAAATGTACATTTTACCCATTTGATTTTAATACTTTATGAAAGAAGACATGTTATGGAAGCAAAATAGACTCTAAAATAATCTTTAAATTGACCAGTGCTTGAATAAACAATGTTTTTGCCTGCAGTGTCTCGCCTTGTTAAGACCAATGACTCAGACCCTTATCGCCTCCCATATACTACACAATCCTCAATGTGTTACATCAACACACACTGTTATTTGTCTGCAAATTGTGATCATTTGAATATTTTTGATGATTTCCTGCACACTTTTACAGCTCTTCATTTAAAAAAAATTATATATAATGGTGCATCTTTCTGTTTTAATAAGGTTTTTGGTTATAATATATATTATAATAAAATGTCTACTCTTAGACTTGCCTTTACTTATGTCCTCTATGTTTATGTTTTTGAATATTTATTGTGTGCACTATCAGACCACGGCTAATTCCATTAAGGAGTATTCTGATTCATGATATGCCTATAATTAATAGACAGTGAAGTCATGACTACAAGGTGCATTAAAGACACAGGTGTGTAATCCAAAGAGACACTTTAATGATTAACTTTGGTGAAAGCATCATGAGTCCAAGTTAACCATAGCCAAGTAAATATGTGTCATTCTTGCTAGATGTTCACCTGATCAGTGAAAACGTCAGAAGCTTTTTAACTGAAACTACTGCTGCTAGAAAATTGACAAAGTTGTTTAACATTTTTTTTTTGTTAAAGACAACGTAAATAGTTCACAGAATAGTAAAGTTTGATTGCCTTTTGGAAATTCAGTTTGTTACAGTTGAATACATATGAATGCGAGATGTTGCGACTAGAATGAACACATACAGTAAGCTAATTGTTTTATTTTCTTCGACGTTTGAAGAAACAAAACAAAATACCAAATTCTTCCAAAGTAATGCAACATCAATAGGCCCATACATATGGCCAACTGCTCTGAACTTTGCTAGCATTTTTTGGATGCCAAACAATGCCAAAAAAAAAGGTGCAACACTGTTTGGAAATGCAGTACTTTTTCTTTTTACTATAGCCTGGGCAACATAGCCTGCTTTGCTGCAAATTGGATGTATTTGGGCATCCGGGTATTGTTTGGCATACTGCATTGAACATCCTGAATCTCTTTCTGGAATAGGCTACTAAATAGTGTAGAATTAGGCCTATGGGTACTGGAACGCAGGGTTTGCTCATTTGAATTTCACCATCCAAAGTGACGTTGCGCATTCATACCGTGCGTTACGGTTTTCGTTCCACACCCGGAAGCACTGCATGCTCTCCCGTACTCCTCGCCTCTCTGCCGCCTTCCTCTGGCACACGGGGAGTTTAACTTCTGGCTCCTCCAGTAACTTACTGTCGTTAACCGTTTGGATCTTCTCAATTTGGGGTTAATCAAAACAGTCTCTGTGAATCATCATACAGCCTACGTACAGAGACGTACAGAGCGTACAGCCGCCTTCACACAGTGACATTGACAGACGGCGGTAGTGTTGTGCTGCCCGTGCACAAGTTGATGTGTGTACTGTTAACGTTGGGCTCCGGAGCGCTGTCCTTGCTTTAGCTACAATGAGCGAATACCTCAGCCTGTCGGATTGCGATGTTATCGGCTTCGACCTGGACCACACGCTGTGCCGCTACCATCTGAAGGAGACTTCGAGGGTGAGTGCGTGTAGCGCGTTCGGCTATAGCCCCTGATACATAACCATACGGCGGCAGCGGTGAGGCTTCCATCTGCAACACATCTGGATTTAAAAATAGCACGGAGGAGTCAATTCGCTCCACGGTCACTAGCCAATTGTGCCCCCCCCCCCCCCCCCTGCATTGTGTTAAAATGGCCTGTTTGGGGTGGTTAATGCCTACGTGAACGGGTGAACGGGTGTGGAAGTGTGTATGGTGATGCGATGCTCCTGATGCTGCAGTCACTCTGCGTGACTCACTGGCATAGACTGGATGGTTGATTCTCATAGGCTACATGTCTTCACATCTTCTGTGAGGCCTATAGGCTATGATAAAGCAGATGATGTTAGAAGCAGCAACACCCACTATAGCTGAATTCTTAGAGGATGAATGAAAAAAACACTAACACAAATTGAATGACTGAATGCCAGCCAATAATTACAGCTGGGTTTATCAGGCCTGGGATTCATTTATGCTCTATGCTGTCTCATGCATGTCACATGTGGGTCTAGTAATCCAGCCAGTTAGGGCAGTAGCCCGGGCTAGGGAACCCCAAAAGGATTGCCCTTTAAAGGCGGAGTCAGTGATTCTGAAGAATGCTGGTTGTCAACAACACTTTCTGTCAAAATCTCTTCACGATCCGCTACCTGACTTACTATGTGTGTGCTGAAGGAAACCAATTCAGTGTTAATACACAGCCTAGGCTCTGTAAACGGTCATGCTACTTGCTACGGTGGGCCATATTTGTTTACATTGCCTTTGTTTACATACCAGTTTACAGAGCCTAGGCTGTGTATTAATAACGTCAGATTTCTTTTCAGCACGCACACAGTTCGGACAGGTAGTAGATCGTGAGGAGATGTTCACTGATTCTCCAGAATAGCATATATATATATGATTTTATTCAGGACACATGAAGATACTCCACCTTTGAGGAAAGACGCTGCAGGTGAATAGGGTAACATTTTCAACTTAGATATTATCATGAAACTTTGCCAGTTGATAAACATACTTTTAGTTTTTTGTTTTTGATTTTTGTTAATGACATGTTTAAATAAGTATGCATATATTCGCATCTCTTTAAAAACCCCAAATCTAGATGTTGGATAAAGTAAGAGTTAAAAGTGGCAAAAAGGAACAAAAATAAAATTGCATGTTACCTCCCAGAATATACTGTTCGAAAAGATTCCACTAATCATAATGCCTTTAAAGATGTACTATGTAATTTTGGGTGTGTCAGAGAAGTGAACGTTTTCTAAGGTATATTCTCATAACTGAATAAAAAACCTTCCTCACAGGAATATTGGATCCTTGGAACACTGTTTGAAGTTAGAACGCTTCCCCAAAAACTTTCATTGTCGTTGTTTACAGCAGCAGGGCACACAGTTTGGTTTACAAACACATCCTAGTCTTACTTTTGGTGCCAGGGGCCTCACAATAATTGTGTTTATATTTATGACGAAATAATTATTCATGACTAAAAATTACATGTAGAGAAAATCTGTTTTGCAAACTAACCGCTGGCTCTGCAAATGTAAACAAATCCCCTCCTCTGAAACTACACAGTGCACCTTTAACAAAAAGAAGGACATCCCGATCAGCAACATTACATGTTGAACTCTTTGGTATGAAGAAGAGCCTGTATATATTGCTGGCATTATTCTTATAAATTGCCACGTGAAATGTACAGCTCAGTGCAGTTAGTGATGCTATCTCGTCCTTGTTTCTTGCAGCTGATCTACGAGAGCTTTACCAGGTTTCTGGTGGAGCATAAAGGCTATGACAAGGACCTGCTGAACCTCACCCCCGCTGACTGGGACTTCTGGTGAGTCGGCAGCAGCAGCAGCACTAGCAGTTCTCCCCATACCAGCATAGGGGGAGCTATGGTGACATAAAGTGGTATAATGAATATCCAATTATCCCTGGGTTCCGATCCCCATACTTACCTACTATTTAGTATGCCAGAAAAAGATTTAGGATGCCCTAATACATGCACGTCAATTGTAGTATGCCGAAAATACATTAATGCCCCACTAACTCCAATAGCATTTTGGAGTATTCGTCTTTATTCTTGACATTTCTCGACACAATGAAAAAAAAAATCTTCCTTATCTGATTTTTTTTCTCTCTCGTGTGGCCCTAAAACTCTTCTGTACTTTAGTATGTAGCGTAGTAAAAAGAAAGTGTATGTGATTTGGAATGCAGGGTCAATCTTTCAGGGGATTGTTAAGGCTACATTCACATACTACTTATGGCAGTGTTTTAATCACAGTCTGTCAGCCTCAACCTCATCACTGATAAAACATGCCTCTTCGTTTGCCTTGTTGACTTTTGGTAGGCCGTTATTCGCAATCATTATTGGTTAACACTTTACAATAAGGTACACAAAATTGTAGTAGCTACTACATACCTACTACATAGATATGTGTTACCTACTACATAGGTTTTTTTGTGTTACCTACTACATAGGGTTTTTTTTTGCGCTACCTAACACATAGGTTTTTTTTGTGTTACCTACTACATAGGGGTTTTTTTTGTGCTACCTAACACACAGGGTTTTTTTTTGTTGTGCTACCTAACACATAGGGTTTTTTTGTGTTACCTACTACATAGGGTTTTTTTGTGTTACCTACTACATAGGTAGCACAAAAAAAACCCTATGTGTTAGGTAGCACAAAAAAAAACCCTATGTAGTAGGTAACACATATCTATGTAGTAGGTATGTAGTAGCTACTACAATTTTGTGTACCTTATTGTAAAGTGTTAGTGAATTCTGTCGTTCTGCATATCACGTAATACAACTGTACATGTGAAATCCTTGATAGTATGTTTAAAGCATGCTGCATTGTGTGTCCAGTTTTAAAGGATTAGTGGTGGATCTGGATGATGGAAACCTCGTGAAGCTAGCTGAAGATGGAACTGTCTTGCGGTATGCTCTTTTTATGTGTGAAATGCATTGGAACATCCCTTTAGTTCCTTTATTAAAGTTGTCATTGTTTTCACAGACTCTTTAAGTGGTATAATATATTTTCTTTTTAAAATGTTTATTTCTTGCTTGATTTAGAGCGACTCATGGAACCAATGACCTCAGCACAGAAGAGATCATCAAACATTATGGTCCAAAAAGGGAGTGGAAGCACTACAACAGCCTCAATACTTCCTTCACAAGATCTGGTATAATGTTTTTATCTATCTCTATTACCTCACGTACTCTGTTGGCTCTTAAGGAGGCTAACATTCATTTTGGGGGATTTACCCAAATTATCTGTCACTACTTTTCATTGATTTACTAATCTTTTGTTTTTCCAGCAAAATACTATTATTATGACAACTACTTTGATCTACCCGGGGCTCTCCTCTGTGGAAGGGTTGTGGATATGCTGAATAAGGTACATTTTGATAAGGTTTTCGTATTAATGGTTTATATTGAATTATGGAAAACAAAATGTATTAATATGTAACTTTATGTTTATGGGAACAAGCGAGGGAAGGAAGTGAATTCTGACTTTTGGAAAGACATGGTTGCTGCCATCGACCACAATTACAACACATCTGCATTCAAAGGTACGTCTTCCACATATTTAAATGGATTGCTTATTGCTAATGTCTCCTTGACAAAGACCCATACACTAAAGAAGAACACAAAACACACACTACACCGTGACAGTTTTTCTTTTTCAAACTAAAACTTTTATTTTGTGTTTTGGTCAGTAATTGGTACATAACGTAACACATCCAATGGGACATTGTTGTTTTGAAAACAAACAAAAAAATGCAGTTTGAATTTCTCATTCTGTGTTGCTTTGTGGATCACAGTGCTTGTTAGAATGTGCTGATCTTTAATAACATATAGTACAACTGTTTTGCGTGTCTTTTGATTGTATATCACAGGAAAATTCTTAAGCAACAGACAGAAATAAAAACAAACACAAATACATGACATGCTGTAAATGTTACAGGCAGTTGTAGCACCACTTAAGATATCTTCCAATATTGTCTCATGTTTCTTAAAATTGAAAAGGCACACACAAGCGGGGTAAATGTTACTTGTTAATACTTCTGTCATTAAAGTAATATGATTGCAAATAGATTTTTTTTAAAGACTCATTTATACAGTTGTACAAATTACAACCATATTTTTCTTTTTACAATCTTAATTTAGAATTTTGTTAACTGATCAATTTCTCTGAGTAGTTAAATGTTTTGTTTGGTTGTGAGGTTTATTTGAAATTATGAAATCACGTTGAGGCAATCAAGAACCCAGAGAAAGAGCAGTGAACATTATCTGCTGCAAATATACCATTACTCTCCTCATCAGGGACCTGAACGTAGACTCTATCACCGGAATGAAGCATGAGAACAGTACTGCCTGACATCTGATCCAAGAAGCCCTTGTTGTACTCATCATAGGTGAAAAGAACTGGCTCCTCATTTTTGTAGAGTGCAACCAGTGCATTGGCACCATTGACATGTATATGATAGCTGAAATAGTAGAGGCCTGGGATCTGACAGGTAAACACACCACTGCTTTCATCATAATGGTATTCCCCATTGTAAATGACCTGGTTAAACTGAATTGGGGTTGCAGCTGGAGGGTAGGCCGTGGTCAGCACAGCACTGAAGGCAGACATGGGGGCTTTCATCATTTCATGAGGCATCACAACCTCATGGGCTTTGACTGGCATGCTCTTCTCATGGTGGTAAACCACCTCTCCTGGTGGGCCAGGTGCACCAGGAGAACCAGCGGGGCCTGGACGACCATCCTGACCTCTGGCTCCTGGAACTCCAGGTGTCCCACTAGGACCAGAAATTCCCTTTGCAGTCATACCAGCTGGGCCAGGTGGACCTTGAAGACCTGGATGGCCCTTAAGCCCGGAGGGACCTTGTGGACCAGAGGGGCCGCTTGGTCCCATGGGTCCTGGCCTTCCATTCTCACCACTTTTTCCTTGTCCTCCTGCGGGGCCTGTGTGTCCTTTTGCTCCTGGGGCTCCGTTTGCACCTGGACTTCCTGGGGAACCAGCATGACCTTGTGAACCCTTAGGACCCTGAGCGCCATTATGACCTGGCATTCCTGAAGGGCCTACTGCCCCTGGGGAACCTGGTTTTCCTGTGAAACCCTGAGCTCCCTGATCACCTTTGGTTCCTCTTGAGCCTGGTGCACCTACCATACCAACGTCGCCTTTGGGTCCTTGTGCGCCTACCTCACCCTGGAATCCTCTTGAACCCTGTGGGCCATGTGGGCCAAGGGGACCTGTAGCACCTGTTTGACCAGTATAACCAGTGGGGCCTGGCTCTCCTTTCTGACCAGTGGTTCCTGAAGTACCAGGGGATCCTCTGCTACCTGGTATTCCAGGTTCACCTGTTTTGCCAACACCTGGCATGCCAGGGGAGCCTGGCTGACCAGCAGGACCCTGTGGACCTTTAGCCCCCATGGATCCAGGCACTCCTGGGGAACCATTTTGGCCTGGTTTCCCTGATGCACCTATGCCTGGAGCTCCTGTGTGACCCTTTGGCCCTTGCATACCCATTGGCCCAGGAGCACCATCTCGTCCTGTCATGCCAGACTTTCCAGGTTCTCCGGGATAGCCAGTTGCACCAGGTTGCCCAACTCCAGGCTTACCTGGCATACCAGAAGGGCCCATTGGTCCAACTGGCCCTGGTCCACCTTGAACCCCAGGAACGCCAATGCCTCTCTCTCCTTTGTTGCCAGGAAGACCAGGAATGCCAGGATGTCCTTTCAAACCCGACTCTCCTCTTGGTCCCATTGCTCCGGGGAAGCCACCTGGTCCAGGTTTTCCAACGGCAGAAAGTCCAGCAGGTCCAGGTGTTCCATTGGCACCGGGTGCACCTCTGGGACCCATTTGTCCATGGGCTCCAGGCCCGCCTCTGTCACCAGGCATGCCAGGACTACCAGGTTTTCCATTGCCACCTGGGGAACCAGGTTTACCTGGTGCAGAGTAGCCTGAGGGGCCAGGAGGTCCTGCTGGGCCTTGTGGTCCAGCATATCCTTGGCCACTCTTTCCAGCAGGTCCAGGTGGTCCCATTGGTCCTGGCTGCCCTGGCTCACCTGGGGGGCCGGGGTGTCCTTCAACGGCTAGGGAATACATAAATACACATGCATGTGATTTGAATACTCAGATAATATGATACACATGTCATCATTTATTGAACTCTCAGTTGTACTAAATCATGAGCCTTCGTGTAAAAAGGGTACTGCATGTTTTCCTTTTTTTAAACGTGAGGTGTCCTTGAGTGTCATGAAAGGCACCCATAAATAAAATGGATTAATATTATTATTCCAAAAAATATTGTAGCTGGATCTAGAAAATACACATATCAACATACAACAACTGCAGACAAAAGACATTCTAAGTTCTCTCCAGTGAAATTTCAAACTGAAATACAATGTATATGATTGAGAAACAGCTGTATTTTGAATAATGTCCCACATTCTTTGACTCAGTATGCCTTTAAGGTTTATTCCCACAAATGTACTTAAAACACTGCTTCCAATGGTTGAAGGGCGGGTTGTGGGGACAGCACTTCCTTTTTTAACCAGAATAGTTTTCACAACATCACTTGTCTGAGGTGATGTTCCCACCAAGCTTATGCCTGCTGGCATGGGACCCAACACACATGCTCCTCTGTATCTCATTTTAATTTGTGTGCATGGTGCACTGCACCCTTTAATTTAATGCACTGCCCTTGGGTGCGAATGTATCGTTAGTGGTTTGCAAGTTGTCAACACTATCTTGATGCTTTTCCTGCCACAAAGAGTGCCGTTTATGGGAAAGGTCAAATGAGTGCATGTGAACTTACTTGGTGTATAACATAAGTTTGTCATTGTACTGGAAGTTATTGCTCACTTATCTATATTGACCACTGAAGTTGACTTTTATCTGTTTTATTCTAAAACATTTCTTTTTAATTTAACTTTCTCTTATTCATATACATTTATTCTAATACAACCGTCTTGAGTTGGTCATCCGGTGTTTCCTCGAAGTGTTTGAGATAGCGTTTCCTCACTTCCTGTTCTATCTCCTGTTTAAATGTTTCTAAAGATCTATGCTTTTACTTGTTTTATTTAGTCTGTGCTTATGAAGTTGTGTTCTATAAACTCTGTCTGTGTTTTGGGGGAGGTGGTATTGTTCTGTTTTCTTCTTTTATTTTAATCATATATGGGCGTACTGTAAAGAACTTTGTGTTACCTTCACTGTGTATGAAAAGTGCTATACATATATAAATAGCATGCTAAATATAAGTTTGATTTGATTTGATAAACCTACCCTATTGCCAAAATGTGACAGGAATGGAGACACTGTCTTTTCTCTTTTGCTTCAATTTTTTATGGTGGAGTTGAAGATAGTATCCAAAGCGATTGGGATTAACATTTGACAAATTGCACCATTACATTATGTATATTTCCAAGCACACAAATATAATAAATTGGTAAAGAGCATCTCTGTTGAAATAGCAATACTGAGTTTTTTGTACACCATTATTCTGGATGCATTATGGCCAAAAAAAGATAGAAGTACTAACTGTCAACAAATTCAACCATACAGAGTTGAAATGTTTATTGTGATTTGAGAGAAAAAGGTTTTTGAAAGGGCTGTCATTTTCAAGCCACATAAAGCCATGGCCTGAAATCCCACAGGGGATATTTGTTCCAGGACCGGACTTTCTGGCAACCAGAAACACCACACGCTTGAGGTGATGATACTAGCCACGGTAGCTGACCTTGGAGCTGAACCATGTGTGACCTGTTGACACTTTAAAGTACTACTGTGCTTTTATTCAGTGTAGTACCTATGTCCATCCTCAATTTGTCTGCCTTCAATAATATTTAGAATTTATTCTGTTATTTATGTCTTACTCATTGTTTTTTTTATATAAGGAAAACCACCTAAAATTTTTTCAGCAAAGGAGTGTCTCCAGTAACTTTGCTGTGGTTTGTTTGTTAGTATCCCTGTTTGAACTTGTGCATTTCTCTGTCTGTGGTGTGATTTTAACACCACAAAGCAATTTTTGTAAGGGCGTGCCTGCAACTTGGAAACAACATCTGTTTTGGAGATTGACATTGGTTAGCTGCGATATAAGATATAGTGTCACACATGGCAGTTCCATCATCATGACTACTACTTTGTTGTATTTTTTGCATGCAATAGTGACAGCCTCTTCTTTGACCTTAATTTATCCAAAGCACAAGTGCTCTTTTACAGCTTTACCCCACCACAGTTATATACACTTATACACATTTACAGCACTTCAGCCAGATCAACTACAGCCATCTGCTCTCAGCCAATGAGAAGTAGCGCTGGACCTAATGGGTGTGCACCCTGATGACAGTTAATAAAGGAGGGTGGAGATTTTGGCAGACTCATGTGCTGATGTGTATGGGCCAACAGTCTTCCAGGTTGCATACGATTGGATCTTACTGAAAGGTCAGTTTAGTGGTGATGATTAGGATACCTGAATCTGCACTTATTTGATGCAGAAGTAGAGGTAAAGAACTCTTTTTATTTGTCAGCGTATATAAGCGCTGCAGTGATCTGCCATATTTGGAGGGTTCACAGTAACTGATGCTCAAGATTTTCAGATAAGTTGTTGGAAGTTATGGCCTTAATTTGATTTGACAAGTGGGTCCCATTGACTTGTTGTCCAGTCGTTCCAGGAATAGTGTATCATGGCTTTGTTTGAGTGCAGCTATATGCGATTGTAGGCTGTAACTCTGTATTTCATTTATGAATTTCTCCAATACATCATTGGTGCGTGCCTGCTCCCTTGCTTTTCGGTATCATGTGTTAATAATTCAAAGTCAATGCAGTCCAAGCATATGTCTACATTCAGCTGGAAGTGTAACTGAATGTGTTGTTTTGTGCTGTACTGCAGTTTAATTTGTCTAAATGTATGTGAACCATATAACAAAAAAACTGATGGATTGTGGAGCTGATACAGTCGGAAAGCAGTTTTACCCTGCAGCCTGAATTGCGTTGGCTGCAGCTCAACTATTACGCTTTTAACCCTCCGATCTGCTTATTCCCCCCCCCAGATTAATATTAACCATCTATATTTGTGTTAATTGCAGCATATCCAATCATCACTAGGCTTTCATGATTGTATTGATTATTATACTAAGTATGACAAGTTTGAAGAGGAAAGGCCCTAGTTGGAGAGGACACACAGGACTCACCGACACTCTTGACTGGGTGACTCTTGACTTGGTAGCTCTTGACAGGGTAGGCGGCCTTGCTCACTTTCTGCATGTAGGGGGTCGCCTGGGCCAAAGCCAGGAAGACCAGGAGGACGCTTGTTACCCTCAGGTCCATCTTGTGAAGCTAAACCTGAAAAAGACGGAATTGGTTCATAAGGGGAAAAAAGCACTGTTGCTCTCTATGCCTCTGAAGTCAACTGGCAACCAAAAGACAATGAAAGATGATATTAGAACAGTATGGTTTCACAAATTAAGGTGCAGTGTGGTTGGTGCATCAGCCACAATTGAGATTCAGAATAAAAAAAATATGACAGAAACTTTCACTTCTAAATCGACTAGGTCGTAATGTTCTATCAGTTATGACCAGGGAGCTATTGAAGAAAAAACACATGGATTGTCCATTAAAATAGCTCCTGAATTCAGCAGAATTGTGTACTTGTATCACCTATAACCTAACATGCTCTGACTATGTAACCAAAAATGTGTTTATATCAAGCAACCTGTCTTTATTATTTAAACATTTATTTTGATCTAAAACCTCCCACAAAAAAACTCTCAAAGTCTCTCCCAGGGTACCACTGCACATGGCTCATTACACTTGTAACGGCAGCAACCATCAGCTCTCCACTACCAACCCTCCCCTAAGCGAGCACCAGTCTGCAGTTGGGAATCTCCCTGTGCACTAAACCTGGAATCAGACAAAAAGCCACCTTACCTGGAAGGTTTATCCTCCAAAGAAACAGTTGGGGGTGGTCTGGAGGCTGCTGTCCTGCCGCTGTTATATCCTTAGTTGTAGAGTCTTGTCTGTCTGAGCGGGCAGCTGCTGCTTCCCAGGGCACTGGGCTCAAGGTATTTATACGGTGCTGGTCTCCAGCATCTTGAAGGATCTACCTCACATCGTGGAAGGCCCTCCCTGCTCTGATGTCATCTTTAATGACGGGTGCCATGTCCTCAGGAGGCCTGTCATTTCAGGGTGAAGGTCCTCCTTCTGCTAGCCGTGTCCTCAATCTTCGTCTGTTTTTTTTTGTACAAGGCAGCACAGAGGGGGTCCTTGTAAAATTCCCTATGGGTGACATTTTCACTAGTTACTTTCTTGATTTATCAAGCTTTGGGGATTTGTAGTTAAATTAGTGGCTCGTGGTTGTGCAGCTCCTAAAGTTGACATCCTAATTCAGTGTGTTTGCACTTTTTGACAGATGACTCAGGCCTCCATGTCCTTTTTTAGCCTGGATGTGCATTTGTTACTGCACAAAAAAACGTCTTGCTATTTACTAAGTGGCTTGTGACATGGTGTTTTTCTGGAAAAGTAAAGACTGTTCAAGTCTGACAATATTTTCCTCCTGTCTGAATAACTGGTGAGGCTGTGGTACACTTGATATACCAGACAGCTATTTTCTGGCAGTTTTGGTTCAATCTGACATCAAACACAGCTTTTTGTGGATGCTGTAGAGATCCAGAATTTATTTTCTGTCTGTGATCTCTTGGTTTGAAAGACAGCAGCCAGACAGAATTTACCAAATCTAAATGCATTTCTAAAGATGACCACAAATGATTTGTGTTCGGATCTTAATATGACATACTGAAGCCTATCATGAAGCTGGCAGGTTAATGTCTATGTCCCGTCTCTGTGATTTGTACAGCCTAGTGTGTGGTTTGGCTTAAGGGCTTCACAGTGCAGCTTTAAGACACCAGGAGGCAGAAGTGAGGTTTGGTTCTAACTTGCTACCTGCTTCATCCTGTGTGGAGCCCCTGGTCTGCAGCACACTAACCCTGCATTACAAATTGTACTCTTTCTTTTTTCTATTCTACATACTATAGCTGATCATAAAAATAATCTAGTTAGCAAGTAGATGGCATACAATTGGAAAATACTTTTACTTATTTATTTCATCAGAACATTGCACCTTGATCTTGCCTCTTGCTTTTATATCTGTCGCATCCCTGTTTGTTTTCAAACGAAGGCTCCGTCGATATGATGTCACTTCCGCTGCCCATTGGATTGTGGGTCAGAATCGCCCGAATAGCATGCTGATTTCAACACTACAAATCTCGAACCAGATGTAGTAGGCATCCGGTCGAGATTTTTAAGCATACTAAATCCGGTCCAACGAATTGGAACATCCTAAATCTTTTTTTCTACCATACTAAATAGCAGAAAGTATGGGGATTGGAACACAGGGTGTGTTGCACAGTAGAGGAAGTTGGAACTCTAGCCATAGTTGTAGTGGAATGTTGTTAACATTTTGTAGAAGCTTTTCACATGAATCTGAGGGCGCACTCACACTAGGCAAAGTTGCCCTGTACCATACTCAAGTAGGATTGCCCCCCCTCCACTCCCCCCGCTGGCCTGTACTCACACTGCACCTAAAGATCACCGTACACATTTGGGATTTGGACCATAGTCTACTTGTAGGCTATTCAATTGTTTTTGGATATTTTCATCTGGCCAAATTTGCAGCAAATATTCCACTTCCACATCAGACCAACGAAAATCCTTCAGCAATTGTTTTTATAAATGTACGTTGCGCGTATTGGGTCGTTTCTGATGTTCATCCCAAATAGAGGTTCAGTAAGCGGAATGATCCGTTTAGCTAACTTCCTGTCATTGACTGCAGTTAGCAGTCCCCTCCCTCATCCCCACGTCACCACATTAATGCACTGCGGTCTTCAAGCAGCGAGTTATCTAGCATCGTCTCAGATCTGTAAGATCCGGCAGTGAGACGGGAGCCGGTTTGTAGAGTTCTCTCTTCTGATTGGTTATCAGTAGTGGGATCCCAGAAAAATTAATAGGCCGATTACATGCAGAGGGAGTGACTGAGAGATTGGCTTTATGAAACGTGCACACTATATAAGTGATCACTGTATGAATAAAGAGCGATTTAACACTTATATTAACATAAGTAAATCGCTTACTTCACCTTTAAGACTTAAATATACAAAAAAGTTCAAATAAAAAAATTAAAGCACTTAGGTTTGAAGGTTTGAAATAAGTCTTGACATCTGAATCTCAGATCAGTTGTTTCTTAGTGATCCTACTTGACCTTACATTTACAGAATATAACGGTCCAGATTGGTCAGTCCTCTGTGTAATATATCTCTGGTTTTGGTATAGCCCATGTCATTTAAAACTGCCAACGTCTCAGTGGTCGTGTTTGGTAAACTCTTTGAATTAAATGAGAGAGTGGTGTGGGGGGTGGAGTCCACATTTAACAACTTTTAGCTAGCTTTCTAAGCTGCAGATATGCCACTGCATCTCACCATGAAAGTGGCTTTGACCACAGTGAGGCATGGCTCCTTTTTTATTTCAATTCAATTTCTTTTTTTTTGCTGTTGTGTCAGAATTAATGCCTCCCTATCTAAATCTGGCTATTGTGTGGTTTACTGTAAAGGGCTACTTAGATTTAGATGCTGCCTTTGGCTAAGTTTGAGCTGTTTATGGTAAAAGGCAGTCACGTTGCGTAAACATGTAATTAGGATGAGAAATGGGAGTACTGTATGGAAAACAGTACTGATGAAGCGTGGTATGGAGTTCTCTGTTTTCAGGCTCCTCCTGATGGCAGGCTGGGTGGGATTTCTGGGAAGGGTCTGCTGTAACAATTGTTTTGCCCCTCCAAAACATCTTAGCATGCCGCTGCTAAACTCTAGACATGACTTAATGCTCTGTCATTGGCTTTAATTTACTCTGGTGATGACAGGGGTTGTTCCCCAACATGCACGGCCTCTGTTTTCAAGATTATCCTGAAACTATTTAAATACTTAACTCAAAATGACGTGTTCAAATTATGTTTTTTATTTTTTTATTTTGTGGGTAAAAATAAATATTCTAAATATGTTATGATTATTTTTTATTAGTTTTGTTCCGGTCTCTACTAAAACCTACAAATATTTGACTCCTTAGCTTCTAAATGCTCTACCAACTCTGTCACCAATCACTGATAGCAGGTATTACCTCATAGCCTTTCACTGGAAACGGCTGTATGCGTCTTAGAACAGGATTAATGGGAGTGCTGAGAGCAAATCAAAACTATGAGACAGAATAAAAAGTTGGTGGGTATTTGACCACCGCTGACACTTTTACATCCTGCAACTTTAACATTTGTTATAATATAAATTTGACCAAGACTTGTACTGAACAGCACATATAAAGTTATATAGAGAGCACTGTTTCTAAATCACCTCAACCAGCTGCTGATAATATCATCCGGGAAATTCATTAGTCTCTAGTTAAATGTTGTGCGAAAAAAAGCAGAAGTACGAGAACTTACAGTACGAAAATACAATCCATTTAGGTTTGTACAAAAAAAAGGTTGAGGATGAATATTAGCCCTTTTCATGGCTCAAATGTTTGTCTCTAAATGACATTACACTAAATTTCTGATCTTAACTGCATTTTTTATATTTTCATCTTGGGAAAGTATATAGGGGAGAGTGGCCTAAGTTGTGCATTTTGGAAGTTGTGCCACCCCTTATTTCTAGAAAACCGTGGAAGAAATTGGAAATGTGACCACATATTTAAGAAGAGCCATCCATTTGACTCATCCTGTAAAGAAGGGAGACACAAGGAATAAGATATAAGCACATTTAAGCTCAAAAAACTGTGTTTTGCCTTTCAAAGTAAAATTTCCATGATCAAGGTTTTTTGATTATTGTGTCTGAACAATTATAGACAAGTTTGAAAACATTTGACACATGTTTTAGTGCTTTGGTATGCTACATTTTGAGTCTATACAGTTAGCACGATGTCAGCCCTAAATTGCTGCATCATGCTTATTATCCAAATTTCTGGGATTGGGGTGATTTGTGCCAAAGGGCCTGGGTGAGTTATAAGTAAGTAAGTAAGTAAGTAAAATGTATTTATAAAAGCACATTTATGACAGTTTGCACTGTCCAAAGTGCTGTACATAGTGCATTCAGTAGGTAAACAATGAAGCTAAAATAACAATAACCAAAATAAAAGACATAAAGCCCATACATCTACATAAACACAGATAGTAGTGCAGAGGTAAGATAGTTAATGGGGAGGAAACACCAGGTTGTACATATGGGTTTTGAGCCTTGATTTAAAGGCAGAAATGTAGGGGAATCACATTTGTCAGGTGGCAGTTGATTCCACAAGCACGGAGCAACTAGTGCAAAGTACATTTCTGAGAGTTGTGCCAGTGGCATGGCTGTATACGCTGCTCACCAAAAGAAAGTGATTGTCTACAGTAGCTCAGAAGAGAGTGACATCTCAATTCCACTTAACGATGCCACTGATGAGAGTTCAGATGGCCAGAAAGATGATGATGGTGACTTTGTCATTGTGAGCTTTGCAGGTAGAACCATTAGATCTGCTTGGCCTTGTTTAAGAAAATTGTCCTTCAATCTTTGTCAACTATTTACTTTATTTACTTTAAATACACCTTAAATAAGTAATTGTATTATGGATTTGTCTTGCATTACAGTTTATGAGATATATATCAATGGCACAATTCACCCCATGGTATTCTCTCCAACCGCACAACTTACACCACACCGGGGGCATCAAGACAACTTTTTTTCCGAAAGCTATATTTCTTCAACAGTTTATTCCAGATCCAAAGTTTTTATTGCCAGGGATGCACAACACCCTGAAATATATGTACATATTTGAGTTGGAGACTTTACTGTCAAGGCCTTACTTTAAAGTCACTTTGAGTGAAAAGTTGCACAACTTAGGCCACTCTCCCTTATGCCTTGCTTTGTTCTTTTTTCTGTTTTTGGACTGTCTCGTCTCCATTTGGTCCCAGAGATTTGAGGATGCCATGGTGCTTAAGAGAAATGAGGAAATAATTGAAGGTTGATGTTCCTCTGCCAACTGGGGAGAGTTGAAAGCAGGATGCTAAAGATAGTGTTTGAGCTGGGAAGTGACGGTGACTCAGATTTAATGTTTTAATAAACCAAATATGCCACTAAGAGGCACTTAGAGCTTTTATGAATGGAAGGGCTGAAGTTGAACCTCCTGGCCGAGTGTTACCTGCAATTACAGAGACCCAGAGACAAAAATCATGGCTGGAAGTTCAACCAACCTGAGGCTAACTGTAATTCAGAATAGCAACCAAAAGCCTTTTTCTGCATCCTTCTGGATTTAATTTTTTTCCCCCAAAGTCCCATTATCAAATTATGGAAAGGTTGGTCTCACGAGAAATAGAAATAAAGAAAATGAAAGCCAGAGACGCTGCTTTTCTTGGTTACCAAATCAGACTTTTGCTCCCATTTTAAGATGTATTTTCAGAGCAGGTAATGGTTTACTGTAAAGGCCAATTATCTTAATCAAAGCTGAGTAAGTGCCATAATGACCAGTACTTTTTATGTTCACTATACCTTCCACACCCGCTCTGCTCATAATCAGCAGCTTTTACAGGGCTGGTGTTGCCATCTGACTATCCCACCAGCTGAAACAAGCTCTTAAATGCTCTTCCACAATCACAGGCCTTGGTCTTTGATACGTACTACTTTAATAAGGTTATAAATGTACAGTGCCTTGCAAAAGTATTCATACCCCTTGAACTTTTCCACATTTTGTCACCTTACAACCACACACGTACATTTATTTTATTGGGATGTCATATTATAGACCAACACAAAGTGGTGCATAATTGTGAAGTGGAATGAAAATGAAACATGGTTTTAAAAAGAAATTATAAATAAAAAACTGAAAAATGTGGCGTGCATAAGTATTCAGCCCCCTGAGTCAATACGTTATAGAACCACCTATTGCTGCAATTACAGCTCCAAGTCTATTGGGGTATGTCTCTACCAGCTTTGTACATCTACAGACTGAAATTTTTGCCCATTCTTTGAAAAATAGCTCGAGCTTCAGATTCAGCATCAGATTGGATGCAGAGAGTCTGTGAACAGCAATTTTCAAGTCTTTTTCAATATTCTCAATTGTTTTTAGGTCTTGACTTTGACTGGGCCATTTTAACACATGCATATGCTTTGATCTAAACCATTCTATTGTAGATCGTACTGTATGTTTAGGGTAGTCGTCCTGCTGGAAGGTGAACCTCCGCCCCACTCTCAAGTCTGTTGCAGACTCTAACAGGTGTTATCCTCTGTATTTGGCTCCATCCATCTTCCCATCAACTCTGACCAGCTTCCCCGTACCTGCTGAAGAAAAGGACCCCCATAGCATGATGCTGCCACCACCATGTTTCACGGTGGGGATGGTACGTTCAGGGTGATGTGCAGTGATAGTTTACACCACACATTGCATTTTGCATTATGGACAAAAACTTACATTTTGGTCTCATCTGACCAGAGCACCTTCCTCCAACCATAACCACAAACCATTCGGGGGGGACAGCATATTCAGATAAGACCAAACTTGACATTTTTGGCCTTAATGCAAAATGCAATGTGTGGCGGAAAACTCACACTGCACATCACCCTTAACACACCATCCTCACCGTGAAACATGGTGGTGGCAGCATCATGCTGTGGGGGTCCTTTTCTTCAGCAGGGACGGGGAAGCTGTTTAGAGTTGATAGGAAGATGGATGGATACAGGGAAAAAAACCTGTTACAGAGTCTGCAACCGACTTGAGACTGGGGTGGAGGCTCACCTTCAAGGAGGACAACTACCCTATACATACAGCCATATGTAATATGGAATGGTTTAGATCAAAGCATAGTCATGTGTTAGAATGGCCCAGTCAAAGTCCAGACCTAAATACAATTGAGAATGCTGTCCACAGACGCTCTCCATCCAATCTGACGCTGAATCTGAAGCTCGAGCTATTTTTCAAAGAAGAATGGGCAAAAATGTCAGTCTGTAGATGTACAAAGCTGGTAGAGACATACCCCAATAGACTTGGAGCTGTAATTGCAGCAATAGGTGGTTCTATAACGTATTGACTCAGGGGGGCTGAATACCTATGCACGCCACATTTTTCAGTTTTTTATTTATAAAAAAAAATTAAAACCATGTTTCATCTTCATTCCACTTCACAATTATGCTCCACTTTGTGTTGGTCTATAACATGAAATCCCAATAAAATAAATGCACGTGTGTGGTTGTAACGTGACACAATGTGGAAAAGTTCAAGGGGTATGAATACTTTTGCAAGGCATTGTATATATGGTATAGGTATAGAATACATAAAGTTAATTTCGCCACTGAGTATGGATGTCCAAAACCTACAAACAGCAGTACATTATTATCAAAAAGATTATGCAAAATCTGAGTTGTGTGTTGAAAACAAAACATTATACTTTTCCACTAACCTCCAATAAGTTGGAACAATTAAGAGAAAAGCTAAGCACCCCTTGCTAATTCTACTTGATGAGCAACTGAAACTCTTGATGAGCAACTGAAACTCAAAATGTCATGGATAAATAATACATTCTGAGACTTATTTGTGTAGTTCTTGATAAAGACAACTGACCTAAGGAATAGAATTACGTTATGAAGATAGAATCATGGGCTGTGAAAGAAATCACTCCAAACTGTCGGCGTCTCCCTTAGAGATAGGATGAGAAGCTCAGTCATACGTGAGGAACTCAGGGCAGAGCTGATTATCTTTTGCGTAGAAAGGAGCCAGTTGAGGTGGTTCGGCACATGGTCCCTAGGGAGGTGTTTCAGGCAGGTCCAGCTGGGAGGAGGAAGAACCAGGACTAGGTGGAGAGAGTATATCTCCACAATGGCCTGTGATCGCATCGGGGTCCCCCAGTCAGAGATGGTCAATCTGGCTCTGGAAAGGAATGATTGGGTTCCCCTTCTAGAGCTGCGGACCTCTCGAACTGAACCCAAATTAGCGGTGAACGATGAGCAATATGTGATTGATGAATTCTGAGTTTGTATATGTATCCACTATTTTGTGTCCTCTAAAATTCCACAATGGAACGAAAAAGAAGTCTTAACAATTTAATGATAAAAGTTACTGCAATGGATCAAAATGCAAAAAGACAAGTCTGAGTCTCCATTACATGGGGAGAAGTGAATGAGGGAAAAAGGGAGTGGTGTCTGACACAGTTATGCCCTGCGTTCCGAATCGCATACTTTCTACTATATAGTATGTAGATAAACGATTTAGGATGTCCCGATTCTTGTGGCCAGATTTACAGTAGGATGGTTAGAAATACCCGGATGTCCTCCTTCATCCGGCCAAGATTGTTAGTGTTGAAAACTGCATCCTATTTGGGCGATTCTGACCCACAATCCGGTGCGCACGTGAAGTGACGTCACATCGACGAAGCCTCCATATGAAAACAAACAGGGATGCGACGGATATAAAAGCAAGAGGCAAGATCAAGGCGCAATGTTATATGATGAAATAAAAGAGTAAAAGTATGTCCCAATTGTATGCCTACTGCATCCTAACTAGATTCTTTTTATCGTCGGATGTAGTATGTAGAATAGAAAAAAGAAAGAGTATGCGATTCGGAACGCAGGGATGGTGTCCGTGAATTTCTAATATTGTCGGTGCTAGTTAGCCTGCTCAAATGTTTTAGCTACTGTTACATACACAACACCAGTATGCAATGTTGTATGCATGATTCGAACTTGGTAATGTATTTATTTACTGATGAATATCAATTTTAGCTTCATCTAAGTAGTTGCTTCACTGATATAATATCTACTGTAGACGCACGCATGAACACATGCACAACCTCACACAAACACATCTTGAACCAATCATTGCACTAGACATTCATGAACATGGACATCTTGTTATCAAGTTAGCATTAGGGAAAGGGAAAATGCAGTGAGAAAGGAATAGTTGCATGGGGGGTGGGGGGGGGAAGGCATCAGATGAATGAGTAAATGTATGCCAAGACCAAAAAAACAGCACAGTACACTTTGCTTGTGCATTCCACAATGATTGGCACATTTCTTCTACAATATTCATGCGGTTTTACAATGATAAGTGACATGCTTGCAAACTAAAGGGTTGCTGACCACTGCATCCTGTTGGCCTGCTCTAGGATCACACAAAAGTATCTGTTACAATGTATATTCTATATGTTTTAGATCCCTTCTAACTTCCGTATGTGGTCACCATGAAGTCTTTTCCCTCTGCTTGCATGACAAATTTCCTTAACAGGACAATAAAGTTTACCCTGACCCTTACCCTGACCCTGCATGGTTTCTGCACTGGGAACTATCCAATGTAAAGGATTTCAAGGTCCATTGAAGCTCAATTGAAGAGGTCATTTTTTTACTGCTTTGGAGGTGGTGTTTGTGGTAAGAAGAGGCGGTGAAGGCCAAACCCAATGTCTTAAACACCTCCAATGCTATTTTGTTTATGCTTTTCTGGAATGGGTGTCAGTGTTTACCAAATTACGCAGAGTTAAAAATAACCACGGTGCACAAAGACACGAAGGGAAAGAGCAACGCTGGCAGCTCCCACAGACGCCATACGCAAACATTTAAGAGCCATTGCACATTTCTTTATTGATGTTCAGAAACTGGGTAACTTTAAAATTGACATAGGATGGGAAAATGTGATGTTCATTATGGGTCGACGGATGGAACCTCACTGACCCTGAACATCATTTGACAGCTGCAGTGGCAGACTCAGACTGTTTGAAGGGCAGGGGCGAAAAAATAAAAAGGGCACATTCTGGAAACATGGGGCCCCACCAGCGCACACAGTGGCTTTTCTAAAGGCAGCGCTGCCTGGAAGGCCCTATCCCCTAACCTTAGCAAGCGCTTACTTGTTACATCTCCATGAAGCTTGTGTACTTGTGGCACTTAATAATTTGTTTTATTTGAAGCTATAGTAGGCTACTTACGTGATTCTTGTTGTTCTGAGTTTGTACCTTCATTGTTGAATTCACTTAATGGAAGTCGCTTTGGATAAAAGCGTCAGCTAAAGAAAAAGTAATGTAACGAAACACCAAACACTGTGTTTGTAGATCTTAAAAAAACGGTTGGGCTCATCCAATTAAAAGGGGAGTCTGGGGGTCCCAGACCCCCCTTCAAAGACACTGTTTCCCCTTATTCTAGCGACTTTATAAACACCAAAATGGAAGCCTGCCATCGGAGAGAGCGAGAGAGAGAGCGAGCTTAAAGATTGCTTCTGATCCACTCCTGGGGGCCCCAGCCACCAGGTCCGGGGGCCGAAAGACGAGCGCTGAATAGGGCCTGAAGAATAGGGCCACAGTGGGGGCGCCTGTGGAGGACTGGGTGATGTGAAAGCTTCAAAGACACTGTTTCCCCTTATTATAGTGACTTTATAAACACCAAAATGAGTTGTTCACATCATTGTGCTCTTTCACATTTTAGCCAAAGAAGGGAGGATGACTTGCTGTTTTCATCTTTACTAACATTTAAGTAAAAATTAGACTGGAGAAAATTCAATGTGCTGCAACCAGGGTTGCCGCGGATCTTGAAAAGCATTAAAAGTCATTAAATTTAAGTTTCAATATTCAAGGCCTTAAATGTCTTGAAAAGTCTGGAATTATTGGGTAGGCGGCATTAAATTTAATTAGGGGCAGAATTAATGAGCTTGCCTTATTTGTTTCTTTCTAGTTTTCTAGTTTAATTGTTAGATTTCTATGTTTTTATTTTATCGCTGTTTTATATACTTCAAAGATATTCGGCAAGTCCGACACCTACGCTAGAGGCAGTACGGCCGTGTTAGGCTGGGTACCGCGTTCAAAACGTAGAAGAAGAATGTGTGTTCCCTGCTTTCGAATTTGAAGTCGGCCGCGGTAGAGCAAAAAAGGATAGAACGACGCGGCGAAATGCATGTCAAGCTATTATAAATTCAGTGAGAGGTGGAGGGAGGACGACAAATACCGTGGCTGGCTTTCACCCCGCGACCACGACCACACGCTGCTTGTAGGTGCGCAACCACCCGCCCGCTGATGATATAGGTAGGCTACTGACGCAACTCACACAACACGTTGATTGTGTTTAGTAAACATTTTATTTATCTATATTTATAAATAGCTGCTCATCAGACGTTCATTCAACTCATTCAGGTCGCGTTGACTTGGCGTGAGCTCATGGAGTGAGACGCGGGTCTCTATCTCACTGCTTTCTGTCACTTTCTTTCTCTCCACTCAGCACTCCCTTTCTGACAGCTAGATAAAAACTATTGCCGATCCTCCCATCAATCGCAGATAGTAGCCTACGTTTCCTTTGCCAATCGGTACAACCCTATTACCCGCGCTTTATTAACCTGAACAGTGGCGTCTTTGCATTAGGGGCCAGTGGGGCACGGCCCCACCAGAGGGCGCTGCCGTGCAGGGCAGGATTATAAACTTTTTATTTTTATTTTTTTGTCAAAAATGTCATTGAGCATAAGTTAATATTAAATTCATTGTTAATAATGAATTACATGTCCGCAGTTTTAATGTGATGAACGCAATTGTCTTACTTTTTGTAGTGTAGTAGTTGTGTGTGAACTAGTTCGTTGCTCCGTCTCGTCTGTTCCGCTCGGTGGGGCCCAGCCGAGATGGCCCTGCTGCTGTGTAGCCGCGGACTGGGGAGTTGGTGCGCGAGCATGCGCGTGCGCAACGCCCGCTTTAGTTTCGACAGAGGGGCCCGAAGGTTAGGGCCCCAAATCGCTTCTCATTGGCTGATTTGTAGAAAGGGCGGGGTGTACGGCGGGAGCTGCGCAGATCTTGCTAGCTACGTAGCTAACGTAGTAATACTGTTACAGTAAATTGACGTCACGTTTATTCACTGTGACTATTTGTCTGTGAATGTGCTTTGTTTGAATTGTGTTGTCGTCACTGCCTGTTGCAAGTAACCCACATTAATATCTAAATAGTAGGCTAAAAAAAGGGTCCTGTGTTTCTCGTTTTTCCCAAAAATGGTCCTATGTTCCCCGGTCGCAATAGTTTCATGCGCCGTAGCTGGGGGCAGAGCCGCTCCAGCCCTGCCCGACTCGCTGGCTCTCCCCGCGGGGAGAAGCTCCAGTGATGCCTGGCTCAGTCGCCCCCTCGACCGAGCGAATCTACGAGCGGCCGCCCCCCGCCAGAGCTGCCTTTTCAGTCCAGAGATTCGACTATTCGGCTGCCGTGCAGGGGCAGGTCTTTTGGAGGTTTAAATGTGTTTTCTTTCTATTAACACTTTTGGTAGGCTAAATAATAGCCTACATGCTTGCGCGTTGCGCTCATTAGCGTACGTTCTCACCTGAACAGTTTTCTGTCAATCAAACTCGGAATTGTAGCCAATTTATTCCTGTCGGGTTGTAGGCTCCTGCCCATAATGTGGTTCGGTCAGATTCAGGCTAATGAACACGGGGCTCATGTAGGTCTAGTGGATTATGGTGGTGCTATTGATATAATAGCCTGATGTATGTCGTCAGATTCGCGTTTGAGTGATGGTATTATTCAGCTGCAATTTTGGTCCCCTCTGTCACTTGCTGCTTTGTTTTTGTTGTGATGGTAGTAATATGTGGTATTTCTGGATTGCGTTTTAAGATTTTCCTGCATGGCCCCACCAGAAATTTCAACCCAAAATCGCCACTGAACCTGAATGCCTGCAACAGTACTGTATGAAGAAAAAATTACTTTGCGCAAATTACCGCAGGTCTCGTGAGCATAGATGTAAATCTACATACAGGTGGCTAGGCCAACATACGATTTTGAAATTGCAAAAACCTCCCTTGACCTGTGGAACCAATTTTTAAATAGTTTCTCATAAGTTCTGAAAAAGAAAGTTAATGGACTAAGTTTGTTATTTATTGAATACGGAATTAAAATATGAACATTTGGATTATTCTTCCCCAAAAAATATCCCATTTTTAATTTAGCCTAATTAAAATATTGTATGCTGCACCTAACACATATTTTCTAAATTGATTAAACTCTTCTTGTTACTCGATTAATCAGAAAATGTAAACCAATTGATACAGTTCTATAATTGGTTGAAAACGTGGTAATGATGGGTTTTCAGGTTGCCTTTACAGTGATCTCTTAAGGTGAGAAGACACACCGGGCGCGTTGGCGCTTTGGGCCAAGGCGCCAACGCGCCCGATCTGGCGCTTGGTCATTTTGTGTCAAAAAGTGGTTCAACGCGTCGCTTCGCAGCTAGTCTCCCCCCCATATATTTATTCCCCTAATCAACCATGGCTGCGATCAGAACCGACCCGACACAACAGCGATCATGTCCGCACAAAAACAACAACAACACGGCCAACAATTGTGCCAAAAGACAAATAAACAGCAACTGAACGGAACAAATAGCCTTAAAACAGATTCACGCCACTCGGAAATGAACACAAACAGCAAGGCAGCACCATACCAAACACATTTACAGCAGCATTGTGTGCAGGGCAGTAGAAAATAAAGGCAACTAGCCTACATTACCCTACCTGGCTGTGACAGGGGACCGTGGCTGGCGTAGATATAAACACCGGTGCTTCGCTGTACTCGTTGTGAAAGTTCCCCGGACTAAGCCGTTATGTTTGGCTTCATTATATGGAGGTGGTGGCCGCACACAACCGGGTGAGTTAACTAATGCTATCCGACCGGCGCTAACTTGGTTTATCGGCTAATGCACAGCCGCACATATTCACTGAATTAACCAGGAAGCCCATTCTCCTGGTTCACTTTCCCCACTTTCCCCACGTCTTGTAACCCCGAGCTGCTTCATACAGCACCAGGCAGCCAGCCGTAAATACATTCCCTCCTCGGTGTTTGCCTGTGTTGTCCTCCGCCTCCGGTCCTCGTGTCTGTGACGTCGGGTCAAGCTCACCGCTGATTGGCCAACGCGGCTAAACGTCACGCAACGGAGCGTTGAAAGTTCAATTTTTTCATCTTTTTTCATGGCACGTTGACGCTTTGCTGGCGCGTTGACGCTTTGGTAACGCTTCCAAAGCGCCGCTTTGCCGTGGCCAACGGATCCTCGCGCCTAAACCAATGGTTCCCTATGCAAAAATAGGATTTTTCAACGCCGCTACCACACCCAACGCGCCCGGTGTGTTCTCACCTTTATACTATGTATTTGATGGTAAATGCAGGAGGACATTGTCTTCATTCAGACTGCTGAACATTTTTTATTTTCTGTAATTAGACAGCAGTTGTTAGCTAAAGTGCATTGAATATTTGTTAGTCAGATTTAATGCAACCCTTTACGGAGTATACTGTAGTTTAGTTTGTCGATTTCTGTTACCGCGGTATTGGTATTATTTTTTCATTTTAGAGGTCTTAAAAAGGTATTAAATGTCTTTAAATTTGAACTTTAAAAATGTGCAGATACCATGGCTGCAACCATACAGTCTTTGACCGCTAACAGCCAGCTACGGAAACATTTAAGGATGTTTTCCTTCGTGTTGAGGTGATAGCTGACTATTATTGTCTCTCTTGCATGAAATGACCTATACTTGAATGAGGACCGGATCTTGAACGCTCAAAAAATGTATATACATTTTAAACGGATTAAGCAAACTGAAAATATAAAATTTTTCTAACTTGGCATGTAATTGCGATTTTCCACTATGGGTATGGACAACGCTTCATACAAGGGCACATCATCATCATTTAGGCCTATTGTATGGAGGGGCAACCTAGGGCACTCAATAATTTTTGTTCGCGTGTAAAGGGCAGCCAATAAGGCACTTTCTTTCGTTTTCACCACCATAGAGGGCACTTTAGCAACACTTTTTCAACCATGGAGACACCAGAAGGGCTGAAGAAGGGCACTACCACGGGACCAGACGGGCAGAAGGGCACCAGAAGGGCACTAGAAGGGTTCCAGACGGGCAGAAGGGCACCAGAAGGGCAGAAGGGCACTAGAAGGCTACCAGACGGGCAGAAGGGCACCAGAAGGGCACTAGAAGGGTTCCAGACGGGCAGAAGGGCACCAGAAGGGCAGAAGGGCACTAGAAGGCTACCAGACGGGCAGAAGGGCAGTAGAAGGGCACTACCACAGCACCAGATGGGCAGAAGGGCAGTAGAAGGGCACTACCACAGCACCAGATGGGCAGAAGGGCACCAGAAGGGCAGAAGGGCACTAGAAGGGTACCAGAAGGGCAGGAGGGTACCAAGCGGGCAGAAGGGTACCAGACGGGCAGAAGGGCAGTAGAAGGGCACTACCACAGCACCAGATGGGCAGAAGGGCACTATCAGGGCACTAGAAGGGCACCAGAAGGGCACTCATTAAGGCACATCATCGAATGTTTTTGTTCTAGAGGGCACATCATCATAATTTATTGTATGAAGGGGCACCCTAGAGGGCACCCAATCATGTTTTGCACATGAAAAGGGCAGCCAATAAGGCATTTTCCTCTCGTTTTCACCACTCTTGAGGGCACTTTAGCGCGCTTTCAAGATTCAAGATTCAAGATTCAAGATTCAAGATTCAAGATTCAAGATTTTTATTAGTGTCCCAAGAGGGCAAATTGGTTTACAGCGAGGAGAGGCGACAACACATAACAGTACAAACAGTGACGGACGCAAACATCACAACATGTACGCAGGCCTGGGCACTAAAGTGCAAAGTGCAAGAATCAGGGAAAAACCAACACAACAAAGTCAGTTCCTTTCCCTCCACAACTTAAGACGGGCCACGCTGGGGATAGAGTCTTGCTGTACGGCAAAACTCGCCCAAGATATGACCAGAGGATTCGGGCTCTTAGTAAAGAGTGTTCCCGCTCTGAGAATTCAAGATTCAATAATTTGTTCGCACCAGGAGAAGTGGTTAAACCCACATGACAGAACAAAACAATCAACACAATACACTGTGGAGACAAATTGCTCAAAAGATAAAGTGCCAGGATATAAAAAATGTAAAATACAAATAAAAAAATTAAAACATTAAAATAAATAAAAATAAAAGTCGCTTTTTCAACCATTGAGCCACGAGGGGGGGCGGTCGTTTTCTGTTTGTACTTTTCAAACTTGAAAGCAGGTAGTTGTTTTTTGATGGGTGCAACGATATGACACGGATGTGTGAGCCATACTACATGCTACTGATATGCTCAAGTTTTGATCATAAGGTGTCTAGCCCTGCAATGGCTTTGTGTGCATGATGTCAACCCCAGGTTTACTATTACGGTTCTAGTCTATTTTCTTTCAATTTACGCCAGAAGCATTAATTTTGTATGTACTGTTATGAGGAGGTAAATATACTGTAGAATCATGATTTTAGAACGTACTGTAGCAGTCACATCTGCCTTTCTAATCCAGAGGAGGCTTTTGGCAGAGTGATTCAGACAGAATCTCGGCTTGACTTGATTTTCTTTCGTTCTTTCTTATCCAAATTGAGTGTCTGAGGGTATATATTTATATATTGTACAGCTTGTAAAGCTCTCTGAGACTAATGAGGCTTGACTTGACATTTATTGTGGCAGAACGGAATCTTTTTAATATAGGACTGAACCTTCTCATTGCCACAAATAGTCTCTCCTCAACCCACCTGTTGGGTTTTTATTTTTTAATTAACATACTACCGATGAACCCAGATCTTGGCATATAGAAGTACGTCTTTATGGTATTGTAAAACCAGTGCTTATCAGCCCTGGTGGCCTGTGTCCTAAGTATACTGGAATCTTTGTGGATTTTCTTCGCTGGGCTGCTCCCCTAGCTCAGGTCTGTTGTTGTTTTTGTCAGTTTTAGATTTTATTTTAGGTGTTGGGCTGGAAGGTTTCCTGAGAACCATTCTTAGTACGATGGGAAGAATGCATAAGGAAGTTGACGCACTTGGATCGTTCTTTCCTCTCCAATCCAAAGAAACCCAGCATCCCTCAGCTAAAATGAATAAGGAGCAAGTCACGAATAGCATTTATCTCACAAGCAGTATAAATACCTCTGGTTTGACTTTTACCATAGTTGATGAATAGATAGGAAACATTGACATGTAATCAGATGTAGTAAGCTATTATACCCATTAGAGTAGCTTAAATAAGACTTAATATGTAATCTTAGAGTAAATATGCATAGTGCTTTGAGATGAATATCTAAAAGGATATAAATGCTATCGGTGTTGTTGTGAAATATTTTAAAAAGTTCCATACTCCATCTGTAGCTTTTTGATGCAGCCAGATAAACTGTTGATGAATGGGCGAAACACATCAAAGCATGTGTGTTTATAGGGATAGATGAAAAAGAACACAGTGAGGCTGTGGAAGAATTATACAAATCTCACTACAGTCTTTCAGCTGCACTGAGACATGTAACACAGTCCGAAGGTTCCTGACTCCAAAAAAAGGGATGGGTGGAGGTAATGTTTCCAAAGGTCACTAATGGACAGTTTTACAGCCTTGAATCTAAAGTTGTTAACATCAAAACTGATTGCTATAATTTAGAGGGTATTGTTTCAAAATTCATCTTTTATCTATATGCTTAACTTTTGTGTAAAACACTGGCAATGGAACTAAGAATGTAATGATAAAGAAAAATGCTAAATAAAACAGTGGAAACTTTTTAAATTACTAAAACAAAAGCTAAAGACTAAGGGTTCAGTAAGCTTGAAATTAACTACTGTAGATGTACAACCACGCCCAAAGAGATTTATACCTCTTCTGAATGGCCACGTTTGAAGAAGGGGCGAAAAGCTCGCCATCAACGTTTCCTCCTAGTTCTTTGCAGTGCTTCCCCATTCTCTCTTCAAGAATGCATTCAATTTGACAAACAGTGATAAGGCCAAACAGTTTTGGACAGTCACTCTTGAAAGGCATTTACTGTTGGTCCTTCGTTAAAAAGTGACATTTAGCAACAAATGTATATCTTGGTTTAATTTCTCACATACTAAAACCTAAGAACAAATTAATCCCAGCTTTTTAAAAGTTACATTTCACTGCAATTTGTGGGTCGCCTTGCTAAGGCTATTCAGCCCGCAACCACCCGCCCCTGCAAGGTCTATCGCCGCAACCCGCCTGCTACCGCAAGGTTTTGTCCATAAAACCTGCCTGCTGATGATAATGCTAATGGACTTATGCAAATCACGCAATTCCGCTGAGGCACGAGCCCTTGACAATTCAAATTAAAGCGTTTCTGTAGGTGAGATGCTTGCGGTCTAGTCTAAACAGTGGGTAAGCAATGGTCTCTGGACTGTCTCTTTCTCTCTCTTTTTGGCGCAAGAATGTTAACAGGTTAACAATACCAATGTCATATTTTCAAATACTTAAATTTGTGGGTGAGTGCAAAAAAAATAACTGCCAGCTAGCTTGCCATGACTAGCTGGTTAGAGATTGTAACAATTTAACTAGTTTATTATCAACGTAGCCCACTAACTAGCCCCTCATGTATTGTCTGTGTGAACAAGCTTCAGATTTTTTGAGACATACATGGGATTTTTTGCATGTGTTCGTGCGCCATTAGACAAAAGTTGCTTGAATCTTTCTTCAGTTCATGTGAAGGTCATTCAATTACCTCCTATAAAAATGAAATGCATCATTTGGTGAGGAGTTGGTGGAAGATTTGACTCATGTATCATACAGGGGGCTGCCTGTAAAACTATAATGACCACTGGTTAGGTGACCTTAGCCAGCCTCCTCTACACTATAATTTCTGTGAGGACATTAAAGCCACATTTTCTGAGACTTTTAAAAAAAGAATATCAAAACTATTTTCTTTTTGGGCCATTGGCTTTGTGTATATGCACCAACACCCATTTGATGGTATGCAAGCTAAGTAGCTCCTGCTGAGAGTAGTGAAAAGGACTGATTAAACTTTTTCTAAAACCAATCAATTTAGTTTTGTTGCTTAAAATACTGCAATATATGTTATTACTATATTACTGTAAGAGCATTTTCTGAGCAGAATATGCATAATGTGGAGCAGCTGAGGAAGTAAGGCCGAATTTTCCTCGGTAAACTAAGCCTTGGTGAATGGGCATGTCTACTGGTTTTTATGGTGATCCGGCAAACCCCCCAAACAAGGTGGCTTTTAAGTCAGCAGTTTCTTTTTCAAACATGGCATTAAGCTTCAAAAATACCAAACTGTTCTCATCAAATCCACCACGTCTCCGACCGCTCATTCACCTCAGCATCCACTGCTAAATTAACTGCTGAATTTGTTTAGCTTCACAAAAAAAAGCAAATGCTCCGAGCGTATGTGTCTGTCTCCTTCTGCCCTAAAGCTGTGGTTTGTTGTTTGATTCTCTTCCTGCACAATAAAATCCCCTTGCAATCTTTCAGCGTTTTTTCACCGGGTCCAACTTCTTCACTAAAGACAACTCACCAACCAGTAGTTTGTGCCATTATTATAGTCTATTATTGAAATCATTCACCACTTGATTACTTTGAAACTTGCATTTCCATGCTGATTCTGGTTTGGTCACAGTAAATCTTTTTCTTTACATAAACACACGGTTGTCTTAAATGACCCTGTCACGAAGGGTGCATGACCATGTGCCACTCGAATGTTGACATAGCAACCGTTTCCGTGTTTTTACAGCTTCATAAAGATTTAAGTTAGACGGTGAGGTCATCCGTGCCGCAGGCCTTCAACCTAAATTAGTGTGCAAAGTGGCAAGCTGAGTTAATTTGATATATTTTTTTGGGGGCATTTTAAATGTTCCCACAGTAATAGCTTGCAAATGAGGCAGACGTTGTCGGGGGGCACTGGTGGTGTAGTGGTTAGAGCGCCCTCCCCCCGTCAGGCTCAGGCCTTGTTTCCGCAGACCCGGGTCCTCTCTGCATGTCATTTTACCCCATTTAAACTCTGTCTCTCCACACTGGGCATGAAAAATGCACCAAAATGATATTTAAAACAATGAGGCAAACGTTGTCTTCTTAGAGGGATGGATAATCGCAATGTATTAGTGATAGTATCTGAAACATTTTCCCTGTCACTTTCTCTGGCAAAAGTGTAAGAGTAAAAAAGACCATGGGCTTTTGTCATCAAATCTGTTGACCATAGAAATGTAGTTTTTACTCTATTTGTACAGGTTTGCTTGAGATTTAAGCCTCCACCAAAATGCATTTGTAGGAACGGAATTTAATTTGTGACGATCACATGCCTGGCAAATGAGTTGATAAATCCATTCACCGATATTGTATCAGAGTGGCAACGAGAATCGTGAGAATAGTTTCCTCACACCTTGGGAAATTGAACCAAAGCTACCTGCATGTAATATGAGTTAATCAAACCTTCAAAGCCCTAGCACAATGGAGTTGTGAAGTAATGCAACCTTCTGTCTGGCCAGCTTTGACTGTCATCCATCGGTTTGAAGAATGGTGAGCCATGAGGGAGCTTTATGTTTTTCGTATGTTTACAGTTTGCTGCCCAATATGCGTATTCAGGAAAGGCCACATTTACCTCCTGTCTCTGCCTCCTATCTCTGAGGACAGGGCTGCATGTAAACACCACCAATCCGCAAGTGACATTTAAGTGTTAGTTCTCCTGTGTTAGGAACAGTGCCAGCCTATTTTCATGTATCAAATCATCTCTTTGCTCTTGACTCCCTTTGTCCTTCCCTTGCAGCGTTCTAACAAACGTGGACAAATGTTCGGTGGGACGATGTCATACATCAGGGTGGGGATGCACACTGTTATGTCTCACTCGCTAAATGATGCCGTAGCAATGTGCGTGCTTTGATCTGGCCCACGTTTGATCTCAGATAAGATCAATTTCTGTTTTGAATGCAACAATAACAGTTCTGTACAATATCAATAAACAAACACTGAACTAGTCAGTGGGGTCAACCAGGTTTACCCTGCGGTGGGATGGATGGCACTGCAATCTTGGTCGCATACACGTATGAAACCATAATTAAAGGTGGAGTCAGCTTTATGTCAAAATCACTTGTCCCAAAAGCAGTTAATAACTCCTCATGATATGTACGTCTGTGTGCGCTGAAAAACAATCTGGCGTTAATACACAGGCTCTGTAAACTGGCATGTTGCTACCCTGTTCTCGCTTTTGTTTACGTACACTTTGTTTACATACCATAAAGAGCCTCGCCTGTGTATAAACACTGGATATTTTTTCAGTTCACACACATAATCAACAGTGGTTATCGGGGATTGTGAGATATTCACTGATTTTGACTAAAAGGTATTTTGACAAGCGTTCTACAGAATCGCTGACTCCACCTTTTATCATAAGATTGGATTGGAAGTCTTTAAGTCTTTTTAATATTGACATTTGTATTTTAAACAATACAAAGAAGACATCGGTCAAGTTATCCAAGTCAGAGCTTTCATTCTTATAACATAAGAATATCTACCTCATAGACTGACCATCTCCTGCCTTATAGTTATAAGAAGGTCATGTGCATTTATCTCAACCATTTTTTCAATGGAAAATCTGATTTCTATTCCCAGGTATTTCATGCACTTTGGCTTCCACCTGAAAGCGGCAGAACCCAAAAGTTAGATGGTTGAAGAAATAGTTTGGCCTCGCTAATTAACGAGACAGTAGCTTGTCGCATGGATTGATTAGCTACTCTATCATTAAATCACACAATTAGAAGTTGTATTAGAGTGTCTTGGACACACTTAAAATACTCACTTGCGTTACCATTGTTGCCTGCTGTTTTAAAAGTTGCAAGGGATTTAATTTAATTCTCCAGGAAAGGTGATTCTGATGATTTCCTCTCTTCTACAGATAGGGTTGGAAGTTTTATATCTTTCCAAAATGTTTCCATTTTCTGTGTGCCATAAGATGTTTGTGAAAGCTTGATTGAATTGAACTTGATCATAAACCATGGTCCCATCCAGAGGTGGACTGGAACAAAAAATTTGGCCCTGGCATTTGTTCCTTGACCGGCCAAATTTCACTGACTTGCTATATAATCGCAAATATTTTAGGCTCTTGGAGATTATTGCACCAGCATGCGGCAGCGCACTTACAGGCTTTTATAATGAAACAATACACACACTGAAGCAATTCAGTCCCTGACTGAAATCATAAAACTTAAAAATGAACCACCATAGAAACATAAAATGGAAAGTGATATTCTCACATAGCCTATTTTAGTTAAACGTGACACTCAAATGCTGTGATGATTAGCCTATTACTCGATCTCACTCTGGATCAGTAGTTGGATTACTGCTGTTAGCCACGGGTAGATTAGCTTCTTTAATGTTGCTTTCACTGGCTTTGGCGGACAAGAACATCTGCGTTATCTTTGCACATTTAGCTGCACCAGCCTCTCGATCTTTCCCTTTTCTCGTAGTTTTCGGCACTCGACTCAATTTTTGTCTTTGATAGGCACTAGTGCTTTTCACGTTAATTTGTTGTTGAAGTTGAACATATGCAGTTTGAATCATGAAAAAGTAAAAGTAAAAGTTTCAAACATAACCTCTGAACTGTCTGGGCCAGTCTACTTGGGGAGGGGCCCCCTCACTCGCCACTTCAATAGTGTTGATTAGGTTGTTATGATTCCATGTCCAGCCCAGCCTCGCCCTATTATAGTGTATGGTTCCATCCTCATCATATATGCTCCATCAGATTAGAAGTTTTTACTGTAGTATACTATATGGTGTAGGAACTATAGACTTGCGGAAAGAGATGGACCCCATGGACTGATGGAGAACTTATTTAAACCATCAGACCACAACAGAGGGCATCTCCTCTCCGTGTCGTAAACAGAACTACCATGTCTAAGACTGAACTGTGCCGTTACACTTGGAGTGTGATGAAAGTTGGTAACACCAAAAACCTTATTTAATGTCCCTATATTCTGTGAAGACAATAGTTGAATTGGCCTTTGATAGCCTGCCTCTCTGCCTTTGTGGTTGTGAACCAGACATGAAACACTTTAAGTATTTGCCATGTTGAATTTAAAAGAAATGTGGGTTGTATTTTAAGGATACGAGTGGATTTAGGCCAACTGTGATGTCTTTACAGCAAGGAGCAATGGAGGGGGCAAGGGTCTTCACTAGAGTTGTGGTCCCTGATCCAAAACAAGGCAGTATTTATTCTATTACTTCCCCTCCATTCCCTTTCCCACTTGTGACCGGGCCCGCTAAAAGTCTAGCCGCACCAGCGTTTGTACTGGAGCAATGGGATATCACTGGAATTACACAAGCAGTGGCTCACGTTCAAGTAAGACTTTGATGTGCTAACTTGTGTGGATGACCAATTTGAATTCATCCTGATAGTGCTGACATTTGAGGATATAGAAATCAGAACAGTCCGAAACACAGGAAGCTATAATATTAGCTAGGGGCTAACCGTACACAAAAGTGATCTTTTGGTACGTACTGTGGTTTTGAAGTCACTGTTCAGTTCGGTTCTCAGTTAAGAAGAAAAATGCAAAAAACTGCTTGTTGTTAATAAGGAACAAGCTTTTAATTAGTTTAACAATAACAGTTAGAGGCATACTATGTGGAGTCCTGTGGAGTGGAGTCCCACAACAATCTCTCAATGATCACTCTCAATGATCACTTCTTCCCCACTAGAATATGTGGTGGTGTGTTTATCTGCACAGTCCTCCTTTCTTTGGCTGTATTTTACACAGTAGCATTTGTTGGAATTTTTTTGTAAACAAAAGACTTAGGTCTAAGCTCCATCCAAGCTCCTCCCTGCTACTTCGCCGGGCCCCGCGCTCACACCCCGTGTAGTTAGATATACAGTACAGTGTTTTAGCCACTGAGCTAACCAAAGAACCAAAGCTATCTCCAGTCAAGGAAGTGGGGAGAGAGCTGAAAGCTGCTGCTCTGTGCTCCTCTGCTGTGGGAGAGATGGATGAGCGTCTTGTCAGCAGCCGTGGCAGTGACCTGAGTGGTTGCGGGTTCAACACTCTCCACGTGCACGGCTAAATTGATTGACACCTAGAAACTTCCCCATGGAGAAATACAAGGGTATTGTTGGCCCTTTTTTCCGAACAGACTTGGTATAAATCAAATAAACTAATCAAACTTTGTTTTAATCGGGGAACCCTTAGCTCAGTTGGTAGGGCGTCCCCAGCATGGGCCTCGGCCAGCAGCGGACCCGGGTTCGATTCCAGCCCACGGTCGTTCTCTGCATGTCACTCCCCTCTCTGCCCCATTTCAACTCTGTCTCTACACTATCAATAAAGCATAAGAAATGCCAAAAAAAATATATAAAAAAAAAAAAATCATATAATTTCTTGAAAATAATTATATATTATATATATAATAGAGCATTTTAGGAGTGGGTCGCTTAGGCCGCCATGTTGCCCTGCCAGGTTCTACAGTACCACAGAATTAATAATATTGTGGGTGTCCTGGCAGTAGTTGATGATGCCATCCTAAGTAACTAGTGACTTGTCCTTGAAGGCCACTGTACCTTCTGTAAACTCTCAAAAAGGGAGGGGTTAGTAAGGGAGCGTTCACGTCTAGAATTTTGACCACTGTATGACGCCAAATACAGCTTTATTACACACTGCACCTTAAAATGTCAGGAAATCTTAATTTTCCCATTTGAGCCTATTAAGGCTCTGCTTTGGAAGCGGTGCATTTTTGGCACTTTTCTTGACTTAAATGATCAACTTACTTTATGGATTCATTGTCTTGTCAATGTTTACCAGAGCAGGATATTATAACTATCCAGGTTGCAGAATATTAATAATAACAACATTTATATAGCGCTTTTTTGGAGGTCACTCAAAGACGCTTTACATGACATAGAATATACAATAGGCCTACATAAGAAAAACAAAAAACAACGGAAAAACAAGATACAGATTCAAAAAGAGGTTTGGAATGGTCAGGTGTGGTGTGGGTGGGTCAGGGGTCATATGCTTTCTTGAAGAGGTGAGTTTTGAGTTGGCTTTTAAATGAGTTGATTGAGTCTGCATTTCGGATGTTTGGGGTGAGGGAGTTCCAGAGGGTTGGGGCAGCAATGGCAAAAACTCTAAAAACGAAAGGACTCAGATCCCGATCAGAGTTGGTTTAGCCATGTTAAATCTTGAGATGCAGCCGTGTCACTACAGCTGATAAAATATCGTAAATCCTTAAACAAAGCAGTTTACCTTAGCTGCTCAAGTGCATACATGAGGCTTTCCAGGGTGATTCAAGTAGCTCCACTAGCAGCATGTGAAAGCAGTGTCTCCACTTCATCACATGTCCTAAAGAAACCCTAGTATCCAACGTCACACAAAGAGATGTGGTCGCTGTGACCATGAGAGGGCTATAAACTCTTCTTCTGGAATGGATGTGGATTGGTTTGTTGGGTTGTTATGCAGCGGGTATCCATAAAGCCATTTCTCATGAAACTAAAAATATGATAAAGACAAAGTAAAGGAGCGTAGTTTATCAAAATGATAGAACGCTTTAGGATAAACCAAAACGTAGTGTAGGAAATATCATATAAAATTTCATTGATTATATGTGTTGTTGGTTTGAAGTGTGGAGGTGGGGTTACATAGTTACATATGAACAAACAAGTAAAATAAAAATCCTTTCTGTACTGTGTGTGCTATGAGTCTTGAATAAAAGTGACTCCCAGCATGCTCTTGGTTTCCTGTTGGTAAGCTATTGTTTATGGAGATTGCACCTTGAGATGGGAGGATCATTCATTACTGAAGTGCTATAATCACCCCTATGATTAAAAGGAACTTGGCCCAGACTTGCTCGGTTTTTATCATTTTGCGTTTGTGCTTTCTTTGTTGTTCTTATGAGTCAACAGGATTCAGCCAAGGTGGATCTACTTAAATATGTTTTAAAGTGAGGGGCAATTTAACGGCTGCATTTAACTTTAGTTAAAAATGTGCCGGGATATCTTTAAATCAGCGATTTTGTTCTATGTATTTTAGATACCGCTGCACCAATTAAGGGCACCTATTAAGGAGCAGAAGTGAATCTACAATGTTATGTGAGCTTGATACCTCAAGTATGAAGATCAGACCTTGATGGATGAATCCTCGGTTGTACTAAGATAGCTCTGGTTAAATATAGCTGTGGTTTGACATAATGACAGATTGCAGTGTCCCTCACGTTTGCTCTGAGTGGAGAGTGTCTGTGATACTGGCGTCACTCCCCCCACTGAGCTCTGCACCCTGGTGTCCAAAAACCACTGTCCCTTTTTTCAGCTGGAATTGTTCTCTGTCGCCTTTTCTCACTCTTTCTTTCAGCAGCATTTCTTCACATGGTAGGACATCTTTGGGTTTAGAGATGATTTAGACCAAAACCTGAAAATTGTGAACTAATCAAAGTTTAACAGTCATGGATGATACTAGGATATTCCCTGCACACTTTAGATAATTAGTGTTATTACTATTTAAGTAGGGGTGCACCTATTGCAATTTTCTTGGCCGATTTGAAGATTTTGTAAAATCCCCCCCCCCCCCCCCCCCTGCTTTTAATGTGAAGCTGTAGGCAATGCTCAGTTTGCATTCTACAGTTTTTTCATGTTTTTCGTTGACTTAAAGGTTAAGTGAAAATGAAATGTAAATGTAGAAAGACGTGTCCCGGGGATTACTGGTCGGTTCAGGAGTCCAGCCAGCTAATTTGTGTTATCATTTTAAGATTCTCCCCCTTCTGTAACAGACCAAAGTCATAAATACAAGCTGTTTGCACCGTGAGGGACATGATGCAGCAATTTGCGGTCCGTGCTGCTAAAAATGAAAGTCCACAGACAAAATGGCCCAGGCGAGTGTTTTCTACGTGGTTCCAACAGGTGCTGGGAAACACAGTTTGTCTGGATGCCTTTTTTAAGAGAAAACACTTGAAATTATAGCTTCCCTTTTGACATCCTCTCCATGTGCCTTTATATAGACACAGCTTGCTGCTCATTAAGTATAACGAGAAAATGGATAAATCTATCTTTTTTTCATCCATGTTTGGATGGCTTTAATCCTCCCTGCTCATTAACTGGGCGATAAAGAAAACGAATGAGCCTCTTAGATTCCCCCCCCCCCCCTCATCACATTTGGTGTGGCTGTTTGTGAAACGCTCCTGCACTCGGCTCTAATTTGCACTGCAACTGTTGATTTGTATATCCTGTCCAGCCCCTCTGATGTGCAACTGTGATTGAGCTGCTGACGCTGGGCAGATCTCCAGCTGTGCCGGCCTGGGTGCCCAGCCTGCACGGCACGCTGCCCAGACACAGGCCACAAGGGCCCTTTGGGCACTGCAGTCCTACATTCACAGCCAGGGCCTGTGCACAGGCACATTTTACTCCACCACACACACACTCACAATGTCAGAAAGCTGGCACTGTTGAGTGTACATATGCTCTTCATCTGCAGGACATTGATCTCATGTTGCTCTGTCACAAAATGCACCTCAGTATTAGAAGGGTCTCTCTAATCTCAGCCTTATGCCAGACAAAGGCCTAAATAAATGCCAGGAGAGCATTTATGCAAATAAGAAATTGTGTTTTGGGGGTTACACTGAGGCCACGTCAGTGCTGGAATACACAAAGCAAACAAACTAAAGCTGTTTACCAAGTTAAAGGACCGTTTCAACAGAGGTCATAGATTATCATCCTATTTTGGGGTCACAAGTCAGACCCAAGTCAGAATTATTTTTCTTTTATATATTGGACAATTACACAGAAATAAATTAAACATAGAAGAGGCAGAGGTACCGGTCTCTATAAACAGTTTAACTCAATCTCCCTTTGAGGGTCTAGACAGAGGGCAGTGGACCACACAATGAACTGTTGAGCAATGTTAAGTTCCTGGGTTTGACTTTTAGTCATTTCCGTTTTTACAACTTGTCAATGGGATACTGAATGAGGTATTCTTTCTTCAGGAAGGGAAATATGAAGGTCACCTTTACCTGTTGATCTTTCCATAGACATAGTAAGAAGCAATTGCAACACCGAACATCACAGCCCTGTAAAGTGGAGGGAATGATATATTTTAATGTGTAACCTTTATCCTTCTTCTGTTCCTTGGTTGGGTATTCTGGAAGTTCTTTGTTTGGTCCAACTGTGATGCATTACAACATGTGTAGTAGACCCATTCTACGAGTTCAGCTGTATAGTACAGTGGTAAATGTCAGATTTTAGTGAAAAACAGGGAATGCTATTTGATAACACAAAGGAGGGTGGCGAGGTCAGTCGTTGTTTATCCTCTCACACACAGTGGTCCGACATGGGAATTTTTTGGCAGGGCAGATCACTTTGCTTCCCTTAGCTGACCTCCCTGGCTGTAGGTAATGAGGCAGGACAGGCACTCTACTGCAGGGTCCCAAGGGAGGAACAGTCCCACAAACTGAGGGCCAAATGTTGATGTGCCGACCTGGTTTTTCTGTTTATCTGAAGAAGTAATGGTCTGTGGATACAATTGCAACTTCTGAAGATTTTTTTGGCAGAAAATCCGAACCAGATGTTTACATCGGAGACATTTACATAGGTGTGGATTTTTTTCTCTCCTGATTGGGATCTTAGATTTAGCATGTTTGTGTTTGTCGTCATCTTCTGGTCAGAACCCTCTTCTGCCCTCTTGGAAACATAAAGAGCTTTTTCCTTTCCTAAGCGAGTCACATGTTCCACCACAGGAGGGCAGCATGGCCAAACCTTTCTAACTTGCAATGCAGCATTTTCTTGAGCTGATCAAAGCCATCCGTCACATTGTGGGGTCCCACTCAAGAACAGAGCAGTTCTAGGAATTTCAAAGCCGATTCAAGACCATCACAGTCATTTCTGATGTCAAAGGATTTGAGGACATTGTCCTCAGCTCCAGTAAGTAGGAAGAAGACACGATAAGCCTCAATTCAGCTTCCAGTGGCTGTTTTTCATAGTTAACAGTTTTGTTGTTGTAGAATCAGGTAGCCACCACAAACACTGAAACCCATGTGGCAGATGTGCCATAGGATAGAATCTCACAAATGGACAGTAAATACAGACTCCCAAACATCTCCAACTTTATAGAATTATATTTGAAAAAGGCCCGACCTCTCCCTCAACATCCACAGTCTCTCACACAGTCAAATTCAAGCTTTACCACACAAAGACCAGCTCTTAATCTCTTACGTATAATCCGTCAAATGTTCAACCAACTCGGGGAAAAAATTGATTATGAGATTTTAAAGCATTAATAAGGACACATTTGTTCTTCAGAGTATTTGCTTGATTGATTGACTGCTTCAAAAGATCTCATCAGGTGGTTAGGGTTAGGTGGCATAACGGATGCTATATCCATGTTTTACTGTGAGGTCAGGACGTTTCCCACATTCTCTGTCCCCATGAGCCTGGTGCAAGCTTGAATAAACCTGAACTTCAAACTTGATTTTAAACATGTTTTGGAAACCGAGACTTTATAGTTAAGTTCATAAACACACAAAGGATATCCAAAGAGTTTGTGTGATTTTACATTTTGTTTGAGCAATTCACTGAAGGCAATTTTCTGTCACTACAGTATGTGATGGACAATGCAGCCTTTTGATATTTTAATTGGAGATCTACGTTTCCTTCAACTTTCGGAATGAACTGAAGCTTTAACCTAAATAGCACAAAAAGCCTTCCATTTATCCCTGCGTTTAGCCATTCTCCACCTGACTGTCGTGGTGATGATTGTGGTAAATGAAATAGATTTAATAATTGTCATGTGAATGATGACTAATTGCAGATTTAATGTTATGCATACATGCCACGGAAACATAATGACAAATCCTCCCTATTTCCATGATGTAGGAACCTTGGTCAGATGGAAACTCTGTCAGAAAGCCCTAATAACTTTGACACAGAATTACAACTAGGGAGCTAAATTTGCACAGTCTCTTCCATAGGGCCTGAACTATATAGCATAAACACCATGCTGGTTCACGTTCTGCAGGCTCTAATGTTTTGCCTTATTTGCAATGTGGCCTAAGGATGGCAACATTGTTCTTTACCTTGTCACACAGTAAAATATCTCCACAACTAGTTAGTGGGGGCTGTTCTATTGCTGTAGAACTTTTCTTACGTCTAAAATTAACATTGCAGATTTGTTGGGACTTTAGCACAGCTTTAGAGCTCTAGTCTCTGTCGGCCACAAAAATGCAACATATAATTCAAACGGATAAGAAAGTATCGGAACTGTTTTGTGAGTTCAACAAAAAAACTGAATAACGACGCTTTGAGCCACACTCAATAAAGTGTCTATCTCTCTCTCTATCCCTCTCTCTATCTATCTATCCATCTATCCATCTATCCATCTATCTATCCATCCATCCATCCATCCATCCATCCATCCATCCATCCATCCATCCATCCATCTATCACTGTGTAAACCTGAGTATCTGACTGCTATGTCGCTCTGAGGGCCCAGGGATATTCCTGAGAGGCATGGGCTCCTTGCCAATGTAAACACCTGAGCTCATGAAGCACATTGAGCCTACGCATGACATATGCAATGTGCTTTATAAATAAACTTGATTGATTGATTGATGAATACACGCCACTCTTTCACACCCCACACCCTATTTATTATAACAGCAAATCTCACATATTGGTTACCTTCTTCATATCAAGAGCACATACCACATGTGGGTTATCTATTTTTTCTTTTTTGATATGGCATATGTGTCAATGTTAAAAAAAAATTGTTCCACGCTTTCACATGATTAGGTCATGCCGTTTCAGTAAGTAAGTAAATGTAAAGTAGAGAAAAAAGGTTAGTGGTTTTCTATAGGACTTATCAGGGTTAGGAAAACGGCTTAGTTCCTGTCAATACAACCACTCAAGATACCATTTTATCAGCCTTCCTCTCATTACCAAGATAGCAGTATTACTATTTCATAACCTGTTAGTCACACATAACCTTACCATTATACGTTGCCAATCAACCTCAAGTGCCTCTTTTTCTTACAGGCTATTTTTAATTCCTTATTCATGAGGCTTTGCTAAGAACATTAGGTCAAGAGGAATATTCTGTTATGAACTGGGATTGTGTAACACGGATCTGGGGCCTCATTTATAAAGCTTTGCGTGGGATTCACGTGGAAGCTGGCGTACGGAAGAAATGTAGGATGTACGTGCGAACAAAAATATTCGGATTTATAAAACAGTGCGCACTCACGTCCTACGCCTGTTTCCCTTTATAAATCACAATCCACTCTAAATGTGGCGCAGCCTTTGCGGGCTTCACGTAACGCCCATATTTACCCATACATAGTCATTGACACGCCCAAATTAATATCATTTACTGAGTGCATGAAGGCGGTAGTGGCAATCGCCGAATGAAAGGGAAATGGAAAAATAGACTCCACACGGTGTGGATCCAGGGCCCCAGGATGCTGCCTTCTCCGAGCAACCAGCATGGACATGTGGCCAACCCATTAGTATTGCATGGTGAGGGGTGGAGCTTATTTTCATACGGCCCGTAGGCAGATTTCCCTGTCCACACAGTACAAGCGGCGAACAAGATTGTGTCTCTGCAAAATTTTTCTGGATATCAATCATAGGCTTGTAGTGATCTTACATAATTCACCTATGGAACTGAAGTTCCGGGGTTCCGGGGGAACTGTTATGACTGGGGGAATTTCCTGTTTTTGTCTTGTTGGCGTTTTGAGACTATCAAGAGTTTACTGTCTGCTCCGTTGTTGTTACTCGACAAGTGTATTAATGTCATTAAAGCAGTTAGCTCCGTCTTTTGACACTCCGCCTCCGACTCCCGTCTCTACACGCCACATTGGTGACCCTGACGTCAGTCCCGCTGAAGATTCCGAGACTGATTTGAATATCGATCGCAACAGCATGGCGCTTTCCATCGTTCTCAAACTGCCGAAGTTCTGGGAGACGTCCGCGGCAACGTGGTTCGCACAGGCAGAGGCTCAGTTCACCCTCCGTGGGATTACGGATGATGCCACACGCTATTACCACGTCGTCTCAGCACTGGAGAGCTCCACTGCAGCCAGGGCAGTAAGCTTTATTACATCTCCTCCTGCCCAAAATAAATATGCAGGGCTCAAGGCTTACCTCCTCAAAATCTTTGAACTGTCAAGATCGGAAAGAGCCCGGCGTCTTCTTGCCATTCAAGGCCTGGGGGACAGCAAACCCTCCGAACATATGGAAATGATGTTAAACCTGCTGGGCACGGAGGTACCAAATTTCCTTTTCATCGAACTCTTCCTGCGACACATGCCACCACACGTCCAGACAGCGCTCGCGAATACATCCATCACGGAGCCACGGGCTCTGGCAGAGGAGGCAGACAGGTTCTTTCTGGCCACCCAGCGTTTCGCCCCGGATGTGCTGGCCCCGACACGCAGTTACACTCGTGCGGGCAGCAGCGCTCCCCTTGGCGGAGGACACGCGTCCACCGACAGCCTTACCGCTGCGGGCTTGTGCTATTTCCATGCACGTTTCGGGGCCAAGGCAAAAAAGTGCCGCTCTCCGTGCACTTTCAACGCGGCGGGAAACGCCAAGGCCTGCGCTCAGTAGTGGCCGTGAGCGCAGGCACAAAGGGCCGGCTGCTGTTCATCGTGGACACCCTCTCCAGGCGTAAATTCCTTTGCGACACCGGTGCACAGAGGAGCGTGGTGCCGGCTACGGTGGACGACGCCGCCGGCGGGTTGCACGGCCCTCCCTTGACATCTGCCAACGACACCCCGATCCGAACGTATGGCACGAAGTCTGTGGATTTATGTTTTGGAGGTCAACGGTTCACATGGGATTTTGTTACAGCCGACGTCTCCTTCCCCCTCCTCGGCGCAGATTTTCTGTGCGCACACGGGCTGCTGGTTGATGTCAAGAACGAGCGCCTGGTGGACGCATTGACCTTCTCCTCGTTCGCATGTGTCTGCGATGAGGGGACATACGACGGCCTTTCTAGCTCGCTCTCTGAGGGTGACAAGTACCAGCGGCTGCTCAGAGAGTTCTCTAGCCTGCTGCAACCAACCTTCTCGTCCACGTCGACGAAACACGGTGTGGAGCACCATATTGAGACGAAAGGGCCCCCTGTCCATGCCAGGGCCCGACGGCTCGCTCCGGAGAGACTGGCGGTTGCTAAGGCTGAATTCGCCAACATGGAGCGCCTGGGCATCATTCGCCGTTCCGACAGTCCGTGGTCCTCGCCACTCCACATGGTTCCGAAGCAGGATGGCGGCTGGCGCCCATGTGGAGACTACCGCCGCCTGAATGACGCCACCACGCCCGACCGCTATCCAGTGCCCCATATTCAGGACTTCTCCGTGCATCTGGCGGGGAAGCTCCTGTTTTCCAAAGTCGACCTTGTGCGGGGCTACCACCAGGTTCCGGTGCACCCTGCGGATGTCCCGAAGACAGCTGTGGTCACTCCGTTTGGGTTGTTTGAGTTCCTCAGGATGCCATTCGGCCTGAAAAACGCGGCCCAGTCCTTCCAGCGGCTGATGGACTCGGCGCTGAGGGACATGCCTTTCATCTTCGTCTACTTGGACGATGTCCTGGTCGCCAGTTCCTCGGAGGAGGAGCACCTCACACACCTCCGGGCCCTCTTCACAAGGCTCGACCGCCACGGCTTGATCATTAACCCGGCGAAGTGTGTTTTTGGGGTGCCGTCCATCCAGTTCCTCGGGCACCTCATCAACAGGGATGGTGCCGTCCCCCTTCCGTCGAAGGTGGAGGCTGTTTCCAACTTTCCCCGCCCACGTTCGGCCCGGGGGCTCCGGGAGTTCCTGGGGATGGTCACCTTCTATCACCGATTCATACACCGGGCGGCCCACACTATGCGCCCGCTGTATGAGGCCCTCAAGGACAAGGCGCCCGGCCAAGACGTCGACTGGACTGCAGAGAGGGACAGAGCGTTCGAGGACACTAAGACTGCATTGAGCCGGGCCGCGTTGTTGGTCCACCCGTTGCCCGGAGCTCAGGTGGCCCTCACAACCGACGCGTCCGACTACGCGGTTGGCGCGGTGTTAGAGCAGTGGGACGGTGGCGCCTGGCAACCGCTCGCCTTTTTCAGCCGCCAGCTGGTACCCCGGGAGCGCAAATACAGTACTTTCGACAGGGAGCTGCTCGGCGTCTGGCTGGCAATCCGTCATTTCCGCTTCGCCCTGGAGGGCCGTCAGTTTACGGTTTTTGTGGACCACAAACCCCTCACGTTCTCCATGTCCAAGGTAGCCGAGCCGTGGTCCGCCCGCCAACAGCGCCAGCTGTCATTCATCTCTGAGTATACCACGGACATCAGGCACATCGCTGGCAAATCCAACGTGGTCGCGGATTGCCTCTCCAGAGTGATCGTCGGCGCGGTGCAGCTGGATCTCGACTACTCGCGTATGAGTGCGGAACAGGCCACGGACCACGGTTTTCAGTCCCTCAAAGACTCGGACACCGGGCTGCGCCTGGAAAAAGTGGCGATCGGCGACTCAGGGGTCAGGTTATGGTGTGACCTCTCCACCGGCCAGCCCAGGCCACTGGTCCCTGCCGGCTGGCAGCGGGCTGTTTTCGAGGCAATACACGGCCTGTCCCATCCCGGTAGGAGGGCGTCCGTGAGGCTGGTCTCTCAGAAGTTTGTCTGGAAAGGACTGAAGAAGGACGTACGGGCCTGGGTCGACTCGTGTGTGTCCTGTCAGCGTGCAAAAGTGCACCGCCACACCAAGGCCCCGTTGGAGCCATTCGTCGTCCCTGGTAGGAGGTTCGACCATGTCAACATCGACCTGGTGGGGCCACTCCCCCCTTCGCATGGTTTCACCCACCTCCTCACGATGGTGGACAGGACGACGCGTTGGCCTGAAGCTGTGCCACTCACCTCGACATCGTCTTCCGATGTGGCCCGTGCGTTTATCGGCACGTGGGTCGCGCGCTTTGGGACACCTTCGGACCTCTCCTCCGACCGGGGTGCACAGTTTACCTCGGAGATCTGGAATGTGGTTGCCAAGGATCTGGGGGTTAAACTGCATCGCACTACCGCATACCATCCTCAGGCTAATGGTTTGTGCGAGCGGTTCCATCGCTCCATGAAGGCGGCCTTGCGTGCCAGTTTGACGGACGGCAACTGGTTTGACAAACTTCCCTGGGTGATGCTGGGGCTCCGGACGGCGCCTAAGGAGGACCTGCAGTCCTCGTCTGCCGAGTTAGTCTACGGTCAGGTGCTGCGGGTTCCAGGGGATTTCATTCCGAACGCCACAACACCCTGGTCGGCGGCCAGGCAGCGGTCCTCTCTGCTGGAGGTCGCCAAGCAGTTCGCGCCCGTCCCCACTTCGCATCACTGCACCCCCGTTTCCCTGGTGCCACCCAATCTGCACACGGCGGAGTTTGTGTTCATCCGCCACGACGCCCACCGTGGACCGTTGCGCCCCCCCTATGACGGGCCGTTTAGGGTCTTGCAACACGGGGATAAGAGCCTGGTCGTGGACGTCGGTGGTAGGCCCGAGACTGTCTCTGTCGACAGGATCAAGCCTGCCCACGTGGACATTTCCAGACCGTTGGAGTTGGCCCAGGCTCCGCGCCGTGGACGCCCCCCGTTGCCACGCCCCGCTGGGCTCCCTGCCGCCTTGTCGGTGCCGTTGCCGCCCAGTCCTGGGCTTGGTCCTGCCGCACCCACCACGCCCCTCCCCTCTTCGGCCTCTGCCGCTCGTTCTAGTCGCGGCCGGGCCATCGTGCCTTTCCGGCACGGGGACTTTGACTATGGGTGAATTCTGGGGGGGCTTGTGTAGTGATCTTACATAATTCACCTATGGAACTGAAGTTCCGGGGTTCCGGGGGAACTGTTATGACTGGGGGAATTTCCTGTTTTTGTCTTGTTGGCGTTTTGAGACTATCAAGAGTTTACTGTCTGCTCCGTTGTTGTTACTCGACAAGTGTATTAATGTCATTAAAGCAGTTAGCTCCGTCTTTTGACACTCCGCCTCCGACTCCCGTCTCTACACGCCACAGGCTCATACTTATCTTTAGACCATATACTATTAAAACTGAAGTTTTCTCATTTCAAAACGCCACCTCAAGCGTTTTATTAGCCCAACGGCTTTTAACGGCTTTCAGTTTGTTTTCGCCAGGCTAGATGCTACAGAACGAGAATGATTCTACTCCCGCCTCCAGTCCGCTACGCTTGCCGCCCTCTTTCTTGATAGGTCCATAATGCAGCTACGTCCATGCTACGTCATGCTTTGGGCCGGATGGAATTTCCGGATTATACTTCCTTGTTGCTTCTCTGCGCCTATGAGCAGCTTTCATAGGAATGAATGGGCGCCATGTTTCAATACGGTGTCCATTTCTTTATATGTCCATGTGTGGATCACTGCGGTCACGCCGAAGTACCCGTTGGAGAAGTGGCGACCAGGGAAAATTTAGTTTGGTGGCACAGTGTGAGGGTAAAGGCGTCAGAGTGCAGCCTGTGGCGATCTCTGTGAACGCTGTGGTCGAAATAAAAAGAAGCGATCCGACATAAAAGTGGACGCAAAAAAGTGCATATCCTCACACAGCAGTGTTTGTGCCACGAGCGGGGGACACTGAGACCCCCCATGAGATACAGATTCGGAGAATTCATCTCGGTGCAGTGACGGGCGGCGGAGGGTTAATAATAAACTTCAGTCCCTTTCAAAACACAGTTACGACGTGCTTAAACACAAAGAAAAACACATAGATAAAACGGACTAAAAGCCGCGAAAAATTAGCACAGTAGGCTATGTAATGTACAGTAGGCTTATGATTAGTGTGTGGAACTGTGTACTCCTGTCTGCCTGACTGAGGCATCGAGAACAGCGTCAGTGTAAAAGTAATAGGCTGTATTCCACCTCAATATTATCAGAATGAATCCAATAACATGCAGATAGGTTATTCTTTAATAGCCATAACTGCAGAGCTTATTCAAACGTTTTTTTTTTGCACTCATATATCTCCGTTTGTAGGCTATTTAAGATCCTAATTCGTTTAGTTTTTGTTGGTATCACTCCATGGAAAAATCCGTGGAGGAATTGTTTTTATTAGTTGTAAGAATGGCTTCATCCGTTTTGCAAAGGAACTCCCTATATGATAGACCTACATGGCTTATAATAATAGGCCTATATCTGGATTCATTTTACACAAACACATTCGTTCTCGCACTTCATACATGTGCCGACGGAGTCGCCGTTTCTCTTTTCTCCACTTTCTGTGCGTACGCATGGGTCAGAGTTTGCGTGGAGGACCGCACTCTTCCCGTCAAGTTTGTTTTTTATAAATCCCAATATTTGCTTAGAAATTGGCGTGCGCCCTCTTCTGGGCGTACGCAAGCTTTATAAATGAGGCCCCAGAGCACTGCCTTTTGTAACTCTTTACTGGCAGGATGAACTGATGAGAGACCATCGACAGTTCCTCAGAAGAAGGGAGCATGACCCTGAGCTTCCCGTTTCCATGAATTTGATGCAGAGGATTAAGCATGACAAAACAAAAGCAAATCAGTAGCTAACCATTGGTTCCTGGCATTTGTGGACACAGCAAAACCAAAGTTAAAAACTCTTGATACTTAGTTTTTTCTTTATCAGAGATTCCAACTGATTTATGCTGTGTCCAGCAGCTCATGTAAAGTGTCTAGCCATTGCCAACATTAAACCTGTAACATACAGGAAGGGATATGTTTTTTGATTTGCGTCTTCTAGAAAAAGAAAACAATGCTCATTGCTGATGCTGTTAAGTTCTATTTGGTCATTTTAATAAGCTAATGCATTATTGGTTTATTTCATCTGAAGGCTCATCTTTGGATAATTACTCTAGCTGGCAAGCCAGGCACTAATATGCTAGTGCCAGTAAGTCAAAATAGCACGATGCCCACTAACATTTATTCATTCAGCTTTAGGTTCTAAAGCAAACAGTAACTTTTTACTGGAAGTACCGTAGTTAAGCTAAAGCAACATTACATTTTATTAAAAGCAATTAACATGCCATTTACCACCACACACTCTAGCTTAAGTGTGTTCAGCTACTGTTTCTATCAAGTGCCAAATGGCAATTACTTTTAAGTAATTTATTTAAGAAATAGGCTAGGTTAACTTATTATCATTTGGTCTTATTACACCACAAAACAGATTGCAGAGACTTGCGTAGTCTATGACAACCTGGTGGTAGTTTCTGTAGATATTACTGAAAAATAAATGGTCCATTCATTTCATTACATTACAATATGACTAAATCTAGTTTTAGTTTTCTGTTCTGTGCCTTTAAGTTAAAATGCCCCAAACTTTGTCCCCTTCCATTAAGAGACCAGTTTTGATTGTGTTTTTAGTGTTTATTTTATTTTATTTCAAATTTTCATTTCAGTCCTTGCTTGTGATGATACTCTCTTTTCATCCCCCTGTACTTTTGTTAAGCTTGGGTGTCTTTAAAGGTGCTTTATAAAATTAAACTATTATTATTATTAGTATTAGTATTATTAAAAGTCAGTAGTCTAACTACAGTATGTTTGTGTTCCTGTACAGAGGATGCAGGGACTTACTTCCCCAGTGTGAAGAGGGACCCGGGCCGATACCTGCAGCCCTGCTCCGACTCTGTCAAGGCCTGGCTACGCAGCATGAAGAATGCTGGGAAGGTCCTACTCCTCATCACCACCTCCCACGGTGACTACTGTAGGCTGATCTGTGAACACATCCTGGGGTAAGAATGCCCACACAGGGACCAAAGACTTGGCCCCCTCCTTAAAAAGTCCAGTACCCTGTCTGCATTACTTTGATGACATTTTATTTAAGTAAAAGTTAAATTTCCAGTCTTAAAATCTACTCAAGTAAAAGTAAAAAGTAGCTCATATAAAATGTAGTCAGAGTAAACGTTATTTAGTTACTTTTTTAATAGAAGGATGGGGGGTGTATTTGTACAATTTAGGCTAAATTATATTGGTTGTTGTAAATGTTTTGGTATAGTTCCTCAACGCCTTATTTCAGACTGTGTGTGTACTCACACTATATGCCTGTGTGGAGGGGAGTTGGCTGCCATGGCGCTGCTGCAGCCTAAGGCTCTTCGTAGCGAGCGTAAGCTACATTTCAAATGAATGACTGGCGGCTGCTACTAACGGGCTAACGTTCATGAAGCTTTTAGTGTAACGAAAACGCAAATAGCAAGCACTCTGTTCTACTCTTTCATTGTGAGGCCAACACTGAAGACATGCTGCAAGCCAGCGGAGCTGGGAAGAGCTGGGAAGTTCCTGTGTCTGCTTCAAAATAGTCAACTCACGTTTCGCCAGTTAAATGCTTTTAATGTATCTGTAGGAAATGTTCAGTTTGAATTAGCAGTAACTTAACTATTGTTTTTTATGCACACCGATTTTTCCTTTATTTCCTTTTTTTTACCCAGTAACGGATATGTTTTAAAATGAACGTTGTACTGTACAAACAAAACATACTCTTAAGTAAAAGTAAAATTACAGATTTTATAAAGTACTACACACAAAAAACGACTCAATTACTGTTACGTGAGTAAATGTAACGTTGAAATGTTAGGTTCAGGGCCAATCAGAGCAGGCATGGGCTTTTTGGAAGACGGGGATTAAAGAGTTAGGCTCTAAAATCGAGCGTTTCAGACAGAGGCAGAAGAGAGGAGATTTAGCAACGGCACTGGGAGAAATATAACTTTTTTTTTACACCACACCATGAAAACAGTTTCTAGTAGAAATTACAATTTGGAACCTGAAAATGAGCATAATATGTGTTAATTGTATAGTCGAAGGTGAGAGCAGCAAAGGGATTTACTGATTGTTTTAGCAAGCTTTTTGTAGTTCAACACTGGCTTTGTGTATTACTGACATCATGCTGTTAGTAGCGCACACTGTGTGGTTTTTGGGTTTATTTTTGTAGCCTGCGCCCTGTTATACACATGATCAAGCAGCAAGAGAGCCCTGAAAAAGTACAGTGTCCATGTTACTGCTGTGCTGTGACAACTCTAGGACCCTGTTGTTCTTTGGAAGGGGCTGTTAGGTGATCTGCTTTTTCACTTCCCATGCTCAGAGCTCAATGTTTTCTGAAGTCCAGCAGATCTGGAGGTTGAGTAAAGCTGTTCTAGGCCTGAATGCCAGTTTGTCTCACGGGGCCCCCCTACCCCTATCACCTACCCCACGCCCCCCTCCCTCCCTCACCATTTCCTGTTCAGCGAGTAGCCTGGTCATTCCTGTTGTTCCTCACCCCTGTCTGTGACCTCAAGCGCAGCGGCATGTGTCACCTCCCAAGGAGAGCAAGTCAGAGCCCCAGCTGTGTATGAGTGTGTGTGCTCCAAATCATGTTCAAGTCACCACTTTACAAGGTCGGGGGGATGCAGATTTATGTTGTGATAGCACCAAGAGGAAGTTGGGCCGGCTTCATCTAGCCAGAGGTAGTTTTGTGGAGAAGTGTGCTTTGTTCACTGATTGGGTCCGCCTGCTTTACGATCCTTCCTTTTTTTCCCTACAACCTAAGTTTGTCAAACTAACTATTCTTTTGGGAAGTACTTCCGCAATTTAGGTGCCACATGACCAAATTTTCTCTCTCTCTCTTTCTCTTTCTCCCCTGTGTCTCATCACATCTGCACTTCACTGTTGAAGAAAACCTTTGTTGTGAAAGACGACCTCTCCCATTTCACTGCACAGTAGGCCTGGGTGATTTCACCTCAAATCAATATCTGTATTAATTTAACATTTTACCTCGATTACGATTAATGAAGGATTATTTTACTCTTATGTCCTCCTAAACTAGTTCACCGACAAGGTTTTCACTGTAAATATGCCGAACTATTAAAGCCTGGATATTTTATCAAATGAAACATCTTTCTGATTATTTTTTTATGAAGTAATTGAACAGATGGACTATTTATGGTTATTAACTGAATATTTCCCACTGAAATCAAAGCATTGCTTGCAATGAAAATGTCACATTTGAGTGTGTTCTCTTAAACATAAGAAAATATATATCTTGTATTTCTTGCAAATCAAGTAAACTATTTTAAATATTGCCACTTGAAAATTAGAAAATAACTTGAATGTCTTGTAAAAAGAAATATTTTAAATGTCACATATAGGGGAGAACGGGGTAATCTGAGGCACTTTTTACATTTGCTCCCCTCTAAGCGAGCTAAAATGATTTATCACTCAAATTTACACATTTCCCATTAATTCAGGATGTTTCCTAGAAATGGGCATTACTCAGAACACAGGAGAAGACCCAACTGGATTATAACATCAGCCTGTCATACTCTAACTAGGCCTACTCTACATTCCAGCCCTGAAGGTTACAGGGAAAAATGAGAAGGTGCTCTTTCCGTGTGGTTGCCCCAAGTCGTCTTCCTGGTGTATTTCCTTGGCATGATGGCTTTTCTACAATGTGTATGACATTAAAATAAACATATCTTATGTAATATTATATTAAAATATGTTTAAGACTAAACTTAACTTGTGCCTCATGGTGGGGGAAAGTGAGACACTGTCTCACTTTCCCCCACAGCATTTGGCTCACTTTCCCCCACCACCACAATTTGAGAAAAAACTACCTCTCTTAGCATTGCAGGCTAATCTATCATCACATGGTTTTTATATGTTGGTAGTTCATCAACACGTATGATAGAAGTTTTTCTATGTGAATACATTTGCTTTGGCACACCAGTTGATTAAGTTGACAGCAAGAAAATGTACTTTTACCGTTGCCTAGATACAGGGGGTGGCTCACATGCCTCAGATTCCCCCGTTCTCCCCTATATTTTTTTCTCATTAAATCATTGCTGATTAAGATTTTAGAAAGAGGTCATGAAAATAATCCACATGTGCAAGATTAAGTCGATTACAGGGTCTGAATGTCGGTTCAGACCGACTACACAGTGCTTCTTCCAGGGAAAGCCGTCAGTGGCCTGCAGCTGTTTGTGTGCAGTGAACCGGCTGGAGGCCAGTGACAGTCTGCTGTCAGAACTAGCACTACATGACTAGAGCTGCCTGACAGGAGGCTACTGGCCAACACCCAACACACCATCCAGAGGGGCTGCTTGTACTGTTGGCCTCCACTAGATAAAAACACTTGCATTTAGATTATTTAGGTGTTGTTAAATCCTCTTATGTGTTGAACTTAATTTCTGGTTTAAGACGAGACACTGCATGTGAATAGGGTTACGTTATCACTTAAATAAATCATTATGAAATATTTTTTGTATAACATATTTTCAGAAATGTTTGAATAACTATGTAGATTATCGGCACCCTTCCGTTGGGGTAAGTCTTCCCAAAAGTGTGGAGCTTCACACTGCATTCCGTTGATTGGTCGAGAGAATCATTTTCGCGTTAAACCGCTGTGTGTAATCACGCGTGATCAAGAGTAAAGAGTCTTGTGTTTAGAGAAAATGTTCAGCGTGCAGCTCTCTGTTTATTGTGTGGTGTTTTTCCTCTTTATTGAATTAATCAGTGGGATACACTGTGTCCCACGCCTACAATGTCATGAGAGTTACATAGCTGCCGCCGACAGCGGCGTTCGACAGCTCGATGCTCTTACACATATTCTGACCGCGGTGGAAACAGAAACCAGATCTAGGGTTACCGTGCTGACCCGAACCATGCCAACCCGAACCGCAGAACAGATTTTGGTTGAGCCTTTTTTCATTTTGAAATAAAAAGAAAATACTATGTACAGGTCTTTAAAGGCATGTTTTTAAGAACGAAATGTAATATAAATCACACAATTTACAGCATATGAAAAAATCCTTCTGTAATAACATTAGTGCGTAAGAATGATTATGGAAAGTTTAGTTGATGTATGTGGTTTAGAAGTTGAGATTTCTGGTTCAGAATGAAGTCGACAGAATGAAAGCGTTATGGAAGCAAAACAGACAAAAATCTCCAACTTGACAAGTGCTGGAAAAAATTACGTTATTGTCTGCAGTGTCTCAACTTAAATGAAGTGATGACTGTCTTTAGCTTCACCTTCACTGCAGTAACATGACTTCTTCTCAACTTCGTTTTGAAAGTAAAATCTTCTTAATCTTAGTTAGTTACACAAAGTTCACCGGTTGCACATAAAAGCAGGGACAGTGTGGTTCATGGCCGGGGCAGCCAGGGCTCCCTGACAACTACTTCAACTGAACACCCTGTCCTAGAGAGAAATATTTGTTGGAATCCTGACCCCGCCAACTGTCTTTGGAACCATGACAAAATAACAGCTTTTGACTTAAGGTCATTTGCTGAGTGAAGAATGCATGCAAGCATTCTTAAGTTGATTATATTCATGTTCCAGACTTTAAACCACACTGCTCAGTCTGTTTGTCTCTGCATCAGTACAACTTGCATCAGAGGCTAACTTTTATTTAAGCTTACTACCAGTGTTGGGCAAGTTACTTCAAAAGCGTAATGCGGTATGTATTACTTGTTACTGTCATTTCAAAGTAGTTAGTTACATTACAATATTACTGTCTTTGAATTGTAAGGCATTACACTACTTTTACATTACTTTTGCATTACTTTCATCAAAATAACAGGAAATATGGATTTGGTGTTCTCAATAGATCTTCTTGTTTTCAATGCAGCTCATTACACAGCAGGAGGTGAGATGGTATGGCATAATGACTGAGCTAGGCTTAAGGCTAACAAAAGTAGGCTATATAATATAATGGTCACAGTTATGGCTCATGGTGCAATACATTTTATAATAGAAATACTGTATCTTTATAGGTATTTATTTAGCCTATATTAATATCAATAGAACTAGAGCCTACTACTGTAGATTGAAAAAAGTAAATTGAGCCTCAAAAACTTGTTTCATGCGTTCTGGCGACTTAAAAGCACGAACAAGTTGTTCACATCATCATCAACTTTTGCCTTTTTTAGTTGTTCCAAAGAATAGCCGCGGGAACATATTCTCAACAGGGGGTGCTGGAAAAAAAAGCTCAGCCTGCACTTGCCTCGCAACTCCCTACATTGATAAATACAAACTTCACCAATGTAAAAGTGTTACAAGCAGCGGTGATGTTTTTAATATAAGACTGGGGGTTTCCCCTACAAATAGGTCGTAAAAAGTCAGGTCGTCTTATACGTGGGGTCTAATATTCGGCGTCCAGTAAGGGAATGCCCGTTACCAGAGCGATCATTCAGCTTAAGGGTCTGTGTCCACCTTGTTTCTTTTCTTTTTTTCGGGTGGAACACTGGTTGTGCGCTCTGAAGCAGCTGGGACGTGCGTTTTTGCGCTGGGAGAGAGAACGCGGTGAGACTATAGTAGGCTATAAAAAGGCACGGGAAATCGCCAAAGAGCTCAACACCCCCAGCATTGGATTCAAAGCCTCGACTCATTATGTTGGGAGTCGACGTGTGTGTCAGAGGCATGAATCGACAAAGCGATCAACTCTTATTGTGACTTTTTTGCTGCAGCACTTGTAGTGCTGAGGAGAGCTTGCCAACTCTGCTGTCCTTTACGCACCATCACTGCCGCCGTTATGTTAAGATTTCATAATTTGTGTGACAGCAGGCTGGGACTCGCTCCGAGGGGCTGCTCCGAGACTGACCGCCTCTTAGTGCTTTGAGACGGGGAGGGGCTCGCGGCAGCACCCGCTGCTCGTTGAGCACAGTAACTGCAGAGTGATACGTGCTTTCACGTCAGAGTCTCCAAACACCACAAACGTTTTCAATAACTTGGGCAGTGAGACGGAAGCCAGTAGGCTAGCGCATCTTTGGAATCAATTGTAGCAGCAAATCGAGTTTTCTTCTCCTCAAGCAGTAACATTAGCGCGGGTTTTTTTCTCCTCTCCTTTCGCGGTGTTGGCCAATTTGTATAAAAACAACAAACCAGTCAATTTCGGGTTAAAATGCATTGTAACGCGCGTTTCTGAGCTTTGTACCGCGTTACACATTACCATTTTTTTTGCTGTAATGCCTTACATTACCGCGTTACAGCAAAACGTAATGCATTACAGTAATGCTTTACTTTACGTAACGCGTTACTCCCAACACTGCTTACTACACATTAGTTATTTTATGATGCAGATAAAGTAAAAGTAGAAGCTGCTACCCCACCCCATAGTAGTGTTTGTCCAGTACCTGGAAGCTGCGTTTCTCTCACTGTATATGGAAGATTCAATGGAATTTCTCCTTACAAGTGCTGCTACAGATAATACTCGGGAATTCTGTGGGAGTGTATACTGCTTTCTCAAAGTGTTTACTTAATTAATCTACGTATTTCCTCAGAGGCCCCCGTATGTGTACACTGTTTGTGGCTCTATGTTTTCCATCATCCGTACAAACTGTTTAGCCTTGATTGAGCTATTTGTTGCTGGTGTAAGTCAGTGTGTTTGGATGCTGTCCAGGCATTGTCCTTCACACAGACGCCAGGCGCCTATCACAGAGGTTAATGTTGTTTCTCTGGCTGCTGCAGGAAGGATTTCGAAGAACTATTCGACGTGATCATCACCAATGCCCTGAAGCCCGGGTTCTTCTCCCTGGTGCCCCAGCAGAGGCCCTTTAGGACCCTGGGTGAGTTGACCAGCTGCTCTATCAAGCCCCACACTTTACTCTATCATGCACTCACTCATTTAGGCTTCTTACACATGGTGAAAACACCCATAAAAAGTTCCCAAAGCATGGACAGACATCTTCAATTCATTTCTTTGGTATGGCCAATCAAAACCAAAGATATTTAATTACCAATGGTTATCAAACAGATAAAAATAACAGAAATTAACATTTTAGGAACTTTTAACACACTGTTTTGGACGTCGTGAGAAGATAATAGGTGTCATATATTTGACATAATAATGATACAATTAAATTTAAGGGGATAATTGTGCTCCAGACATTCTATTCTTAATCCCTAATAACATCTTCAATTTTAAATATTTTTATTTTTAAACATAACAGCAGTTACTATCGCAAGACAGTATTTTGTCCCGCTTCTCAGGAATCACTGATATATATCACACGTCATGGTTCAGGGGGATTTGTTTTCCGTAACACTCTCTGCCTTATATTTAATAACAACAGTGTCCGTGAAGAGCTTCCCAGTGTATTGTGGTGACTGAGAGGTTTTCAGGTCTGGTACCACAGAGACATGTGCTCACTGTTTGTATCAGCGCTGTCACCAGAGAGGCAGCACAGATTAGCAGGGCAGATCAATTTGTCAAAAACTAGTTCTATGAGATTTAGATTGATCACCTCATCTCACTCTTAAAAAGGAAAGTACTAAGCATATTCCCAGAAATTAGGAAGGCTCATATTTTTCAGTGTTTTTAACATAACACATTTTTTTTTGTATATTTCATGGTCTCTCTTTATAATCATGATACTGTTTCTGATTTTTTTTTTTTACATTTTCTTTTTTCTTTTATATCACCAAATACTAAGTTCCATTCCCCTCCATTGTATTAAGGTAGAAGAATGCATCTCACAGACACAGACCCTCTAATAAAGCAGCGCTGCTTAGATAGTGTTCACTGTATGGTACATCTTGTGTTATATTTGTATATGGTATTTGGAAACAGATGTCGGTCCAGCTGTGATCTTCTCTAAACGTAACTTGAAGATTTCAAACAGCTGTTTTTTCTGTTAGTGAGATTGATATCAGCTGCCAACATTTCATTGGCTGGGCTCCTCCTGGCCCATGACTCCAGTTACCTTCCCCGGGCCCAGGCATCTGATCCTGGATGCTGGTGTTGAAGGTGTGCACTGGCAGCACTCGCCTGCTGGAATGCTCCCACTCATCTGGATTGTCTCTGTGCCAGCAATAACACTGGGGATACATTATGTGTGAAGACACCATGATCCACTCTCTGAAATATCACTCTCATCTCTCTGCCTCCTCGCTCTTCAACCACGTTTTGCCACGTTGGCAGAAAAAAAACATCTGCATTTCCTCCTTCTCTGGCCTCCGAACACAGCGGCCTCTCCTTTTTTTAGTTGGAACATCACTTGTTATTCTGAACTCTTCACATTTCTCTGTTATAATAGATTTTATTGAGAGGAATTTAAAGCATTTGTAGAGATGACTACAGCTCTAAATCAGGGATTCAGAACTTTACTATACATTGACGACTTCATGAAGCGATCAGTGGCTGCCTTCCCCTGAGGGAATAACGTTAGGTCTGAACGTGGGATCTATTACCTCTTTTCCACGAGGCAGTTTGGTGGCCGGTTCTGAGCCGGTGTGGAACTGGGAACCGCTTAAATCACGGGGAGGATTATCCTGACCAACCAAACCAACTCAAACTTCATGCCCGCCATATTTAAAAACACTGCTATTACAAGACGTAATCAGAACATTATCCCCAATCGAGCAATCACAACAAGCGGCGCAAATACGCTGGATAGCTCATGATTGGCTCACAAGGCAAAGCCAAAATCAAACCTTGTCACCTTGTTGTTTTTGTACAAGTTGACTAAGCAGCATTTTAATTAAAAATTAAATTATAGAGTCAAGGGGGGCTGTGGTGAAGTGGATAGGGAGGTGAACCCCCAACTATAGGGTCGGTGGTTCGATCCCCAGTCTCCCCGCCACATGTCCAAGTGTTCCTGAGCAAGACACCGAACCGTAAATGTCTCCTGATAGTTAGCATGACATGTAACATGTCACACAAAAGTTATCCGACTCAATGATCACTTTTGCTTCACTAGAATGTGTGGTGGTGTGTTTACCTGCACAGTCCTCCCCACTGGCTGTATTTTGCTTTGTTATGGTTTCTTTTGCTCCTTAGGGACGTTTCTAGGCTTAGACCCAAGCTACTCCCTGCAACAAAACAATACCAACAAATGCTACTGTGTAGAATACAGCCAGAGAGAGGAGGACTGTGCAGATAAACACACCACCACATATTCTAGTGGTGCAGAAGTGATCATTGAGAGGGATTGTTTTTGAGTGACTCTTTAATTAATTTTATTCATTCAAATGTTGCATAGTCTGCCTTTTAATGCTAGCTCTAGCATCAGCCGGGAGAGCAGGAATGAGACTCTATAGTCTTGTCATCTTTCAGCAGGTTTGTCTTTTCCTGGATTGTGCAAAAAAAATTTATTATGCAAGTCTGGCCTTAATGATACAGGGTTTAATGTATGTTAATCATGGGTTAATAAATCCAAATGTGTGCTTTTATTTATCCTACTGTTAAGGTTGGCCGGGACTAAGTTATGTGGCAGTGAAAACCTTGTCAAACAGTAATTTAATAATAGGCTGTGATCACAGAGAAAGGTGCTACATGACTCACTTCATAACCTCAGGCTCCGGGAGGTATTGTACATCATTGATTCATTGCAGTGAAAATGCCAAAAACAGATCCTTGTCAAAGCTGCTGCTCATCTGAGCTGTACGGTTCTTCACACTTCTTTCAGCTCCAGACCACATACCACTCATTCCACTTTCTCTCAAAGTCCATCGTCCTCACAGCTGTTGCCACCAGTGTGTGTGTGTGTGTGTGTGTGTGTGTGTGTGTACAGAAGCTCAGGTTTTTCTTTATCCCTGTTCTTTCACTCTCTCCTGTCACAATATTTATAGCATATTTAACCCCAGTTTGAACCTGTGATGGTCCGTACTCTGTAAAACACTAAGATCTCCTCAGTGAGAGTGAGGATGGTATTCTAAGCTGCTGCTGCCGCTCTTAAATACCAGTCAGTCAATTTAAAGACTGTCTGTCTGTGAAGAACAGCCATTACTTACTTGAAGGGGCTCTATTGAATCCTATAGAGCAGCCAAGGGAAGCATACCACAGGAAAAGGCTAGTCATTCACTTAATTAAACATGCTTCACAGCACTTGCCGCAAATAGAAATGCATCATATATGATTGCATGTATGTGTTAGCATTTGCTAGAATCTAGCAAAAATCTTATTTGTCCATTTCACCTATATTGTTCAGACTGGAAAGATTCAAATAAGAATGTTCAAAGGTGAAGCAATAGGAGCAGAGATATGCTTTTAGTAAGTATGGCTCAAACTCCAAAAATGGACTAAGGTTGGGCATTGGGTCCTTCAGATCATTCAAGCAACATCTAATGGCCAATCGAAGATCCAATCGTGTGTGTGTGTGGGTGGTGGGGAGGTGGGGGGGGGGGGGTTGGGTGAGCATGGCCGTATGCAGGGTTCTAGAAATACAGAGGTCCATAATAATCCCAATGTGCTCCCTGAAACCGAGCTTGTGGCACGAGACAGTAATCTGAGTAGTTTTTCCGATGATTTAATTACTTTTGAACGGTAAGTACTTCAGAGTTACTTACTTTTTCTCGTGGAACGGAACAGCTATTCCGTTCCAAATTAGCTGTCCTCTGTGTCACCGTAACCCTAACAAGAGCTTTTCAAGGAGCAATTCATCCTGGAACGTGCATCTTTTCGGGGACTTATAAATACATTCAAAGATCCAATATTGATACTCTTTTGTGTCCATGTTATATGCGTACATTTGCATTAAAAAGAAAAAAACTAGGTGTAAGAAATGGCCAGCGTTAAAGGAATTATTTTATTTTTACAACATATTAGTGTCCAATGTTTTTACAAAACAGAATATGGAGACTAACATTTTGAAAACATTAAATAATGACTTTAACTCTGGCTATTTCCAACACCTAGTTTTGGGGTTTAAAAAAAATGCAAAAGTACGCATAATTAATTAGATATTGCCAAATTTGCATATTCATTCAAACATTTCTGAAAAAAATTGTAATATAAAAAGTATTATCTTAATGTAAGTAATCAACTGCCAACGTTTCATGATGATATCTATAAGTTACAAATGTTACCCTATTGACCTGCAGTGTCCGGCCTCCATTAAAATAGCCTTTACTTTAAGAGGGGATAACCACTATACAGGTCTGTATTTGTGACGGTTCGGTACAAATACGTGTATTGTTACAACCCTATACATTTGTTAAAGGTGCTTTAAGAGGTGAACCTATCGTCTTTGGAAAAAAAACAATCGTTAAACATCCCTTCTGATCGCCAATCAGAACAGGCCTATTCTGGACACTACATTGAATATGTTTGGATGTAGTTGTTTGACATATTGTTACACTCATCGTTTCATGCACGGAATATTAGTATTGGAACAGAAAATGTCCACATATTTATATTTGACAAAGGTATTGGTAAAAGTTAGTAGTAGATTATCAATTGTCTTCCCTAGCTTCCACTGCTCTGTAAAGAAGTTTGAGCATTTCAGCAGGTGATCGAGAGACATGTATCTGCACAGCCTCACGTGATACAATCTCAACTGTATACCTCTGCTTTAGAGCTGTAATGATTCACACTTGTGGTCAGGAGAAGGGAAAAGTGACTGTTGAACAGTAGGTCAGCCTACAGGGAAGAGCAGCTTCTGTGTCTGTCTTTTCTCTATGAAGGGCAATAGGAATGCATTTTAGTTACACAGAAAAAACCGCATTCTCAGTCTGTGTCGTCTGATCTTTTTTCTTAAAAAACAAACATAAATCTGGCCAAAAATCTGAAAAAACCTCAGTCATTATTCATGAGCTCAGAATGGTTGAATGCATTGCTGTGTGGTTTGTTAACAGGCTAAATGTGAGGGTTTTGGAAGTGTTCCTGGCTGACACGTGGTGCGTAGCAGGGTTGGACCGGGACATAAGGGCCATGGCTGGGTCTGCTCTGCTTTCACTCACAGCCCACTGGGGAAACTCATAGATAGTAAATAATATGGATGTAGCATCCGGGCTGACCTCAGTTATTCACACGGCATCCAATAATCCTGGTTTGTGCGCGTCGCCATTTTGTGAGGGGGAGGGAGATAGCTGACGTAATACCTCCGAGGCAAAGTGAGGGACAACGGGCGGAGAGCTGTCACTCAAGAGATTGCGCCAATACATTTTAACCTCCGATAAAATAAAAACTAGCGTGGTCCTAAAAAATTCACATGTTGTCATGGAGATATGACCTAAACATACAGACTAACATGGTTTTGTGGCCCAGGCTGTAAAGGTTTATTAAGACTTTGAAAACGGCCTGTCTAACAAGTGAGTCAAAGAAAAACTGCTCGGTCTTGGCACCACGCCCTAGTGGCACTTCCGGTTACTACAGTTGTGGTCACTTCCTTATTGGATGCTGGTAAAAATCGCTGAGGTTGGGGCTTGGGGAAACTCCACTGCTCAGTTGAAGGGATAGCTGCTGGAATGCAATACACACAACTTCCACACCTTTGAATATAGTTACTACCCAATATCTCAAGGAAACACCCAAAGTAGCTTCAATTACACCTTTTGTTAAACATAAAGGTGGTCTGTATTTATTCAAACTTTTATGGACCATAGATAGTCTCGTGGGATGGAAATATTCATTAAGTTGTCAATCTAGCTTCAACGGACAGAAAGTGGAATGAGCCTGGTCTGACTGACAACTACATGAACCAATCACAAGCTGCCTTCCACTATAAGGGGCAAACTTTAGGTCAGAACGCAGGTCATTTTCTGACCTGGTTCCTCCCCATGGAGATTGGGGAAATTACAGAGTGATCTGTGAGAGAGAAACTAATGTGAAGCTTGCAAGATCAGGCTGGTCTCCCCAGGCTATCAGTATCCAGTAATCCACAAAAAGAAATAAATAAACAAAGTCTGTAAAATAAAAATAAATTATCCTTTATCCATCCAAACCTGTGCCAGTCCCTGACCCCCCCACACAGGGAACCACCACTGCTGTACAGGAAGTATTGAAGTATATAATTGACACTCTGCTGTTGTGTTTTCCCTGTGGGCCTGCTGGTGAGTTCTGTGGTGAGGTGTGTAGCTGACGCTGCTCGGCGAGGCTGTGTGGTCATGTAGCAGCTGGCTGCAGTGTATCTGATTCTCTCTCTCTCTCTCTCTCTCTCTCTCTCTCTCTCTCAGTGAACGATGTGGAGGAGAGCGAGGGCCTGCCGTCTCTGGACAAACCGGGCTGGTACTCCCAGGGGAACTGGCCCCATCTGCACCAGCTGCTCAAGACCATGACAGGCAAACCAGAGCCCAAGGTAAGGCCAGCCACCCACCCTGTGCTGTATGTATGCAGAGGTGTAATGTTACAAAGTACATTAACTCAACTTACTGTACTACAAGAGCACATATTATGCTGTTTCCTCTTTTCTGACCTATACATGTTGTTAAAATGTTTTAAAGTCATGCTAAACGATACCAAAGTGTCAAATAATGACTTACATGCATCTAGACGTATTCCCTGCTTACTGTCTGGGGTGGCTGTGCACAGCGCTCAACAATACGGTGCCGTTCGCGGCACACTAGGGCCTAATATCCTGCATCTCGCTACGTGTTCAACACGGATTTCCATGTATGTTTATGCTGCTACATGTTCAGGCGGATTAGCGGCAGAAAGAGCGGACAGTGAAGCTAGGGGACGGTGCCTGTTGCCACGAGGGAACCTGGCCAATCAGAGCAGACCGGTGCAGAGGGCAGACGGGGGTCTTAAAGAGAGTTCTGTTTAGGCTATAAACAGAATTTCTTCACAGAGAGGCTATGAGACGAAATACAGCAATACCAGTGTGAGAAATAAAAAGGGATTTTTGGACCCCACAAACAGTTTCTAGTACAGTCACATAATAAAAATCTTAAATCCGAAAAATAGCATAATATGGGATGTTTAAGTACAGGTTGTAAGCACTTGTACTTTACTTGAATATTTTCCTTTTCATGACACTTCATTCTACTCCTCTACAAATAAAATATTCTTCCACCAAGAAAAAAAAACTGACTTGCAGTCCCATACAGAATGATTGTACATTAATGCATGGGTAATAATAACATCATATCTAATAGTAGAACAAGAAACATCTGCATTGAGAAAACTTTTACTTTTAATATTTACAGTACATCTGAGTATTTTTACTGTTTGTTTTTGTACCTTCACATCTTTGAGCCTACATTACAGACGAGCTAAATACTTAATACTGTGGTATTGTAATAAGTGACTTGTAACTTGTAACAGATATTGTTCTGGTTAGGTATCTCTACTCTTTCTCAAGTATGTTTTTTAGGTATACTCTTTACACCACTGGCAGTGTGTTGGCTGAACAGCATCCTTGGCTCGCTTTGAGGTTGACTCTGACTTGGGTTTTTTGGTCGAAAGACATGAGGGCTTGACGTTAAATCATCTGAGCGGGATTCACACTGGTGTGATGGAGAGGGGGAACGTGGCCCTTGGCATGACAGCAGACAGGTCCGCTGTGTGCCAACATGCTGCGAGCTCACTGATAGCGAGCCTTGCCAACTTCCTCTCACACTGCTCTCTGTATACAATGCAGCCCATTCAAAGACCTTTGTTATTCATCTGTGTCTATGATAGACATCGAACATCAAAGTAAAAGAAGATACACTTTTTCTTGTTAACGTGACAAGCACTACTTTCATACAGCACATCTCCACTGAAAATGAGCTGATTGTAAAGAACAAAGTTAAAAAATAAATAGATATTTTTCAGCCTGGTTCTTTTTTTCTGATTTTAAGCATTCCTATAATTTATAACAATAATAACACGAATAATAATATACAGTATATACAGTATTATATATATAAATATATAAAACTTTACCTGGCCTATGATGCAACAACCAGCCAATGAAGTTAAGGCAAGTTACTACATCATCGACTTTCATTATTAAATATTGAGAAATGACGATTACGTTATCGGACGTTTTTTACGTAATAGCTGCTACACATGGTCTTCAGATATGGCAACAGAAGAACAAGTGATTGAAAGAGTGTATCAATACTTTACTGACACAGCATCTGTGACAGATCCTAAGAGTCTGTTGTGGTATTCTTATATGAATAAATAAATAAAGCTGCAGCCAAAGACATGAGCCCAAAGCTACATAGTTCAAATAGAAGAACATAACGCATGGCATAGTGAAGGAAAATTGCTGAATCATCTTTGCCCTCAGCAGTCTGAATTTGAGCCAGCCACAAAATCTCACATTAGACAGTCTAGTGAAAGCTGCTTGGCATACACTTTCTTTACATACCGGGATGCCTCATCCGCAGGGAAAGTCTATCAAATATTGCAAAAGGTCGAGAGTAAGCTCAGGAGAAGTGTGATAAAGTTTTTGAAAAAATTCCCCTATGAAGGTTAGTGATACATTTTCCAAAATTGTTGGGAACCCCTGAAAACCGCAGGTCCAAGCCAACTGTCAGCTGATGCAAATATTGAAGATTTTCGTGTGACAGCCCTATATATAAAAATGCCTACTGGATTTGTTGTACATTTTATTCCTGACCACAGTCTTCTTCTTATTAACCCCAAGGAATTACATCATGTCTGACTTAAAAAGCCATCATGGTCAACCATCAATCACTGACACAAGTTCAGTAGTCCAGTGCAACTGAGTAAGACCACTGTTAACCAGAATTTTATATTCCAAAAAAATTCTAAGTCATGCTTATTATTTTTATTATTGGGTTATTTTATGACTTTGTCAGATAGCAAATCTAGTGAGATGGTGAGATAGATGAATAGCACGATTGACAGCTAAAGTTTTGTTGGTTTGTCTAGTGTCTGTGCTTGCAAATGAGTGTAAAGCTTGTGGATATGGTAGTCTCCAGCAGTACTACAGTAATAGAAAAAGGAAACATGACGGTTGAAAAAAAAATTATGTTACAGATCATGGACATAGCCTACAACATCACCTAAGGGCATGTTCACACCAGCTTTGTTTAGTGTGGTTGAAACAAACCCTGGAGCGTTTAAGCCCTTGGTGCGGTTCATTTGGCTTGGTGGGAAGGCAGTCCCACTCCCAGACTCTCATGCACACTAAACAACCGGACTCTGCTCCGCTTGAAAGAGGTGGTCTGGGGCCGCTTGAAATTTAACTCTTGAGCGGATCCTCGCTGACGTGAACCCCATCCGCACTAATCACAGGAAGCGTAGTATTAATGCATAATTTCGCCGTCTTTTGCATAATATCTTTCATTAAATGCACGTGTCATTAAGTTATTTAGCGTTGGAGCATACCGCCATGTGCTCCGCCCCCGCTACAGTCTTCTGATATTGTAATGTAGGCTGACAGAGTAAAGTAGCACTACATTAAATACATTCTGGCTCTTACAATTTGCGCACCACAAATAACCGACTGATGTTCTGTTATGTAGGCGATGGTTTGCGAGTGATTTTCATTTTTACACGCCAAACTGTCTGACAGCATTTCCGTGCACATCACTTTTATTTACAATATAGTCCGTTTGAGTTTTACCTTTGTGAACTTAGCTCCACCCCCCCCCCCCCCCCACACACACACACACAAACCTTTTATATACTATCTATAACAGAAACACACACTCCTCCTTCTCACACACACACACACACACACACTCCTCCTCCTCCTCCTCCCAGCCCTGTGCTCAATGCCCCCTCTGTTCCCCAGCCACGTGGAGAGAAAGCTCCATTGGAATCCAGTGTCAAGCAGCAGCACTTCCAGCTGCTTCAAACACTCTTGAGAGGTGACCTGAGGCACTCTGTGTTCTCACTCCCCTCCACTTTCACCTGACAGTCCGTAATGCAGGTGGGCTGAATAGAGCCACTCTGGGCCCGATAAACAGCCTTTCAGCACAGCGGAGATGATGGAAGCCCCACACTCACAATGTCAAGTGGTTGTTGCTGTTCGCTTTAATCCAGGAAAATACCCCCTATCTTAACCCCTTTTTCTTATTATTGATCTTTTATTGAAAATGAAGTCAAAAAGTCTTAAAGTTATGTCTAAATTTAACTATTTTGTGACGACTTAACTTTTATTACCAACCTTTTTTATTATACAGTATATATAGGCTTATATTTTGACACACTGCACAAGAAGGTAGGCCTACATCTACTTCACTGCTACACAGTTATTAACATTAACTTTCACTACTTAAACCCAATTGCGGTCCAGCCATATACTAGGTAAATTCACCTAGTCTTGTTTTGGTTGAATCAATAACTTGAATAACTATTTTTCTTTTAAACTAGAAGGGATACCTGAAGTATTCTGCTTGTATCAACTGCGTTGAACACATATGTATGATCTCAGTAAAATGGCAAAGTAGGTCAAGACCCAAGAGAAACATTTAAGACTAAATGACAAAATGGGGTTTTTGCCGTGCTGTCTTATTGGCCCCATCCGCTCCCTGTGCTCCAGGCCCCACACAGTGTCTAGCACAATGGGTTCATTAAGGCCCTCTGCGTGCCTACAAGCTCTGTTTACCTGGGCCTGGCTTTAGCTTTAACTGCTCCTCATGAGTGACGGCCTGATAAGAGACGGGGGTCCAGACACTGCATGTCTTCTTCAAGCTGCAGTAAGCTGTCTCTAATAGCAGGAGCATGGGAAACAGATACATTCATAGCAGTGAGCTATATCAACACTGAGACATCCAACAGAAACACACAGCCACTGAGAGGCCTTGTCTTTAAACTGCCCTCTTTCAGGTTGGGCTTCTCAGATGTCCCACATGTTCTTCACCATCCACTTGTTTAGACCAGCTCTTCATCATTTAACTGAGGAGTCATGAACATGCTTGCCCTCTAAAGTCTAGTGGGTTTGACCAGTGTGAGTGCTCCAAGTACGGTACACTTCCTCGGCCATGGCACAGTTGGTAGAGGTGTGCTTGGGCACAGTACAGACTCTGCCAAAGGGTTCACATTGGTCTGATGTGGAAGTGGAATGTTTGCTAAAGCTGATGCATGTGTATATGAACTACTGGGCAGCTTAGATTCTTTTGATGAGCAAATAATTGTTCTTAGCTAGGGTCAAGGATAAAAGACAACAATTAAGGCTGCATTTACAAGCAATAATTACCGCACACAAAATGATGCTTTCTTTAAATCATTCAGAGGCTCAGGTTCAGGCAAATGCAACTGTATCCATCCACAATTAATCTCTTCTGTGATTGGCTGCTGCTTCTGTGCTGGAATCCCTGGCCTCTGTAAATATTTATCATAGTGATCCGATGACTCTGGCAGCAGCAGCAGCAATGAGAGTTCCAGGGCCTTTTGGGGGTACGGAGACCAGCTGGGGGGAAGTTCTGGGAAAATGCAGTTGGAAATGTGATTCCTGCCCCGTCCCCAACCCCACAGGCCTGGCTTGCAGCAGGAGACTGCCCACCCCCCCTCTCTCCCCATCAGCTTAGTCTAGTTTGTTTACATGAAGAAGAGACACAGCACAGCACTGCTCTCTGTGAGGGGGAGGGACTAAGACGCTACTGGAATGCCTTACATCCTCTTTATGGCCTTCTGACTCCTGGTAGAGAAGTTTGATTTAGTTACATATCACAAACACACAAACAAACCAACCAGGTGTGTGTGTCAGTGTTATTTGTTATGACTAGAAGAAGGATTTACATAATGAAGCTTGCATAAAGCTTTACGTTTTTCTGATTCAACTTCATTGTAAAGATTGCAGGTGATGATAAAGAGAATGATTGACAGTGGGTGGCTCCCCCCAAGGTACACCAGTGAAGTTGTAGTAATGGCAGTATTCATAAATGTCAATAGCCAACTCATTTACTGATGTCTGCACTCACACATGAAGTCATTTTCTAAGCATGCTTCTTCAATTTTCAGTATTTCTATGAACCGGCCCCTGGTCTTTTAATTCCAAGCCTCTTCTCACTGTAAAGCCGGCCTTCTGTGTCTTGTCATTTTTAATATCCAGCATTTTCCTGTCCTCCCTCCCTTTCCTCCCCCATTTGAAAGGAATAGAAAAATAAATGGTTGCTGAGATTGAAATCTTTTAGCGGTGGTGTGTGCCTGCTCTTCAGATATATGGAATGTGTCTCTTTAAAAGGCCTGCCTCAGCTTGCTCATCTTTCCAGACGTGGTGGACAAAAGACATGTGATGGTCAGAGAGAGGTTGAGATAGGATTTGCAGACTCTTCGTGTCTGGTCTAGTTCACCCTTGGGGGGGTTAAGACATATGCCAGCTGACTTTGACTGGCTGTTAAAATACTTCCACTGAAGTTCAACTTTAACACAGCTATCCTTTAGATCAGTGGTCGTCAACCGGGGATCCGCGGCCCCAAGGGTTCCCCCAAAATTATTTGAAATGAAAAAAAATATATATACTATATAGGCCTATTTATATTTAGATAAATGATTTTGAGTAAACTTCAAGTATTAATAGGCAATAATAAGCTATGTTTTGAAAAACCGATTTCCGAAATGAATGATTCCCGGTAGTAATGATGCCAGAGCCCAACGTGATGTGTCTAACGTTAGACACCATTAATTAGAAAGCAAATAATTGACTACAACGTTAGGTTGTTATAAGAATGGATCGCTTTGTAACAATAACTAGGCCTCAAGCTTAAAATGCAACACCTAATCAATGATAATAATAGACCACTAATAATTATGTATCAATGTTTTATCAACCAGAAACTCAATAAGTTGAGTGTTAAATAGGTTAAAAGAGGTCAAGAAAAATATATTAGTGTATGGTAAGGCTTAAAATGCAACACTTTTCCATTTATTTCTTTGTTGTCTGGGGTTCCCTGTTCTGTTTTTCTATGGACCAAGGGTCTGAACTCTCTGTGTCCTCCCCTGCAGGTGGTGTATTTCGGAGACAGCATGCGGTCAGACATGTACCCAGCCAGCAGCTTTGGGAAGTGGGAGACGGTGATGGTCGTGGAGGAGATGGAGGGGGAGGGCGTCCCCAGGGCTAACCAGGCCCAGGCCGAGCCCACGGAGAAGAAGGGAAAGTTTGAGGTGAGTTCACTGGAGCATCTGTTTCCCCTTTTAGCAAGCCGTTCCCCCTCGCCTCAATGCTAGCTCCCCTCACAACTCACAACTCCTCACTCCCTAACCCAGACCCCCATACCTAACCCCACCCCCCTTTTTAAAGATCACTCCACTCGGTTTTAGGTCGAATTCTCCTTTTTTTTGGCCCTGCCCCTTTCCCCCTCAAAAGAGAGTGTTAAGGGGTATGAGTAAAATAAAATAAAACTAGCAGTAGCAGTAGTCACAGACAGTAGTGCATGCAAAATGTAATATTTCCTGTGCTTATTTGAGTCCATTTTTAGGCCTGGAGTTGATTCCAGGAGTGGTCAGTTCTCTACATGTCATTCCCCTCCTTTCAGCTCTGTCTCTCCAAAATATGTTGAGTGAAAAATGCCCAAAAATCCATTAAAAAAATAATTATGATTACATTTTGAACCTGAAAATTTGCACAATATGTAACTATTAGAGTAGCTAACAAACAAGATACATTTTTAAATGATGAAAGGAAATAGCTTAATAGAAAGAAATATGCTTGTATCTGCTATTGCTAGCTTGCAGATCAGCTCCATAAGTAGATGAAGCCGGATGAGAACATAACCCACACTGATAAAATCTTGATGTTTGTGAAAAAGATGACTTTCTGCTAATAAACCCTTTTTTCATTTGTCAGCATGGTCTCAAATCTCCATTCTGATGGTGAATACTAGTACTTCTGCAGCGGTCCAATCATAGGCATGCATTTAAACTGTGGGTAGATAGGCATACTAAGGCGCAGTACATTTGGCGATGGGTTTAAGCCCCTCATCTGTGTTGAATCAGGTCAGAGGTTTCTATTATACACGTCCTAACAAATACTTCCGGGAATCCTACTTAGTTTTTTGTTCCCTTTCAAATATTTTATTGAGTGATATAGTATAAGGTAAACCCTCAATGACAAAATGATAATTTTTTTTTTATCCTCTCTGAGAATTAGCCAATATTGCGCAAAGCACAAATGTATCATTTGTGTTCGTGAGGTGTGTAACCACATACTACTTAGAAACACCACATCCTGTTTTTTATGATGTATCAGATCTTTTCGATAAAATGTCTTGATGTTATCGCCGGGGGTGGGGGGGGGGTTTCTTTGGAAACAATGATTCATGCAGTAGTCAGAATAACCCACAGTGAGAGCTGCTTGGGGTTTGAAGTCTCACTGTATTCCCCCTGGGTGCTCGGGGGCAGAATTCCCATCTCCTTTTATCAGGTCTGCACATGTCTATATGATGAATCCTAACAAACACAGTTACATACTTTTACTCTGTGTGTGTGGACTGTCTCAACAGGCTCAGGGCATGAAGGCACCGTCTGCTGCGTCCGAGCAGTGGGGCTCCTACTTTGTGGATGCGTATGGAGGCGGAGGAGGAGACCAGGAGAGCCAGAAGCTGACCTGGTGCTGCCACTGCATCCACCAGTACAGCGCCATGGCCATCCCCAGTGTGGAGCACATAGCAGGTGTGTGTGGAAGGAGATCAAAATGTGTGGCCCTAATTACAGACAACGTTACAGTCGACCAAGATAAGAAAGGCCAGGTCCAAATAATAGCAATGGTCACAATCATAATAAACTCTAAAAATGCTCTTTACAACTTGAAGATCCAGTGTGTACAACACCAATTCCGAAAAAGTTGGGACGTTTTATAAAATGTGAATAAAACAGAATGTGATAATTTTCTAATCCTTTTTGACATGTATTCAATAAATAGCAGTACACATACAGTACATCATATACTGTTTCAACATCACCCTTTCCTGTCATGTGCTTTTGACCTCTGTGTACGAGACCAACAGCAGCTGCTCTCTTGAGTCCAACATCCTGATTGATTACTACCTGCTGTTTAGAACAGAGTGTGCCTTTCAACCGAGTGACGAATCATTACTGTTACATACAAACGGCCCTGCGCATACTATATAACTAGATATCTTGCAGTTGACTCTCCTGTCTCATTTGTTCCTATTTGTAGATCTCCCTCTGGATTACAAGTTCCCCAGGTTTTCTCCTGACAAGCCGTGCACCACGGGTTACTACCCCAGGCCCCCGGATTCTCTGCTGAAGAGGTGCCAGAGTCTGTCGTAAAAAATTTAAAAAAAGTCAAAATGTCCTCCCCTTACCCATCTGCCTCAGGAGAGGAAAGTGTCACCATCTTTAGCCTGTAGATTCCCACCTGACCACCGTCGCCACCATCACCATCTGTGGAACACAGGAAGCATTTACACTCCTCACCCATTCAGAGAAAACCATGTGAATGTAAGCCACAGTTATCTCTCTGTAATAACGCCTACATTTGAACGTTGTTTCGTGATTTAGTGTACTGTACACGTGGAAATATGACAGATTAAGTGTGTGTCTGCGTACAGTAAAAATAGAAATTGTAGTGTTTTTATTGTTTCTTGTGTGAAGGCCCCCTATTGTTTTCTATGGTAGTGTTTCAAAAATCCATATATTTTTTTTCTTTCTTCCTAAAATCAAGTGAACATTTTACCGTGTGGTTATCCCTATAGTGAATACCTCAAGAATGTGATCTACTGTCAGCTGTACCCATGTGGCCACAGTGCGTTTTGTCCCTAAAAGTCCTTGGGAATCATTGTGTCAGTCATTCTGTATAACACTGTTATTGTGAAGTCTTACTTTTTTATATAGTTTTACTGTATGCATTTTGGTAACCTTAACTTGAGGTTTAAGGTCTAATGTTTATTTCGTGACAGTGTTGTAGAGGGTGTTAATATTCAGGTCATTGTTGTTAAATAAGTGGCACAATGCTGTCCTTTGTGTTGGCTGTTTCAAGAAACACAACTTTGGAAAACACTTAATAATAATTATGATACTACGACTACTACTAATAATAATAATAATGGATGATTAAGACTATGCTAGATGTTCTCTGTATTATTTTTGGTGCAACAGTGACGTGCTCTTTGAGTGATTGTGTTAAAAAAGTGGACTACTTGTGCTTCATACATATGCTGTACCAGATTGAGATATGCGTAAACCGACTTCTGAATGGCTCTTTTGTCGGTGTGCATAGACAAGTTGTGCCATAATGTTAAAAGAACACTTAAGTTTTGGAGAAATCTGTGAGAGGCTGCTAGTTACTTAGCCTAGCTTAGCACAATGGCCTAACCCTCTGTTCAACATAGTCCAAATCTGAATTGATACTTTTTGATAGCAAGCTTGTCACAAAACTACCACGAGTTTCCTTTACCAAATTATATTCTGTCTAAATAACATCACTTTTTTGTAAAGTCTTAAGTGAAAATGAATGATGGATAACAAGTAGCCTTATAGGTTTTAAAAATCTGATCAAAGTCAGCCTACAGCTCTACTTGACCATTACTTTTCCACCCAGTGCCAAATGCAAAATGCTTCTATGTTACTTCTGAGTAACATGGTTTGCCATCATCTTTTCAGCACACAAAGCTAGTTTACTCCATTTTGTGTTAGTGAAAGGAACATTGACAGCCTAGTTTGCTAACGGATAGTAGTAGAACAGTGTCACTTTGCATTATAAAAACACTTAACAAGGTAGGCCTGACCCACGTAGGTTACCGCTGTGGTTGGTCCCAATTCTTAATTCAATGGATAGTTTTAGTTTGAACAAGTTTTACATTAAAAAAGAAAAGATACTAGGCCTACATGTAAATCAAAATAGTATGATGTTTTTTTGGGAAATACTTTTGACGGAGCCAGACTTTCAACTTGGCCAGCTGCTTTGTGCTAAGCTAGGCTAACCATCCATGGGCATATGTCTAGGTATGCTTACCACACAAAGACGATACTGGTTTCAATCTTCAAATGTGGCCCCTAGTCGGCCATTCAACAAGGATTTCCCAAACGTCGGAGTGTTCCTTTTAAGATGACCATCATCTCACAAATAGGGAACAGTTTGTCATTAAATGTAGCTGTTGTGCGGTGTGTGCAAGTGTTTAATGCATACAGCTGTTGTGATTGTAGGCCAACAATTTCATTCTTATTTGACATTGCCTTATGTTAGATTCATTTGTGGTCTTAAGTTCTCTCTTAAAACACAGGGAAAGTTCAATTCTGTGTTTCCAGTGTCGAAGTACTGTCAATGAAATAAAATGTTATACAATTTTATTATTTAAAGTTTTTTTCTCTTTTCTGGTTTACTTTTTCTAGCTTATGCAACTACAAACATTGCACTGTAGGCTACCCACTGAGGATACAGTCAAAATTGATACATGATGACCCGCAGTCATGACAACGGTTAATTTGCGTTAAGGGGGAGAGAAGCAAATGTTTATTTTTTACAGTTAAAGTCGGCTATGCATTTTATCAAATTTTCCCTTTTGTCTAAAACAGATCTAGAACCGCACATTGGACTTCTATTAATGCAGGAAGAAGCAGAGATCTTAAGAGGAACCGAACTCAGTGTAACAACATGTCATTGTTACATTTAGTTTCTATTTATTTTAGAGGAAAACAGCACTTTAATAACAGTTTGGCCTGGAACTTCTATCAGGAGGGGGAAATTATAGGCAAATGACCAAAACTGGGCTAGCTACAGTCTTACAAGGCCAAATTGTCAAAGCTAATGCTGGGGGGTTTTATGCATAGGCTACCATGGACCCATTAACCGAAGGGTGTTATGACGCATCTGTAACAGTCAGCCAAGAGACATTTTGCTCGAGCTATGAAGACGCAGACACCATGGCCAGACTGGAACGTCTTCTATTCACTAACCTACCTGTTAACCTAGCGGAGTGAGTGAGTGGGAGGGCGGCCACTTAATCCATTAGGTCTCCTTTAAGCCCGCCGCCCCTCCTCACTCTCTCCGCCAGCATGACGCTGCCTCCGTACTCGCACATTCTTTCCCTCCGCTCGCAAACTCTGCCTCGACCCTGAACACACAACTTTTCAATCATATTGATAACCCATAGACTACTGTAGAAGGAAACAGTGCGGGAAGATAATGGCTGTCGTGAAGACGGGAACTCGACGGGTATGTGAACGCCGCTTCTGACAGGTAATGTTCAAACGTTTCTTTCACCGCTTACTTAAAAAAAAAAAAGTATTTCGTGGTCGACAGGAACAAGGCTACTTTTGTCCGCGGATTTGGATTATCAATTCCATCGTTAAGTGATAGGCCTATTAGCAGCCTACTGTAAGAAACATCAATGTAATGTGTGTTGGAGGGTGGTATTCTAAAACTAGAAGAGCTGCAGTCGTGTGATGAAACTATTTGATACAGCTGAAAGACCCAAACGAGAAGAATGAGTTGGCAGCAGTTAGTTTGAGAAAGTGAATGTTGGCTCTAATTCATGGCGTTTAGCAGAGGACGCACGCATCAGTGTCTGCACAGGGATAGAAGGAAGGATGTCTTTATGTCAATCTGAAACCAACTTCATGTGACAGTGGAGCCCCGCTGGGAAGCATTCACTGAACTTGATGGGAAGGTATTGCAGATGTGGAATGTAAGTAGTTACATAGCATACTGTAGCATAGGTTGCCTACTACTACTGCAGGCCTACAGGTTTAAGGCACTTGTAGCCAACTTTACTTGAATATTTTCTTTTCATGCTACTTAATAGCCTACTACTATTCAGTGGAAAATATTGAACTTTTCAATGCATTTTCACCAATGCATGTAGGGGCCCTATCTGATAACTTAAGTTACTATATTTAGGCTACTTTATCAGATATAGTGTAGGTAGTTTATAGGCCAACTGTAGTCTACAACCACAGATGAGATGTTAGTCAGTTCATTGATAACTTGATTGACACAAATTAATTAGTGAATATTTTGATTAGGTATCTTTAATGGAAATAGGCCAAAAATGTCATTGTTCCAACTTTTCAAATCTGAGGATCTGATGCTTTTCATTATAAATGTTACCAAGCAAAACAATTAATCTGCTAAAGAAGACGAGAAAAAACTGAATACTTTCAGATCCTCCACCACTAAGGCAGGTTTCCATTACGTTTGGCTAAATGTTTATCACACTGAAGAATAGACCGAAAGCAAATATCACAGCAAAACTACAAGAAGTGTGACTGGGCTGCCAAATTGCATGATATATGACTCAATGTAGCATATGTTGAGTAATGTCTAACTGAGTAACACGCACGCACGCGCATACACACACACACAAACAAACACACTTAACATTACTCTGAGGTCATCCTGTGGTTTTCCCGGGAATAGGAGTCTTAATACTTTACAGTTAGAAACATTCACACGTCAGCTATTTCCCCTAGTAGAGACTCTGGTTTGTTTGAATAGGCTACACTCAATGCACTACGATCGGATAACTTTTACACATTAAAAAAAATACATTAACAATTAACAGGGCTTGGTGTTGGTATTGCCCTTATCAGTACTTTATTTTATTTTTAAATTACCGTATTCATATATGTTTAGGCCTATAGATGAATCAGATTGATACATCAATGCTTTAAAGGAGAGGTTTTGCCTGAATAAAATGCACTGACGTTTTTAAAGTTTTCTGATTTGGTAGTTGGTACTTGTATTGAGTTTTGACACTTGATTTCTGGCATTGTAAAGATGAATTTGACACTTTCTTTATGGATTAACCAACACGTATTTCTATTAAAAAAAAAAAAAAAAAAAAAAAGTCGATTAGAAAGGAAAGGAAGTAAGTCCTCACATTTGACCAGCTCGGAACCTGCACATATGTTTGGCATTTGTGTGTGCTACATTAGCAATACATTTTATTGTAGATAGATTGTTAATTTTTTGTGAAATGTCTGGGTATTAAAAATAAGTTGTCGTTTCAGCACTATTTTATGTACCGAAAGTATAACTAAATGTGAGACTGAATAAATGAAATATGATGTGGGCTAGTGGTCGATGGATATAGCTTTTTTAAGGGAAAATGCCAGTACACAGAGAGCAGGTCGGTCGATACCTGTTATATATTGACAATATCACTTTATTGTTTTGTAGTTTTCTTGCATTTGATAAAACAAAACAACATAATAATAATAACAAATGAATAATTAAATGAACATTAATTAAATAAATGTGGGGATTAAATGTGCATTTTCTATGTGACTTGTTCTTCCCTTGTGTTGGCTCTGTAAAAAAATGCCAAAAGGTTCTTCTGGTTTTCAGTCCAGCGGTCTGTTATTATTATAATAGAACAAAAAAAACAAGTTAAGTTGGGTTAAAACATTTTTTTTAAAGCGCTACCATTGCTCCACAGTAGCAACACTGAAGATGCTGACTGCATTGTCAGACATTATTGGTTTATTTTTTTAATTGGCCTTGTTAGCGCAAATATCGGCGGATACCAATTATCCCAAGATGGCAATAAATTAATCACCCAAGTGAGTGTGAGAATTCTACAGTGATGCTATGTTACATTAAATGTCTTCTGAGAGCACTTCAACATTCCTATTGAGTAGCACAGTCTGGACCTACTAAAAGTCCTTACCAAAATGTTTCCATAGAGTTTTGTGAAACATTTTCAATCAGTCTCATTCAGTTCCAACAGAGCCCTGACCCTGGTCCAGCTCTAGTCTGATAAATGAGTCCAGCGTAGTTTCCATGGTTTTGTCTTGACTAAAACATTGACCGTCCTCATGTTCAGCACAGAGGAATGTGACGCCTCATGAGCTCACATTTCCAAAATTGACTTGAGTAGAGGAGAAGCAGCATATTCTCTCCCTGTCTGTCAGACACAGCACACACAATGGTACATGCACACAGTACATGCACACACTGACACAATGGACTCCAGTCTAGACGCAAGTTTAAAACACCAGCAAAGCGTTTTCCACACCTGGCCTTTGCCAAGAAGAGCTCCGCTAAGGTCATGGAATGAACGGTCATGTTCAGAGCAGAGAGGGTTTGGTTTTGGGTTGGAGGTTGTTTCGAGTCGCCCAACGGGCACATTTCTAACCTCCAGGCCTGCTGCTCGTCTGGCCATCTGTGTGACAAGACAAGACATGCCCGACAATACATCTTGGGAAGTGAAGCGCTGATACAACCTCCAGATTTGGCTAATTCCTGCCTGGATATAATTAGCAAATATTTGAGCCATGTTAACCCAAGAACCCACAGGCATGAAAAAGCATTATTTGATTAAAGGATTGCCCAAGGAAAAGCACTTATTCAGTAGCGGAACACAGTAATATTGGTCAGATTTTAACATTTCTGAATGTCAGTGAATTCAGCCCAATAAGGCTTCAGCCTTTAAGTAAAAATAGCTCCAAAGTTAGCGCTTCTTTTTATTGGAACTTGCGCTTCTTTTCAGGGACATTGTGCAATAAATCCATACTGTTACTAGGGCTGGCCCGAATGCCATTTTTCAGGCTTCGAATATTTGTTGGTTTTTCCGAGCGAATATTCGAATATTCGTTCCAGAAAAACACACCATAAAAAAAAAATAAAAAAAAACGTTAATAATCCCTATACTCCCTGGAACCGATTTTGACAGTATCTGCATATTTTGTTGAAGATTTACGCGCTCGGAGGTGAAGTAATGGATGCGCTATGACACTTAGTGATGTAATATCCTCCTAAATGAGCAATACTACTACTACTACTACTACAATATTACTAACTTTTATATCCAAATATAAAATTATTTGATGACATTATATTGCAGTACTAGCTTCTTGCAAAAAAAAATGTTGAAAAAAAAATTATAAAAAAAAAACGAAGCTCCGAATACTAATTTAAGCTCCGAATACTAATTTTCCGAACGAGTATTCGAATATTCGAATAATTCCGGCCAGCCCTAACTGTTACATCGATTATTGATATTCTTTTTTGTCCTAGTTGATCTATTATCGATCGTTTACTGCTGTAGCTTGGATGCTAATGCGTATTAGCTTTCTCATGAGGCTCTGGAAGAGTATTTCGACCAATCAGAGGTTTGTTTATGTCTGTCCACCAATGGAGGGCTATTCTTATTGCCCAGTTGTTAATGGCTTGAATGTGCATTACAGGCTAGATGTCATACAGGGTTTATTTGACAATAAGTCCAGGCAGACTAAAAATGCTTGAAAATATCTGAAGGCTCAGAGGGTTAAGACAGAAGGTTTTAACGTACTATCTGGAAGAAATTAGAATTTGGAAGAAATGTAAACTATGTGTAAAGGTTGTAACAACCATGACCCCCTATATCATGGCTCGGTACTGGGTATTACTTCTTGACGGTGCTGCTCAATAATGGCCTCCATCAGTATGGTAAGCCTGCATCATCAGGACTACAGCTGTATCTAATTATTCAAGGAATGCTGGGCTTTTGTTAGAAAAATAGCTTGCGCAGAATCTGGGCCGGCTTTCTCAAATCCTTCTCTTCCCCCCTCTTCTCTCTCTCTCTCTCTCTCTCTCTCTCTCTCTCTCTCTCTCTCTCTCAGCTCCTTCAGCGATGCCACAGTGCCCTGTCTGATGAGACCATGAGGACCTACACCCGCGGGGCCCCCACAGTCTTCTTCCTAAGTGTGCTGTGGCCCCTGCTGGCCCCGGTGCTGCTGGCCCAGGAGGTAGACCCAAGCGGAGGGATCCCCTTCATGGGAGGGAACTACAATGGCCATCCCATGCTGTACTTCAGCCAGGGGGAGGTGGAGGAGCTGCAGTACGGGGCGTCGGGGACCCACATGGACATGGCCAAGAGGATCCGCGAGGCTGGAGAGACCATGCTGGAGCACCCAGAGGAGTACCTGCCCCCCTGGAGCCCCGCAGAGTACAGCGCCCGCTGGAACGAGGTGTACGGGAACAACCTGGGTGTGCTCTCCATCTTCTGCCTGCTCTACCCACACAGGGCCGGGGCCCTCGACCTGGCCAAGGACTACATGGAGAGGATGGCGGCTCAGCCTAGTTGGTACATTTTCTGTATTTTTTTTATATTATTTTTGTCTGTTGCATTTGACACAATCAGTATGTTTATGTGACGTTAGAGAAAGTTGATTTATTGTGTTAGTCTGACTGAAAAAAAAAAAAAAACTTGTTAACCGTTGGCCGCTCGTTATGTAATAGGTCAACCGGCAAAGGGTCAAATGCTAACAAGCTGAAAGTGGCTGAAAGAGGGGCTTATCGCCACCTATCATAGTCGAGTTGGACAAACTTTAGTCAATTACTTGATTCCCTTCCCTTGCTTGTATACTGGGACAAGGACAGTAGTCCAATTTGAAAATCCAAAAGAAAATACAGTGTTATTACAATGCCTAGGCTCTTTAAACTGGTATGTAAACAAAGGGTATATAAACAAAGGGGCCCACCTAGCTAGCAACATACCTGTTTACAGAGCCTAAGGTGTGTATTACATAACACTGGATTTTTTTACGGACTGGTAACGGATCGAGGTGATTTTCACTGATTTTCCATTCTCCAGAATTACTTACACCACCTTTAAGTGTGCATGTAAATGTACTGAATGAGATTTGAGGCCACAGTTTGCTTATTGTGAAGGAAATCAAACCCCTCTCCTTAAAGGATTTCCTTCCTTTTTTCAGTTTTTCTCTTGACAGAGAAAAACTAGAAATGCTTTTCCACCCCTAAAAATGCATCAACAGGGTACTAAAGGTGGAGTCAGTGATTTAAAATCTGTGAATATCTCCTCATAATCCGCTACCTGTCCGTACTATGTGTGCGCTGGAAATACACAGCTTAGGCTCTGTAAACTGGTATTTGAACAAAGGGTATGTGAAAAAAGGGGCAGACTGTAGCTAGCAACATGCCAGTTAACAGAGCCTAGGCGGTGTACTATCAACACTAGATTTACTTTTAGTGCACACACAGTACGCACAGGTATAGCAGATCATAAGGAGGTATTCACTGATTTTGACAAAGTGATTTTGACAACTATTGTCTCAAGAATGTTTGACTCCACCTTTAATATGAAATTCCTTCCCCCTCAGCATCATCTCATGTTACTCTGCTCAAGATGCATTGAGGTCCGATAAGTCTGTGGTCCAGGAAATATGTTTGGCAGCTGTTTGCTGAATGGGATCCCCCAAAGGAGGGAAATGAAATGTTCAGATGTGAGTGAGCTGAATAACACACTGCAGTTAGTGACCTGGGTTCAGGGTCCAGATGACTCCATTATGCTCTAACCAGGCTTCCATAGACCCCTTAGTAGTCTTTCACCGTCAGCCCTTCCCTGATGTATTTACATTCACTAGGCCTACTGCTTAAATTCTTTCAAACAGCACAACGTTTCCATCAAACTGATGCTTAGTGTGAGGGAATTGTGGGTCTTTAGTTGTAATATTAATGGTAAAGATTAATAGGTCATATACGCCTATCTTGTGTGTCTATATCTCAGACTCTAGGTCAGCCTTGTAGACTGTTAGGAGACACTTAGGTCAGCTAGATAAAGTCTCCTCTCCTTCTACTCCAGAATGTTATGGTTCACTGTGTTCAGTTCTGAACCAAAACATTGGTACGCTTGGTGCCCGAGCCGGGGAGGGGTTAGAGATAGCGCAATGTTAATACACAGCTCTAAGAATGAGTTTGTCAGAATTGAAGTGCAAGTCACGAGAGTTGCAGTCCGGTTCTCCATGGCCAAGTCTGTAATAAATATTGCTTCATAATTCATCCAAATCTCCTGAAATATTCTTCCACCTGAGTTGACCTCCAACCTTAACAGAACTTCCTTCACACTTAGGACCTGCACTTTTTCAGCTGTCAATCAATGCGTAGACGCCTTGAACCAATTAGAAGCCTCATCTGTTGCTCTAGCTGTCTAGCTCCGGTGCGCCATGACTACAGTTAACAAACCTAGGTTGCGTTCCGAATCGCATACTCTTTATTTTTTCTATTCTACATACTACATCCGACGATAAAAATAATCTAGTTAGGATGCAGTAGGCATACTTTTGGGACATACTTTACTCTCTTATTTTATCATAACATTGCGCCTTGATCTTGCCTCTTGCTTTTATATCCGTCGCATCCCCGTTTGTTTTCATATGGAGGCTTCGTCGATGTGACGTCACTTCACGTGCGCACTGGATTGTGGGTCAGAATCGCCCAAATAGGATGCAGTTTTCAACACTTACAATCTTGGCCGCATGAAGTAGGACATCCGGGTACTTCTAACCATCCTAAATCTGGCCACAAGAATCGGGACATCCTAAATCTTTTTTCTACATACTATATAGTAGAAAGTATGCGATTCGGAACGCAACCCAACTCCGTGTCACGGTGGCAGAGCAGCTGGTTTTAACGGTCAAAAATGTAATCGGGCAAAGGAAACTTGCTTGCTGCTTCAGCGTGCTGTTGCCGTGACGCAGAGTTGGCTTGTTTTAAGCCGCAAACTACATGGGTTAGCTCTCGTGAGCTAGCTGGCTAATAATGACATCTGTAGCCTACTCGGGGCTTCACCCCCGTGCTGTTATTGTTGGAGACAGCCAGCAAGGCTGCTTTTATGTAACTTTAAAACATGTCAAACTTGAAAATATTATTTGTGTTGAAGCTGGAGTTAAAGTATTACCAGACATTTGCTCATTAGTTAATTTTAACAGCTTTTTAAAATAAAGATGAGCAAATACTGCAGGAAAATTCAAGTCTTTCATTATTTTGATATAGGCTACTATCAATTGGAAAATGTAGGCTCTTTGGTTGATGCTGTCATTTTTATTTTGCGCTGACTGACTAAAGCCAGACTGGTGTGGTATTTTGCACCAGTTTTTGTATGGAAATTTAAGTTCCAAGCAAAAGATGAAAATAATCGAATGTGATTAAAGTTCAGTACGGTTATTGTAATCCATTGAATTTTAAGGAAAAATACTATATTGTGATATATATCCATATTGTGATATAATACCTATATTGTGATATAAGATTTGGTCCATATCGCCCAGCCCTACTGCAGGGTCAATTGACCCGGATCTAAATGCAGGGTGTAACCCTTCACATCGGACAGAAAAGCCAGATCGATGCGGGTCAATGCAGGTTTTCTGGTCAGTGGGATAGGGGTACAAATAACCTTTTTTTGGCTGAACTGTGGGACAAACCCGTCCCTCTTATAGCCGGTACACCCCCCCCCCCCTCCTCCAGAGAGAGAGAGAGAGATGGGGGGGGGGGTAAAAGCTTAATCCTTCTCATTTAGCCGCATGGCTATTGAGCTGGAGGAAGGGGATTTTCTGGCTGTGAGTAGACGCTGTGGTATTAGTGCAATTTGATCGACATTTTTCACAATCTCAGGGTGTGTGTGTGTGTGTGTGGAGGGCGGGGGGGCACAGTGCAGAGAGACCATTAGGCATGTGTGTTCAGGTCTGAAAAGCACACTGAGATTTTCTCTTTTTTTTTGGTCAGTGCAGCTGTGAGTGGCTTCAGGAACAAGTCAGCTGTGGTTTCCACCACCTTCAATTACGTCTCCAACAACTCCAGGCTCCATGTTCTGGTGGAGAGCTGGTGCTGCCTGCTGCCTTTACTTTGCTTCTTTAAAGTCTGTGCAAACATGCCGAAGTGAGACTTAAGGGGGCTTTCACACCTAATAGTCCGCACCAAGGTCTGAACCAAGGACTATTTTTTTAATCCCCTGTATGGATTTGATCCGAGTAGGTTTGGTTTCACATTGCAGTTTTGCCAGCGCACTAAAGAACTTTCCATGACATACCCACGTCTGTGTTCATCAACTACATGGGGTGCGTTCCCCTATACTGGACATTGATTGGTTTGTAGATGGTCGTGCAACCTAAGTCTGCGTTTCTATTCGGCGGTAGGCATGTAGCCTTCACCAGTTTGAATGAATGAATGAAGAAAAATTTAGACAGATTCATTTTCTGCAACGCTGTATAGTTCAGGTAGTCGCCCAGACAACGCACACCTCCCGCTTTGACTACAGTTGTATAAATGGTAAAAGTTGTATATAAAAAGATTTAAAAAAATATCCCGCCCCGAGCTGGGATCGAACCGCCAACTCTTGGATCGTTGGCCAACCCGCTCTACCACCTGAGCAACAGTCACCCTGATGTGAAAAGTGAATGTAAAAGGCCCCTTAGTTTGATTTGCCATTATCCAATACAGTATATAGTCCAACACTGACTGCATTCGCCTCACAAAGACCTTTACTTTTTTCCAAATGGGCAGATCTGGACATAAAGAAGCTTTTCAATCCATCTGGTGTTCGTTTGCACAAACCAGACAGGAAGTGATTTTCAATAAACCTCAGCTGCCGCTTAACATGTGGAAACCATGTATTACTAACATCTAAGATTGCAAAGGGGCGGAAACCCTTTCCATGGGAAGTTAAAGGTGAAGTAAGCGATTTATTTATGTAAATATAAGTGTTAAATCGCTCTTCATTCATACAGTGATCACTTATATATAGAGTGCGCATTTCATAAAGCCGATCACTCAGTCACCCGCTCTGCATGTAAACGTCAAATCATTTTTATAACACATTAGTGTCCAAGGTTTTTACAGAAAAGAATGTTGGATAAAAGCTTGCTGAACAGTGCCAGGAATTATTGTGGAAAGTTAAATTGATGTAAGTGCTTTAGTTGAGATTTTTGGTTCAGAGAATTGAAAAAGGAATGTTTAGATAATGGCTGTTAAAGATGGTTGTATAGGAGAAATATACAGGCCCAAACAGACAAAGTTTAGTCAAATAAACATATAAATGTTAAATGTACATTTTGGACCAGTAGTGGCTAAACTAGTTTAGAGTGAAAATACCCTGATATTAACTTATGATATTAATTCTGTCATAGTCTGTCCATAGAGAAGTCAAACTTAGAGAGCAAGCTGACAATAGATAAAGAGTTAGCAGTAAGATGAAAAGTAAATAAACATGATAAGTAAACATACATTGCTAAGAGTAGATGTCCTTTTGGACCCTAAATAGCCAAAGCTCAAAGCCAGACTGACAACAATGTACTGACCAATGCACAGAGTGTAAAGTGTGGTGTGTGGGACAGTAACATTGTTTTAAAGAGTGTATAAAGAAGAAAATTCTGGACATCAATGTAAGACTTGTGGGAATCGGTGCAAAGATGTCCCTGATTTGATTTCCCTCTTGAACCCTTGTCTTTTGGTCTACTTGTGTAAGACTCCAATTGGCCTCTAGAGACCTTTGATTTATACTAGTATGAAAGAATACATGCTATGGAAGCGAAATAGACAAACATTCTCACAGTTGACCGGTACTAACATTATCTCTTTGGCTGCAGTGTTGCTGACTTAAGTTGTGTTGGAAATAATGTTTTTGGGTTTCGTAAATTCACATCATCAAAATTAAAACCCAAGAAAGAATGTTTTTTGACATCTTCATGAGCTCCTTTGAAAGAGTGATGGCTTTGGTGCTGTGTTAGTTTGTGTATATGTCTCAGCCTGGGAGTTCAGCAGCACATCTGAAGCTCATTTCTCTTTAATTAAGCTCAAGCACAATTATCACAGAACACCTTTGACTCTTTTACGACTACGGACCCTTTGCACTTCTGAACTTCACAGAAGTCAGCATTTTTTTTTAGATCTTAGAGCCTGTTAACCATGAGATCGTTTGCTCACACTACACTAAATGTGTCTTTATAGCTCTATTTATTGGTAAGCCATGGTGCAGCTGGTGTAAAATGCTACTTAGCATCTGGATTTTTGCAGCGGTGTTGAGGATCATTTAAGGTGAGACATTGCATGCAAAACATTGTTTATTCAAGCATTGGGCAATTTAGAGATGTTAGTCTATTTTGCTTTCATAACATATCTTCTTTCATACAAGTATAAATCAAAGGTCCAAAATGTACATGCAGGTGTTATTTTTACTTAAACCTTTTATGTTTGCATCTATACAACCATCTTTAACGGCCATTAGATCCAGACCAACCAGAAATCTTCTAAAGCACTTACATCAACTGAACTTCCCATACCATTTCTTAACACTATTGTGAAGGTTATTACAGAAGGATTTGTTCGTACGTTGTTAATTGTCAGATTTATGAAACATTTTGTTCTTAATAACACGCTGAAAATGCATGTTTTCAAGACCTGTACATGTATTGATTTATAAAGTGTAAAAAAGGCTGTATCCAAAATCTGTTCAGTAAAAACTTTGGACACTTAATATGTTGTAAAAATGAATTAAAGGTTTTCACTCTGATTTGATCAAACATCTTATCATCACATTTTCAAAGAGATGGAAATGTATGCATAATTCATTAGATTTTGACAAAGTTGCATATTTATTAAAACATTTCAGATTTTTTTTTAATGTAAGTAATCAACTGGCAAAGTTCCATGATGAAATCCACAAGTCAACAATTTGATGCTATTCACCGGCTCTGTCTCACCTTGTCATTCACACCTGCTCAGCACTGAATCTTTCTTTTTCTTTTGTGTGATGCCAAGCCCCAACCTCAGCGATTTTTAGCAGCATCCAATAAGGAAGTGACCACAACTGTAGTAACCAGGAAGTGCCACTGGGGGCTGGGAGCAGAAGACAGCCATCTCTCATTGACTCCAATGTTAAACATGCCGTTTTCACAGCATTATTAAACCTATTTACAGCCTGGGCCACGAAACAATTTTAGTCTGTATGTTTAGGTCATATCTCCATGACAACACTGAGGGGGGTGAATTTTTTTGGCCCACGCTAGTTTTTATTCTTTTGGAGGTTAAAATGTATTGGCGCGATCTCTTGAGTGACAGCTCTCCGCCCGTTGTCCCTCACTTTGCCTCGGAGGTATACGTCAGCTATCTCCCTCCCCCTCACAAAATGGCGACGCGCACAAACCAGGATTATTGGATGCCGTGTGAATAACTGAGGTCAGCCCGGATGCTACATCCATATTATTTACTATCTATGTGTGATGCCTACAATCCCCACCATCTCTACCATCGTGTCCTTGAGCAAGAGACTTAACCCCAAACCGCTTGTGTGCTATGGCTGACCCTGCGCCCTGACCCCCTCCTAAGTGGAAAACTTGAGAGGGGTTATGCGAAAAGACCAATCTGAATGTGCTCTGTGCACAATTGACTAAACTGACTTACTTACTTAATTGTGTTGCTTGCTTGTGTGTTGCAGGCTGGTTAAAGACGCCCCCTGGGATGAGGTTCCTCTGGCTCACTCTCTGGTAGGCTTTGCCACGGCCTACGACTTCCTCTACGAGTATCTGAACCATGAGCAGCAGGAGCGCTTCCTCCAGACCATCGGCAACGCCTCACGCCTCATGTACGAGAAGTCCTACGTCAGGGGCTGGGGCTTCCAGTACCTCCACAACCACCAGCCCACCAACTGTGTGGCTCTGCTCACCGGCAGCCTGGTCTACATGACCCAAGGTATGTGAAGAACCTCTTCCATTAGGGGCACAGTCACACTAGACCCAGTTGCACCCCCGATGGCCTGTACTCACACTGCTCCTAAAGAACCGGGCCTAGGCAACATTGTTTCTTGCCGATACGTCACCACATCTATATATGTGTGCAGGTTTGGATATTTTGAGTGTATTTGTATCCGATTTTTAAAAAGAAAAATTGCAGCAAACATTCCACTTCGACATCAGACCAACCCGATCCGTATGCAAATTTTTTTAACTGTGTTGTGTGCATGGACGTATTGGGTCGCGTGGACAGTCTCATATAAACTGATGTCAGGATCGCTGTCTATGTGTGTGCTTGTGTCGGCTCATTAGCATCTCCTACACACAGTCCTCGTAAGCGCTCTTACTTTGTAGGCTAAATGGCAACTACCTGTCGCAGAAAATGAATAAACGGACTGCTTTTCGTTTCAGTTTTGTTTAGATTAGTTTGTCCCTTTTTGTCCCTGATAAAGAAAACACCTTGTATTTCATGTTTAATTTTGGTATTTTAAAACAAAAATCAAATAACCTCTCGTTTTTCAATATCGTTTTCTGAAATGAAAATCGAATTACCAAAATATATACTGACCACCATAGCACATCATTTCATTTGTGCCTTGTCAAACGTTTACTCACTTGAAGGCGGGTGTCTGTTGAAGTTTAAAACTATTGGATCTGCCCAGTGCCACTCTGGATCTGCCTTAGCCAATCGCATAACGTTTGGTCATGACTTATGTCATGTGCCGGCTTCTGACTACAATCAGCTGGCGCACAACCTCAACGTCATTGTTCTCAGCCACTCTCTCTGTTCGCTGATAGTATCGCCAACAAATTAGGCGGAGAAAAACATGCGAATATACCGCAGACCCAGACTGCCTACTGAAGAGAAATGAAAATTGAGCGGAAGTTGGTAGGTGGGCGGTGCCAGGTTAGGCCCTCTTATGTTCAAGGTAACAAGTATTCACAATTCATACAACAGGGTGCTCCTTCTGGGAGATTGAGATGGAGAGAGAGAGAGGTTGAATATAAAATCTAGTTGGTAGGGCTGCAATTAACCATTCCTTTTTTTATTGTGATTCTATATAGTAATATGGAATCACAATCACTTACAGTAAACCAGATGTTGAACCTTAGACATCCCTTAAAAAATGCATCAGTTACCTTTGGGTCTCTTGGTTCACATATTTTAAAGTTCCTTCTCTTAATTGATTATTTGCACAGTGAGATTTGCCCGACTCAGTTTTGCTTATGAGAGAATTTTTGACTTGAATTTCAGCCTGAGGTGACATGGCTGCACTTAAATCCAGATCAGCTTTGTTCCACACAACTCATTTTTCTCCTCTCAGTGAATCCCATGTGAGAGCCATGTGTTTCTCTCTGCCTTATATCCTACACTAAACGCAGACAAAGGGTCGTCACCAGGTGAATGCCTGCAGTGCGGCTTGCTTTGCTTATAGAGATATTTTGATTTCTGCTACAAAAAAAACAGTTCCCCATTTGAACTCACTGGCAGCGCAGGTTTACAGAGAATCGCTGTGGTCATAGTGGTTTGATTTGGAACTTTTCCTACAGCACTGTCTGTGTGAATGAATACTTAGCAGAGGTCTAGCCTCACTGCATTCTGTTTGGAGCCGAGGGAGGGACAGATTGGATTTGTTAAAGGAATGGTTAATTTTTTTAAATTTTTGGCTTCTTGTCTCACTCTCCGGCTCAAGAAAAGGAGACAAACTATTCCTGTAACTGTGTGTATTTGTGATATAGAAATAGGCTAAGGTTGCATGCTCATCCAGGTTAGCTTAGCTCAAACACTGGTAGTCAAGGGGAGCAGGTCAAAAGATAAACTTTACAACATCACTAAACGCTCCTCAGTGTTTCCCCTAGAATTTTTTTTAGGCCCGGTGGTAAGAGCTGATAAAGAGTGTACGCGCCCCGTGCGTACCAAATTTCTAGAAGAAATTGACCAAAACGAACCCCATTTGGGATGAGCCTCTTTTGACAGCCCGTTAAGAATGAGGGCATAGGGTTGTGTTTTCACATTCAGTACGTTTGTACATGTGGTGTTTCTCTCAGGATTTTTAGATCCTGCTGGGTGAGAATGGACCTTCTAGGGTGTCTGGGGGCATGCCCCTGCAGAAGAAAACCTTATCCTTTTAAAGTTAAATTCATCAATCTGGTGCACTTTGAGAGGCGAAATCTGATTAATTCTGTGCTCTGTAAACAACTGGCATATGTCCGGCCTATAACTATTTCCTGTAATAATTTGGAGACACAAGCCATGTAAACTATTGAAGAAAAACACGTGGATTTCAATAAAAAACAATTACACTAAGATCTAATATAGACAGGTCCTGTCTAGTACTCATTTCTGGAATAATCTGAATCACCTCACCTTGAAGCTAGCCTACTGAAACATTTCTTTATTTTTTTTATGCAAATAGCCTTGTTGAAAATAAATGAATTAACAAAGGCTACACATCATGATTAGCCTATCAACAAACGTGTGCATGCTGTTTTTTTCTGCGCTGTCTCTGCTGTTGATAGATTGGTTGTGTTGCCACGGCGAAATAGCGATTTTAACTTTCTAAGTTTTGTTCAGCACTTTTTCTTGTCCAACGTAACGTCTCTGTTATTGAGTCCTTAATATCTCCATGGAGCTGCCGCTGGTTTTATTTTCGCCACTAGTTCAACGTTTGCTTGCTAGTCATGCTTCTGCTCATTTGGCTTCCGTGTTTAACAAGTGCGCACCGAATGCACACACGCATCGCGCCGTGCGCAGACACACGTACGCTAACACCCAGATCAGCTGATGGGATGATCAAACGAGAGGTTGTAAAGACAGGCGCACACAAGGGGTAGACCGACAGTGCCGTGCAGACGCTCGCAAATTATTATTACGGAAGCTGTTGGCCTGGCGGGGGGTCCCGTTGGCCTGGTGGCCCGCCAGGCCTGTATAATGGTAGGGGAAACACTGCTCCTGTGTGCTTGTTGGGACTTGTTTATTTACCACGTTATGTTGAAGTCTATATTGTTTTACACTTTAATTCATGTTAGAATCAAATACATACGTGTCACTGTCACGGGCACTTCCTGGTTCCCTTCCAGTATGTATTTGAACAGTTTCAGTCGCCTTTTTTTGCCGGAGAGTGAGGCTGAAATGTTGAACTATTCCTTTAAAAAGCCTGCTTTAAAACAAATGATAGTTTCACACTTTGCAGAGGGCGGCAAAATAGCTTCTCAAAACATTTCTAACACGAGGTATATTATGCAGCGAAATATGAAAATAAACAGGGCCAACTTTAGCTGCTTCACAGCACTCAGGTGTCACGTGTAACGATGTGCAGAGGCCCGGCTCCATTCCATTATGGTATATACTTTACACACTATGTTTCACTCATTTCCTGTGCACTGGGGGGACATCACATCCAAATATCTTTCTGTCAAGATAGCTGTGAAGAAGTGGAAACATTCCAATAAGCAATTTTTGTATTAGCTTGTTGTCAAGACAAGGCAACAGAAATCCTTTAAGCCCATTGGTGGCATTTTGAACTGTGTTATTATTTTTCATTATATTCTGCCCTAAAATAACATACTCCTACAAGGGGAACAATTCATGTGCCACTCACTGAAATGAGAAATATGCATGCTGTCAGTCAGAGGCTCCTAACACTCACACTCTGTGGTTTAGATAAGCAGATAGGAAGGCAGCAGCTTACAGAAGGGCATTCCAGATACAGGTGTTTACAGGTCTGGACAGATCCAATAGCCTCAGTTTATCTATATTGAACCTCACCTGAGTGCACATCCTTTTCACTGGCCACACACACACACACACACACACACACACACACACACACACACACACACACACACACACACACACACACACACACACACACACACACAGGCGTCAGGCAGAAATATCACTTCCACCGTCCAGACCCAGCAGCCTGGATAACAGCATGGTAGATAGGGCTGCACAATTAATCGTAAAAATAAATCCTGATCTTGATCCATATATCTAGGCGATCTCATTTATAAATGATGACAACTGACTTGCTCATATTCCACTATGTATTAACATGCACGCTTCACCCAATCCCCCAACCACGACTGGGTTCTAGGTTTTATTTATTTTAATTATTTATACTAAAGCTGTAAGGTAGCTACATTCTATTTTGGTATGTTTATGAGCATTTAAGTGTTGACTTCAGTTATTATTCTATGTAAGAAGAGACTTAAGTACTCAAATGTTATGTGTGTCTTAGAGTGCAATACATGTTTCGTTTGAAAAAAAGTTAAAAAAGAAAACATCATAGATCAATCACAGATTAGATCATCTCAATTCTGAAGGAGAAAATTCCTGGTTCACATTTTAGCAAGAATGGTGCAGCCCTAATGGGAGACGGACAGCAGCACTGTGCCCTCTCTATGGGGAAACACATCTGAAACTAGAGCGCATCCATTCTCCACATACAAGTGTTGTAGTGTGTCTGCCATGTGTTTTTCCTTTAAGTCTGGTTTAGTGATGCTTCTCTTTTGTTGTTTCCGTCTTTTGGTATTCCAGTAGCGGTGACAACTGTGGTGTAATTGTATAGTCAGTAGGCCTAACTGTGTCAGCAGTTTTCTTGGGTTAGGGAATGATGAATTTGGAGTTCCAGTACATGGAAATTATTTTTCTTATTTCAGTCATGGTGACTGTGTTTACTCCTGTTAACTAGCCAGTTTTGCTGCCAGGCTGCTGATGTTTCTTCCATATGAAAAGGCATTTTTTTCACCCCTGCAGTTTGTTTGCCTGGTCCTTATCAGTGAGCAGTGTCTACCAACACTGCCTTTTGCTTTTAGTTTGGTTTGAAAATGAGGCTGTTGCAGGGTCATTTGACCCAGGACTGAATGTCGATTGCATGCTTTCACACTGCAGACAAAAGCCGGATGTTAGCGGGTTTAAGCGGGTTTATTTGCCAGTGTGAAAGGAGCTCATATGAAGTTCTTGTATCATTTATCAGCAGCTGGCTATAGTGACTCTGCTGAAACCTACAGAGGAGGATCACTAAATATGCAGTTTGCATCAGCATGTATGGCTCATATATACATATAGCATATAGTATAATGGGGTTGGTGGAGACCAAAACAGGGCAATAAAAGAGTAGATGTGTGAATAGGAAGCTGTTTGTTGGTATGGAGGACTACATTTGCTTCAGCTACACGGTTACTTTGCTGCAGACAGGAGTCCTAGATGTACGAGTTCATTTAGTAAATGTGTCTTGATGTAAATGAATTGTAACTTTGTCTTTGCTACTGTAATGTGGCTGTAGCTTGATGAATGAAGGAAGCTTGTAGCTTAACCAGCTAATGTTTCCGTTTCCGAGTAGGTTCCCACACACACACGTTCTCTGATGTTGCCTCCAAGCGGCCAACATTATTAATGCAATAATTCCTCAGGCTTTAGTAGTCAAAGACAGGGGAAAGAGACTGAAGAGTCTTAAAGCCCACATATTATGCACTTTGCTGTCAATTTTATATGGTCTAAGCTAAGTAGTCCCTAATACTTATTTTTTTAAATGTTTGCTGAAAAACCCGTTCAGATCATTTATTGTAGCAAGCCTCTATACCCTGATGTTTCTCTGGTCTCCGGATGACCTATATTGGTGTCGGCATTCTGCGATCTGGCTGGCCCCACCCACCTCTCTGCCGGGCCCTCCCACCGTCTCTGCCGTGCTTACGTGATACTAGAGAGACACTGCGTGACTGCGAACACAGTGTTTACCCGGAGCGAAGCCATACTTTGACATAACAGTTTGACATGACCTGACATGATTAAAACCAGTGAAAACAGTAGCTTCAAAGTTTGATTTCTACAGGAATAACTTCCCACCCTTTGTGGTGTTAAACAAGGCATTATTAAACTCCAATGGGAAAGCTCAGTTAGTGTAATAGAAGCAAACGTTGGGTGCTACATCCGAAGCTACATGTGCGCTAACGGCTAAAAGTAACACTCAGACGATTTAAAACCAGTGAAAACAGTAGCCTCACATTTGGTTTCTTCAGGAATAACTTCCCACCCTGTGTGGTGTTAAAAACAAGGCATTATTAAACTCCAATGGGAAAGCTCAGTTAGTGTAATAGAAGCAAACGTTGGGTGCTACATCCGAAGCTACATGTGCGCTAACGGCTAAAAGTAACACTCAGACGATTTAAAACCAGTGAAAACAGTAGCCTCACATTTGGTTTCTACAGGAATAACTTCCCACCCTTTGTGGTGTTAAAAACGAGGCATTATTAAACTGCAGTGGGAAAGCCAAGTTAGTGGAATAGAAGCAAACGTTGGGTGCTACTCCCGAAGCTACATGCTACACTAGGTAAATAACAGGCAAACAACCATTGAGGAGATTCCTTTTAGTTTTACCGATGAAATTACTACACAAGTAGTTCCCCAAGCTTTGTCTCGTTATAAACTCTCGTTATAGCGGGGAAAACAACATGGCTGTCGCTCGGAACATTTTCCAGAGGATCTCGGGCCGTGGACCAATAAGAAATGGGGGGGAGGGGAGTTATCATAGAACACTGCACGTGGAAATTTCTGGTTACTAATGTGGGGGGAGGGGGGGAGCATGGACATATAAAGAAAATATGGGGATGTGGCTGTGCCGACTGTGACGTAATAGTCGGCGAGAATTCTGACTGGAGTATATTGGGGGGGAGGGATGGGGGTTTCAGAAAGGGGGAGAGTGAGAAAAGGAGAGATTGTTATTTTTTTTAATATTTTGGCAGTCTCTAGGCACACCGTGGACCCATGGATATGTTAGAACACATTTAAAAAGTGCATTTAGCATAATATGTGACCTTTAATGACGTGTGTGCGCTGGTGAAGCTCTGTTTTTTTTGTAAATCTTGTCTGTATGTGTTCCTGTGTTTGACTGTAAATGCCTGCTCTGTGTGGGTTGGGCGGTCCCCATGCCCAAACCAAACAGTGTTGGGGACGAGTCAGTGGTTGACGGGCCAGGGATTCCTCTCCGTGGACTGTGGCTGGAGTGTTATACGCGGTGGCTTGTTCTCATAGTAAACTCTATGTGTGGGATTAAGTGTGTGAGAGAGAGAGTATACATGGTTTAGTGTGCCATAGTGGTGTCATGCTTTCCATAGCCACAGCTAAATGCCGTGTGGGGAAGGTTTCTTAAGGTAACACACTGAGATGACATTGTTTGCTGTAACGCTGTTTTACATTTCATTTCCGTGACTTACATAACTCGCACATCCACAAACACTCATATACTGTGGTCACTGTGAACATATTCTCAAAAAGCTAAGCACCGTTATGGTCCCTGCCTGCTTACAAAGAGGATTACGGCTAGGTATGCTGTGTAATATTTGTCTGAAGCTTTTCCATTTGTCATGATGCAGCATTCTATGCCAGACAGTGTACTTTTGACAGGAGAAGCTCTCTTTATCAGATTATATTAATTAATATAGAGGCACATAATGTATTTCTCAACCCGTTAAAAAACTGTTTGATTTTTCCTTTAAAATATTGATTTTTGAAACTGGAAACTAATAGCGATTGCAGGCACTCTCACTTGTGCTGTTAAACTAATAGATCTGACTGTATTTCATATCAAACTGACAAAGATGACTAGACTGACTGCATATAACGTATTTACCACTTTTTAGCAGAACAACATTACACATAAACTAAAAACAAGTCATTTTTTTGATAATATAAACTGACTTGACAATCAACATTAACCGAATTGAAGGACATAGCATGTTAGATAAGCTAGCATACTGTCATGTGGTCTCTCAGAAACCCACCCGCAAAAATTACATTTGTGCGAACGTACTCAAGTCACATTCCGGCCAGAAATATTACGGAGGGGTTGAGTTTCACAGATAATTTACATACAAACGAATGGACTGGTGGTTGACTCGCCATACAGATGTCTGAGGAAATGAGGCATCTTGCACAGCCCTAATGTGGAGTATGCATTATGATATATGGGCAAAACTGAACAAAAACACACTAGACATCTGCCTCAGACTGTTTTTAAAGACATTTTAAAAACATCTTCACTTTGTGTGTTGCAGGTTACCTTCAGGAGGCCTACCTGTGGACCAAGCAGGTGCTGTCTATCATGGAGAAGTCTATGGTCCTTCTGCAGGATGTGACGGACGGCTCTCTGTATGAAGGCGTGGCCTATGGGACATACACCACCCGCTCCCTCTTCCAGTACATGTTCCTGGTGCAGAGACACTTTGCCATCGGACACTTCGACCACCCATGGCTCCTCAAACACTTTGCCTTCCTCTACAGGACCATCCTGCCCGGTAACTCTCACTCCAACTCTTTAACTCTTTTACTTTGAGTAAAGCTATGAAAGCTATGAAATGGATGGACTGCAATGGATATGGTCAGGCAGCCATTAGCCAGTGGTTCCAGAAAGTATTGAGATCATTTACTTAATGACAATAGTACTCAAAGGAAAAAACGCAACTCTTAAATGTTAAATTGTATCATTGAATCATGACTCATCATTAATGGTAAAGCAGAATTTATAGCTGGATGAGGTGGATTTGTATAGGACTGAAACTAATGTTTTTTTTTATAGATAAATCTAATTATTTTTTATTCATACATTTTTTGGTTTGTCAAATGTTTTAAAGATATGCAGAAAATCCTCACATTTCAGAAGCTTGAACCATGATTTTCTGTGTATATTTGCATAAAAATGACTCCAACAATCCAAATAGTCAATAGCCAATTGATTTCCTGTCAAGTGACCGTTCAATGAATCAACTAATGTTTTAGCTGTGCTAGCATGAACTTTTGGAATGTTTAATTAAGATTGTTTTATTTAATGTTTTTATTTTAAATAATTGTATATGTGTTTTTTGTGAAACATCTTAATTTGTAAAGGAACTAGAAGCTAATTTTGTCAAGCTGTGGTGGAGAAAACAGTACAGATTTCCCTCTGAAGTGTAGTGGAGTAAAAGTATAAAGGCAAGGCAGGTTATATCTATTGCATAAGTCTGACACAAGGCCATTCAAAGTGCTTTACAGGGGCATACATAGTTTGGGGCGACTGTGGCTCAGTTGGTAGAGCGGGTCGGTCGATGATCAAAGGGTTTGAGTTTCGATCCCTGAAAGAAATATTTCTTTATATTTCCATTAGGGCTGTCAAAATTATCGCGTTAACGCGGGGTGATTAATTTCTTGAATTAACACGTACATTTTTTTATCGCAATTAACGCATGTGCAGAATGATCCGCCCCGTGCATCCCACCGGCTCTGTACTACAGTCACTCTAAGTTGTGGCTGACCCAGGATCAGTAGCTGCGCGCAGCCAAACATAACAGCATGCTAGCCCATGCCGTGTTTTAAACTGCTAACGGTCACGTCTGTGTCGGGGGCATAGATAGTATATAAAATCAACTGCCGCAGGTGACAGTTGATGTCGGGAGCAACAGGAGGAGAAACATTGTCCGCTCTGTTCAGAGCCCGCGAGGACACAAACGTCTGCAGTTTTCAGAGGTGTGTGTGAGTAGACATCAACATAACGTCAGCTTCCTGGTACAAATGAACAGTCCCTACGACGTGGTCGCGCGTACACACACACACACACACACACACACACACACACACACACACACACACACACACACCGCGGACTGTAATCAAGTTGTATTCAAGAATGCACAACCTATAGATTACACAAAGTAAATGCCATTATATAGCCTATATTTGCCCAAAGACATAGTAAAGAGACAGACCAATTGAATTATGGTGTGGTAGGTATATATTTTAGTTTGATTTAAATTTATTTTCAGTATTAAAACTATCGTTTGGATTTCTAATTGTAGGCCTACATATCTACCTTCTGTCCTTTATCTTTCCGTTCATACAACAATATACAGAGAAAATTAGAATTTTCATATTTCGAATGGTAAAATTAATCGTGATTAATCCACATAATCCTGTGATTAATCTGATTAAAAATGTTAATCGTTTGACAGCCCTAATTTCCATATTTGAACCCCACCGGTTAAAAACAGCAATGCAAACGGAAATGATGTACGTGTTGATTTACATACAGAGCGGGTAAATGGAATCGGATCACAGCTGGACAAAGAAGTCGCATGTGTTACTGCTAGGTGGGAACACAGACTGAGCAGTCCACTTCTGATCAGATCACTAAAACCACATCAATAATCCCAGGTGGAAACAGAGCCTAAGTGTTTACTTAGCTATAAATGACCCACACATCCAGCCAGGCCTTACTACAATGCTCTATCCCCAAAAGGGGGAACATTTTAGACTAGCCTGAGGCTGCTGATATGGGGTATGCATGCGTGAAGTCATTACCTTTCTGGATGCCTTTCAAACTGAGCTGAGACCTGCGGGGATCTGTGGCTATCTTGGAAGTCTAGTCTGAAGGGGGAGGGCAGTGTTGGGAGAAGGGGCCCCCATAGGTCACAATGGACATCTCACAGCCACCTGCCAACACTCACTGTATTGTGGCTGAAGCAGCAAGTCTCATTACATCATCCAACACAGGAGAGCCTCAACAATACACACTGTCTCCTTCCACACTCCCCCAGACTGGAAGACAAGGCCAGATTATCCTGAACTGCCCCCCTTTAGAAAACCAGAATGATCGCTGGCTCTCACACCCTCTGTCTGCAGACAGTTGACAGAAAGCAAATTGGGAATCATAGGGTTAGTAACATTAGAAAAAAGTGGCCTTTTCATAGGAACGTTGTGTGCTCATGTTTGCCAGACATATTCCAGTCCAAACTAGTTAATCAACTTAAATGTTTTGAACTGTTATTACATGTAACTGACGAAGTTGAAGCTGAAGCACAGAGAGAAGTTAAGAGGTGGCACTTGGGATCCTAGTGGTCAAAGAGTCAGCCTGAAGTGTAGGCACAGTCAAGCGCTGAGATGTCAGTTGTGTGTAAGTGTGTGTGAACAAAGGAGCTATCAGTGGAAGTGCTGAAGGAAGTGGCAGGTCAAGTGTCTGTGGAAGTGGATGCAGTGAATAGAGGTTATATGGGTGCTGTACGTGTTAACACACAGTTGACAGGAAACACATTTTAAAACATGTTGCTAGCAAACATTGCTCCTTTTGTCTTGGTCATTTCACATAATCCATGTGTACTAGTGGAATAGTTTTACCCACTGTATGTTTTGGTAATAATACATAACTGAAAGTCAATGTCTACCCATGTTCCTATGCAAGGAAAGTGTTTTCAATTGACAGTGTGGTGTTTCCTGCTATTTTTGTTGATGTCCTGTGATTGCCTGGGATTAGATACTGTAGGTACTAGATTGCAAGGTTTCCCTCACATAATTACAGACAACAAAACAGTGTGAATAATTTGCGCTTAATTGGGACTGAGGTTCGTATAGACCAAATATGCTGTACTGAGCTGTGTTTGACAGTCTGAATGAATTTACAAGGAAATCACATATTGTTTGAAGGGATATTTCTGCCTGACGCCTGTGTGTGTGTGTGTGTGTGTGTGTGTGTGTGTGTGTGTGTGTGTGTGTGTGTTTTCACTGTCTCTCCAGGGTTCCAGCGGTCCGTAGCCATTGCAGATTCCAACTACAACTGGTTCTACGGGCCGGAGAGCCAGCTGGTCTTCTTGGACCGCTACGTGTTGCGTAACGGCAGTGGAAACTGGCTGGCAGAGCTGATTCATCAGAACAGGGTGCTGGAAGGGCCAGGCCAGTCTGGGAAAGGCCAGCGCTGGTGCACTCTCCACACAGAGTTCATCTGGTGAGCTGCACAATTTGGTTTCAGAACATTTCAATGAAAAATGTCTGACTGCAGTTGTTTTCTGTTAACACCTATAAAGGTGAAATACAACCCAAAACCATTGTATTTATTGGTAAAGTATCTTGGATTTGTTTTTCATTCCTCTCATTTTAGGCTGTATTTCTTATATGGTGACTTTGCTATATGACTTGCCATAATCAAGCTACTGTATTTGAGTCTAGGGGCTACACATAATAATTACTTGTATGCTTAGTGAACTGAATAGAGATCATTATTTTTTAGATTATTCTATGAATATAGACTAATAATGAGAAATACCAAGCACAGTTTCCCAGAGCCAAAGGGGTTATATTCTGACCAGCTTTTTTGTCTGATGCACAGTCACAATCCAAATGGTCTTAAATTGATGATATGAATCAGAGAATAAGCAGCCAATGTTTGGCATTTTCTTTGAATGTACTTGAATAACTGTCTGTCTACTTGACTGATTGTTTAGGCTTTAATAAAATCTAATAATAGAAAACATCCTTTTGCGAAATACGCTGATGCTTTCCTGCCAGTAGTTAAATGAGAGGAATGATCAATCAATCTCTTAAATGTACATTTTAAGTCAGAGACTGCAGGCAATTAGCATTGGTGTGTAATATTGATCTTGATTTGTTCATATTGATCCTAACTATCCCTTGAAAGCAGCAAGGCCACAGCTGTTCTCTTGGGGTTGTCAAGAGGCATTCTGAGAAAAACATAGGGAATCACAGTAAGCTCTGGAATACCTTTAAACTGATGAGCCTTTCCAGTTGTGGTGGCTTTTTATTTGTCCAGTCCATATCGTTATATTAACCCATCGGATATCTGTCCTCTTTGTTGTATTCAACAGGTATGACCCCAACCTGTTTCCCAAGCCTCCCTCTGACTTTGGAACGTCCCAGCTGCACTACTTTGAGGACTGGGGCGTGGTGACGTATGGCAGCGCTCTACCTGCAGACACAAACCACACCTTCCTCTCCTTCAAGTCGGGGAAGCTTGGCGGACGCGCCATCTTCGACATCGTTCACAGGAACAAGTACAAAGAGTGGATCAAAGGCTGGAGGAACTTTAACGCCGGCCACGAGCACCCGGATCAGAACACTTTCACCTTTGCGCCCAACGGTGTCCCGTTCATCACCGAGGCTCTGTACGGACCCAAGTACACTCTGTTGAACAACGCTGTGCTGTTTGGCTCGGACGGGTCGGGGAGTTGCTTTAAGCCTTGGACCGGACAGGTCACCGAAGCCTGCGATTCCAAGTGGCTCAAGTACAAGGTGGGGCCGGCGGCGGACGCCCAGGGCAGAGTGGAAGCTGCTATGGAGAGACAGGGGATGGTCTTCATCCGTGGCGAGGGACGTTCTGCTTACAATCAAGAACTAATGATCAAGAGCTTCCAGAGAAACATTCTCCTTCTCCAGCCACAGCTCCTGCTCCTCGTGGACCACATCCACCTGGATCCAGACAGCCCAACCAGGGCCATGAGTGCCTTCTTTCACAATACTGAACTTCCATTCCAGGCTACTCAGATAGATGGTGTTCACGGAGCGTTTGTCTCCCACGGCTTAGACAAGTATAAGATGTTTTGGATGGACGACACAGGCTACAGTAGCAGAGGAGTGGTAGGTTACTGGAATTACCCTCGAGGCTACCCGTACAACGGCTCCAACTATGTGAACGTCACCATGCCTTTGAGGTACCCTCACACCAGGGTGGCCTACATTTTCTTTGGACCGGGTGTGGACGTGCAAAGCTTCAGCCTGCGCGGCGACGACCAGAGAGTGGACATCTACTTGGCGACCAAGGATCACACCTACACCATCTACCTGCTGACCGGAGAGGTGACCAGTAAGCCTCTGTTTGCCATGGTGCTGCTGGATCGTAAGAAGATCGTTTTTGAGAAGGACCCGTCGGCCGCGGAGGACAGCTCGCCTGAAGAAGTAGAGGAGTATGTCAACGTGATGGAGGACAACCTCCAGCACGTCAAGCCCGTCTTCCAGCAGATGGAGAGACACATCCTGGGACGGGTTCTCAACAACGCTAGCTTCCGTAAGACCGCAGAGAGACTCCTCCAGTTCTCTGACAAGAAGAAAACTGATGATGTCATCGAGAAGATGTTCGCCATGTCTAAGAAACAGGGCAAGGGTAAAGGGGGCAGGAAAGTGAACCTTGGGGAGAAGCTTTCCGAGAGCCTGCCTGATATTTTTGCACAGATTGAGGTCAGTGAGAAGAAGGCCAGACAAAGGACTTCAAAGCGAACCTATGACGAAAGTCCCGAGGAGGGAGATGCAGACTCCAAGGCCTTTATGGATTACACAGGCGGCCACAAAAACAGAAAGGGCGCCTTCGTCAAGGGCCGCAAATTCAAGGAAGTTCACATGGTGGCCACTGCAGGGAGTGAGGGTCTGTCCGGCACGGCCTCCTACATCAGACTCTTTCTCCTCCTGAACACTGCCACATTCTTCCTGCTGCTGGCCGTGTTGCTGACGCGCTTCCAGAGAGGCCGAAGTCTTCACACTCAGAGATGTTTCTACACCATCCTCCTGATCGACTGCTTCATCCTACTGTACCTCTACTCCTCATGCTCACACACACAGTGTTAACACCGTGACACAGAGAAGGCTCGTCCAACTACAGATCCAACCGTCTGTTCATGGTGAACTAAATGCTCAGCCCACCACCTCAGTCTGAGCCACTTTTTACTTCAGATTAGCAGGGCCTCATTTACAATGACACCTCAGGGCGCTTACACACCTGACAGTCCGCTTGTAGTTTACTTCTTTGGTTCACACCAGATTCGAGAACGATACATTGGTTTGTTTATCAATAGGATTGGTTCTATTTCACACCTGTTGTTTCCTCTGGTCTGAATTAGTTGGTGAAGAACCAAATTGCAGCGGCATAAGCCACATGAGAACAATCTCTTTACTCATTGGTCAAATGTGTTAATGCAAAGCGTAGCTGGCTAAGGGAGATTGTTACTCAGTGTTTCCTGCATTTGGGTCGGACTCAGTTCGCTCATGTTCTCACCACAAATGGACCACACCAGAGTTTGTTTGGAAACATACCAAGACCACCACTTTTTGATTACTGTGTTTTCACCTGAACAAATGAACCGCAGCAAAGGAGGAAATAATACCCTGAGTTTGTTTCAATCGAACCAAACACAGCAGGTGTGAAAGTGCCCTGAGAGTTTGACATAGCCAGATTTTTTTTTTACAAGTCATGATATTTCAAGAATGAAGTAAATGTATTAGACAAAAGTTTAAATGTTATGAGGTTAAGTCATTATCATACAGGAAAAAGTCACAATCATTCAGGAAAGTCATACGAGATGCTTATATAAATCTTATTTTTTACATATCTTCATGGTCTGTCTGCAAGTACTGTTCTTGCAAAAGTACCATCTTCTCTTTATAGTATGACTTTCTCTTGTAATATTCTGACTTTTCCTTGAAATTAGAATTGTATACTTTAATAGTTTGACTCTTATTTTCACAATATTATGATTATATTATTTAATATTTAATAATGACTTTCTAGAAATGACGATGTCACGCCCTTATATTATGACTTGTTAAAGGTCACATATGCTAATTTTGAGGTTAAAAATTGTAATTTGGGTTTCTACTAGAAACTGTTCTCGTGGTGTAGTGTCGCAAAAATCTCCTCTTTTCAGCCTCTGTCTGAAACGCACTGTTTTAGAGCCTGTCTCTTTAAGCCACTCCTTTCAAAAAGCCCAGTCTGCTCTGATTGGCCCAGAATTGAACTGCTAGTTTGAACCTAACTGCCAGTTAGATTCAGGGGGATCTATGGGTGTGCTTATCACAGGTGGAGGAAGTGCTAAGTCAGGTTGGTAATGAGGGGGCGTGGCATCAATCCTACTTTGATTCTTCAACACAGGTTTTCATAAAGGTGGAGATGGAGAAAAAGAGAGCGGGTTGTTATTTAACATACTTTGGGAGTCTGTTATCACACTGGGGACCCATATTTATGGTGGAAAACCATGAAACAGTGCATTTTTGCATAATAGGTTACCTTGAAGTAAATTGTATTCATGAAGCCTAAAAATCAAGAATGTTATCATCTCTGAACTTTTCATGTATTTGAACTTTTAATCTCATAATGTTTTTACCTTTATCTAGAGATTAAGAGGTTATTCTCGAAACATTGTGCCCACCTCCCCCCCATGTGTGACTTTATTCTTGAAATGTCCGATTTGTCAATGTCAGTGGCCCTAATACTCATACAATTTACCTAATGGGTGTTCAGGGGAAACAGCTGATTCCAAATAGGAATTGATGAATTGCCAAGATGAAACCTCTGATGTAATAAGCTTCTGTGGAGCTTTAGAAACCAAGTCTGTAGGAAGTCTAGAAGTGTACAGAGGGCCTGCCTGATCTCAAGGTTCACCACTATGATACAGTTGCCTCACCTGTACTTGAGATTTTGTCCTGTCTACCTAGTTCATAGAAATGCATCTAAATGTATATATGTGAAAGCAAGATATATTTTTATGGTCTCTTTTTTACCAGTTGTAAATAAAATTACTACATGCATAGGTGTGCATCTTTTGTGTGTTGTGTCAAGTGAATGTGTGCACTGCAAAAAATAACAGAGCTCAGAACACTGCAAGCCAAAGCCAACGAATATGAACAAGATCTTCACTTTAACGGTTCCTTCATTTAGCTTAAACTTTACTACAGGCAAGCATTGGATGATTTACATCACACTATAACTGGTATTTGTAAGCATGTGGACGTTTATGTATTTGTCTGACAAATGTGTTGACGTACCTTTTTTATCAGTGGACATTCTGACACATGACAGTGAGAAAAACAACAGGTGTAATAAATAAAATAAATTATGGCTGAATTGCATTTAGCTGCTTCAGTCTCAGGTTCCTGGTATTGTACATAATGTCAACAGTGCCATTGTAAATGTCATCATTGCTTCAGAAGATGTGCTTTAGAAGTTGAGAGTTTTGGTTCAGGGTATTGAGAGAAAAAAAACAAATGTTGAGATAATGTCCGTTAAAGATCGTTGTAGCCTATAGGAGAAATATACAGACACAAACCCTAAATGTACATTTTGGACCTTTGTTTATAATAGTATGCAAGGAGACATGGTATGGAACAAAATTCACCAGAATCTTAAGAATTGACCAGTGCTGGAAGAAAAACTGTTTGTTTTGCTTGTAGTGATTGGCCTTCAATCTCCCTTTGCTAAGTCTTAATAGCCAAAGCTGTGTGAGTGAGGTAGCCTAGCCCTGCTGACTTGCTAAGCTCTGATGTAACTGAGAAGCATCGTTGGCTGAGGACCTCATGGCCTTCTGTTGACTCTGTCTCTCTCACAGCTAGCCCCCGACAGCCAACAACAGCGAGTGAGAGAAATGAAAAGAATATATTTCCATTCCTCTCAACCCCAAAAATGCTGTGGGTTTGTTTTGTTCTGATGCAGCAAATAATCACTTCCAGATGTTGCTGCTGCTCCACATGTCTGGCCCTGATCTAAAGACTGACCCATGTTAGTCCGGCCTGCCCACTGGATGCAAGCAATGACTAATTTATAAGCTTCGTCTAGCTAACGGAATTAAACCTCACTGTGAAAGACAGGCCGAGCCTCAGCTCCTATTATTTGAAACAACCAGCACAGCCTTCTACATGAACCCCATAAAAAGGCCAACCATTTAAAAATAAGTTATGATATGATATGAAATGCTGCCATCTGCTGGCGTTGTAGCCTGTAGGCTTTTTGATCGACATAACTCATTATGGATGAATCAAAAGCTAAATAGATAAAGTGGGATTTACTTTATTGAACACACCAGCACACCAATTTTGGTAATAAAGTTTAATAAAAGACATTCCGACATTTCTAACATAATTGCAGTTGTTATCTTGTTTCTTACATTGTTAAACAGGTATTAATTCCTACATTAAGCTACATTCCTAAAATTGCCCACATAAACTAAGTCAGAATGATTCAATTACTCTTCTCATTAATTATTATATAAAATCGTTTCCATTACAGATAAAAATAAATATTTGTCATGATAAAGAAATTATGAGTAATCATCTTCTAGCCGCTAGGTGTCACCGCTACTCTGTGTTCGCCTTTTGCGTTGTACAGTGAACCTCCTCGCTCGCCGTCGACCGTTTGAATAAACTTTATTGTCAGCGCTCTCCTCTAGTAAGGTGTCAAACATGGGGGCACGCGTTGCTCGTATGTTCCGAAATTTCAACCTAGAGAACCGGGTGTACCGAGAGATATCCAAGGATAAGCCGCAAGCAGCCCCACGGCACGCGGGCAACCTCGCGCCTCCCGCCGCCAGCACTGAGGGTGAGTGAGGCTGTAGGGACAGCTCTAAGAACTTGTGTAACAACCGGCTCCTCGGGGTCATTCATGGAAGAATGAACCTTTCAGAGACCTGACACTTGTATGCATGATGTTGTGTGTTTCAGCGGAGACAGCGGTTTTAATTAAGCAGAAGAACGACCCTCTCCTGGCCCTCCTCAAGTCCGTCTATGTCGATTCTACAGATCCAGCAGCAGCAGCAGAGGTCAGACTGACTGTGTGTTTTGAGTCATGGTTTGAATGGCTATGGGGGTGCATCGTTTATGAAAAGGATCATAACTGAGGCTTGAGCATAGTGCATGCATGAGCCTTTACCTTCATAGAAAAAAGTAGTATTGTTCTAAGATAAATGTTCTACATTTCTGGTGATCAAAGTGTCATTCATCATCCTCGAATGCCATTGTGTCACGATGTCACTACATTACGTTTTTTCCTAAGCTTCTCTTTATTTGTCTGTGCATCATCCATCTATGTCTTTGTTTACTACTGTCTCCTGCTGAATCATTCAGATCATTCTGATACTCAGATCATGTACTAGTCCAATATAGAGGGGACTGACTGAGGGTTGCCCCGGAGGCTGACACTAGTCATGAATAAATCATTCTGATGCCATTTTAGCGTAGGCTTTTTAGAAACTACAATACAATGAAAATACATTGTTTTCTGGAGGTTGTTTTCCATTACAACATAGTACAATTGATTGTACGGCTACTTAGTAGCAGCTGGTTGTAATAGCAGCTTATGTTGCCGCCTACACATTTCTACTCAGTCTTCAATAGAGCGATTAATTACACATTTTGTTTTTGGATGAAGTAATGTTAGGTCCATCCATGTAACGTTAACCAACATGCTTATGTGCATAGGTCTTTTAGCTGAGTTGCTGTTAGACTCTCATTTCGTGTTGCCCACCAAGAATAGGAACGGCAGTACTACGATGCCAGTTTAGAAAGAAAGTACAACAAAAACTGGAGAGATGGCAAGCTCAAACACCGCTACCACTACAGTAGCTTAGTAGAAAACCCAAAGAAAGATGGGTAGAGTAGGTACCATGAAGTGGAAAAGTGCCATAAGGAGCACAACTAGTTTTTGAGAGACATTGTTATAGAACAGAGAGTTGCTCATAGGGAAATCTCTTCACAATCAGGGTTGGTTTTCTTTCATGTGGTTTTCTTTTAAAGATAATTTTTTTTACATGTGTTCTTTTATTAGACAGTTTGGAGGGACCCCCCCTCCAGGGTTAGTCATGTGTTTGTCCCACCACACTCAAACAATGTTTGCGTTTTCCCACAGGCATCGAAGGAAGTGAGCGCAAGCAAAGTGGCGTCACGGCGGCCTCTGAGGTTCAGTCTACCAGGAGGCCAGTACGGGCTGACGGAGCTCACAGACGTGCCTGAAGGCAAACTGACCATCGCTGAGGCTCTGAAGGCCCTGAGCAGCCACCAGAGACAGCCGGGGACATGGACGGGTGAGAAGATCAGTCAGGACTACTGTCTGGACCCCAAAGACACCAAAGCTCTGCTGGAGTTTTTCATCCCCTTCCAAGTTCAGATCATACCGCCCAAGAACGCAACAAACGCCAAGCAGATCAAGGATTCCTAGGACTGGACTTGTCAAGGAATGATGGGACAACAGACAATCAGCCCTTTTTTATTGATCTACGTCAATACGTTGCATTAGCCCAGAGACCATATTGGATTAATCAACAAACAACCCTACTGACCTCTGATTGGTCCATGTTATGCTGCTGTATTTAGATTTTGGTCTTACAAACATCTCATCTGTACATAAAAGCAGAGATGTCTAGAAACAAGTTATTTACCTCCTAGATATGATCACATATCAACGGATGGCAAGTCATCGGTTACACAACCCCCACACAAGACTGTCTTTATTCTGTTTGATATAAAAATAATAATAATAATAATGGAACTAATGAACCTGTATTATACATTTAAGAGGTAAAACAAAAACTTAAGAGAAATTTAAAAATACAATGAACAAGTAAGTACAAACATTTGATCATAAGAACTGTCTATAAAATCCATTTGAGGATTTATTCTATGATATTTATTATAATACAAACGTTGATTGTAATATTCTCATTTGGTTTAAGGATCTCAATAATCAATTTAAGAAAATAAGGTCTGTAGCTAGCAACGATTAATTTATATCCCATTATTTACTCAAATGAGTGGTAGAAAAATAATAGTAAAAAATGTAACATTTTGAGCCTTGAATTACATAACTATTGGAAGAATGTTTATATTGCTTGCTACATATACCTAGTAAGGTTTAAGTTGGCCATTGGGGAAAGGGTAACGGTGGAAGATTTTTCTATTTGTCTATTGCCTTTTGTCTATTTAATCCATAAATGATTAACTCACTCTATAAAGTAATACAATTATTACACTATAAAGAGAAACATATTTTGCTCGCTTCATAATGTAATAAGTCAGTGCTTCTCAAATGGTGGGGCGCCGTGAGTTGTCAGGGGGGGGGCGCGGGCTGCCTTGATTTCCAACTGACCAAGTGCTAGCAAGCATGTGTGCTTCTGTATGGTCATATCCGCGCGAAAGGCCGCGATTTGCAGTAAATACATGTCCACATGTGTCTCTAGGCTATTTAAAAAGAAATCAAGCAAGTAGACTAACAATAACATTAATGAATTATTGGCATCACTGAAGGCCTGTTGGCCTATAATAATAAAAAAAACACCACCTTAACCATGTTTACAATTTAAAAATGTTTTGAATGAAATGCAAACCCCAATGAATCATTTGCTCTTGTTTCTCTGTCCTGAGATTGACACAGACTGAGCAGTCTTGTTTAAATGTTACAAATTGAGCTAATAAACTGAACTTTGATTTTTTTTTGCTGCAGAAGTTATCTCAGCTAATTTTTGTTATCTAATTTGATAATAAGGTGATTGTATGCAGAATGCTCGTGCCAGAAACTGATACAGTGGTTTTGTACGGATAGATAAATAAATATTAGCAGGTTCTCAATAGTATTTCAATTTGGGGGGGGGGGGGGGGGCGCGAAAAAAATTCTGTCCCCTAGACAGACAGAAAATAATTGAGAACATGACAGAAAATAATTGAGAACCACTGTAATAAGTGAACCAAAATGTGACGGGTTGTTACATTATGGGCACTGATCACTTTATGCTCTCAGCATTTTGTAAGAATATTGACCAGTAATTACATCATATCAATCTGTGGCGGACTCAGGGGGCGGCCCCTCCCCCTCGTGCCTCAATGGTTGAAAAAGCACGCTAAGGTGCCCTCAAGAGTGGTGAAAACGAGAGGAAATGCCTTATTGACTGTCCTTTTCTCGTGCAAAACATGATTGGGTGCTAGTCTAGGGTACCCCTTCATACAATAAGTTATGATGATGCCCTCTAGAACAAGAAAATTCAATGACGTGAGTGCCCTTCTAGTGCCCTGCAGCCTGTCTGGTGCCCCCATGGTTGAAAAAGTGTTGCTAGAGTGCCCTCTATGGTGGTGAAAACGAAAGAAAGTGCCTTATTGGCTGCCCTTTACACGTGAACAAAAATGAATGAGTGCCCTAGGTTGCCCCTCCATACAATAGGCCTAAATGATGATGATGTGCCCTCTGGAGCAAGAATACGGTAAACCGAAAAAACATGTTGTGGTTAGCTAATGAGATGCAGACGTTCCTCTCTTTGGTATCTGACGAATGGGGAATGCGAAAAGAGGCGTTGCTTTCATGTGGCGTCGCTATGACAAACAGCTACATCGAGTGGTACTTGAATCTCCACTGGATAACGAAGCAAAAAGCGGATTAAGAGTATATCCGTACCCATAGTGGAAAAGCGCAATTAGATGCCAAGTTAGAAACATTTTATATTTTCAGTTTGCATAATCCGTTTAAAATGTATATATTTTTTTTGAGCGTTCAAGATGCGGACTTCATTCAAGTGTAGGTTATGTCATGCAAGAGAGACGATAATAGTCAGCTATCACCTCAACATGAAGGAAAACTTCCTTACATTTTTCCGTAGCTGGCTGTCAGAGGTCAAAGACTTTATGGTAGCGGCACATTGAGTCTAATTTTTACTTAAATGTTAGTAAGGATGAAAACAGCAAGTCATCCTCCCTTCTTTGGCTAAAATGTGAAAGTGCACAATGATGTGAACAACTAATTTTGGTGTTTAGAAAGTCACTAGAATAAGGGGAAACAATCTCTTTGAAAGTCATTTTTTTCCCAGTCCCCTCTTTTAGTTGTATGAGCCCAACCGTTTTTTTCAACATCTACAAACACAGTGTTAATTGTTTCGTTACATTACATTTTATTTAGCTGACGCTTTTATCCAAAGCGACTTCCATTAAGTGCATTCCACAATGAAGGTACAAACTCAGAACAACAGGAATCACGTAAGTACTATACTATAGCTTCAAATAAACCAAACTACAAAGTGACATATGTAAGTGCTACATGGAGATGTAACAAGTGACCTTCACGGCAGCTCTTGCTAAGGTTAGGGGATAGGGCCTTCCAGGCAGCGCTGCCTTTAAGGCTCCGTTGGGGGAACAAAACACCATCGAGTTAAAAAAGCCACTGTGTGCGCTGGTGGGGCCCGTGTTGTCCAGAATGTGCCCTTTTTATTTTTTCGCACCTGCCCTTCAAACAGTCTGAGTCCACCACTGATATCAATCATTGTTACATAACTTGTCCCTATAGTTAGGACAAGTTCATAACTCAAAATGATCTTTTTAACGCAAATGAAATCAGAAATCTATAATTGACATTTAACCTTTGTTATTTATGTTGAATAAGTATTATTTAAATGTTTTTTCAGGCTTAAGTGAAACAGACCTTATTTTATGCATGAATTGGGAAGGAGCACAGTAAGTCAGGCAAATAGCCCATAGCTGATACTTACACACTATGCTTCCAGTGAATTCCAAAGGGACATGCACAAGACAGGAATTCAGCTTATGGTCAACCTTCAATCAATCAGTTTTTAATATATCAGTGATTCTTGAGAAGTGGGACAAAACAGGGTGCAACGTTGAAAAAATGCAAACCCTATGTTTCGGGCAAATTAAATTACATGTATCCAACATATACTAAGCTACTGAGCTAAGCTTGGACACAACCTCCCAGCTTTTGTTATTTTTACCGTCATTGGCCTATCACCACCGTCAAATGTCAACTCATGTAGGCCTATAGGCTATAGGCTATATATATATTTTACTTTCTGAATTTAAATAGTCCTATTATTGTCCTTTATCTGTTTGGGAGCCCTATTTAAAAGCTTGAGAACAGAGAAGCAGCTGTATGATTGCTCACTGGGTGGCTCTCAACAACCTGTAGCCTACTTGTGTGGATTATAAGAATGATCTTTGTAAAAAATTAATAAATGATCGGTTTTCCAATGCCTCTTATGTCTTATACTGTAGCTGTTGCATCCATATCCAAATAATTAGCATAGCCCAACCACACAATACTCACGTTGCTGAGTTTATTTCTGAAATAACAAGCTCCATTTGTCATCTCTGCCACCCACCACGACACCCACCTGAACGTGGCCAAAAAAAAACAATTCCTCCATCAAAACCACGCCCATTATCCTAGTTTCTCGTTTCTATTGGACTACGCTTTTTTTTATAGGTCCATGCTTCTACCCCCTACCCATGCGACAGGCTTCCGCGGGTGTCAGTTATCACTGAATACAAAGCTCCGTCAGGCTGGCGAGAGCGAGCACGAACGCGGTCAAGTCTGTGCTGCTTTGCCTTCACAATAAGGCAGTTAGGTCAACTGATTAGTTTTAAACTTCTATCGTTGTGCTGTGATTACATCAAGTGGAATCACGGCAATTAATAACAATTAAACTGCGCCTTCAGGACATTTTGAAACATGTCTTTTGACCATATTAAAGCTGGGGTGGAGGATTTGGGGAGAAAATGGCAGTTGGGATAGAGATTCGAATTCAAATACCTCAACCGCTCCACTTGTTCTCTTTGGTCCCTCCCCTATGGTCCCTCCCTGACACGCTCCACATGAAAAATTAATAATAAAAGGGGTAGTTCAGTATTTTTAAGTGGGGTTGTATGAGGTAGGCTACTTACACAGGCTAGTTAGTCTGTTACCTTATGGAGATGAGGATCAGTGCAGTCACTAGGCCTATAAGGAGTTTAGGGGAGATGTTGCTGCAGAAGTCACCGTTAGGCTAGCTTTAGACTATGTTGTTGCAGAGGGGGGCAGAACAACAAGAGAAGGGTGGGCAGTTCAGATGAATAGTAAAATTAGCTAAACAACATACAGTAACTAACTTGCTAGCGCCAGATGTTTAACAACTGGACTGAGGGACGGATTACGGTGGTTCTGAGCATTCACCAAATAAAAAAAGTGTCACACCTTATATAGCCGTCAGTACACCAGGATCTTGTACTTACGACATCAGGATCTCGTAATTATGAGATCTTTTCTCGTAATTACGAGATCAGGATCGCCCTCTCATTCATCAATAACGTGGCTGGCTGGCTGCAGGATGGCAACGATGATGTTATCTGACGTTATCGTCTTTTATTCCTGTTCTAAAAGCACACTTTTCTCTATTTTTACACACAATTCATGACCAGGATATCAAGTATGAGAATAATGGCCTACATGTTGATTTAGCAATTTAGTGGTCGAGGTTCCAGTGTCGTGCCAAACTTAACCCCTTTAATGTGTGCGTGTGTTTGTGTGTGCATGTGTGTGTGTGTGTGATTGCCTTGGTTTCCGGACAAAAATGGGCCCCATAATCATATAGGCTACAATTATTTTAAATAGGCTATGTTTTACTGTTACATTCATTAATCAGCGATGGCACAGGGAACTGAGGGACACACTTTACGCTACTGTTTCCGCCCGTGATCAGCTGCTGAGGTCTGACTGGGCTTTTCTCCTGAACAGTCCCAATGACTATGTCTGCGCAATGTTAAGTAATCTTTCTTTATATGTCCAGTAATGCCCTCCTCACTTCTAAGAAAGGTCAATAATTTCCCAATGCCTCAATCCGAGCAAGAAAATAAAAGACGTTAACATCGGGTAGCGTCATCGTTGCCGCCCTGCAGCCAGCCACCTTATTGATGTATGGAGGGCGATCCTGATCTCGTAAGTACGAGATCTTTTCCCAAAATTACCAGTTCCTGATATCGTAATTAGGAGATCTTTTCTCAAAATTACGAGATCCTGATGTCGTAATTACGAGATCTTTTGTCTTAATTACGAGATCCTGATGTTGTAATTACGAGATCCTGGTGTGCTAACGACTAGATAAGGTGTGAAACTTTTTTATTATTCGGTGAATGCTCAGCGCCACCGTAACGGATGACCACTAGCTTTTGCTAATGGTTTTGGGGCTACTAGCCAAAATATCTTGCTAACAAAATAAACCTCTATTTATTCATTTCTGCCATTACAAAGAACATGTTACTCTTATAAATAGATAATTGAAACTACAGGCTACATTTATTTTTTAATTCTTCCCGCCTACAGTGGCCTAATATTAGCAGGATCGGGATGCCTTCGTCTGCAAGAAGCACAGAAAGCATGTGTCTAAAGTAGCCTAATAATGTCAATTTAACCTAAAGTAGTGGCAAAAATCTCCTGTTTGGGTTTGTGATGGAGCAATCCACATAGGCCTACATGCAGCTCCTCTACATTCCACCGCCTCCTAAATTAGGCTACATTTGTTTTGAAAGTCCACACCGGAAGTAGAATATGTTTGTTCTCGTATCATCTTGCAGCAGCTCGCGAAGTTAGTATTGTAGCCAGGCAGCCACAGTGTATTACAGTAGATAGCTTAATGTGTTTGTAGCTGGAGGATGGTCCGTTTCCATCTCACATCTGTATGAAGTAAAAGGATGAAAAAGAAAGCCCAGGAAGCGCGCTCTACATATTTCCTCTCCCCATTAAACCTTGGACAATACTTGCTGCCTGCCTGTCTCGTGCTGGTCTGAACACAAAGCAAGCAACAGGCAATGCGGATTTTTACATTGAGTGTAAGTTGACATCACCGGCCGCCGTGCTTGCCGACTGAAGCCCCCCAGATGCGGGTCCTATTTTGAGAAAAAGCAGCACTGAGCGACTTGTTTTGGTAGCAGAACTCTAATGTCTCTTTTCCGGCGACGAGGAGCTTTTACGACGGTGAGATGAACCGTCTGGAGGACTGAGCTTCGGCACTTAACCCGCTCCCGAGCTCTACCATGGGAGAATGAAGCAGGTAATATGAATGGAGACCGTGTGAACCCAGACAGACACGGGGTCTCCCTCCCAACAACACAGTGTTTGCTAAAATAACTCTTATAAGATAGGCTATTGCACACCCTTTACCACCGCTGCTAGCTCTCTCCAGAGTAGGCTAGACTACGAGTACATATTTATGTGCCATAACAAAGAGTCGAGCTTGAAGGCTGTTTATTAGGTAGCTGTTACCATGTCATACTTAACCCGTGAGGGTCGGCCTCAACTGCTCGTATTGATGGCCGATGAAGTGAAAGCCCGTGTTTATCACTAATTGTTCTCACATATGGGTCATTGTTGTCGGCTCGTCTCACATGTAGGGTAGCCTATGCCTATATATCAGTTGTTAAAATGTGATTTGCCTTAGGGACAGAATTGAGTGTGTGAATCGGAACCGTGTGTCTAACATCTGGCCTCCTGCCGGCGTATTCAAAGCGTTTTTATAGTGCAAATACGCACTTATTTAGCCTACAAGGTGGATGGGTAAAAATAACCTCCCAGAGAAACAAACAGTGAACAGAAGGAGAATGAAATGACTATTATTAAGACAAATAGCTAGGCTATACTTCATCCTTTTACTGTAAATATTTAAAGCAAATCAATTCCTACACACTGCCCTCCTACATTTGTTTGAAGTTTAAATGGCAACGAGGACACATTTAAAAAAATATTTCTGAAATAATACCCATGTGGTTTGAATTTTCAGAAGGGTATATCTTGCTATTTCAAAAAACATGAATTTAATAATAGCCTGTATAACCACCTGAGTAAAGGGCACCGACATCTCAAACACAGTTGCCTCTATGATTCAGCAAAACAGCCATGACTTCTGAATCCCCACCTCTCCAGGGGTTTGTGATTATGTTCCATGCACTGAGAACAACACAAGCTCAATAGTTTACTACTGGCAAGGCAGCAGGGCCTGCAGTGTGAGTGAGGGACAATGCATTCTACCAACAACTCATGCCATATCACACTTACTATGAAGTGTCAATATTAATACTAATGTCAGTCTACGCCAGTGGTTTTGTCTGTTACAATACATTCAGAGACATGTCAGGCTACAGAATGCCCACCCATCAATGACCGCCTGCCGTCCTCCACGCCATGCATCATGTCATCAGAAAGGAGTTGCTAGGCAGTAGGCAACCTGTGTGTAAATAGACATGAACGCTTAAAGCGGGTGTTGCTTGCTGTCTTGTGCTCTCAAAATACAAAAACAATTAAAGAAGAAATTACTGTAAATTTGCAAGCGGCACACCAAAACTGGCATCCTTCTCCTCTTTCTCTACGCCATGTTTCAATGAGCTGTCATCGTCATTGGAAGCAACGCTGGGAGGTTATCCAAAAATCTAACATGCAAGTCTCTCTCAGAACGTGGTGAATCATCCTAGGCTTCGGTTTTCCACGATGTCACACTACAAAAGATAAAACGTTTGAATTTCGCCCTCTGTCGTTCCCAACACGACACCCTATGAATGCCGAATCAGGCTGTAAGAGGGCTGATATCCTCTAGTCCGACACTGGCATTCCTGTGTTCAACACATTGTTCAGTTCTTTCCTAAATTCTACATAATACGAATTGTCTTTACTAACATGTCTTTCGTCTCAAACTCAATGTGTCATGGCAGATTCAATCTTCACAGTATTACATTTTACAAATGTATTTCTCTCCACAGATAGCCTACTATATTAAAGAATCAGCTGTTTTGTTGGAACAGATGCAGAAATCATGACAGACATATGTAGGCCTATCTCTCCACATCAAAATTTAACAAGGCCAGCGGAAATAAATAACGGCTACTTATCACCATAGACTAGTCAACCCTGTAGGATTTACACCTGATAAGTCCATTTTGGTGGACTTGGTCAGGTGTTATTGCACCTTTTAGTATGCCTCTAAAGATTCAAGCTAAAACGAGATGTGACTGAAAACCTCTCAGCATATTATCCCTGCAATTCACCGTTGCCGTTGTTTTTCACAAATGTCTGCGTTGTCGAACGCCAAGTGCCCGATCATCCATTTTTACTGCAGGTTTGCTTGATTGCTTGGAAGCTGAAGTGGCTCTTTGAATATATTCAGTCACTGTGCCGCCCGCCCCTTCTCCCTATACAGCTTCACAACTGCTGGTGCAGTGTGCTCAGTGCTCACATCCACTGTGATCCTTAGGAAACATGTGGAGTGAATGGAGCAGGAAGTAGGCCAAGATTAAACCTCTTCCTTATTTGCTCTCATTCACCAGGTGTTCATTGAAGCAGCGGCTCATTTCAGCAGACAATACTCTGGCCATCAGCATATGAATAAAGCAGAATGTTGATCTCCTTACTACAGCCCTTTCTCTCTTGATTCATTGTCTTGGTGACTTCATGTGATAACACTAACCTGTTGAATGGCTACATATCCAGGTATAGAGGCAGTGTCCGACCTGTGATTCAACAGGGCTGCCTAACAGGCTGACACATTGTTTGCATAGTAATTGCCTATAATTGTATTTGCTTGGCTTTCTTACCGCACACACTTGACCAAGAATGATTGAAACAGCTTAATGTATGTGAAAATGCATAGTTTAAAGCCTTTTCAAATGGACTCTTTACTACAGCGCAGGCATAGCCATTGTAAATGATAGCAGGCCCACTGAAATAACAACGTCCAATGTTTATACAAGTGATAAGGGCTTTTATTGCAGTATTTGTCTTGTCCCCGGTTGAACACTGGCTGCTGGTTACTGGCAGCAGGTCAGAAAAGCACTTAAACTGGATTCATTATCATTTCATTCCATTTCAGCCAAACATCAAAGATTTTTGTATTTCTTATTGGGGACATTTGTCTACTAAGGAATACTGATTCCAGTCGCATTTTTGTTTATATATTAAACTTCCACATTTTTGGAAATCCCCTGTTTTTTCTGAGTTTATATGAGAAGATGACTAGCCCTATAATACATGTGTGTGAAGTAAATAAGCAAGTTTCACAGTATGTTGAACCATAACATCGCCTTATTCACTGTTAATGTGTGTAGCAATCAAATACATTTTTCATATAGGTTCTCAAACTCATTCTGCCTAAACACATTTTCTGATGGACCTAGAAACGTTGTGTACACACATGAAGGGAGGACTTTAGTGTGCATGTTCCACTGTTCATTTGATCTTTATTCATAACACGTGACTGAGTCTTGTCACACCATCATACGTACAAAGATGTAGCTGCAAATTGAACAAACACTGATTGGCTCCTGTCAAAGGAAGGGAAAACATTTGCAATGCAAATCAATTGGAAATGGCTTTAGTGCAAATTCAAACCGTTTGAAACCATTTTAAATATCCAAACAGGTTTTATGGCGTGAGAACTAATAACCACACTGGTAGACTATGTATGAGAGAGATCATTGCAGTGTGGAATTAATTGGAGTGGTGCAGGCAGATCATCCTGAGTGGATTGCAGGCTCACTGTCACTGCCATTACAACTCCAAAGGGAATTCTGATGAAAAGCAGCTTTAAATCTGGTGTCTTATAGTGAGACACTCCAGGTGAATAGGGTTACATTTTTAACATTTAAGATGTCATCATGAAACTTTACCAATTGATTACTTACATTAAAACAAATATGTTTGTTTAACTTGTTTTTTTGAAATGTCTGAAAAAATATGCAAATTTGGTGATATCTAAATCAATATGCGTAACTTTGATTCACTTTAAAAGCAAAAAAGTTCAAATCTTTATTATATTTGTTCAACGTATTAGAATGCAGAGTTTTTATAGAACAAATATTGGGTTCAGCCTCTTTTCATTTTAAAGATCAAAAAATTAAAAATGCTTTTTCAGCATGTTTTGAGAACAAAATGCATCAATTCAATTCCATTCAAATGGGCTTTATTGGCATGAAAGTTTAAACAATCATCATATATCAGACAATTAACTCCATGTGAACAAATCCTTCTGTAACCTTCAGAATAATACTAAGAATGATTATGGAAAGTTGAGTTGATGCAAGTGCTTTAGAAGCTGAGATTTTTGGTTAAAATACTCAAATTAATGTACATTTTGGACCTTGTAGTATGAAATAAGATATGCTACGGAAGCAACATAGACAAGAATCTCAAAATGGACCAGTGCTTCAAAAAAACATGTTTTTGTCTGCATGTCTCACCTTAATGCACTTTGACCTATTCTGCTGATTTACATAGAACTCATTGCGTTTTGTCTCTTTTTCTAAGGGGCTGGCAGCCATGAAGACGCCGCCATGTCGCGTTGAGCCTGGAACGTCGACAGTGCCTACAGCATCATGTTTAGCATAAGCTCCCCGGTAACGATGCTCGTTCACCCCGGGGAAGAATGGTTGACTCCACTACTGTTCCACTCCCAGAGGCCACTCTCTGCTGCCTCCTTACGGGGCTGCTGAAGCTTTCTGAAAGGCCTTCAATGGAGAACGTCTCCATGGCCAACGTGTCCCTGGGCTCCTGGTCCACGCCCTCGACCGCGGAGGCCCCGGAAACCCTGCAAGGCGTGGGCCTCCCTCTACAGGTCTTCTTCTGCTTCGTCATGGTGGCCATCTTGCTTTTGGCTCTGCTGGGGAACGTGGTAGTGTGCCTGATGGTGTACCAGAGATCGGCAATGCGTTCAGCCATTAACATCCTGTTGGCGAGCCTGGCGTTCGCAGACATGATGCTGGCCGTGCTGAACATGCCCTTCGCTCTGGTTACCGTGGTGACCACCCGTTGGATTTTCGGGGACGTTTTCTGCCGCGTGTCGGCCATGTTCTTTTGGTTCTTCGTGATGGAGGGCGTGGCCATACTGCTTATAATAAGCATAGATCGTTTTCTTATTATCGTCCAGAAACAAGACAAGCTGAGCCCACAGAGAGCTAAAGTGCTCATCGTGGTCACATGGGGACTCTCCTTCATTTTCTCTTTCCCGCTGGCCATTAGCTCCCCTCCCCTACAGATCCCTCCCAGGGCGCCTCAGTGTGTGTTTGGCTACAGTGTGGAGCCTGGCTACCATGCCTACGTACTGATACTAATGCTAGTCTTCTTCTTCGTACCGTTCATGGTCATGCTGTACACTTTCATGGGAATCCTTAACACCATCCGCCACAATGCCATCCGGATCCACAGCCACACGGACAGCATCTGTCTGAGCCAGGCCAGTAAACTGGGCCTGTTGAGTCTCCAGAGGCCCTTCCAAATGAACATAGACATGAGCTTCAAGACGCGTGCCTTCACCACCATCCTCATCCTCTTCTCGGTGTTCACAGTGTGCTGGGCGCCCTTCACCGCCTACAGTCTGGTGACCACCTTCAGCGACGGCTTCTACCACAAAGACAGCTTCTTTCAGATCAGCACGTGGGTCCTGTGGTTGTGCTACCTCAAGTCAGCCCTCAACCCTCTCATTTACTACTGGAGGATCAAGAAGTTCCGCGACGCCTGCCTCGACCTGATGCCCAAGTACTTCAAGTTTCTTCCCCAGCTGCCAGGCAACACCAAGAGGCGCATCCAGCCCAGTGCGGTGTATGTGTGTGGAGAGCACCGCTCTGTGGTTTGAAGGTGGAAATCCACCCCACACTTCAACCCTGTTCACATGTCATACACAATGTACCCAATGCAGTCCCAGGCCTGTTTTGTAATGAGTGGTTTACTTCTCTTGGCAGGTTATTAGAAATAAAACAGCAGTGCATTAAAAAAGGCCAGATTGGAAGGGGTGTGTCGCTGTAGGTGAGGAAATTAAATCCAATCCAGAATGTCCAGTTTGTGTAAAACATTCAGGAAGCCTTAGCACGATGGTAAAACAGGGTTCTACAACCGAAAATATGTCTATAATATGTCTGGTATTGTGTGGAATTGGATTTCGTACTAGTTCTATTGGCATACTTTTTACGATTTTCTACAAACCCTTGTTTCATTTTACAAAAGAATCCAAAACGTGCCAACTGGTAAATGTCTAAAATCCAACTGCTATACAAGAACTTTACTAAATACAACTTAGCATTGGCAGAATATAAATTAAATAAGTGTCTGTGCTAAAATGTTCTTAACTCAAAGTTCACTTAATAGCTTTTGTGCTGGCCTTCTGATGTTATGTCACAGCCTTCCGTGTTAAAGGAACTTGATCTGGTGTGACAGAGCGTCTGTCCGGTTTCCCCTGGAATTTTTTTGATGATTTGCGATATAATAAATAAAAAGTTATAAAAAGGAGTCTACTTGCTTGGTATTCAAGGGATAAACAGAGATTATTGATAGTTTTGAAATATATGTTTCTCAATTTGAAACATAAATATTAGTTGACATTGAAAATATGCCGGTAATACACTGGGGGACACCCTGGAATATGTGATAACGTGTTTTTATAAGTCCGGGAGACTGTTTATCTCTGTTCAGGCGTTGGGGTACGGCTGACAACTCAGTAATGGTAAACAATTAGGTTAAGATGATGAATCACAAAAACTGTGTTCTCCACACTCATAGTAATATGTGATCAAATAATCGGTCAACAACATTTCAGTCGACATCAGCCTCCAGTACTTTGATTTGATTTTGTTGCACACGCTATAGTCACTGAAGGCTTATCAAGGTTCCATACCCAGCCCTACTTTTGATCCATGAACACATCTAAAGAGCAACCATTGTCAGCTCTATCTTAATGATTATGCTTTGTATTTGATTGGCGCATTGCAGGGTGATGTTGCGGTTAAAACTTTAATCAGATTCAACAATTTGCAGTGTTTAATGCGGGGCTACACTCAGTCAAGACTAAACATTTTGCAAAGAGGCTCAACCAACAATCAGGGTGTGTATAGGATGGTCATGGGATATGAAATTGGTAAAGGGCAGCTGGACTCCCCCTGTGCAAGATGCTTTTGGCATTTGCTTCCCATTTTGGTCGATTTAATATTCAAATTAAAAACATGCCGCATGCTGCACTGAGTAGTTGCAGTTACATGCGTCATATTATGTAATATTCAGGATTTACAGTTGGCATGAAGAATTACTCTAGACTGGCACCGCCCGCCTACCTACTTCCGCTCAATTTTAATTTCCCTTCAGTAGTCAGTCTGGGTCTGCGGTATATTCTTTGGTTTTCTCCGGATAGATTTTTGGCGGTCCAATCAGTGAACAGAGGGAGTAACTCAGAAGCCGGTGCATGATATACGTCACGACCAAATGTTATGCGATTGGTTGGCAGATCCAGAGTGGAACTGGGCACATCCAATTTTTAAACTTCAACAGACACCCGCCTTCAAGTGAGGTAATGTTTGTCAATTGAGCGATTCCAGACCTTCTGCTCAAATGAAATGAAGTACGATGGTCTGGTAGGACCAGGCTAGAATGACTCCTCATACAGTAACTGTTTCCCACATTTTATCTTCTGCTGGGTTCATTGGAGTCTCATTGGATATTTGAGACTTGAACCATGATCCAACATTTGAGCTTGTCTGGCAGACTGCACTGGCGGCCCAGTTGCCTTTAAGTCTAAGTAAAGATGTTTGGATCCATGTTATTGTATATCAACAAGTACCAACCCATAGGCAGCTACATATGTCTGAGTTAGTACTTGTAGATAAACAACGTTACAGGAAATGAGATACCAGGCTTTTAACGAGAAATTTCCGGGTAAGATTACAACATTGGAAACACATGCTTTCTTGCTCTTATGCTATCATCTAAGTCTCAACCCACAGTACACACTTTTTTTTCTCTGAGAGTGACGCAATGTCATTTTGGGTAACAACGAAAACCTTTTTTAAGAGAAAAGAAAATAGAACCACTTTATAATTCATGGAATGCACTGAATACTGTGTGAGAATATAATGGGTGAATGTTTCCTTTAATATTGTATCAGGAAGACAGGAGCTGCTGGGTTTGACTTGACCATTCATCTTTTTTTTCTTGCCTCTGGAAGTCGTGGAAAAGGACAGTTTGTTTTAAAGGTGTGGAATTTATTTGACAAGGCATGTAAATTAACAGCTTAAAACAGACTTTGAATGTGGTCAGAAAAGTGTCACGACACATGTCAAGGTGTGTATTTCTATTTAAATGTTTTGGGTGTGCCTAATTGATTAGTCCATTTGCCAGTCAGAATGCTGCTATATCTGGTGAAACTGTGCAATTTCAGTGTACTGTACTGTTGAATGTAATAAAGAAATAGACATTTCTTACCTTGGTACACTGTCTCAAGAGTTTTTTTTTTTTAATATGTTGTGGTCTTCAGTCATCTCTTGTTAAGGTCATAGGGTATGATTGGGTGGAGAAAATAGTCCCATTTCTCCTGGCTAGCTAATGCTTCGCTAGCTTGTGCCGCACAATGCAAACTCTCATTGAGGGGTTTCTGTTAAGTCCCTATGTAAAATGTATATAAAACTGAATTTTATCATTTGTTAATCCTTTTTGACATACATTGAAGTTGGAAACAATAAAGAGGCATTACATTTTATATTATATTTGAATTTGATGCCAGCAACACATTAAAAAAAATCGGAACAGGGGCAACAAAAGACTGGCAAAGCTGTAAAAATAGTACCTGTTTGGAACATTGCTCACATACACATGGTACATAACTGGTACAGGTGATATTGTCATGAATGGATTTTAAAGTCTAAACAAACTATTTAGTTTGTTTAGACTTAAAAACAAAGTTTCTCCAAATAATTTAAGTATTTCACCATCTACAATCTGCACTTAAGAGGCAAGGCCCAACATTAAAATGTAATGCCCATGACCTCAGGTGGCACTGCATTAAAAAATTCAATTTCATGAAGGATATTACTACATGGGCCTTGGAACACTTGAGAAAACCATTGTCGGTAAACATAGTTTGTCGCTACAAATGCAAGTTTAGACCCATGCAAAGTGAAAGCCTATATCAACAACATCCGCAAATGCAGCAGACTTCTCTGGGCCTGGGCTCATCTGAGATGGACTGACTCAAAGTGGAACAGTGTGCTGTGGTCTGACGAGTCTACATTTACAAATATTTTTTGTAAATCATGGACGTTGTGTCCTCCGGGCTCCAGAGGAAAAGGACCATCCAGATTGTTACCAATACAAAGTTGAAAAGCCATCATTTGTGATGGTATGGGGGTGGGTTAGTGCCCATGGCATGGGTCACTTTACATCTATGAAGGCACTATTAATGCTGAAAAGTACAAACAGGTTTTGGAGCAATATTATTATCCATTATTAATATCATCTGAAATCTAAAATGTAGTTGTATCTGATGTCCAAAAAAACTGGCTTAATGCACTTAAACCTGCAGTGTGTAGAATTTTGGGTTTTATTTCCTAGCAGATTTTGTAGAAAGTAATTATAATATCCATAAGTACATTTAATTTAGTGTATAATAGCTGAAAAAAATGTTTTGAATTATTATTTTTTCCCTTAGAAAGGGTCTCATATATGTCCATATTTCTGCATATTTTGGACCAAGGCCTAGTGCCGCCATCTTGAAAGTGTCATAGTTGGAATGTCATCAGGTGCATTGTTTAAAATTTAGAATTGTTCTTGTCCTTGAAGGCCACTGTAGCTTCTGTTATTATTCTAAAGGGTTGGGGTTACCCAGGGAGCGTTGCATTCTAGAACTTTGTAGAACTTTCTTGATGATGTCATATTACACACTGTACCTTTAATAAAATGTTTTAAAAATAATGATACTGATTTAAATATTAATATATTCGGAAAAAAACAACATTTAAATATCAATAACATGCAGATTAGATTGGCTATGTCATTTCTCATACGTCAAAGGTCTTGGGTTTTCGAAAATGGTGTTCATTTTAAAAATATATATTATATTAGATTTATTTATTCAGTTATTTTAAATTCAGAAACAGAGTTTGGATGCAGCCTTTTTTCATTTTATAAATAAAAAAAATACTATCAGCAGGTCTTAAATATGCTTTTCAGCGTGTTTGTTTTTAAATAAAATATGTCCTAAATCAGACAATTAGCACCATATGAACAAATCCTCTTGTAATAACCTTCAGAATAGTGCTAAGAAGAACGATTATGGAAAGCTGAGTTGATTTTAAGTGCTTTAGAAGTTAAGATGTATGGTTAAGAGACCATGTTGAGATAATGGTTGATAAAGATGGTTTTACAGGAGAAATATAAAGACACAAACAAACAAGATTTAGTCAAATAAAGACCTGAATGTACATTTTGGACCTTTTATTTATACTAGTAATATTTATAATTGTATGATATAAGACGTTATGGAAGCAAAATAAACAATTTTCTCAAATGTGAACAGTGCTTGGATACTGAGGCATGTGAATACTCCATCCTGGTTATGATACATATTTGTGCTTTAGCTTTAACAACAATATATATAATCACAGTAGGACAAAATCTGTTGGATTCACACATTTCATATTAAGGATGAGTTGATGTCACCGAGAAATCTTTGGAGACTTAATGTGTCCAATGAATTTCGTCAACTGTGAAGCAAGTTTTGATGAATTTACAGATACAGTATGTGTGGGTGTCATTGTGTGTGCAATGCTCTGTGTTAATGTAAATGCATTATGAGTAAGGTGTCACGTTTGGGAGCCCAATGTGTTTGTGTGATGCCTCAGTGCGTTAATTACCTGTCTCCCATGGTGACTCACCTGTGTCTTTCCACTCAGGGACCCCATTTCCTGTCACTGTCTCTGCTCCAGCAGGCCGACGCAACGCCCACCATACAAACATACATTGCTCTCACGCCCACCAAACATATATTGCTCTCACGCCCACCATACAAACATACATTGCTTTCCAAATCGCATACACTTTTCTTTTCTTCTATTCTACATAATACATCCGACGACAAAAATAATCTAGTTAGGATGCATAGGCATTAGGGATGAGCCCGAATCCGAATATGTATTCGGATAAGCACGGATAATGAGTTAGATACGGATACGGATAATTTCCGAATAGTCCCGTTATTATTCGGGGATTTTTTTTTTATATATTATGCGCCTAATTGACGCAGCGCGTTCCGCCTCAATGACACAACAGGTAGAATGACACTAACAGCTGTTCTGCGGTGGACATGAGAGGACCGGGCGCGTCTCGTGACCCGCGGTCTCTCTCTTTTTATCCACTGATAAACGCAGCGCGTTCGCCCTTTCCCTTGAATAGAGGGTTCTACCTGTCGCATTCGCTGCCGTTTTTATGTGAGTTTCCTCCGCTGCCGTGGCGGAGAAGAGACGAACCGATGGAATATGCTGCACCCCGAGTCACCGTCAGCCCTTCCCCGATGTATTTACATTCACTAGGCCTACTGCTTAAACTCTTTCAAACACCACAACGTTTCCATCAAACTGATGCTTAGGACCTGTACTTGTTCAGTTGTCAATCAATGCGTATACGGCTAGGCCTACTTCAGGACCTATACAATAAAATCGGAAACTGCAAACTTGACACATTAAAATCACATGTGGCTTTGTGGAAAGGCTAACATATTATTTAGGGTTTATGAGATTGGTACGTTGATACATATATTGTTCCTAAATCTTAGTTTAGTAAAACAAAAGTAAAAAAAGAGGGAGGGGGAGAGATAGAGATAGAGATAAAAAATAATCATGAAATACAGCTGTATTTCCCCCAGTTAAAGGGATACCTTAATTAAGTTAAAAGTAAAACACTGGCCCTCATTTACTAACAGTGAGTAGCCTATGCACAGATTTGGGCTGCTATTTATCAATATTTTCGTTCCCTGAATTTCTTCGTATTCTGAGAACAAAGAAGAGAGAGAGAGAGAGATGAAAAGGTAGAAATATATCTGACTTTTTGACTTATATGTCAACATTACATCAATGTGATGCATTGAAGGGACAACAATTGCATTGACAATGAATATTAGTTTAGAAAATCAATTTAGGTGTGACTTCCTTTATTGTAGGCTAATGTAAAAGAAACTTCCGGTATACGCCACGCCCACTTCTTGTTGTGTATCCGGATACAGATACAGATACAGATACAGATAATTTTGTTGGTTGAACAGATACAGATACAGATACAGATAATGACGTCTCCGCACACCCCTAATAGGCATACTATTGGGACATACTTTTACTTATTTTTTTCATCATAACATTGCGCCTTGATCTTGCCTCTTGCTTTTTTTATCTGTCACATCCCCGTTTGTTTTCATATGGAGACTCCGTTGATGTGTCGTCACTTCAGGTGCGCACTGGACTATGGGTCAGAATCGCCCAAATAGGATGCTGTTTTCAACACAAAAAATCTTGGCCGGATGTCATAGACATCCGGGTCTTTTTAACCATCCTAATTCTGGCCACAAGAATCGGGACATACTAAATCTTTTTTCTACCATACTAAATAGTAGAAAAGTATGCGATTTGGAATGCAGGGATGCATTGCTCTCACGCCCACCACACAAACATACATTGCTCTTCCGTGAGATGATTTTTTTCCCAAGTCTGTCTTTACTTTAACCAGGCCTGCCAGTCAGTCACACTCTCCACAGTGGAGCTGATAAAGAAATGCTACGCTGTTGTGTTACCTGACAACCAGCTTGGAGTCTGTTTACAGTCCTTGCTTCAAAGCGTCAGCATCTCACACCACAGCTCTATTTATTTAACCTGTATTGGTAATCTCGTTGGGACACAGGATCACATTCTCAAGAGAGACCTGTTTGGGACAAGCATGGTCAAAAAGAAAGATGGCTTTGTATCAATTGATTCTCTGTCTGGAAGTTTCATTTTCCTATTTATGTATTAATTCACTAATACATTTCTGTGGGTGTCTATTGGCAAAAGTTGAGTTCGAGTTGGAAAATATATAAGTTACACTCTTGTAATGGCTGCTGCAATATGTTTTATTTTGTTTCAACATACCCTGCAAAGTTGAGTAGTGTGTGGACCGGAAGCTGTGGATGAAATGTATTTTGTAATGGTGTCATGTAATTCAGTTTCGGATTGGTCACTCTGTGGCATGACACGTAAATAAAAAATAATTAATTCATCATACAGACAGATAGACAGATTTACCACTATTACTTTCAGTATTTAAATGAAAGTGACGGATAGGACGTTGAAGGTTATAAAGGCCCAGGAGCGTAGGCTATGACAGCAGTGCTTGAGTGACATATAAATGATTAATTATATTGGCAGCAGGACTCCAAGAATGAATTTGTAGATGCAGTTATACCAATGCAAATGTCTACCTCTGGATAATGATGAGCAATTGACCAGTGTCTTGGCGCATGTCGCGCTCAGTATTTAAAGTGTGGCTGTAATTGACAACAATTGGCGTTTCCCTTATATGGAAAGTGACTATGCTAAAGTGAGGAAGTGACGTGCCCGGATGGTGACCATGCAGGTAATAGTGAGGTCACTGGGGCTGAAACAGGTGGTCACCCTGCTAGATGCATTAGCAATTAGCAATAACCTGAGCCACACTGTTGCCGTAAACTTTAAAGAGAGTGGGTCCTAAAACTGACCCTTGTGTCACATCAACAACAAATGTTTGGCTCAAGGGCCAAAAAGCAGGTGACATGCACACACAATGTGTGAAATGCAGAAAGGCATACTCTTTAAGCTACAAATATGTAATGATAAGTAAATCAAGATTAAAAATAAATAAGAACATTTATGAACATGTTATTAAATAATAATATTGAATTAGATTTTTTTTTGTTAAAAGGCTTCTTAAATTCTGAAAATTGAGCTTGACTCTGGAACACACTCACTCTTTTTAACCTTGGACATTTACACAGTAAATCACTTGAGTAACTATACCGCCCCCACAAGCTCTTTTATTTCTGTGGAAATACTTTTATTTCTATGGAAATAAAACCACTCATTTTAATGAGAAAAGCATTTTCATCAGAAATATCAAATTGTATTAGAAAGGTTCAGGACATGATAACCTGCATACAGTGATATTTTAACCAAATAGCATTATGTTCATTATTTGACAAGTACTGTATTTGGTTACACATGTGGAAATGCAGTTCAACCAACTATTGTTATGATATGATGAATGTCGATGGTCTGATGACAAATGTAGTAGTTAGAATTCAATTTTAAATTTGATGTGATGCTTCCCCAGCTCATGGATTTGTGCTATTCCACTGAATGCAATTGGTGGCAGTAGTGAGCTAAACAATTAAACTATATTATAGTAACAAGCTAACCTTATGATAGCCACTTTGTTGCGCTTCATTAATTGCACTTTCTGTCCATGTAAGGCCATTTCTTGTCATAGAATAGCGTTTTTTTTCTTCTGTCCTTGTCAGGCAAGAGGGGGTGATGCACCTCCATTACGGGTAATCCCAAAAGCTGCATCAGGTAACGCCATGTTTTGACAGAAATGTAACCAATGTGCCAATTAAGAAGGGGGTTTTCCCCAAGGAAGACCAGTTTAAAAAAAACAAGGCTATCAAAAAGCAGGGTGAAGGACATGTTCAAAACTTTGTGAAAATGGCTTTGCTAATGTTTGATGAGGAAACTAAAAGCGTTCAGCACATTTGTTTGGTCTCTGGGTTACACACGAGCAGTAAAGGCCTGTATTCCTTTAGAGCAAAACTCCAATTTAATACAAATACATATACTGAAATTATTATTATTAACTGATATTATTGTGAAGATATTTTATTACATTTCTACAGAAGCCCTATAACCAGCTTGTTACCTCGTCGAAAAAAGATATGGTGATGTCAGATTTCGAAACTTGTATTAACATTTACGTTAGTTTCATATGATAGCCACTGGCGAAAACTACCTGCCCATGTTATGTTGCTTGTGCTGTGACTGATTTGAAATAGAACGGCCTTTCAAAGCAGCCCAGCTGCAATGTCAGCCCTAAAGACACATCAAAGAGAAATTAATTTGTGTGGACTGTGAGAGACATGAAAGCAGAGGTTGCTGCCAGTTCGTAGTAGCATCGTTTGCTAAAAACGGCAACTGGACCTAGAAGGTCGGCAGGTTGTGTTTAAAGCAGATATCCACTGACCTTCTGTGAACTGGGTCAGGTACAGATAATGTACTTCCACTGAGCACTGACTTCAGTAGAGTTAGATTGGCTGCAATCTTGTGATTGTAAATGGATGGTGGCTCTTAATCAGCTCGCTCCCTGGGATTCATTATGCAGCCAGCAGTGAGTAATGAGCGTGCCCGGAGCTTTGAAGCTCACTTTAATCACGGCGCCGAAAGACTATTCCTAAGCAACTGAAACTTGCAGATGTCTCAGGAGGACGCGTGGTGAGGGACACATACCTAACGACTCAAACCAGTGATCACCACTCATGTGAGCCTAACATTTGGAGCTGCAGCACAAAATAGTCAATTTGAAACTGATGTTAACAGATGCCGTTCATCTGTAAATTCGAAAGCCTGGTATTCTACTGTAATTATAGATTTTCCTTCAGACTCAAGCTAAATCTTAGCCTTCTCACAGAAGTTGTATATAGTCATGGAAAGGCTGCCCTATCTGTACATTTCTCTGCATTCTCTGAAATATCATAACAAATTTTCTCCATATACAGTATAAAGTGCTGGAGAACTCTATGAGCCAGATGTCCAAACAGGGGGCAATGTTTTTGTTTTAAGCCCTAATATTTTGTTGTTGCAATAACCATCCCATACTGGATGGACAGAGCTTTCCAATGACTTACAGTCTCTAGTTGTCTTGACCAGCTTACAATGGCTGTTTCTGGGTTCGGATGGAGGATGTGAATGTAGACATCTGAATATCAACAAAACACGCTTGACCAGAAATGGAGTGGAGTCTGGGACAGAACCAAAACATATGAGCCATGGGTTCCATCAGAGTGTTTGCACCTCTTTATTTCCTCCCTCTATCTGTCTGCCAATCTTTCTCTCTCCACTGCACACTCAGTCACTACAATTCATGCTTAAAAGAAGCAGGATTGTAACCTCATTTTGCACTTTATTTTGTTTATACATTTTTTCTCAGATTTCTCAGACTTGTGGACGATATAAAAATCCTCTGCGTGGGTTTGTGTTCCCACTCAATGAAATGTAAAATACATTCTACTAAATATATCTTGAGTGTGGAGAGGCATCGTCTTGTTGCCCGTGGTGACAGTCACGCAGTATTCAAATGATCTAGGAAGAAAACCTGTAAGCTCAACACTGCCTGAACAAAGGTCTATTAGAACCCCAATCAATACAAGGACTGCAATTGCTTCGGGCTGATGCTGGATTTGTTTGGTTTTCTTTCTTTTTACAATTAGGCTACTTGCATTAGGCTACATTTATGTTGTTTGCTGTGTGTTGTGTGTACAAAGGTGTATTTAGGAGGGGGGTCTGAGGGGTTCACAGAAACAACATCAACTGTATGGATTACATTTTCCACTAAAGCCACTTATCGTTTAATGGAGTGTGTGGGATAATTGCCGTCATTAATGACTGATTCCCACTAGGGCCAAATGTGATATTCTAACACGTTTGCACTAAAAAAACAACCCACTTTGCAGTACACAGAATCAAATAAAGGAATTTGCTCCAGTAATGCATTAAAGTAGGCCTATAGTTCTGAGCTACTGTGGCTGGGTATTTTCCATTCTGGGAGACTTGTAATGTCACTGTGCCGTCTCCACGACAACTGAGCTGATGAGGACCATTGCATGAGTCTCAGTAAGTGGACCTTAATCAAGAGTATATAGGTAAACTACTGGCAGTGGAGCTGCACGGATCAGTCCGTTAATCGATTGGTTCATCTGCAGAAAATTAGCAACAGTTTTCTACCATCCATTAGTTAAACCCCTTACCTCCCCCGAAGAGAAGAATGCCAATGTGTCGTAGTAATACCCCTCTGGACTTGCTCCGGTGACTGTAGTTAGCCTGACCACTTTAGCAGAGGGGTATACTACGAAGCAAACTCAACAGAGCCTGGCTCTCTTTTCTTGATCTGGTTCAACATAACACAAACCCTCGCTCAGAGCTGACCGGTATCACAAAGGCGGTTATCAACCTCCTATGTTGAACGAGGGTTTCAGCTTCAGGCTCTGTGCGCGAAATATATATCCTACATGTTGAGTATGTATGGGGGAGGACGTAAGCCAAAGGACGAAAAGCCATATTTATGTCCTCCCTCCTACATACTCAACATGTACGTATATATACTCCATACTGTCTACTTAACAATCGATCGTGTATGCGAGGTTCGTCGGACCGTTTACACTGAAGCAATAAAGAATTTAAAAAAAAAACTTCCATGTCGTTTGAAAAGACGTAGGAAAGTAGGAAAAGTATCCTATTGATCCATACACAAAATCTTCGCGGAGAGTTAGTACTCATCCGGGCATTTCTCGCTTACACAAACTCACATACACAACCACAACAAACTCAATTTGACTTCAAAATGAGTATGAGTAGGACATTAGTATGCTTTTCAAACACAGCCTTAATCTCTTTAGTAACTTAGCTTCTTGTCCTTGAATGCCACCGTAGCCTCTGTAAATTCTCCCCAAAGGGAGGGGTTAGCAAGGGAGCGTTGCAATCTATAACTTTCACCACAAGACGTTGCCAAAATGTATGTTTTTACACACTACACCTTTAAAATAAATGTAACCAAACCAAAATAGTGTTGTTAAAACTCAATCTGCTCAAGGTGGTTTCAACCTGAGAATATCTGTGTTTGTGATAACAACTCTTATTTCTTCTGCTGTTTCGATCATGTTTGGAGCAGTTTTCTGTCATGATGAATTAAATACGGATTATAATACTCCATGTGCTATTTTGAAAAAAAAGAAAGAAAATGTAATTATGTATGTTTTCCATCAGTCTTTGTCTCTACAGTTGGTTTATTGTATGAATCATATTGTGAGAGTAGGAGGCTGGGTTTCTCAGAGTCTCTCATTTTAGACTGGAAGTCCTCATTTGACATCCCTCACTTTGCCAGACAGGCAGCATCAAGAGAAGGAAAATAATCTGGGGGGCCTACACAGATAGGAGATGCTTGTTTCCATGGCGATGTTGAGCATGTGCTTGTGTATATGGTGAGCTCATGTACAGTCTCCTCAGCAGCCCTCTTCTGCCTGCCACCATGCAGACAGTGTGTGTCTGCCTCCACACAGCACACACACAGCTTGGTCACACGTCGGGCTGCTCGTTAAACTCTGGGTTCAAAACGTGGCAGATCAAAGTTCAGTTAGTTAAGTTACTTTATTAGTCAATGGCTACATTGAAATGTGTCTTTTAAATATATATTTTTTTGGCATTTTTAAGCTTTATTGATAGTGTGAAGAGACAGAGGTGAAATGGGGCAGAGAGGGGATGACATGCAGAGAACGACCACGGGCGGGAATCGAACCCGGGTCTGCTGGGCCCGGCCCGGGGGGACGCCCTACCAACTGAGCTAAGGGCGCCCCTGAAATGTGTCTTTTGACATATCCCCTCTCAAGATACCACACTTTGGTGGGGGTCAGAGCGCAGGGTCAGCCATAGTACAGCGCCTCTGGAGCAGTTTGGGGTTAAGTGTCCCGCTCAAGTAGCCTGGCATTCCCAGACCTGCCACTAGGCGCTGGCAAATTAAATTTGCGGCACCTGTTGGTCTGGACACGCTCCGTTGAAGCTTATCAAGAAGACCAGAAATCTGGGCTCACGTTTCAATTGGTTCTATCTAATATGGGCGCGCCAGAGCCCTTTATATGGTACTCTGGGGAAGACGTAACCGGATGACGACAGTGACGTGCATGCGACGTCGAAGCCGTGATAGTAAACATCAAAGATGGCTGCGGATATGTTGTGCGAGTTTGAGACTGCTTTGGCCTCGACCCTTAACGATTTGGAAGACGGCACTCAAATCTTTCATTAGCAAGTAAGTGGAATGTTCTGTTTTGCCGACCGCCAACGGCAAACGTTTAATTTAACAGTTTAACAGCTGTTCGCTAAACGAACGGGGCTTACGTCACCTTGTGAATCGCTCTGATTGGTTGTAGTGCTATCCAACTGCGTGCAGTGGCATTTGAAATGCACGAGTAGGAGCCGCCCCTTGAGTTCAAGATATCAGGGTCTGGATTTCCAGGCTACCGCTCAAGGACACAATGGTAGAGATTGTTGGCACCGTAGATGTAATATCAGCCACAACTAGTTTTACTCATACCACAGAGAAACAGAGATGGTTTCCCTAGTCTGGGTGGAGAAACTTGACTGGCCCTCACTGATCCCTGACCTGAACCCAGCCAGCAGCTTTAGGATGGTCTGGAGATGGAATTGGCAGAAGCTCCCTGCAGCAAGTGTCCAACATGTTATGATTTTTTTTATGTTTTAAGCCTATTGATTTAGAATGAGGGGTTCAACAACCATGTGTGTTTAAGAATGGCCACACGAGGCACCCAGCAGCAGACCCGGGTTCGATTCCCGCCCGCGTTCGTTCTCTGCATGTCACTCCCCTCTCTGCCCCATTTCACCTCTGTCTCTTAACACTATCAATAAAGCATAAAAGAAAATGCAAAAAAAAAAAACACGTTAGTGTGTATATTTCCAGTGCTGTTACCTTAACAACCTATCAGATAGTCAGAGCATATTTTCCTGGTTTTCCGGATCAGTATTATTGAATGCTGCTGTGATATTTATTCAATGTTTGGTGCCCCCTGGTGTTATAAAGGAGAACAACATATAGACAGACATGCCCTCTGTCTTGAGTCATGTGAAGTTTCAAACAACACCACAAGAGGGAGACCAACAAGTATATGACACTCCAATGCCTTGACTTTGTCAGTCACAGACACACAGTGATTGACACCAAGCACACCATTATGCTTTTAAGTCCTCCTGTTAGAGCTTATAATGCTTATAATGCTAATGATTCTAATCACTTTTAACACTTTATCAACTGTTGTTTCAATAGATTAAGAATGAATAGTTCAGCTATGGAGACACAATCAACTGTTACGATGAATAACTAACGCATGAGGAAGAGGAGATTTTTTTAATTAATGCATTCAAATCTGAACCTCACTGAGGATATTCATGTCGGTTGGGTTTACAGAGAGACATCCCAAACAGGAATTTCCTTAAATATTTGAAGATTTCTGTCCAAATGGATAAATCACAAAAATACAGTATTAACCAGCTGATCTAGCAGAGTTAAAGGTATTCATCAGACATACATTTCTGTTAGCTTTTGCCGCTTTTCCGTTACATAGTACCAGCTCCACTCTACTTTGGTACAGGGTCTGTTTCTGGAGGTAGTTTTCCATTACCAGATAGTAGCATACCCCCAACTGTGTAGCTGGTCGTCATAGCCATGTTAGCGGCTAACATTAGCGCCAAAGCGTTTCTACCCGGTCTTAATTAGGGGGATTTATGTCACATTTTGTTTTGGATGAAGTTACGTTTGGTCTTTTACCACTCAAACAAATATTAAGTGTCATAGCAGGCTGTCTTATTGATTGATATTTTTATCACAATGTATTAACATGTAAACATTAACCAACATGCATATGAGCACCGCTGCCCTGTGGTAGAGTTGCTGGTAGACTCTTTAAGTGTGGCCCCTGGATTTTCTCGTAGAGTAGAGCCAGTACCGTGTAGTGAAAACGGTTCATTCCTCTGTGGTGTTGGTCTTCTTCTGAGCCAGCACCAGATCTTTGAGCTGAGGAGTGAGCTCATGGAGCTGGGTGCGCAGGCTAAGGGCTTCCTCCTCCTCCTCCTCCACCTCCACCTCCTCCTGCTGCTGCTGCTGCTTCCTGCTTTGACTCTGGCTCACCAGCTGCTTCACCACCAGACCCTGGTACACAGACAGAAGCTGCTGCTGCTCCTGAAAACACACACACACAAAACACTTTAACAAACCACTGACCCTGGAAGCAGCTGTGGATTAAGAATTCAACATTGAAACTAAAGTTAAAAGTAACTAGAACTGGGGCACCCATAGCTCAGTTGATAGGGCGTCCCCCCCGGGCCAAGGCCCCGCAGCGGACCAGGGTTCAAATCCTGCCCGGGTCAGTTCTCTGCATGTCCTCTACTCTTTGCCCCATTTCAACACTGTCTCCCCAATCTGTCTAACAAAGCAAAAATGCCCAAAAAATGATCTTAAAAGAAAAAGAAAGTAACTAGAACTAATAGATTCAGTTGAGATTACTACTTCTTGTAGCACTGCAGTTTCGAGGGACCTGATTAAAGTATTGTTTCACACTTTTCAAGTCTATCTTAAAACACACGGCTATATGTATATTTACCACAAAGTATTGCTTCTATCTTAGTTAATGTGAGTTTTTCCTCAATGTAGGCACTGCAGATAAATACTAGCCTTTTGGCTAAATATTGCCTTCTACTTTATATTTATATGGTGCACCTTATCTCTACACTTTTTATCTGCACTGTGTCCTTGCTCTACTGTTGTGTTTATTTGTGTCTCAGGTGTTGCTCTCTTCACTTGTGTTTTCTCTTCTTCTATATTCCATTGTTGAGAGGAATCTGGGACTTAATAATTGCATTGCCAATGACTGCTGCTGTAATTGTTGTGCATATGACAAATAAAGCATCTTGAAATCTTGAATGTTGAGCGCGATACGTACGGGTGTGATTCGGCCTGTGAGCGTGCCTATGATCTGAGGCACACAGCGTCCAGGAGCGTGCAGCATACACTGGGTGCTGGCCTGGAACAACAGCACGCTGGTGAGGTGGAGAACCAGAGCCGGGTCCTCGTTCTCCTTCAGCTGCTCAGTGAGGGCCTGACGGTGCAGGAACACAGCCTGTCTGGAGCACACACACACACACACACACACACACACACACACACACACACACACACACACACACACACACACACACACACACACACACACACACACACACACACACACACACACACACACACACACACACACACACACACACACACACACACACACACACACACACACACACACACACACTACTATGACAACACTTCCAAGTCAAATAGACATTCTTATGCTTTTTAAATAAAATCTACCTCTCCTTCTTCTTGTCTCCCTTCTTCAGCATGAAGCCACACACCTCAGCACAGACCTCTATGTTGCTCAGAAAGTCCTCGATAGTCTGAAAACAGAGCGTAGGCGTGAGTGATCAATTCCTCAAGTAGTCCTCCTTTAAAATCAAACTGATTTGTTGAACAAGGGCACTTGAAACTGTGTGTGTGTGTGTGTGTGTGTGTGTGTGTGTGTGTGTGTGTGTGTGTGTGTGTGTGTGTGTGTGTGTGTGTGACCTACAGTATAAGTATTTTTCGAATGTTTGGGCGTGTCAAATACAATGCAAAGCAGACAAAATGAAGTTTGACAAAATAATTTAATTTAATTCATTGATAATTTAATATTTTTAATTTATAAATATTCATTTGTACTTGTATTATTTATGTTATTTACAACTGTTTTTAGTTGTAATTTAACTCATTTTCTAGGTAAATACAGCCCATGTCCTTCACTGTTTGTTCAACGTTGAGTAAAGTAAATTGAGACCTGCCGATTGAATTACTTTCTGTTCTGAAAAAGAGTTCTGAACTTGTGAAAGATAAATCCTTAATATCATATGCAGACCTGCAAACTCATAGGAGGTGAAAAAGGTGACAAACACCCGTCCCTTCTAGGGGGGTCGGGTGTTTTTCGCTGTCCAAACGATTGGCTATTGTTAAATATCATTCACACAACCAGAATTCTCCACTATTGCCTCCAATGTCCAGCTGGGTGAAAATAATAGCCAGCTGAGATCCTGACCCTCCTAGGGGGGTCCGGGGGTATGCCCCCCCGGGAGATTTTTTTTTAACTTTTTAAAGTGAAATGCATGATTCTGGTGCACTTTGAGAGGGAAATTAAATCTGAGGAATTTTGTGTGAACAAATAATTTGGAGACACTGGGTCGGATGAATTAGAAGCTTCTTGGATTTTCCATTAAAATGTTCATTTAAAATAAAATATTATGCAGAGTCCTCTGGGTTGGGCTTGGTGCTCTTTTTCTTTTATGCGACATATTTCTCTGTAATATAATGAATACATTTAAATGCAGTGAGAGGAATGAAGCAGAAGAACTCTGTTGTCCAGCTATCTTTTTTTCCACAGACGAGGCTGAAATAGGTTATACAGTGCATGGGCATCTGAGCCCCATTTCCAAATGTTTTTAAATATTCTCAATACACACTGGACGTGAACGTGACGTGATCAGTTATACCTCCCAGATGAACTGATTAAATTATTGGGCTATTAACTAGGCTATCTAGATCAAAACATTGTATTCATTTTTTTGTATGATATAATAATATGATGTTAATATCAAACACACAAACTAAAAAATAAAAATAAAAATAAATTGGGGGGGCGGGGGGGCTGTCGGTCGGCTCTGATTGTGAGCGCACTGCAGACACTGCGCTCATTAAACTGTCAGCTTCAAGAGTCCTGTGTGGGTCAACAGTGCAGTGCAAACTATGCAGCATAAAGTTACAACATTCGTCTACGACCGTGATGTTAAATCACCTTCACACAAAGTCTCCGCCCCAGCAAAGCAGCGAATCGATCGCTGTGACGGTGAAAATCACCGGGACCCGGGAGACCCAGTGAGCGAGTGAGACGCCGCTCAGAAAACACTCTGTGGTTTGATGGATGAAATCAGTCGGGGATATCCTGCCCGTTAACTTTGTCTAAGGGAACGGCTTCCGCGATCTTTTTCTATGTCTCGAGTCTAACAGAGAGCCATGTCGGCAAACTGACAGCGCGACTAAATAAAGGGACTGTAGGCTACAGTGAGCTGCGTCACTCCGTATAGTTTCTGTTTCAGTAGGCTGTTACATTAACCTCTGAAGCATTGACAGTGTTTAATCAAAGCCTCTAATTTTTTATTATCAAAAGGGCTTTGATTGAGACTTTTAGCCAATTCTAAAGTCTGAACACAGCGGCAGCAGTGATGCTTTACGGTGCCCGATCTTAACGCTGATTGGACAATACTCATGACGTCTACCAAAGATGTTTTATTGCCAAGATAACGATATTCCCTTGTCTCACACTACGGTAACTCGCCCACACAGTCCAGTCTGGGAAGCGCTGGCTGACTTCTCTGGCAGCTGCCGCTACCCCCCCCCCCCCCCCCCCTCCCAAAAACAAAAACTCTTCGGATCTATACGATTCACGTGGGTCATATATTTTGATTCTAAACGGCGATTTTCGCCGAAAAGCGACGAGTTTGCAGGTATGCATATGATAACTGCGACTGTGTTGATTTAGAATAGGCATGAAACGTTGGGTATAGGCTTTATTGCTGTGCATTCTTCCTGCAGACGAGATGAGTCGCATTGTTAAAATACTTAAATGATAACTGGATCCATCCTCAAGGTATAAATGCAACCACTTTAACACTTACACTACTGGTGCCCATGAATGGCTGTAGTGCAGTTTTCCCCTTGCATATGTTAATGACTAGTAACATGCTTACTTTGCCGTTAAGACAGTTGTGTAGCTTCATCAGAGGTCCTTTGGTCTCCTCCGACAGTTTGCCCAGAATCTTCACTCTGACCTGAGGCACACACATCACACATTCAAACTCAAAGTCCCATGGAGCACTTCACTCTATGACACAGGCCTATGTCACTACCTCACTTAAATATACAGGTAAAAGCCTCTATCTCTCTCTTTACTACAGCCTTCAAACAGGGTAACCCCAGGAATATCCAAGGTAAATGTAAGACTTTTTAATGCCAACATCAAGGCCATACTGGCAAAGGTAGGAAGGATATAATTGAAATTCTGATGCATTTTAAAAGGGTACTCTTAATAAAGAACATTTATTATCAACTCACATTGATATACTGTAACAATAGCCTTGTGAAGTGTGTGTATACTCTTGATAACAAATTCATAAAGTGCTCATTTGTCACATAACGACCCCTCTCCAAGTATTTACTTCCTCCTACAAAAGAGCGATCAAAAATCATAAGACCTTTGTGAAGGAGGTCCAATACTGTGACAGTCAAATTCCATACTTTAAAAGGCCTTATTTTGTAGAAATGTAAGTACAGTGCTTTTTTAATGCTTTGAAGACCCCAGGGGTGCCCTGTTTAAATGAGCCTCGTCTGACCTCGTTGGTGATGCTGCTGGGGTTCTCCACAGACATCATGAGGTCAGAGGCCAGGAAGTTGACCAGGATGTTGGTGACGTCAGTGCATACCGTCTTCAGGACGTGTTTGGCAATGTGGACCTGGGTCTCATCTGAAGGGTCAAAAGTCAAAATCATTTCTATAGCACATTTAAAAACAACATCAGTGCTGTACAAGATACAATACAAAATAACATATAAGATACATGAAAAAAAAAGTTAGGAGTGTCAAAGTCTCAACTTGTGTTAAAGACCAATGCAACAGAAGTGAGTCTTCAGCAACGTATCAAACTGTTCAACTTTACAGGGATCCAGGTTCTATTCATTCACACACAGTCATACGGGTGAGAACATTAACAGAGGTTAACGCTCAATCCTGGGCCTGCTTTCCCTTTATTTATACATGTATGGCTAAAATGTGTGACAGGCAATGTGTGTGAGTTAGGGATATCAAAGGTTAACCGTTCAAACCTTTAACCGATAAGAATAATTATAACCGAATAATTCTATCGGTTATACGGTTAAAACATTTAAAAAAACAAGTGTTAGCTCAACATTTGTTACTGCGCATGTGCGACTGTCTGTATGGATAGCGCCCCGACTGTACATGCTCTAGTACAGCCTTTTTCAACCGTGTCGCCGCTCGTCAGGGGTGCCCTCAAATTATTAGTGCAATATTAAAAAAACTGAAGGAAAAAAAAGCTGCTACAATGAAAATGCAACATCATCTTAATTGTTCTGACATGCCCCTTTCCCCACGACACAACGTCAATATCTGGGAATATTACCACCAGGCCTTTTCTCTCTCTGATTGTGAATTTAAAAAAAATAACTTCAGACAATATTTCTAATAGTTACTACACTTTACTACGCTCAACAGTAATTGCTCAGCAGCTAACAGCTATTTGGTATGGATGAGCTCGAAAGGAAGCCGTCTGTATGTGGTGGTGAGTGGGAGGGTGTTTGAGAGTGAAGCTAGCAGGTGATTTGTTACCAGAGAAGAACTTGTTTCCTTTGTCAAAGAGGCGGATGTTGTTGTAGAGGTTGGTGATCTCCTCCTGTAGATCCTTCATGCTCTGCTTCTTATTGGCTCCTGATGGAGAGCTGCTGGAAGACATGAAGACTGTCCGCAGCACGTCCTGGTACGCTTTATTCAGGGGCCTGCACACACACACCCACACATTCAATTAAATAAAAACTTTATTGGTCGCTTGCATAGTGACAGAAAATGTCCTTAAGTTTATGGCTCACACAACATAAATGCAAACATCACACTAACAGGTAAATACAACTGTAAAAGCCCATGTGTAATGCAAAGTTGCATTAAAGAAGGGGTTGTTTATTTGGCCTTGTTTAAAGTGCACATGATAGGCTTTATTCGCACACACACACACACACACACACCCCCTTTTTGCCTCTCACTTTGGCAAAGAGTTTTACTTTTAGACAGAAAGCTGTGTATATTACCTGACTAAATGCTCTGCCAGCTCAGAGAGGATTTCTTCAGGGCAGTCGCTGACTCTCTCCTCCAGCACGGCTACGATCTCCTCCTGGGCCATGAAGGAGGCTGCAGTCTGTTTACTACGATCTGGGCACAAAAACACCAGCTAATTAGTCTCACATGGGCGACACGCTTTAGCTTTGTCTTCAGTGAGGGAAAAAAATAAAAACTTAACAACAACCCAGGGGAGAGATTTGTAGTCAAGCAGCCATTACACCCTTTGCTCCAGTACAGGCCTCAGAGAACAGTCTTAATGTGCCATACAGAATGCATTATGTCAGAGTGACTGTACTTTGCTGTGAAGGTCCGGTCTCCTCGTCACTGTCCTCGTCTTTCCTCCCTTTCTTCTTGGTCTTGCGGATGCGGTACTCCCTGGCATTTCCTCCTCCGCCTGATTTCACACTACCACTGCCCTCTGGAACACACACACCAGTTCAGAGGGTTGAAGAACAATGTCCTCTTTTCACTACATCAAATACAACAGATAAATACAGTATGTGAAACTAAATGAGGTAGTGCCTTATTGAGGGAGAACGAAGACCTGTGCTGCTTGCACCACAGGACTTATTTTGTCCCATTCTATTGTAATAAGAATAGACTGGTGTACCAACTACATCACTGATCTCAGACCAGGTGTCCCCATTACAATTGTACGTTTAGTTTACTTTATTTCTGTCTTTTCCAACTCATTAGACTTTGTCAAGACAATAAATACACATTAAGGTAATAATGCTTTAAAGAAAACAAAAGAAACAATACAGATTCAAAAAGGTGTATGCTGAAGCCTGAGCTAATTATGCCAACCCTTTTAACATTGATTATTTGGTCAGTTCCCTTTACATTTTAGAGAGCACTGAAAGAAGATAACAGCAACCATGTAAATACATTATAACTATTGAAGCTTCTTGGCTCAGATCTAATTTCTGGGACAGCAGCATTAGCTTTTACAGTATGTGTGTGTGTGTGTGTGTGTGTGTGTGTGTGTGTGTGTGTGTGTGTGTGTGTGTTTGAGGGTCAGGTAGGGAGCATTAGAACCAACCTGTAGTCTTTTTCTTGCGCTCTGCTTCTCTCTTCTCTTTCTTAGAAAGGGCTGAGCTCTCCGTCAGGATGGACGCTTGCTTCACATCATCTTCAGATATCAGGAACACTGGATTGTTCTTTACTTCCTGACAGACACATCACACAAAAGTTTTACACTTCAGTTGGACCGCTGCCTCTGTGTGTGTAGAGAGAGGGTGTGGGCCTGTACCTTCTGAGCTTTCTGCTGCATGGCCTCATCAAACACAGACAGACAGTTGCTGATGAACTTCTCACTGATGACCACGGTTCCTCCTAACACTCTGGCAGTAGACTGGACCTTAGTGTTCCTCATGGCCTGCTGGATCAACATGCCCACGTCCTCCATGGACAGACAGCTGGGCAGGATGGGCTAACACAGAGAGAAAGAGAGAGAGAGGGGATATAAAACACTAGGGATGGCCCGAAATTAGAATATTCTACTATTCGTTTGTTGATAGGTTAGTGTTCAAAGCTCAATTCAGTATTTGGAAGCTTTTGTTTTTTTATGCAACAAAACATAGCGTAACGTATGTAACTCTGGTTCTATGAATCCTTACTGACCGACAGAGGCGGTGATTTAGGCACTGGATATATCTGTCTCGCGCATACACAGTTCGAGTACCTATACCAATAAAGGCACCTGTGACCCCGCGTGACATCGGGAGGCTAGATACTCCAGTGTCGACAGAGGATCCCTTCCCAGAATCCTGGCGCGAAAACACAAGGATTCTGAGTGACTTGGAACTCTGGCGGTTATCCAGGATTCATAGAACCGGAGTTACATACGTAACTCTACATTCTATTTCATCCTTACTGCTGCTAATTACCAATACAAACGGTGGCTCTTATTACCAAGAAAACCATACGGCCGTTACCAGTAGCGGGAGCGAGAATGCACATTTGCTAGAGTTGCTTAATGTTGTCTTTGGCTGATCCCCAGCTATCTATAAATCCACCTGTGAAGGTCCAGTTTCAATGAAATAAAAAATATATATAATCCTCCGTTGCGGTCAGACTTTTAGCACGTCTTGAAAACGTCACACTCGCCATGCCCCACCAGCTTTCACAGGCAGTGGGAATGGAGCATTGTTGTTTTTAAAGCTGTAGTGTTTTTTTGGGAAAAATAGTATTTGGATACTCGTTCGGAAAAACCAACGAGTATTAGAAGCCTGTAAGATGGTATTTGGGACAGCCCTAAAATTGAAAGGAGCTTGTATATTTACACCATAACTACGTATTGCCGTAACGCCAGGTGTATGTGTAGCTGTGTGGACAGATACCTGTATGTCGGCCCATGTTTCAGAGTTGACAGCTTCCTCCACCGAGGCCTCCACCTGGTCCACCAGCCCCTGACCAACACAGGCTGCCCGCAGGAACAGCAGCTTGTTGGACTTAAAGCGTTTCTTAATGTAGCTGACGGGGTCGGGGATGCCCAGTCTCACCAACGCATCAAACTCTGCAGATAGAACACCGAGTCACTTACAATGCACATGTACAAACACACAGAGCAAAGGGAGGTTCAAAGCTGAAATAAACTAATAGCTGCCATGGTAGAAACATGATATCAATTAAGGTGAGAGACTGCAGGGAAAACATACTTTTTCTTAAACGCTGTTCAATGTAGATTTTTTCTATTTTGCTTCCATAGGTCTTCTTTCATACTAGTATTAATAAAAAGGTCCAAAATGTACTGTATATTGAGGTGTTTATTATAGGAATGCACCGAATGTTCGTCGTTGTGTGATTTTCGTCAGTAGCCTACAGTAGACCTAGATTCTGTGCTCCGAACGCCACTAACTGTTCTGTAATACGCTATCGCCGATCACGAGAACACACAGCCAGCTTCTTCTTATATATATTTTTTTTGATTGACGTGATTTTTGGCAAACCACACAACATTTGGGTGGTCACATAGCAACCGGCGGTAGATACAATGTTGCGTCGCGCAGCATCCGCTATGAATGGGTTAAAAGAACAGAAAGCCTGTGTACCTAGATATCCGTTCTGCTGTAGGAAGGAGTCCACCCAGTTGTTCTGAGTCCTGGCGTAGATATCTGGGATGTAGACGGCTTTGTCCTGCCGACCGCCCACCACGCTCCCCTTAAGACGCCCACTGTTCACCAGCTCCTCCAGGACGGCTGGGGACACACACAGTCACAATGCAGTACAATACAATGCAATACAACACACACACACGAGCTGTCAGATAAATATCTACCAAAGGCCTGTCCTTACAGTAGAGAAGATGCTCCTGGAATCCAAACGCTCCAATCATGCTGCTGACTGGGGTCGGCCTTAAGGATACAGTAAAACAGGAGAGATGTTAGTTTAAAATACAAACAACGCAATTAAGAAGGACATTGAGGCTCACGCAAGAACTTTAAACAAATCCTAAATGTCTCTTTTTCCTCAGGTGTCATAGAGGTCGAAGTCCGATTTACCAACTTCACAGTCTGTTCATGAGTTACTGAATGACTGTGATGAGCACAGATGTCTATATTAGGCTGCCTGTTCTGCTCCGTTTGGGAATAAGTTTCTTGCATGATGTCTGACTAGGGGTTTATATATCTCAATATTTTAGGGGATGTTGCCGATAATGATAATTGGCTAGTTACAAATCTACTGATGGTGGTCCCTCCAGTCAATGATAGACCTGTTTGGATTGGTTTAACGATGAGTGACATACTCCATTTCGTCATTTCACACATTGTTAGAACAACACTTTAGATATAATCCTATGCTGTACATATCGCGCAGCCCTAGGTGGTGTTGAACATGGTCACGTCTACCTTGTGATGGCGCTGAAAAGCCCTCGTATCCGGGCTTTGTGGCGAGCAACAAAAGCCGGAGTAAAGATGACGCCCCTGTTGTACTGGTCCATTTCTCCTTGGATGAGTGTCCCCAAACGCTTTGACAACTCCTGGCATACAGAAGAGAGCAACACACATTTGTATTGGAACAGTCAAGTCAGCAGAGAACAATGTTTTAAACTATATAGAGGTCATAAAAGACCGCCAAACATCAAAATGCATATATGATGACCTATGTTCCTGAGGGATGTTAAAACAGAATCTGGTGGCAGCCGTTGAAAGCTTCTTCTTCGTGCCTCATCCAGGTGGTGCAGCCACAGTTCCTTTACCTTTGAACTTGGGAACCATGCTTCCAACTGTATCTCTAGGAACATTCAGTCATGGACGTTGGAAGTAGGGGTGCGGGGGGTGCGGCCGCACCCCCCCTCACCACCGCCTGCACCCCCTCTCCGCCCCCCTACACTTTGCCCTGTGCTCCCGCGATTGCTCTGTAAACAATCTCATAGCCTATGTCCTCTTTCCCATCTCCTGCTCCCTCACATCAACTTGACAGAGCATAACACTATAATATATATAGTTTATAGGCTATACAGTATACTATGTAGGCTAGATTACATATGCCCGTCGCATTTCTTCACCGTGCCCAGGACGAGATAACGGTTGTGCCCCGCCTTCCCATGCGCACTTCAGTAGAGTCAGAGTGCTGAAGGGCGCGCACTAATGAGCATTAGGTTATCATTAAAAATCCAGTCTGCTAAGCGCCCTACCACAGGGGGGAGAGAGAAAGAGAAAGAGAGAAAGACGCGCTGACAGGATGCAACGTTCACCTGTGCACCTGCTCCTCCAAGGTGTGTGCCAGTATCGTGCCAAGTAACCGCTGATAATAAGTGTTTCCCCGCCGGCCGGTGAGCGCGCATGCATCAAGTAAAGGCAAACATATTAACACTTCATAAGGTCGTAAAAAAGTCGGGTCGTCTTATATTCGGGGTCTAGTATTCGGCGTCCAGTTACCAGAGCGGTCATTCAGCTTCAGGGCCTGTGTCCAACTTGTGTTTATTTTATTTTTTCGGGTGGAACCAACACTGGCTGTGCTCTCAGAAGTGGCCGGGGCATGCGTTTATGCAATGGGAGAGAGAACGCTTCGTGTGGAGAGAAAAAAGAGGCAGGGAAATCGCCAAAGCCAATGCAAAGCCTCGAGTCATTATGTTGAGGAGAGATTGCCAACTGCACTGTCCTTTTACGCACCACCAGGGCCGCCGTAATGTTTAGATATCATTTGCTTCAACGCCCTTATGATAATAAGAATGAGAGGCTTCATTAAAACGCTGTCCATGCGCTGTCTATGCGGTCGTTGTGATTGTAACTTTGTCGGCTGTAAACTGAAACTAACGGAGATCGCGGAAGCCTTCCCCTCGACAACGTGACGTGCACTGCCCCGGTTATCATTCACCGATCTCAAGAATGCTGAAAAGGAACAAATTGGTGAATAAAAATTCACCAGAATGCAGGAAATTAAGCATTTAATGCTCAAAAAATTCTGGGGGAGTACCCCCAGACCCCCACTTATAAATTGTCACAACCCAATGTTTAATCAAAACCTACGTCCTTCAAATTCAGGATAAAAAAAAGACTATAAGGATACTTTGGAAAACTCTTAAATGTTATTTGCTTTTATAGTTTGTTTTAATAGCTTAATTCTAATCAAATTATTTTAGATAAAATTGCTAATTTTACCAGTAGCCTACTGCTTTGTCTGATAGCGCTGCACCTCGGCCAATTTACAGCACCCCCCCTAAGAAAGTAGTTCCAACGTCCCTGCATTCAGTGCTATCTTTTTGTATCATTGTCCTTGTTTGTGCAAGACTATGATCTCGTCTCTTCATTTTATTGACAATTCTCTTGAATTAGTCATATATATACACAGTCATATGAAAAAGTTTGGGAACCCCTCTCAGCCAGCATTATAATTGACTCTGCTTTCACACAAAAAAGATAAAAGTGGTATGTCTTTCATTTACCAGGAACAGCTAAGTACTGGGATGTTTTCCAAACAAAGATTTTTTGAAAAGCAGTATTTAGTTTTATGAAATTAAATAAAATGTGAAAAACTGGCTGTGCAAAAATATGGGAACCCTTGTGGTTTTGCTGATTTTAATGCATGTAACAGCATGTAAAACTGAGGACTTTAAACACAAAATTGGTTGGATTATGTTGTTAAGCCTTGAACCTCATATAAAGGTCTGTTTAATCATGAGAAAATGTATTTTAGGTGGCTTAATGCAAGTTGCACTTCTCTTTGAGTCTCTGCAGAAGTGAGACAGAATGGGATCATCAAAACAGCTCCCAAAAGATCTTAAAAACAAAGATTATTCATTGTCATGGTTTAGGGGAAGGCTACAAGAAGCTTTCCCAAAGGTTTCAATTGTCAATTTCTACTGTAAGGAATGTTGTCAGGGAATGGAAGGACACAGGCACAGTTGCAGTTAAACCCAGGTCTAGCAGACCAAGAAAAGTACAAGAGCGGCATATGCGGCGGATTGTGAGAATGGTTGCACACAACCCACAGATCACCTCCAAAGACCTGCAAGAACATCTGGCTGCAGATGGTGTATCTGTACATCGTTCAACAATACAGTGCAATTTGCACCAAAACATCTGTATGGCCGGGTGATGAGAAGGAAGCCCTTTCTGCGCCCAAGCCACAAATACAGTTGCTTGGAGTATGCAAAAGCTCATTTAGACAAGCCAGATTCATATTGGAAGAAAATGCTTTGGACTGATGAGACAAAAAATAAGTTATTTGGTCATTATAAAAAGCGCTTTACGTGGCGAAAGGAGAAAACTGCATTCCAAGTAAAACACCTGCTACCTACTTTCAAATTTGGTGGAGGTTCAATCATGCTGTGGCCACTTAAGTGGATAGTCGGATGAATTCAACCCAGTTTCAACAGATTATTCAGGATAATGTTCAAGCATCAGTCACAAAGTTGAAGTTGCGCAGGGGTTGGATATTCCAACAAGACAATGACCCTTAACACAGTTCAAATTCCTGCAGAGGGAAAAGTACAATGTTATGATATGGCCGTCGCAGTCCAATGACTTGAATATCATCGACAATCTATGGGATGATTTGAAGCAGGCTTTCCATGCTCGGCAGCCATCACATTTAACTGAACTGGATCGCTTTAGTATGTAAGAATGTTAAAAATACCTACATCCAGGATCCAGACACTCATCACAGGCTACCGAAGGCGTCTAAAGGCTGTTATTTTTGCAAAAGGAGGCTCAACTAAGTACTGATGACATTTTTCTTTTGGGGTGCCCAAATGTATGCACCAGTCAAATTTTGTTATGATGCTTATTGCATATTTTCTATTATTCCAATAAACAAAATGAAACCGCTGAATTGCTTCTGTCATATATGTAAAGGAATTTGCTTCTTTGCTAATGATTAACAAAAATCCCCAAAATTAGAAGGGGGTCCCAAACTTTTTCATATGACTGTATATATATATTATTATATTATTTATTTATTAGATATTTTTTTGGCATTTTTATGCTTTATTGATAGTGTAGAGACAGAGTTGAAATGGGGCAGAGAGGGGAGTGTCATGCAGAGAACCGCGGGCCGGAATCGAACCCGGTTCCGCTGCTGGCTGAGGCCAATGGGGGGGACGCCCTACCAACTGAGCTAAGGGCGCCCCAAATTAGTCATATTTTTAACATGCAGTCAAGTGTCACTGTCCAAGTATTTGATGTGTTCCATCTGAAGCACATGTGTGATTGAATTTGAGACAACACCTGAATGCAAAATGTGCTTTTATATGGGATTCTACGAACAAGGGAGTAGAATCATTTTGACACTGCAGCAGTCATTAAAAGTGGCCTATTAGTAATGTTGATGAGCTATTTGAATTGTCCTTGTTTAAATCAGCTGAGGGTTTGTACATTTTGACCATGAACATAATTTGCATTGGGGGTTGAATAATTTTGATTGCAACTGTATATACTAAACAGTGGTGACACACTCACCTCAGATAAGAAGTCCCCCGGCAGGTCGTAGTTCTTACACAGCTCTGCGATGCTGATCAGCCCGGCCTCCTGCAGCTTGTCATTCACCTCCTCTGCCATGCGGTTCAGGTAGGTGCTACACACACACACACGCACACACACACACACACGCACACGGTCAGTACAACTCCACTCTCCTGTATGGACAGACTCCCTCTGTGGCTGTGTTCGGAAAGCCATACTAGCGTCCTATATCCTACATACTCACCATCTATGTACTACATACTGTCTACTCAAATATCGATTGTGTATGCAAGGTGCGTCGAAACGTTTTCAGTGAAGTATACTCAAGCAATAAAGAATTTCTTCTTCTTATAAGATTCAGGCCGTTTAGACGCTGTTTAGCGTATTACCACCCTCCACAGGTTAGATATTGAACTACATGTTTACAGTCCTGTGTTCATCATCTGTGTTTTAGACCTCATAATCTAAGTAGGCCTATCTTTAAGAAAACTAATCACGTTTCGTGGCGACTCAGTAATGAAACTGAAAGTAGATAGGCCTATAACATCGCTAATAAATGAAAACAGACGGTCAAAACAGCGTCCAAATGAGCTAAAATCCTAAATACAATAAACAGTAACATGGCACACTTATTTTTAGGTAAGCTCTAATTGATTATTCATTTATTTTTTCACACGTTAATGTTTTGAGGCGGAGGATCCCTCCGACGCTCTCTGTCCGGCTCACAGACAGCACTCAGCTGTCTGTGAGTTGAGCTGGACGAGCCGCGGTGTGTGGAAGACAGCGCTCAGTTCTGATCTCTCTCCACTATCAGACTCACTTCACTCATTTCACTTAGTGACTCTAATGTTGTTAGGTATTTATCTTCATCTCTTATCTAGTGTAAGAGTTTATGAACGACTGCACGTACAGTTGTCAGATCGCGGACCCCAAACAATGTCGATGCTTAGCAACTTGCTCGATAATATTTCATTTTCCTGTGCGGGTAGAATTGACCCAGTGCATTGTGGGGCGGTTGAGTAGGAAAAGTATCCAATCGATCCATACCCAAAATCTTCCCGGAACTTAGTACTCATCTGGGAATTTCTCGCATACCCAAACTTGCATACCCAACCGTCACATACACAAATTGAAGTCAAAATTAGTATGAGTAGGACGTTAGTATGGCTTTTCGAACACAGCCTGTGTCAATGAATACTCACTCATCAATGAGCTGTCCCAAGACAAGCTGAACCCCTTTATCTGACTTTGCAATGTCACTGGCTCGACTTTCAACATGGACCCAGTCCACATTGATAATCTGACGGAAAGAAGATCAAAACACACCTTATTGGAAGGTTTTTAAGATTTACAGTATAATAATATATCAAATGGATTCTGTGTCTTGGCATTGTATTAACATGTGACTCAGCATTAGGGCTGGGTGGGTATCAAAGCTTTTGGCACTAACCGAAATGTCTCCATACCATTGAGTATGGAAAAAATGTCTTGTCGTTACACAACATTTTTCAATACCTAAGGGGTTAATCTCATCAATGTCAGTGAACCAATAGGCATGCAGCATGCAAGAGGTAAAAGTGCTGGTCAACATGTGTAACACAGTGTACATCAGTGAGCCTTACATACTGACTGTCACCTTTTAATTTTGCACTGAAAAGTGTTTGCACTGATTCATTGTATTGTTTCCATTTTCTTTCTTTTTGCCGGTATATTTAGTTGGAGCTGCAGTGGCTCAGGAGATCGGCAATATGTGCTAATCTGAAGGCAGTTAGTTCCATTTCATGTTATAAAGTTCTATTTAATAATACCAGCTGGATAAATAGTGAAAATGTTTGACGATACAGCAGGAGGAAACAGCTGATAACATGCAGGGCTCAAAGCAACATAGAGTATGTACTAATACACACCTGCTGGAGGTCCACAATGTTGATGCGCCCTGTGAAATACAATGACAGGGTATATTCACTGTTATCATGTCCAACTTTGACAATGATTTACTAACTGTAATGTTTAAGTATCACTAGGGTCAGACAACATTGGGTACAGGAAGGGGCTAAATCCTATACACACAACCATGCCCGATATCATTCTTAGCTTTATAAGTTAGGTGGCAGTATCGTGTTTAAGTGACCTCCGTGCACGTAGAGCTCATCCCGGATCTCCCTGCTGATCTGTGCTGGAGTGATGTACTCCTTCCCGTCCAGTGTGTGCAACACATCCAGCTTCTTGTCCTGGACCAGTTTGGAAATGATTTCAATGCAGTTCCTCTCCGACAGCCTGTGGAAATTTTGCACGTGTCACAAGTGGAGTTTCCGTTCTAATTACAGAGGGAAATTATTTTCCTAATATTGCTAACGTCAGCTGTTAACTCAGAGGAGATAATTCACCACTAACAGTAAACGATTGAGTGTAAGTTTAATGTTAGCCATAATTAGCTTCGCTGCTAACAGCTGGTGCTTGTAACAGTGTACGGTCCGGTTACCTTTGCACTGTGTCGGCAAACTGAGCCCTCTGAAAGTCAGCGGCAAGCCGTCGAATTTCCTCCCAGTCAGCTGCCATTGTTAAACGTTGGTGTGTTTGCAGGAAAACTCAGCTGTCAGGGCTTCAGTCCACCATGTAACTATCCACAGGCTACTGTTCGGCTAGCTGGCTGCTAACGAGACAGGCTAACCACACGTCAACATAGAGTGACGTACAACGGAGAGCCACAAGGACCAAATATCCTCCACTCGCGTTTCGCGCTCTAAGTGTAATTGTAACTAAACTCCAAAACAACTTTTTTTGAGCTTACAACCCATTTATGTGGGAATTTAGTAGTGTTGTTGATTATCCCAGGTCAAATTCTCCAAATGTTTAGTACAAAGTAGGCCTATGTGTATGATGCCTGGGACAAGGGTTTGGTCCAGTAGATCTGCCATCTGGCTGCATCTAGCCGATCTAGCCCCAGTCAGAAGGGGCATTTTGGTGAGTGGCACTGCAAGACTGCAACAACTTTCCACCAAATGACGGCTTCAGTGAAAATGATTTCTCCAGAGTTTACTTGCCATCACACCAATACAGATAACACAAGCTGCTGTGGGAATTGTGTGTACCCTTTTTAACCAACTTTCATACTGGGTAATCAAAATGCCCAATCCAAATCAGCAGGATGTAGTTTTTCATTAGAAAAATTAGATTTTAAAGCATCGCCTCTTTATTACGTCCTGCTAACTTCTATATTCCTACTATAACTTTACATATTATATTTACTCTTCCAACCTTCAACTTGGCAGACTGCCCTTGGACCAGTTTACTTAAGGAAAGCCTTGTGAAGTCCTTACTAGCTGGGTCATTCTACGAAAACGTGCCATTTTGTGTCCCTGACACAAAATCTACCCCAATAAACTGTATTAACAACACAATTTAAAAAAAATCATTGGTATGATATGGTAAACAAACAATCTTCATTTAAAATCTTCATTATACATTGATATTTTTTTGCATTTTAAAGATTTTACAATTGTATATCTGTTAAATATGGTAAAAATGGCTTGTCCCTCGGTTACATTTTTCTATTACAAGCAGCTTTTAGAGAGGATAAAATCAAATGATCTGAAAACAACTTTAATTTGTGAAAAGCCTTAATTGTTAGTTAACAGATAATGCTTTTATTTTATTCTTGACCTTTTTGGAATATTGAAAAAAATCACATTTAAGTAATGTCCCTATGTGTTACGTCAAATGCGTTACTTTGGATAAACACGCCCCCAGGGACCATGCACTATCCCATAAGTGACATCATTTTCAGGAAGTGTCATCATCTGCCTTTTATCAGGATGCTGCCAAAGAGACAAGAAAGTGCTCCTCTATTTTAATGAATTTTCATTGAGTTGTTTTTAATTTGACTGAAGGGGACGGTCATAGTGTGTCAAACTGCGTTACCATTATATCATGTATTAAAAAGTAAAAAATGTGAAATTAAAATGTACATATAAACACATTTTAGCATCTTTAGAATGCACACCATGTGGTGTCATGGTGTCAACCACATGGCTAGTAATGGCTGCCAAAAGGATATTGTGTCAAACCTGTTACTGTCAAACATGTTACTATTAACCCTTTCCCCGCCATGACCCCATGTTTATTGTGTGTCCAAACCAGAATAATTTATACAATACATGATTATAAATGTTATTTATATTAAGAATAGCATGTTTTGTCCCTAAATATAGTGTCACGTCATTACTTATTTAATACAAGTTGGTTTTGGTAATGCGATTGACAAAGCACATGTCCATGTTGATTATTTTAGGGAAATAAAAAATAAATTAAAATAGCCTGAGATGGCACCACATATTTTTCTTACAGGTAAGGGTCTACTTAAACCAAATTAGTCCTTAAACACAATAAAAATAATACTTTGAAAATCTGATTTTCAGAGAGGGAAATGGCACGTTTTCGTAGAATGACCCAGCTGCAATGCTGCCTTTTGTGATATTGTTAGAGGTATGTATCTCTGTCTAGAAAGAGGTGATCATGTCTTTGAGCTTGTCTCCATTGTTAGGGTCTAATAGATGCTTATATAACTTTTCCAAACATGGATTGATTCATTGTCAATAGCAACGGTGATAAGTCCTTGGCTGGGTATTCCATATAGCCTATTATAGGACTCTTGATGCTTGAATGTCCCTTTTCTTGCGTGTATAGGCTGAGCTATCCCCGGCTCTGGAACAGCCTCCCCCAACATATCCGTGACTCTGAGTCCCTCACCATCTTTCAGTCCCACCTCAAGACCCATCTCTTCTCCTCTGCCTACCCCTAGTTCACCCACCAACCCAACTCTACATGTTCTTTTTCTTTGTTTATTGTTGTTTTGTAAAGCACTCTGAGTGAGAGAAGAACGCTATAAATAAAATATATTATTATTATTGTTATTATTATTATTGTTATTATTATCTGCTGGCATTCTGTTGGTAGCCTACTGCATTTACCAAAAAACATATCTGAAACTCATAGCCTTATTCCAATATATTACTCTGTGTAGTTCTCCCAGGATACAGAGTGGTAGTGAGACTTCATTTCATTATTTAAACATCAAAATGTCTTCTGGCTGAGGCTGGTGGACTATGCCAATCGGGTGTCCGCACTAAGTTCGGTATCGATATGGTGCTCCTAGGGGAGCCCGGGACCACCAAGTCGTCTAAGGAGGGGTGCACCGGCCCAGGACGGAAACGGAGCAGGTCAAATACCCCCTGCCGCTCAGTAGTGGGATCGCGCCTGTGAATAGACACAGTAGTGCCGCCTGAGTAATACAGCGTATGACATTGATGTTTGTATAATTAAATGTATGAAGTCTCACTACCACTGTCATGACTTACTGGGACACTTGAATACAACACAGCCATCATCATTAAAGTAAACAGTTACACCTGAGCTTCTCCTCCTGTGACAAGTCAAAATGTCTGCTGTGAAAGAGACAATTGGCTCTTATAATGTGTGGGTCATGAGTCTCTCATTTTACAATAAGGACTTCATGGTGGGTTAAAGTAGAACTATAATGATGTCCTAGTTGGTAACAGTAGAACTGTAGTGATGTCATAGTTGGTCACATTAGAACCCTAGTGATGTCATAGTGGGTTATATTAAAACCACAATGACGTCATAATCCATTACATCAAAAGTGTAGTGATGAAATAGTTGATTACAGTAGAACTGTAGTGATGTCATAGTTGGTTACAGTAGAACTGTAGTGATGTCATAGTTGGTTACAGGAGAACTGTAGTGATGTCATAGTTGGTTACAGTAGAACTGTAGTGATGTCATAGTTGGTTACAGTAGAACCCTAGTGACGTCATAGTGGATTATATTAGAATTGCAATGACGTCATAGTCCGTTTAAGCAGAACTATTGTGATGTCATAGTTGGTTACAGTAGAACTGTAGTGATGTAATAGTGGGCTACATAAGTCAATCTTAACCCAAACTGGTTTAAATTGTCTTTTAAAATGATGACATTAGATAGGATATGTCTCTAAAAGAAAACAAAAAGTAGCTCATTTTTAGTCATAGACGATTCTTTTAGGCTAAGATTGAGTCGAAGGATGAGGATGTTGTGATTAAAGAAAGTATATTCCTTTATTGAAGTTAGGTGTTATCATTGAAAATGTTTTAGGAAAATTGGACTAATCAGCCTCTAAGTCGGCAGGTGTTGTATTTTTCGGCCGTCTCTAAATGGCACCAGAGCTTTCTCCCTGATAACGTCACATTTTAAACCACCAACATCTCCATGAATGAAATGATTTATTGCCGGGTGCAATAACCCATGTCCCTCCGCTTTTATGCAACCGGATCATGGCTAACGCAAGCCAGGATAACCTAAATATCATAGATTTTAGATCTATGATATTTAGGTTATTATAGGTTAATCCCTTATCTTAGTTTTATGCAACAGGCCCTGGACTTTGTTGTTAACAGTAGGCCCTATACTGCAGTTTAGAATAGTCTCCTTGAGGGTTTTACTATTTTAAGTTGTAATTTGTTTGTATAACCTGCCTGGTATATTTTTCCAGTATTGCTTTCTTTGAATGAAATTTCATGTGAATTGTTTCCAGGTTTAGAAAATTATAAAAATGGAAAAACTTTTGCACCTTAACCGTTTTTGTTTGAATAATTCTTCATTAAAAAGACCATTCAAACAGCAACTTTTCCCTCATGTTTTTGAGAATATACTGAAGGGGAAAAGCTGCAGCTGGCTTCTAGTGTGGACTGAATGTTATTGAAATAATTTCTGTCTGTGGTTCTATGGAATGTGGCAATTATTTAGAAAAATAATAGCCTGCAGCAACATATTGGAAAAAAAAGAACTATGAACTACACTCAACAAAAATATAAACGCAACACTTTTGTTTTTGCTCCCATTTTTCATGAGATGGACTTAAAGATCTAAAATTCATTCCAGATACACAATATTACCATTTCTCTCAAACATTGTTCACAAATCTGTCTAAATGTGTGATAGTGAGCACTTCTGCTTTGCTGAGATAATCCATCCCACCTCACAGGCGTGCCACATCAAGATGCTGATCTGACATCATGATTAGTGCACAGGTGTGCCTTAGACTGTCCACAATAAAAGGCCACCCTGAAATGTGCAGTTTTGTCTCACAGCAAAATGCCACAGATGCCACAAGCATTGAGGGAGCGTGCAATTAGCATGCTGACAGCAGGAATGTCAACCAGATATGTTGCTCGTGCATTGAATGTTCATTTCTCCACCATAAGCCGTCTCCAAAGGCGTTTCAGAGAATATGGCAGTACATCCAACCGGCCTCACAACCGCAGACCACGTGTAACCACACTAGCCCAGGACCTCCACATCCAGCAGGTTCACCTCCAAGATCGTCTGAGACCAGCCACTGAGACAGCTGCTGAAACAATTGGTTTGCATAACCAAACAATTTCTGCACAAACTGTCAGAAACCGTCTCAGGGAAGCTCAACTGCATGCTCGTCGTCCTCATCGGGGTCTTGACCTGACTCCAGCTCGTCGCCGTAACAGACTTGAGTGGGCAAATGCTCACATTCGATGGCGTCTGGCACGTTGGAGAGGTGTTCTCTTCACGGATGAATCTCGGTTTACATTGTTCAGGGCAGATGGCAGACAGCGTGTGTGGCGTCGTGTGGGTGAGCGCTTTGCTGATGTCAATGTTGTGGATCGAGTGGCCCATGGTGGTGGTGGGGTTATGGTATGGGCAGGCATCTGTTATGGACGAAGAACACAGGTGCATTTTATTGATGGCATTTTGAATGCACAGAGATACCGTGATGAGATCCTGAGGCCCATTGTTGTGCCATACATCCATTAACATCACCTCACGTTTCAGCAAGATAATGCACGGTCCCATGTTGCAAGGATCTGTACACAATTCTTGGAAGCTGAAAATGTCCCAGTTCTTGCATGGCCAGCATACTCACCGGACATGTCATCCATTGAGCATGTTTGGGATGTGCTTGACCGGCGTATACGACAGCGTGCACCACTTCCCACTAATATCCAGCAACTTCGCACAGCCATCGAAGAGGAGTGGACCAACATTCCACAGGCCACAATTGACAATCTGATAAACTCTATGCGAAGAAGATGTGTTGCACTGCCTGAGGCAAATGGTGGTCACACCAGATACTGACTGGTTCTGAGTCCCCAGACCCCCAATAAAGCAAAAAAAAATGCACATTTCAGAGTGGCCTTTTATTGTGGACAGTCTAAGGCACACCTGTGCACTAATCATGATGTCAGATCAGCATCTTGATGTAGCAGCATAGTGAGGTGGGATGGATTATCTCAGCAAAGCAGAAGTGCTCACTATCACACATTTAGACAGATTTGTGAACAATGTTTGAGAGAAATGGTAATATTGTGTATCTGGAATGAATTTTAGATCTTTAAGTCCATCTCATGAAAAATGGGAGCAAAAACAAAAGTGTTGCGTTTATATTTTTGTTGAGTGTAGTTCATTTTTGAACCGTGAACTTAGTTCAGAATTTTGAATGACGAACTATGAACTGAACTAGTTCATTTTAAAGGGTGTGAACTGAACTTTGAACTAGTTCACGTAGAAAAAGAACTTTCCCAACACTGCCGACACCATAGTATGAGAAACATCTCCATAACATGATGTCTGCGCCACCATGCTTCACTGTCTTCAAAGTGTACTGTGGCGTGAATACGGGCCGCAGACAGTTTGTCAGACGACCCCCAAACACTGAATTTTGGCATGGGAAATATTCCCGTAGCAGTAATAAATTGCTCGGTTCAGGCGGGTGTGTCAGTTTAAATAACTTATGTTATTAAAGCAGTTCAAAACCTCATAGGGAGGTTTGTAAACGGTGGTCTATTACATTTGACCATGTAGTAGACCACCCTTTACAACCTGTTAGCTGTGTCTCTTTTAACCATGACAACAATCCTTCACCATGGGCCTCATTTATAACGGTGTGCGTAGAAACCATCCTAAAACATTGCGTCCGCAGAAAGCCAAAAATGTGCTGCGCAAAAAAAAATTCAGATTTATAAAACTGTGCGGCGCACAGTTTCACGCAATCTTCCCTTTAGAAATACCCACCTGCGGTGAATTGTGCGCAGACGATCTCCACCCCGTGTCCTCCCACTTCACCTCCCAATTTCATCCCACAATCTACCATACATGGCGAATGCTAAATAGCTCCTGAATATGATGACGCACTTAAAGAGGACCTATGATGCTTTTTGACTTTTATGACCTATAAACGTTGTTATGATGATTCATAGTCATGCTTAACCATACTAAATGATCAAATAATGACTTACATGCATTTCGACGTATTCCCTGCTGACCGTCTGGGGTGTCTGTGCAGAGCACTAAACACTATTCTAGCCAGTCGAGAAGTCACGTCTTCAAAGCGGTCTACCCTTTGTAACTTTGTGACGTCGCATGTAACTTTGTGAAGTCACCACACGGATGTTTCCATGTATGGTAATGCTGTCACTTCCCTGTTCGCGTCTGCCTCGCGTATGCCTCGCGCCCTTATAGGTCCATGCTCGCGCTTCCCGCCACTGAAAGTGTTCCGGAAGGAAGGTAACCAATCACAACGGAGTGGGGTTTGCAGGAGGGGGGAGGGTAGCGGAGATGGCCGATGCACAGGCGGAGGGAGCGGAGATTGCCGAAGCACACACACTCAAGTGTTGACAGGACGTGCTGGATCGCCAAAATAAGAGAAAGAGCTTCCCAAAAATCTACATAGTTTTTTGTGATGTGATTCGTGTCAGGTTGCTCTATAGCAGTGTAAAACAAGAAATTAAGACCAGAAAAGTAGTATAATAGGTCCTCTTTAAAGGTCCCATATTATGCTAAATGCACTTTTTAAATGTGTTCTAGCATATCCATGGGGCCACGGTGTGCCTAGAGACTGCCAAAATATAAAAAAAAATAACAATCTCTCCTTTTCTCACTCTCCCCGTTTCTGAAACCCCCACCCCTTCCCCTCAATATACTCCAGTCAGAATTCTGGCCGTCTATTACGTAATAGACGGCACAGCCCATGCTTCCGATGCTTCCCCCCCACATTAGTAAAGTCCACGAGCAGTTGTCTAAAAAAAAAAAAAAAAAAAAAAAGTCTGATAACCCCACCCCCCTATTTCTTATTGGTCCACGGCTCCGAGATCCGATGGATGGCTGCCATGTTGTTTTCCCCGCTAAGCGACAAGATCCCCATAGTGCAGCAAACCATGCAGAGTGTTGCATAAACCAACACAGAAGCATTCTGCTCATAATCCACTCATTTATCTTAATCACAGCAGTCTTAATAATGCTGCGTTTATAACGAGACAAAGCTTAGGGAACTACTTGTGTAGTAATTCCATCGGTGAAACTAATAGGAATCTTTACCTAGTGTAGCATGTAGCTTCGGGAGTAGCACCCAACGTTTGCACCTATTACACTAACTTAGCTTTCCCATTGGAGTTTAATAATGTCTCGTTTTTAACACCACAAAGGGTGGGAAGTTATTCCATAAATCAAACTGTGAGGCTACTGTTTTCACTGATTTTGAGGGTTATTCTTAGCCGTTAGCGCACATGTAGCTTCGGATTTAGCATCCAACGTTTGCGCCTATTACACTAACTAAGCTTTCACACTGCAGTTTAATAATGCCTCGTTTTTAACACCACAAAGGGTGGGAAGTTATTCCTGTATAAATCAAACTGTGAGGCTACTGTTTTCACTGATTTTGAGGGGTATTTTTAGCCGTTAGCGCGCATGTAGCTTCGGATTTAGCATCCAACGTTTGCGCCTATTGCACTAACGTAGCTTTCCCATTGGACTTTAATAATGACTCGTTTTTAACACCACAAAGGGTGGGAAGTTATTCCTGTATAAATCAAACTGTGAGGCTACTGTTTTCATTGGTTTTAATCATGTCAAACTGTTATGTCAAAGTATGGCTTCGCTTCGGCCGGGTAATTTGGGTAAACACCCGGCCGAAGTCACGCAGTGTCTCTCTAGTATCGCGAGAGCATGGCAGAGACGGTGGGAGAGCCCATATAAAGAAAGCCCGGCAGAGACGGTGGGAGGGGCCAGCCAGATCGCACAAATATAGGTCATCCTGAGACCAGATGAACATCAGGGTATAGAGGCTTGCTACAATAAATGATCTGAACGGGTTTTTCAGCAAACATTTAAAAAAATAAGTATTAGGGACTACTTAGACCATATAAAATTGACAGCAAAGTGCATAATATGTGAGCTTTAATAAGCACGGAATTTTGACTGACATGAGGAAAAAAGGGAGGCAACCTGCTGCAAAGAAAGCGACTGGGAAGAAATAAAGCCCGTGATGTGCATGTGCTGCAGAAACTGGCACACACACACACACACACACACATACCCACGCGCTTATCACATATCATGATTGGCACAGTCGTTGTAGTCTTTGTAAAGCAGTTTCGCCCAACTTTGTACTGTATGCAATATCACGTATTAGCGTAGGCCTGTATCCTACTATATGTAGGCCTATATAAAATATGGTGTGACAAGTGAAATAATGCCTATAGTCTATTCGAGAGAATTGTTTATCTCCCGTGAGATCCACACATTTCCAACAACGTCAGATTACAGTTATATCTTCCAGGGTGAATTGTTATGGGAAAGAGATGCGTGTAATGATTTGCTAAATTCATAACATGATTTTATCTAACGAAATATACAATTTAATTAATATCTGTTGGGCTTAACTTTGTACAAAACTTCTTTTTACTCACCTCTTAAAATTTGCTCTCCCGCTGGGCACTCACGGAAACACCTCCCGACGTATATGATATTATTATAGAGTAGCGCTATAAGATTACATTTATAAAATAACCAAAACATGTATAGACCTACTTGATAAGTAATTCAACCTATACATCACAACTGCATGCCATAGACCAGTCGCGCACTTCTGTACTTACACTTGCTTTTTTGAGTGCACTTTCAGGGCTGTACAGTGCGACAGTTTTGATCGCATTTGCTACTGAAATTGATCACGTGCGATGATGATTACGAATTCATTCGCATTCGTGCGACAGGTTGATAATGAGGAGAGGCTGTCTTTGAAACACAGAGGAGAGATGCACAACACTGCTTAGAGGGCTCTACATTAACACTGCGGGTAAATGAGTCTTAGGCAAGTAAGTTATTGAGTCCACCCTCCACTTTGGCTGGTGAAAGATGTGTGCTCGGGACCTGTGCGCGATTCTAGGTATAACAACTTCACGGCTTCAACGGCAATTACCGGAAGGAGACGGCACATTACCGCAGTTAAGTTAGCGCGTGTACAAACAGAACATTTCCTGTGCGCCTTCACATTAAAAGCTTGTTACTAGCCAAACGTGAGTTGACTTTTATTTTGAAGCCGGTAAGAACAGGAAGTTAGCGCTTTTTTCTAGCTTGAAAGGCAACTCATTCAGCTGCAGAGAGCAGTCAACAGTAGCCTAGTCTATTTACAAAGTTTTAAATAGGCCACTGAAAAGCTACTCCCAACACATTCACAACAACCTATTTAATGTATCCTAAATTGTACCAATATGTATACTTATTTATTTAATAGGCTATGTTTAATGTTTTAAAGTTTGGTTTTAATTAACAGAAGGACATTATAATAATAATTCTGAATCAGCAAAAAATTGCAATTGGCAGGTTAGATTATTTTTTCTAAATTGCAATCAGTGCACCCCTATTCATTTTTCTACAATTATTACTGCACACACTAGGATATCATATTAATTGTGAATCTCAAATGAGACCAGGATGACATGCTCAAAGGTAATTAGAGCAAAATGCAAGGGTTAAGGTTATGCAAGTTTTCAATCATAGCCTACTTTGTGTGCTACCAAATTTATTTTTGTGCTACTGAATGTTTTTGCTTGCTAGCACCAGTGCTACCACCTAAAAAAATAAGCGTACAGCCCTGACTTTGCGCAAAAACGGAGAGTGTGCCAAAATGCAGTGCACTGTACGTTCCTCGGTCGTGCACTCAAAACGGTCTAAAACTTGAGTGTGGAGAGATGGACACTTTCCACACTCAACGGCCGCCATCTTGCCTACGTAGCGGAGAGGACGGGACATTAAAATCAAAATAGAGGAGCTTGAAGCAACCGTGGAGACGGACGCGCTCTACAAAAATTAAATTACACATTTGTTTAGTTTTTCCGTACAACTACACTGTTTTAGGCTGTATCCGACCGCTTAAAAAAAATACCACCGAAGAAGAACCTTCCAAATGCAAAGTCATTTCCGGTAGGTGCGCGACGGCAGTTTGGACAGTGCACTGTAGAAATGAGAGCACTGCGTCTATAAGTAAGTGTACTGTATGGATAATAAAGTGCACTCAATGTAAATGCACTTACGTGAGTGCGCGATTTCAGACACAGCATAGGCCTACAGTAGCCATATATTCACAACTATAGGTAAGCTTATACATTTTATTGACTAAATATATTGGGTGCCAAGCATTTCACAGTCATTTGTCTGTGTTTTTCTGATGACTGAGCTTTATTTCGTGGTGTTGCCATTGAGTGTCGCTGATTCCCCGAGTCAGGAAAACCTTGCGGTAGCTCTACGCATGGTCGAAAGTTGGCGTAGGAATACGCACATTTCTCCGCACAGAATGTTTTTATAAATACCAACGTTTGCCACCGCACATTTTCCCGCACATTTCTTTCCGTCTACGCAAGGTTTTTGTGCGCCGCAAGCTTTATAAATGAGGCCCCAGGTCATTGGAGTTGCCTAAACTTAACCAGCTTGCCAAGACAGAGGTCACTGATGCCAAACGTTCCTGTCATTTCTTTTAGTTTGGGTCAGACTCGTTTTACAAATGGTTTATCCTTAAGGCCAGGACACACCGGCCAGATAATCACCGTCGTAGTGTCGGTAGGGGGTCGGGACACGAATCTGTTTGGTGTGTGCCGTGACGTCGGCCGACGTAGAGGTCGTCGGGCTTGTTTTGAGCCGAACATGTTCAATCGGCGGCCGACTGTCTTTCATTTGGAGCAATTTGATTGGTGGAGGGCTAGCGAATCAGTGAAGCCCGGGTAGCACAAACAGCTAACAACAGCTAGCCATCGTTTTAATGTGTTTGTTGTTGGTTTCGTTTTGAGAGTACTCACATGCATCAACCCTTGTTGACTGCTCGACACCATGCTCGACACTCTCTGCTAAAAATTTTGCTCTTATGGTCCATAAATATAAATACGTATTTCTATCTATGTTTATGCTCTAGAGAGCTGTCCCATCATTTCCGGCTTTCGTATTTTTTCGGGCCACAATCAGGGCTGTACAGTGCGACAGTTTTGATCGCATTTGCTACTGAAATTGATCACGTGCGATGATGAATACAAATCCTTTCGCACTCGTTCGACAGCCTGCTAATGAGGAGAGGCTGTCTTTGAAACACAGAGGAGCGCTGCACAACACTGCTCTACATTAACACTGCGGGTAAATGAGTCTTAGGCAAGCAAGTTATTGAGTCCACCCTCCACTTTGGCTGGTGAAAGATGTGTGCACGGGATCGGTGCTCGTGCAGCGACTCTAGGTATAAAAACTTCACCAACGGTAATTACCGGAAGGAGACGGCACATTACCGCAGTTAAGTTAGCGCGTGTACAAACAGAACATTTCCTGTGCGCCTTCACATTAAAAGCATGTTACTAGCCAAACGTGAGTTGACTTTTATTTTGAAGCCGGTAAGAACAGGAAGTTAGCGCTTTTTTCTAGCTTGAAAGGCAACTCCTTCAGCTGCAGCGAGCAGTCAACAGTAGCCTAGTCTATTTAAACAAAGTTTTAAATAAGCCACTGAAAAGCTACTCCCAACACATTCACAACAACCTATTTAATTTATCCTAAATTGTACCAATATGTATACTTATTTATTTAATAGGCTATGTTTAATGTTTTAAAGTTTGGTTTTAATTAACAGAAGGACATTATAATAATAATTCTGAATCAGCAAAAAAATTGCAATTGGCAGGTTAGATTCTTTTTTCTAAATTGCAATCAGTGCACCCCTATTAATTTTTCTACAATTATTACTACACACACTAGGATATAATATTAATTGAGAATCTCAAATGAGACCAAGATGACATGCTCAAAGGTAATTAGAGCGAAATGCAAGGGTTAAGGTTATGCAAGTTTTCGATCATACTTTGTGTGCTACCAAATTTATTTTTGTGCTACTGAATTTTTTTGCTTGCTAGCACCAGTGCTACCACCTAAAAAAATAAGCGTACAGCTCTGGCCACAATACAGATTAGCGCCGCCTGCTGTTGTGGAGACATTACGTCCCGCGCAAGCGCAGAGCGTACGGAAAATAAGCAGTCGTCTCGGTGTGTTTTTTGGCCGCGACGGGAAGACTGGAGCTTCCTGAAACGGCGACTCCATTTTTTGGGTAGTCGGAACGAGTCGGACTGGTGTGTCCTGGCCTTTAGGTTGGAGGACTTGTTGTAGTGACCACTGAGTTATAGTCATAAAAATGGATCCTGCTGTTTCACATAAATAAAACAAGAACTTAAAATAAAATAAAGTAAACAGATCTGCACACACCTTTGGGTTTATTCAAATATTCTCTTCCATTCAAGTCAACAATCAAATTTACTCTGTAAAAGTGGGTTAACACAGCTACTCGAATTATTTATAATCGTCCTGGCCTGAGTAAAGCTCCATCTTTTAGATACATAAATGCCAAATACCACTAAGTAGAAATAGGATTGAAAATGTTACTGAATTGTGTGTGTGTAGGTGCATTTGCGGTGCAGATCTGCTGTTTCTCTGAAGCAGAGAGGATCTCCATGAAACAACAAAGACACAACGGTCAACAACAAGACGCTGACGTGCATTCCTGAGATCACTGTAATAAACATTTAACTAGAAACGCAATTCCTGAAGAAATTGCGGTGTGAATGCTGCGCTGCTGAGCTGAAGCTGATGCTGAAGAAGCTTCACTGCTGAATGTTGATGAAGAACAAATGATGAATATATCTGAATGAACAGAATGGTTGAATAATACAATGTTTGAAAAATGTGGAATATTTGGAAGTTTGAATGGACTTTCTAGCTGAAATGAGGAATGAATTATGACCTTGAACTATGACCTTCAAAATGTAATTGTCATGGTCTGTCTTTGTCATGTCTTGTTTTGGTGTTTCCTGTTTTATTTCCTGTCTTGTTCCTCCCCATGTCCTGTCAAGTTTCCCTCTTGTTTGATTGCTGTTCCCTCCCCTAATGTGTTGCACCTGTTCCTCGTTGTCTACCCTGTCTTGTGTGTGTGTACTCCTGTTCCTTTGTTCCTTGTCTGTGCATTATGGTTTTTTCGTGTCCCTGTTGGTGAGTTCTTGTCCTGTGTATATTCTGTGATTCCTGAACCCCTGAACTTTTTGCCTGTTGGCCTTTTTTGTTGTATTTTTGGAGCTGAATAAATGAACATTTTCTTAAAACGTCTTGCATTTGGGTCCTGCTTGCCTGCCTGTCTGCCACCACCGTAACAGTAATCAGTTCATCTTTGAGTCAGAATCAACATTTGTGCAAAGTTTGAAGAAAAACCGTGGAAGCTTTCATGAGATTATGCAGTCACAAAAGGCAACGTCAGTGACCTTGAAATTTGACCTTTGACCTCTAAACTCTTATGATGTCATCTTTGAGTCATAATCAACATCTGTGCAAAGTTTCAAGAAAATCCGGTTAAGTCTAAAATTTAGTGTTGGAACAACATGGAAGCTGATGCTGAAGAAGCTGACGCTTCACTGCTGAATATTGATGAAGGATGAATATATCTGAATGAACAGAATTGTTGAATAATAAAATGTATGAAAAATAAATATATTTAAATAAAAAATGTAGTTTAGGGTAAACAGCTCTACCTAATATGTCATCTACACTTAGCATGAGATATGTTCCCCTTCACACAAATATATCAGGTGAAAATGTTACTCCCCAAGCTGGATTCAGGGGCCTGTTTCAGGTAGCTGGTTTTGAGGCAACCCAGAGTTTCTTCGCTCTGAGTTAGTGGAAACTTACAGTAATTTAGTCAGTTACTGCGGCAACATACGCCGTGGGTTTAACTTGCTGGATAGGTGATTTGACTTACTCTGAGTTTGTTTTCACTTTACGCTGCAGCTCCGACTGAAGAAAGAGTGTCACTGTCACACGCGTCCCTGTACAGTTTGAAGGAAAATCACTCCATAGAAATCTCCATCGGGATGTTTTCATAATTTCCTGATGATTTTACGTTTGATCGATCATTTATCTGATCAGTAGCCTTGTTCTCAGCCCTCGGTCCGTTCATATAGGCGGCCACCTTACACGTCGTGACATGCTCTACATTCAGATAAATAAACCTATTTGTATTGTATGCCTTTTAACGTCTGTGCCACTGAACAGATTTCTGTCAGGTGGATTAATGTAACGCTGCGGCTGCATGCGATCGTTACTGTTCAGTTGTGCGATCCCAAAGTCACAGACGAGCCTCGTTAAATAGCCTAATATGAATATAGAAATTATATAATAATTAAAACTGTGATCAATTGAGGAAAATGGATCTGGTAATAAATCAATCAGGCTCTTCAATGGAAACTGTCACCTAATGTGTCTGACGTTAATGTCTTTCACTCAGCAACAGTCTGTTTACTGCACAGTATTAGGCTATAGCTTGCCAACATATTATACAGCGAATATAAAACACTGTCAGCAATGCTGTGCCGCGCCAGCTTAATACTTTTGCTGCTGCTGATATGCGTAACTTTTTAAAATAGAATAGGAGAATAAACAACAGAATGAAGCCGGTAGTTTCTGGCCACTGATTGGCCAGACAATAGTCTCTGGCCAATCAGTGGCCGGCCGTCTGCCGACGTCACCTTTTAGCATCGGCTCAGCTCGCTTGGAACCTAGAGCGAGGCGATACCAAAAAAGCAGCCGCTACGTGGTACCAGGTACCATGAAATTGCGGTGGAAAAGCCAAAAATGCGAGTTGAGTCGAGTCGAGTCGAGCTGATACCATGCGGTGGAAAAGCGCCATAAGTCACCAAACCTGTTGTGATTCACCACACTTAGGGTGTATTCACACATGCCGTGTTTAGTTCGGTTGAAACGAACTCAGATGCATTTCCGCCTTCGGTGCGCATCTTTCAGACATGTGTGAATACAGCAATCGCACTCGTGGCGGACCAAACAAACGCTCCGAGACCCAGCTGAAGAGGTGGTCTCGATGCGCTTCCATACGCACTCTGCTGCAGTTCGTTTGTGGTGTGGATTTGTCCGGACTCAATCTGACCCAATTGCAGGAAGCACTGTGCCTTTTCTTTTTTAATAAATCACCGTCAGCTTCACATTATGGGAAAGTGTTGTTGTCGCCATTGTCAGGAAGATTAGTTGTGGTTTGACCGGGAGCCCCGAGCGAATATATTACATTTGATAGACATGCTGATGTTTTCAGCGATCAGATGAAGGAGAGGGGAGCGTCTACCGCACTGTGACAACAGGTTCACGCTGCGCTTTGTATGAAGTGTGTGTCAGCTTGAGCCTATTCCTCGCGAGCCGCGCGTCCAGCAGCAAAAATACAGTAAATATTATGTTTCACATTGTAGGCTACAAGCCACACATTTACACAGGCCTACATATTATAACCATATGAAACAACCATAAATTTATGTTTTTTTTAATTTATTTATAGGCTAGATGTATAGGCCTATTTATTTATTTATTTATTTATTTTTTTTAACCCCATTTCATATCAGTTATATATTTCGCAGTTTTCACTTCGTGCTTCCTGCTTCTCTCCACTCGAGAATGTCTGTCCAATGAATGAATGACCTCAGATCACGTGTGGTTTTACTTCTTAATGCTGGTTCACTTGCAAAAGGGGCAATATGAAAGTGGACCACACCAAAAAATCAAAACTCTATTTGGTCTGGACCAAAGCACGTGAACTAGCGGACTTTCCCAGTGTGAATACACCCTTAGTATGACTCATGTTCCCATTCAGACACTCGGACACTGTAGCCGGAAAACGGTGTCCTTGATTACGGTGATGTGGTTTACCGGCATGTATCACATTCATGTCTGAAACTCTGTCTGAAATCGCGCACTTCTGTACTTACACTTACTTTTTTGAGTGCACTTTGCGCAAAAACGGAGAGTGTGCCAAAATGCAGTGCACTGTAAGTTCCTCGGTCGTGCACTCAAAACGGTCTAAAACTTGAGTGTGGAGCGATGGACACTTTCCACACTCAACGGCCGCCATCTTGCCTACGTAGCGGAGAGGACGGAACATTAAAATCAAAATAGAGGAGCTTGAAGCAACTGTGTAGACGGACGCGCTCTACAAAAGTTAAATTACACATTTGTTTAGTTTTTCCGTACAACTACACTGTTTTAGACTGTATCCGACCGTTTAAAAAAAAATACCACCGAAGAAGAACCTTCAAAATACAAAGTCATTTCCGGTAGGTGCGCAACGGCAGTTTGGACAGTGCACTGTAGAAATGAGAGCACTGCGTCTATAAGTAAGTGTACTGTAGGGATAATAAAGTGCACTCAATGTAAGTGCACTTACGTGAGTGCGCGATTTCAGACACAGCCTGTTTTTCACTCTGCATTAAGGTTCATCACAGGAGATGCTTATGACACACACCATTGTCTTTTATATGAAAAGTTGGGTGGTCCTCCCTTAAAGAGAGACGTGACGCACATTGGCATGTTTTTATTTACAAAGCCTTGACCGGGAAGCTTCCTCTTTATTTAACAGAAATGCTGCAAATTTCAGATGGGCTTTATCAGACCCGCTCCACTGACATGCTTATGCTTTATGTCCAACAAGCCTGGTCTGAGCTGGGAAAGACAGCTTTTAGATTCAGTGCCCCTGACTCCTGGAACAACTTACAGCAACAAATTAAACTAAATACCTTCATATCCTTTAACCAATTTAAACAAACTATCTTAAATCTGCCAAACTCTACCTGTAACTGTTTTAATTAGGCTATATTGTACTTTCACCCATTTCATTTTAATTGCTGCCACTCTTCACCACTGTGTAAATGTTTCAATTGTTTGTTTGTTTTTCTTCTCTTCACCCGTTGTTGTGTATTTAATGTATTTGCATTGAATATTGTGTATGTATTGTTGTTTTTCCTTTGAATTTGTTTGAACTCGACATCATTGTAAATGAGGGTCACCCCTCAATAGGTCTCTCGAGAATGAATAAAAGTTAAATAAAAATTAAATGGCAGATATGGGATTTGAACCTAAAACCCTTGTTTCCCCAAACCTAAGCTTAACCCAGTACACCAGAGAGTGCTATTATTGAGAGGGATACGAGGGAATGGAGACAGGAGCAGGGGTCACCATGGTGACCCCTGCACCTGTCTTGAAAAGGACATTTATTTGGCATACCTGGCGACCTTTTGACCTCTGTGCATTCCTCTGGGAGCCTCAACATGCAGGGGACCATCACTGCATGCAGTAGAGTTGTGGGGTCATCCGGCGTAGGGTTGGTAAGGGGTCTTCCTGGCGGTTGTTAGGCCGGACAGATTGAGTCTGAGTGGGGCAGAGTGATGGCCCAGGCCAGGGGGTGATCCTGGAAATAACAGGTCCTCGTTCCTTTTCACACTGAATTCTGCGTTGCGTAAGCAGGTGGTTGGCCGCGCAGTTGTGCGTGGAGGAGCACCTTGCCAGTTTCCGTAGTGTAGTGGTTATCACGTTCGCCTAACACGCGAAAGGTCCCCGGTTCGAGACCGGGCGGAAACACTCTTTGGCGTAAGTATTAAGGTCAAATTCTACTCAGCTCAATTGTCAGCCAGCTGCAGAGTGTGCGCCACTGCCTACACGATGCAACACAATTGCCTACAAATGGGAACAGACAAAGACTATCAAGTTTATTCAGACTTTTCACCGTAATTGAGCATACCTACTTGGACACAGTTGATGCTACTGTAACTCCTTTGAGCACCTCAGTGAATATGACGCAGTCGGTAGAAAAGGGATGGCCCAGGCCAGGGGGTGTTCCTGCAGGTGGTCAGGCCGGGCCTGGTGAGACTGAGTGGGGCAGTGTGTAGGCCCAGGTTAGGGGGTCACCCTGGAAACACAGGTCCTTAATCCTCTTCAAACTGGGTAATATAATTCTGCGTTGAGTAAGCAGGTGGCTGGCCGCGCGGATCTTCGTGGTAGCTAAATTTGCCAGTTTCCGTAGTGTAGTGGTTATCACGTTCGCCTCACACGCGAAAGGTCCCCGGTTCGAAACCGGGCGGAAACACTCTTTGGCGTGAGTAAAGTTCAATTGTCAGACAACTGCAGAGTCTATTGCACTGCCCACAGGCTATTACATTAAGCAGGAAAGCAGACAGGCAGGCAGACAGACTGGCACTCTCTGCACCAGTCAGACTTTTGACCGTAATTAGACATACGTACTTGGACACAGTTGAACCTACTTTATCTCTTTTGAGCGTCCCAGTGAATGTCACGCAGTTGTTAGAAAACTCACTCACTCCCCGACTGGGAATGGAACACCGGTCTTCCGCGTGATGCTGTCCACTATACTAACGAGGACTGATTCGGCGAGTATTTCGGCACGTAAAGCGGCTCAAGGGATTTGACCGAAATTACATTTATTACAACCCACCGCATAGCATACCTGGCGACCCCTCTTGACCTTTGGGCATATGCCCAGTTGGTAGAAAACTATGTTACTCCCCGTCGGGGAATCGAACCCCGGTCTTCCGCGTGACAGGCGGAGATACTGTCCACTATACTAACGAGGACTGAGCAGGAGGGCGTATTCGGCCCGAAAATCGAAATGACATTTAGCTTGCCTGGTCCCCTTTGCGCGGGCTTTTGGGAAGCTAAACATGCAGCCAGCAAGACCAACCTTGGGTCAGTGGCTCACTACAACCCACCAACATTTTACTGAGATGACAGTTGATCAGCATTTCACTACAACCTGCCAACATTTGACTGAAAAGGACATTTATTTGGCATACCTGGCGACCTTTTGACCTCTGTGCATTCCTCTGGGAGCCTCAACATGCAGGGGACCATCACTGCATGCAGTAGAGTTGTGGGGTCATCCGGCGTAGGGTTGGTAAGGGGTCTTCCTGGCGGTTGTTAGGCCGGACAGATTGAGTCTGAGTGGGGCAGAGTGATGGCCCAGGCCAGGGGGTGATCCTGGAAATAACAGGTCCTCGTTCCTTTTCACACTGAATTCTGCGTTGCGTAAGCAGGTGGTTGGCCGCGCAGTTGTGCGTGGAGGAGCACCTTGCCAGTTTCCGTAGTGTAGTGGTTATCACGTTCGCCTAACACGCGAAAGGTCCCCGGTTCGAGACCGGGCGGAAACACTCTTTGGCGTAAGTATTAAGGTCAAATTCTACTCAGCTCAATTGTCAGCCAGCTGCAGAGTGTGCGCCACTGCCTACACGATGCAACACAATTGCCTACAAATGGGAACAGACAAAGACTATCAAGTTTATTCAGACTTTTCACCGTAATTGAGCATACCTACTTGGACACAGTTGATGCTACTGTAACTCCTTTGAGCACCTCAGTGAATATGACGCAGTCGGTAGAAAAGGGATGGCCCAGGCCAGGGGGTGTTCCTGCAGGTGGTCAGGCCGGGCCTGGTGAGACTGAGTGGGGCAGTGTGTAGGCCCAGGTTAGGGGGTCACCCTGGAAACACAGGTCCTTAATCCTCTTCAAACTGGGTAATATAATTCTGCGTTGAGTAAGCAGGTGGCTGGCCGCGCGGATCTTCGTGGTAGCTAAATTTGCCATTTTCTGTAGTGTAGTGGTTATCACGTTCGCCTCACACGCGAAAGGTCCCCGGTTCGAAACCGGGCGGAAACACTCTTTGGCGTGAGTAAAGTTCAATTGTCAGACAACTGCAGAGTCTATTGCACTGCCCACAGGCTATTACATTAAGCAGGAAAGCAGACAGGCAGGCAGACAGACTGGCACTCTCTGCACCAGTCAGACTTTTGACCGTAATTAGACATACGTACTTGGACACAGTTGAACCTACTTTATCTCTTTTGAGCGTCCCAGTGAATGTCACGCAGTTGTTAGAAAACTCACTCACTCCCCGACTGGGAATGGAACACCGGTCTTCCGCGTGATGCTGTCCACTATACTAACGAGGACTGATTCGGCGAGTATTTCGGCACGTAAAGCGGCTCAAGGGATTTGACCGAAATTACATTTATTACAACCCACCGCATAGCATACCTGGCGACCCCTCTTGACCTTTGGGCATATGCCCAGTTGGTAGAAAACTATGTTACTCCCCGTCGGGGAATCGAACCCCGGTCTTCCGCGTGACAGGCGGAGATACTGTCCACTATACTAACGAGGACTGAGCAGGAGGGCGTATTCGGCCCGAAAATCGAAATGACATTTAGCTTGCCTGGTCCCCTTTGCGCGGGCTTTTGGGAAGCTAAACATGCAGCCAGCAAGACCAACCTTGGGTCAGTGGCTCACTACAACCCACCAACATTTTACTGAGATGACAGTTGATCAGCATTTCACTACAACCTGCCAACATTTGACTGAAAAGGACATTTATTTGGCATACCTGGCGACCTTTTGACCTCTGTGCATTCCTCTGGGAGCCTCAACATGCAGGGGACCATCACTGCATGCAGTAGAGTTGTGGGGTCATCCGGCGTAGGGTTGGTAAGGGGTCTTCCTGGCGGTTGTTAGGCCGGACAGATTGAGTCGGAGTGGGGCAGAGTGATGGCCCAGGCCAGGGGGTGATCCTGGAAATAACAGGTCCTCGTTCCTTTTCACACTGAATTCTGCGTTGCGTAAGCAGGTGGTTGGCCGCGCAGTTGTGCGTGGAGGAGCACCTTGCCAGTTTCCGTAGTGTAGTGGTTATCACGTTCGCCTAACACGCGAAAGGTCCCCGGTTCGAGACCGGGCGGAAACACTCTTTGGCGTAAGTATTAAGGTCAAATTCTACTCAGCTCAATTGTCAGCCAGCTGCAGAGTGTGCGCCACTGCCTACACGATGCAACACAATTGCCTACAAATGGGAACAGACAAAGACTATCAAGTTTATTCAGACTTTTCACCGTAATTGAGCATACCTACTTGGACACAGTTGATGCTACTGTAACTCCTTTGAGCACCTCAGTGAATATGACGCAGTCGGTAGAAAAGGGATGGCCCAGGCCAGGGGGTGTTCCTGCAGGTGGTCAGGCCGGGCCTGGTGAGACTGAGTGGGGCAGTGTGTAGGCCCAGGTTAGGGGGTCACCCTGGAAACACAGGTCCTTAATCCTCTTCAAACTGGGTAATATAATTCTGCGTTGAGTAAGCAGGTGGCTGGCCGCGCGGATCTTCGTGGTAGCTAAATTTGCCAGTTTCCGTAGTGTAGTGGTTATCACGTTCGCCTCACACGCGAAAGGTCCCCGGTTCGAAACCGGGCGGAAACACTCTTTGGCGTGAGTAAAGTTCAATTGTCAGACAACTGCAGAGTCTATTGCACTGCCCACAGGCTATTACATTAAGCAGGAAAGCAGACAGGCAGGCAGACAGACTGGCACTCTCTGCACCAGTCAGACTTTTGACCGTAATTAGACATACGTACTTGGACACAGTTGAACCTACTTTATCTCTTTTGAGCGTCCCAGTGAATGTCACGCAGTTGTTAGAAAACTCACTCACTCCCCGACTGGGAATGGAACACCGGTCTTCCGCGTGATGCTGTCCACTATACTAACGAGGACTGATTCGGCGAGTATTTCGGCACGTAAAGCGGCTCAAGGGATTTGACCGAAATTACATTTATTACAACCCACCGCATAGCATACCTGGCGACCCCTCTTGACCTTTGGGCATATGCCCAGTTGGTAGAAAACTATGTTACTCCCCGTCGGGGAATCGAACCCCGGTCTTCCGCGTGACAGGCGGAGATACTGTCCACTATACTAACGAGGACTGAGCAGGAGGGCGTATTCGGCCCGAAAATCGAAATGACATTTAGCTTGCCTGGTCCCCTTTGCGCGGGCTTTTGGGAAGCTAAACATGCAGCCAGCAAGACCAACCTTGGGTCAGTGGCTCACTACAACCCACCAACATTTTACTGAGATGACAGTTGATCAGCATTTCACTACAACCTGCCAACATTTGACTGAAAAGGACATTTATTTGGCATACCTGGCGACCTTTTGACCTCTGTGCATTCCTCTGGGAGCCTCAACATGCAGGGGACCATCACTGCATGCAGTAGAGTTGTGGGGTCATCCGGCGTAGGGTTGGTAAGGGGTCTTCCTGGCGGTTGTTAGGCCGGACAGATTGAGTCGGAGTGGGGCAGAGTGATGGCCCAGGCCAGGGGGTGATCCTGGAAATAACAGGTCCTCGTTCCTTTTCACACTGAATTCTGCGTTGCGTAAGCAGGTGGTTGGCCGCGCAGTTGTGCGTGGAGGAGCACCTTGCCAGTTTCCGTAGTGTAGTGGTTATCACGTTCGCCTAACACGCGAAAGGTCCCCGGTTCGAGACCGGGCGGAAACACTCTTTGGCGTAAGTATTAAGGTCAAATTCTACTCAGCTCAATTGTCAGCCAGCTGCAGAGTGTGCGCCACTGCCTACACGATGCAACACAATTGCCTACAAATGGGAACAGACAAAGACTATCAAGTTTATTCAGACTTTTCACCGTAATTGAGCATACCTACTTGGACACAGTTGATGCTACTGTAACTCCTTTGAGCACCTCAGTGAATATGACGCAGTCGGTAGAAAAGGGATGGCCCAGGCCAGGGGGTGTTCCTGCAGGTGGTCAGGCCGGGCCTGGTGAGACTGAGTGGGGCAGTGTGTAGGCCCAGGTTAGGGGGTCACCCTGGAAACACAGGTCCTTAATCCTCTTCAAACTGGGTAATATAATTCTGCGTTGAGTAAGCAGGTGGCTGGCCGCGCGGATCTTCGTGGTAGCTAAATTTGCCAGTTTCCGTAGTGTAGTGGTTATCACGTTCGCCTCACACGCGAAAGGTCCCCGGTTCGAAACCGGGCGGAAACACTCTTTGGCGTGAGTAAAGTTCAATTGTCAGACAACTGCAGAGTCTATTGCACTGCCCACAGGCTATTACATTAAGCAGGAAAGCAGACAGGCAGGCAGACAGACTGGCACTCTCTGCACCAGTCAGACTTTTGACCGTAATTAGACATACGTACTTGGACACAGTTGAACCTACTTTATCTCTTTTGAGCGTCCCAGTGAATGTCACGCAGTTGTTAGAAAACTCACTCACTCCCCGACTGGGAATGGAACACCGGTCTTCCGCGTGATGCTGTCCACTATACTAACGAGGACTGATTCGGCGAGTATTTCGGCACGTAAAGCGGCTCAAGGGATTTGACCGAAATTACATTTATTACAACCCACCGCATAGCATACCTGGCGACCCCTCTTGACCTTTGGGCATATGCCCAGTTGGTAGAAAACTATGTTACTCCCCGTCGGGGAATCGAACCCCGGTCTTCCGCGTGACAGGCGGAGATACTGTCCACTATACTAACGAGGACTGAGCAGGAGGGCGTATTCGGCCCGAAAATCGAAATGACATTTAGCTTGCCTGGTCCCCTTTGCGCGGGCTTTTGGGAAGCTAAACATGCAGCCAGCAAGACCAACCTTGGGTCAGTGGCTCACTACAACCCACCAACATTTTACTGAGATGACAGTTGATCAGCATTTCACTACAACCTGCCAACATTTGACTGAAAAGGACATTTATTTGGCATACCTGGCGACCTTTTGACCTCTGTGCATTCCTCTGGGAGCCTCAACATGCAGGGGACCATCACTGCATGCAGTAGAGTTGTGGGGTCATCCGGCGTAGGGTTGGTAAGGGGTCTTCCTGGCGGTTGTTAGGCCGGACAGATTGAGTCTGAGTGGGGCAGAGTGATGGCCCAGGCCAGGGGGTGATCCTGGAAATAACAGGTCCTCGTTCCTTTTCACACTGAATTCTGCGTTGCGTAAGCAGGTGGTTGGCCGCGCAGTTGTGCGTGGAGGAGCACCTTGCCAGTTTCCGTAGTGTAGTGGTTATCACGTTCGCCTAACACGCGAAAGGTCCCCGGTTCGAGACCGGGCGGAAACACTCTTTGGCGTAAGTATTAAGGTCAAATTCTACTCAGCTCAATTGTCAGCCAGCTGCAGAGTGTGCGCCACTGCCTACACGATGCAACACAATTGCCTACAAATGGGAACAGACAAAGACTATCAAGTTTATTCAGACTTTTCACCGTAATTGAGCATACCTACTTGGACACAGTTGATGCTACTGTAACTCCTTTGAGCACCTCAGTGAATATGACGCAGTCGGTAGAAAAGGGATGGCCCAGGCCAGGGGGTGTTCCTGCAGGTGGTCAGGCCGGGCCTGGTGAGACTGAGTGGGGCAGTGTGTAGGCCCAGGTTAGGGGGTCACCCTGGAAACACAGGTCCTTAATCCTCTTCAAACTGGGTAATATAATTCTGCGTTGAGTAAGCAGGTGGCTGGCCGCGCGGATCTTCGTGGTAGCTAAATTTGCCAGTTTCCGTAGTGTAGTGGTTATCACGTTCGCCTCACACGCGAAAGGTCCCCGGTTCGAAACCGGGCGGAAACACTCTTTGGCGTGAGTAAAGTTCAATTGTCAGACAACTGCAGAGTCTATTGCACTGCCCACAGGCTATTACATTAAGCAGGAAAGCAGACAGGCAGGCAGACAGACTGGCACTCTCTGCACCAGTCAGACTTTTGACCGTAATTAGACATACGTACTTGGACACAGTTGAACCTACTTTATCTCTTTTGAGCGTCCCAGTGAATGTCACGCAGTTGTTAGAAAACTCACTCACTCCCCGACTGGGAATGGAACACCGGTCTTCCGCGTGATGCTGTCCACTATACTAACGAGGACTGATTCGGCGAGTATTTCGGCACGTAAAGCGGCTCAAGGGATTTGACCGAAATTACATTTATTACAACCCACCGCATAGCATACCTGGCGACCCCTCTTGACCTTTGGGCATATGCCCAGTTGGTAGAAAACTATGTTACTCCCCGTCGGGGAATCGAACCCCGGTCTTCCGCGTGACAGGCGGAGATACTGTCCACTATACTAACGAGGACTGAGCAGGAGGGCGTATTCGGCCCGAAAATCGAAATGACATTTAGCTTGCCTGGTCCCCTTTGCGCGGGCTTTTGGGAAGCTAAACATGCAGCCAGCAAGACCAACCTTGGGTCAGTGGCTCACTACAACCCACCAACATTTTACTGAGATGACAGTTGATCAGCATTTCACTACAACCTGCCAACATTTGACTGAAAAGGACATTTATTTGGCATACCTGGCGACCTTTTGACCTCTGTGCATTCCTCTGGGAGCCTCAACATGCAGGGGACCATCACTGCATGCAGTAGAGTTGTGGGGTCATCCGGCGTAGGGTTGGTAAGGGGTCTTCCTGGCGGTTGTTAGGCCGGACAGATTGAGTCTGAGTGGGGCAGAGTGATGGCCCAGGCCAGGGGGTGATCCTGGAAATAACAGGTCCTCGTTCCTTTTCACACTGAATTCTGCGTTGCGTAAGCAGGTGGTTGGCCGCGCAGTTGTGCGTGGAGGAGCACCTTGCCAGTTTCCGTAGTGTAGTGGTTATCACGTTCGCCTAACACGCGAAAGGCCGCCCGGTTCGAGACCGGGCGGAAACACTCTTTGGCGTAAGTATTAAGGTCAAATTCTACTCAGCTCAATTGTCAGCCAGCTGCAGAGTGTGCGCCACTGCCTACACGATGCAACACAATTGCCTACAAATGGGAACAGACAAAGACTATCAAGTTTATTCAGACTTTTCACCGTAATTGAGCATACCTACTTGGACACAGTTGATGCTACTGTAACTCCTTTGAGCACCTCAGTGAATATGACGCAGTCGGTAGAAAAGGGATGGCCCAGGCCAGGGGGTGTTCCTGCAGGTGGTCAGGCCGGGCCTGGTGAGACTGAGTGGGGCAGTGTGTAGGCCCAGGTTAGGGGGTCACCCTGGAAACACAGGTCCTTAATCCTCTTCAAACTGGGTAATATAATTCTGCGTTGAGTAAGCAGGTGGCTGGCCGCGCGGATCTTCGTGGTAGCTAAATTTGCCAGTTTCCGTAGTGTAGTGGTTATCACGTTCGCCTCACACGCGAAAGGTCCCCGGTTCGAAACCGGGCGGAAACACTCTTTGGCGTGAGTAAAGTTCAATTGTCAGACAACTGCAGAGTCTATTGCACTGCCCACAGGCTATTACATTAAGCAGGAAAGCAGACAGGCAGGCAGACAGACTGGCACTCTCTGCACCAGTCAGACTTTTGACCGTAATTAGACATACGTACTTGGACACAGTTGAACCTACTTTATCTCTTTTGAGCGTCCCAGTGAATGTCACGCAGTTGTTAGAAAACTCACTCACTCCCCGACTGGGAATGGAACACCGGTCTTCCGCGTGATGCTGTCCACTATACTAACGAGGACTGATTCGGCGAGTATTTCGGCACGTAAAGCGGCTCAAGGGATTTGACCGAAATTACATTTATTACAACCCACCGCATAGCATACCTGGCGACCCCTCTTGACCTTTGGGCATATGCCCAGTTGGTAGAAAACTATGTTACTCCCCGTCGGGGAATCGAACCCCGGTCTTCCGCGTGACAGGCGGAGATACTGTCCACTATACTAACGAGGACTGAGCAGGAGGGCGTATTCGGCCCGAAAATCGAAATGACATTTAGCTTGCCTGGTCCCCTTTGCGCGGGCTTTTGGGAAGCTAAACATGCAGCCAGCAAGACCAACCTTGGGTCAGTGGCTCACTACAACCCACCAACATTTTACTGAGATGACAGTTGATCAGCATTTCACTACAACCTGCCAACATTTGACTGAAAAGGACATTTATTTGGCATACCTGGCGACCTTTTGACCTCTGTGCATTCCTCTGGGAGCCTCAACATGCAGGGGACCATCACTGCATGCAGTAGAGTTGTGGGGTCATCCGGCGTAGGGTTGGTAAGGGGTCTTCCTGGCGGTTGTTAGGCCGGACAGATTGAGTCGGAGTGGGGCAGAGTGATGGCCCAGGCCAGGGGGTGATCCTGGAAATAACAGGTCCTCGTTCCTTTTCACACTGAATTCTGCGTTGCGTAAGCAGGTGGTTGGCCGCGCAGTTGTGCGTGGAGGAGCACCTTGCCAGTTTCCGTAGTGTAGTGGTTATCACGTTCGCCTAACACGCGAAAGGTCCCCGGTTCGAGACCGGGCGGAAACACTCTTTGGCGTAAGTATTAAGGTCAAATTCTACTCAGCTCAATTGTCAGCCAGCTGCAGAGTGTGCGCCACTGCCTACACGATGCAACACAATTGCCTACAAATGGGAACAGACAAAGACTATCAAGTTTATTCAGACTTTTCACCGTAATTGAGCATACCTACTTGGACACAGTTGATGCTACTGTAACTCCTTTGAGCACCTCAGTGAATATGACGCAGTCGGTAGAAAAGGGATGGCCCAGGCCAGGGGGTGTTCCTGCAGGTGGTCAGGCCGGGCCTGGTGAGACTGAGTGGGGCAGTGTGTAGGCCCAGGTTAGGGGGTCACCCTGGAAACACAGGTCCTTAATCCTCTTCAAACTGGGTAATATAATTCTGCGTTGAGTAAGCAGGTGGCTGGCCGCGCGGATCTTCGTGGTAGCTAAATTTGCCAGTTTCCGTAGTGTAGTGGTTATCACGTTCGCCTCACACGCGAAAGGTCCCCGGTTCGAAACCGGGCGGAAACACTCTTTGGCGTGAGTAAAGTTCAATTGTCAGACAACTGCAGAGTCTATTGCACTGCCCACAGGCTATTACATTAAGCAGGAAAGCAGACAGGCAGGCAGACAGACTGGCACTCTCTGCACCAGTCAGACTTTTGACCGTAATTAGACATACGTACTTGGACACAGTTGAACCTACTTTATCTCTTTTGAGCGTCCCAGTGAATGTCACGCAGTTGTTAGAAAACTCACTCACTCCCCGACTGGGAATGGAACACCGGTCTTCCGCGTGATGCTGTCCACTATACTAACGAGGACTGATTCGGCGAGTATTTCGGCACGTAAAGCGGCTCAAGGGATTTGACCGAAATTACATTTATTACAACCCACCGCATAGCATACCTGGCGACCCCTCTTGACCTTTGGGCATATGCCCAGTTGGTAGAAAACTATGTTACTCCCCGTCGGGGAATCGAACCCCGGTCTTCCGCGTGACAGGCGGAGATACTGTCCACTATACTAACGAGGACTGAGCAGGAGGGCGTATTCGGCCCGAAAATCGAAATGACATTTAGCTTGCCTGGTCCCCTTTGCGCGGGCTTTTGGGAAGCTAAACATGCAGCCAGCAAGACCAACCTTGGGTCAGTGGCTCACTACAACCCACCAACATTTTACTGAGATGACAGTTGATCAGCATTTCACTACAACCTGCCAACATTTGACTGAAAAGGACATTTATTTGGCATACCTGGCGACCTTTTGACCTCTGTGCATTCCTCTGGGAGCCTCAACATGCAGGGGACCATCACTGCATGCAGTAGAGTTGTGGGGTCATCCGGCGTAGGGTTGGTAAGGGGTCTTCCTGGCGGTTGTTAGGCCGGACAGATTGAGTCTGAGTGGGGCAGAGTGATGGCCCAGGCCAGGGGGTGATCCTGGAAATAACAGGTCCTCGTTCCTTTTCACACTGAATTCTGCGTTGCGTAAGCAGGTGGTTGGCCGCGCAGTTGTGCGTGGAGGAGCACCTTGCCAGTTTCCGTAGTGTAGTGGTTATCACGTTCGCCTAACACGCGAAAGGTCCCCGGTTCGAGACCGGGCGGAAACACTCTTTGGCGTAAGTATTAAGGTCAAATTCTACTCAGCTCAATTGTCAGCCAGCTGCAGAGTGTGCGCCACTGCCTACACGATGCAACACAATTGCCTACAAATGGGAACAGACAAAGACTATCAAGTTTATTCAGACTTTTCACCGTAATTGAGCATACCTACTTGGACACAGTTGATGCTACTGTAACTCCTTTGAGCACCTCAGTGAATATGACGCAGTCGGTAGAAAAGGGATGGCCCAGGCCAGGGGGTGTTCCTGCAGGTGGTCAGGCCGGGCCTGGTGAGACTGAGTGGGGCAGTGTGTAGGCCCAGGTTAGGGGGTCACCCTGGAAACACAGGTCCTTAATCCTCTTCAAACTGGGTAATATAATTCTGCGTTGAGTAAGCAGGTGGCTGGCCGCGCGGATCTTCGTGGTAGCTAAATTTGCCAGTTTCCGTAGTGTAGTGGTTATCACGTTCGCCTCACACGCGAAAGGTCCCCGGTTCGAAACCGGGCGGAAACACTCTTTGGCGTGAGTAAAGTTCAATTGTCAGACAACTGCAGAGTCTATTGCACTGCCCACAGGCTATTACATTAAGCAGGAAAGCAGACAGGCAGGCAGACAGACTGGCACTCTCTGCACCAGTCAGACTTTTGACCGTAATTAGACATACGTACTTGGACACAGTTGAACCTACTTTATCTCTTTTGAGCGTCCCAGTGAATGTCACGCAGTTGTTAGAAAACTCACTCACTCCCCGACTGGGAATGGAACACCGGTCTTCCGCGTGATGCTGTCCACTATACTAACGAGGACTGATTCGGCGAGTATTTCGGCACGTAAAGCGGCTCAAGGGATTTGACCGAAATTACATTTATTACAACCCACCGCATAGCATACCTGGCGACCCCTCTTGACCTTTGGGCATATGCCCAGTTGGTAGAAAACTATGTTACTCCCCGTCGGGGAATCGAACCCCGGTCTTCCGCGTGACAGGCGGAGATACTGTCCACTATACTAACGAGGACTGAGCAGGAGGGCGTATTCGGCCCGAAAATCGAAATGACATTTAGCTTGCCTGGTCCCCTTTGCGCGGGCTTTTGGGAAGCTAAACATGCAGCCAGCAAGACCAACCTTGGGTCAGTGGCTCACTACAACCCACCAACATTTTACTGAGATGACAGTTGATCAGCATTTCACTACAACCTGCCAACATTTGACTGAAAAGGACATTTATTTGGCATACCTGGCGACCTTTTGACCTCTGTGCATTCCTCTGGGAGCCTCAACATGCAGGGGACCATCACTGCATGCAGTAGAGTTGTGGGGTCATCCGGCGTAGGGTTGGTAAGGGGTCTTCCTGGCGGTTGTTAGGCCGGACAGATTGAGTCTGAGTGGGGCAGAGTGATGGCCCAGGCCAGGGGGTGATCCTGGAAATAACAGGTCCTCGTTCCTTTTCACACTGAATTCTGCGTTGCGTAAGCAGGTGGTTGGCCGCGCAGTTGTGCGTGGAGGAGCACCTTGCCAGTTTCCGTAGTGTAGTGGTTATCACGTTCGCCTAACACGCGAAAGGTCCCCGGTTCGAGACCGGGCGGAAACACTCTTTGGCGTAAGTATTAAGGTCAAATTCTACTCAGCTCAATTGTCAGCCAGCTGCAGAGTGTGCGCCACTGCCTACACGATGCAACACAATTGCCTACAAATGGGAACAGACAAAGACTATCAAGTTTATTCAGACTTTTCACCGTAATTGAGCATACCTACTTGGACACAGTTGATGCTACTGTAACTCCTTTGAGCACCTCAGTGAATATGACGCAGTCGGTAGAAAAGGGATGGCCCAGGCCAGGGGGTGTTCCTGCAGGTGGTCAGGCCGGGCCTGGTGAGACTGAGTGGGGCAGTGTGTAGGCCCAGGTTAGGGGGTCACCCTGGAAACACAGGTCCTTAATCCTCTTCAAACTGGGTAATATAATTCTGCGTTGAGTAAGCAGGTGGCTGGCCGCGCGGATCTTCGTGGTAGCTAAATTTGCCAGTTTCCGTAGTGTAGTGGTTATCACGTTCGCCTCACACGCGAAAGGTCCCCGGTTCGAAACCGGGCGGAAACACTCTTTGGCGTGAGTAAAGTTCAATTGTCAGACAACTGCAGAGTCTATTGCACTGCCCACAGGCTATTACATTAAGCAGGAAAGCAGACAGGCAGGCAGACAGACTGGCACTCTCTGCACCAGTCAGACTTTTGACCGTAATTAGACATACGTACTTGGACACAGTTGAACCTACTTTATCTCTTTTGAGCGTCCCAGTGAATGTCACGCAGTTGTTAGAAAACTCACTCACTCCCCGACTGGGAATGGAACACCGGTCTTCCGCGTGATGCTGTCCACTATACTAACGAGGACTGATTCGGCGAGTATTTCGGCACGTAAAGCGGCTCAAGGGATTTGACCGAAATTACATTTATTACAACCCACCGCATAGCATACCTGGCGACCCCTCTTGACCTTTGGGCATATGCCCAGTTGGTAGAAAACTATGTTACTCCCCGTCGGGGAATCGAACCCCGGTCTTCCGCGTGACAGGCGGAGATACTGTCCACTATACTAACGAGGACTGAGCAGGAGGGCGTATTCGGCCCGAAAATCGAAATGACATTTAGCTTGCCTGGTCCCCTTTGCGCGGGCTTTTGGGAAGCTAAACATGCAGCCAGCAAGACCAACCTTGGGTCAGTGGCTCACTACAACCCACCAACATTTTACTGAGATGACAGTTGATCAGCATTTCACTACAACCTGCCAACATTTGACTGAAAAGGACATTTATTTGGCATACCTGGCGACCTTTTGACCTCTGTGCATTCCTCTGGGAGCCTCAACATGCAGGGGACCATCACTGCATGCAGTAGAGTTGTGGGGTCATCCGGCGTAGGGTTGGTAAGGGGTCTTCCTGGCGGTTGTTAGGCCGGACAGATTGAGTCGGAGTGGGGCAGAGTGATGGCCCAGGCCAGGGGGTGATCCTGGAAATAACAGGTCCTCGTTCCTTTTCACACTGAATTCTGCGTTGCGTAAGCAGGTGGTTGGCCGCGCAGTTGTGCGTGGAGGAGCACCTTGCCAGTTTCCGTAGTGTAGTGGTTATCACGTTCGCCTAACACGCGAAAGGTCCCCGGTTCGAGACCGGGCGGAAACACTCTTTGGCGTAAGTATTAAGGTCAAATTCTACTCAGCTCAATTGTCAGCCAGCTGCAGAGTGTGCGCCACTGCCTACACGATGCAACACAATTGCCTACAAATGGGAACAGACAAAGACTATCAAGTTTATTCAGACTTTTCACCGTAATTGAGCATACCTACTTGGACACAGTTGATGCTACTGTAACTCCTTTGAGCACCTCAGTGAATATGACGCAGTCGGTAGAAAAGGGATGGCCCAGGCCAGGGGGTGTTCCTGCAGGTGGTCAGGCCGGGCCTGGTGAGACTGAGTGGGGCAGTGTGTAGGCCCAGGTTAGGGGGTCACCCTGGAAACACAGGTCCTTAATCCTCTTCAAACTGGGTAATATAATTCTGCGTTGAGTAAGCAGGTGGCTGGCCGCGCGGATCTTCGTGGTAGCTAAATTTGCCAGTTTCCGTAGTGTAGTGGTTATCACGTTCGCCTCACACGCGAAAGGTCCCCGGTTCGAAACCGGGCGGAAACACTCTTTGGCGTGAGTAAAGTTCAATTGTCAGACAACTGCAGAGTCTATTGCACTGCCCACAGGCTATTACATTAAGCAGGAAAGCAGACAGGCAGGCAGACAGACTGGCACTCTCTGCACCAGTCAGACTTTTGACCGTAATTAGACATACGTACTTGGACACAGTTGAACCTACTTTATCTCTTTTGAGCGTCCCAGTGAATGTCACGCAGTTGTTAGAAAACTCACTCACTCCCCGACTGGGAATGGAACACCGGTCTTCCGCGTGATGCTGTCCACTATACTAACGAGGACTGATTCGGCGAGTATTTCGGCACGTAAAGCGGCTCAAGGGATTTGACCGAAATTACATTTATTACAACCCACCGCATAGCATACCTGGCGACCCCTCTTGACCTTTGGGCATATGCCCAGTTGGTAGAAAACTATGTTACTCCCCGTCGGGGAATCGAACCCCGGTCTTCCGCGTGACAGGCGGAGATACTGTCCACTATACTAACGAGGACTGAGCAGGAGGGCGTATTCGGCCCGAAAATCGAAATGACATTTAGCTTGCCTGGTCCCCTTTGCGCGGGCTTTTGGGAAGCTAAACATGCAGCCAGCAAGACCAACCTTGGGTCAGTGGCTCACTACAACCCACCAACATTTTACTGAGATGACAGTTGATCAGCATTTCACTACAACCTGCCAACATTTGACTGAAAAGGACATTTATTTGGCATACCTGGCGACCTTTTGACCTCTGTGCATTCCTCTGGGAGCCTCAACATGCAGGGGACCATCACTGCATGCAGTAGAGTTGTGGGGTCATCCGGCGTAGGGTTGGTAAGGGGTCTTCCTGGCGGTTGTTAGGCCGGACAGATTGAGTCGGAGTGGGGCAGAGTGATGGCCCAGGCCAGGGGGTGATCCTGGAAATAACAGGTCCTCGTTCCTTTTCACACTGAATTCTGCGTTGCGTAAGCAGGTGGTTGGCCGCGCAGTTGTGCGTGGAGGAGCACCTTGCCAGTTTCCGTAGTGTAGTGGTTATCACGTTCGCCTAACACGCGAAAGGTCCCCGGTTCGAGACCGGGCGGAAACACTCTTTGGCGTAAGTATTAAGGTCAAATTCTACTCAGCTCAATTGTCAGCCAGCTGCAGAGTGTGCGCCACTGCCTACACGATGCAACACAATTGCCTACAAATGGGAACAGACAAAGACTATCAAGTTTATTCAGACTTTTCACCGTAATTGAGCATACCTACTTGGACACAGTTGATGCTACTGTAACTCCTTTGAGCACCTCAGTGAATATGACGCAGTCGGTAGAAAAGGGATGGCCCAGGCCAGGGGGTGTTCCTGCAGGTGGTCAGGCCGGGCCTGGTGAGACTGAGTGGGGCAGTGTGTAGGCCCAGGTTAGGGGGTCACCCTGGAAACACAGGTCCTTAATCCTCTTCAAACTGGGTAATATAATTCTGCGTTGAGTAAGCAGGTGGCTGGCCGCGCGGATCTTCGTGGTAGCTAAATTTGCCAGTTTCCGTAGTGTAGTGGTTATCACGTTCGCCTCACACGCGAAAGGTCCCCGGTTCGAAACCGGGCGGAAACACTCTTTGGCGTGAGTAAAGTTCAATTGTCAGACAACTGCAGAGTCTATTGCACTGCCCACAGGCTATTACATTAAGCAGGAAAGCAGACAGGCAGGCAGACAGACTGGCACTCTCTGCACCAGTCAGACTTTTGACCGTAATTAGACATACGTACTTGGACACAGTTGAACCTACTTTATCTCTTTTGAGCGTCCCAGTGAATGTCACGCAGTTGTTAGAAAACTCACTCACTCCCCGACTGGGAATGGAACACCGGTCTTCCGCGTGATGCTGTCCACTATACTAACGAGGACTGATTCGGCGAGTATTTCGGCACGTAAAGCGGCTCAAGGGATTTGACCGAAATTACATTTATTACAACCCACCGCATAGCATACCTGGCGACCCCTCTTGACCTTTGGGCATATGCCCAGTTGGTAGAAAACTATGTTACTCCCCGTCGGGGAATCGAACCCCGGTCTTCCGCGTGACAGGCGGAGATACTGTCCACTATACTAACGAGGACTGAGCAGGAGGGCGTATTCGGCCCGAAAATCGAAATGACATTTAGCTTGCCTGGTCCCCTTTGCGCGGGCTTTTGGGAAGCTAAACATGCAGCCAGCAAGACCAACCTTGGGTCAGTGGCTCACTACAACCCACCAACATTTTACTGAGATGACAGTTGATCAGCATTTCACTACAACCTGCCAACATTTGACTGAAAAGGACATTTATTTGGCATACCTGGCGACCTTTTGACCTCTGTGCATTCCTCTGGGAGCCTCAACATGCAGGGGACCATCACTGCATGCAGTAGAGTTGTGGGGTCATCCGGCGTAGGGTTGGTAAGGGGTCTTCCTGGCGGTTGTTAGGCCGGACAGATTGAGTCTGAGTGGGGCAGAGTGATGGCCCAGGCCAGGGGGTGATCCTGGAAATAACAGGTCCTCGTTCCTTTTCACACTGAATTCTGCGTTGCGTAAGCAGGTGGTTGGCCGCGCAGTTGTGCGTGGAGGAGCACCTTGCCAGTTTCCGTAGTGTAGTGGTTATCACGTTCGCCTAACACGCGAAAGGTCCCCGGTTCGAGACCGGGCGGAAACACTCTTTGGCGTAAGTATTAAGGTCAAATTCTACTCAGCTCAATTGTCAGCCAGCTGCAGAGTGTGCGCCACTGCCTACACGATGCAACACAATTGCCTACAAATGGGAACAGACAAAGACTATCAAGTTTATTCAGACTTTTCACCGTAATTGAGCATACCTACTTGGACACAGTTGATGCTACTGTAACTCCTTTGAGCACCTCAGTGAATATGACGCAGTCGGTAGAAAAGGGATGGCCCAGGCCAGGGGGTGTTCCTGCAGGTGGTCAGGCCGGGCCTGGTGAGACTGAGTGGGGCAGTGTGTAGGCCCAGGTTAGGGGGTCACCCTGGAAACACAGGTCCTTAATCCTCTTCAAACTGGGTAATATAATTCTGCGTTGAGTAAGCAGGTGGCTGGCCGCGCGGATCTTCGTGGTAGCTAAATTTGCCAGTTTCCGTAGTGTAGTGGTTATCACGTTCGCCTCACACGCGAAAGGTCCCCGGTTCGAAACCGGGCGGAAACACTCTTTGGCGTGAGTAAAGTTCAATTGTCAGACAACTGCAGAGTCTATTGCACTGCCCACAGGCTATTACATTAAGCAGGAAAGCAGACAGGCAGGCAGACAGACTGGCACTCTCTGCACCAGTCAGACTTTTGACCGTAATTAGACATACGTACTTGGACACAGTTGAACCTACTTTATCTCTTTTGAGCGTCCCAGTGAATGTCACGCAGTTGTTAGAAAACTCACTCACTCCCCGACTGGGAATGGAACACCGGTCTTCCGCGTGATGCTGTCCACTATACTAACGAGGACTGATTCGGCGAGTATTTCGGCACGTAAAGCGGCTCAAGGGATTTGACCGAAATTACATTTATTACAACCCACCGCATAGCATACCTGGCGACCCCTCTTGACCTTTGGGCATATGCCCAGTTGGTAGAAAACTATGTTACTCCCCGTCGGGGAATCGAACCCCGGTCTTCCGCGTGACAGGCGGAGATACTGTCCACTATACTAACGAGGACTGAGCAGGAGGGCGTATTCGGCCCGAAAATCGAAATGACATTTAGCTTGCCTGGTCCCCTTTGCGCGGGCTTTTGGGAAGCTAAACATGCAGCCAGCAAGACCAACCTTGGGTCAGTGGCTCACTACAACCCACCAACATTTTACTGAGATGACAGTTGATCAGCATTTCACTACAACCTGCCAACATTTGACTGAAAAGGACATTTATTTGGCATACCTGGCGACCTTTTGACCTCTGTGCATTCCTCTGGGAGCCTCAACATGCAGGGGACCATCACTGCATGCAGTAGAGTTGTGGGGTCATCCGGCGTAGGGTTGGTAAGGGGTCTTCCTGGCGGTTGTTAGGCCGGACAGATTGAGTCTGAGTGGGGCAGAGTGATGGCCCAGGCCAGGGGGTGATCCTGGAAATAACAGGTCCTCGTTCCTTTTCACACTGAATTCTGCGTTGCGTAAGCAGGTGGTTGGCCGCGCAGTTGTGCGTGGAGGAGCACCTTGCCAGTTTCCGTAGTGTAGTGGTTATCACGTTCGCCTAACACGCGAAAGGTCCCCGGTTCGAGACCGGGCGGAAACACTCTTTGGCGTAAGTATTAAGGTCAAATTCTACTCAGCTCAATTGTCAGCCAGCTGCAGAGTGTGCGCCACTGCCTACACGATGCAACACAATTGCCTACAAATGGGAACAGACAAAGACTATCAAGTTTATTCAGACTTTTCACCGTAATTGAGCATACCTACTTGGACACAGTTGATGCTACTGTAACTCCTTTGAGCACCTCAGTGAATATGACGCAGTCGGTAGAAAAGGGATGGCCCAGGCCAGGGGGTGTTCCTGCAGGTGGTCAGGCCGGGCCTGGTGAGACTGAGTGGGGCAGTGTGTAGGCCCAGGTTAGGGGGTCACCCTGGAAACACAGGTCCTTAATCCTCTTCAAACTGGGTAATATAATTCTGCGTTGAGTAAGCAGGTGGCTGGCCGCGCGGATCTTCGTGGTAGCTAAATTTGCCAGTTTCCGTAGTGTAGTGGTTATCACGTTCGCCTCACACGCGAAAGGTCCCCGGTTCGAAACCGGGCGGAAACACTCTTTGGCGTGAGTAAAGTTCAATTGTCAGACAACTGCAGAGTCTATTGCACTGCCCACAGGCTATTACATTAAGCAGGAAAGCAGACAGGCAGGCAGACAGACTGGCACTCTCTGCACCAGTCAGACTTTTGACCGTAATTAGACATACGTACTTGGACACAGTTGAACCTACTTTATCTCTTTTGAGCGTCCCAGTGAATGTCACGCAGTTGTTAGAAAACTCACTCACTCCCCGACTGGGAATGGAACACCGGTCTTCCGCGTGATGCTGTCCACTATACTAACGAGGACTGATTCGGCGAGTATTTCGGCACGTAAAGCGGCTCAAGGGATTTGACCGAAATTACATTTATTACAACCCACCGCATAGCATACCTGGCGACCCCTCTTGACCTTTGGGCATATGCCCAGTTGGTAGAAAACTATGTTACTCCCCGTCGGGGAATCGAACCCCGGTCTTCCGCGTGACAGGCGGAGATACTGTCCACTATACTAACGAGGACTGAGCAGGAGGGCGTATTCGGCCCGAAAATCGAAATGACATTTAGCTTGCCTGGTCCCCTTTGCGCGGGCTTTTGGGAAGCTAAACATGCAGCCAGCAAGACCAACCTTGGGTCAGTGGCTCACTACAACCCACCAACATTTTACTGAGATGACAGTTGATCAGCATTTCACTACAACCTGCCAACATTTGACTGAAAAGGACATTTATTTGGCATACCTGGCGACCTTTTGACCTCTGTGCATTCCTCTGGGAGCCTCAACATGCAGGGGACCATCACTGCATGCAGTAGAGTTGTGGGGTCATCCGGCGTAGGGTTGGTAAGGGGTCTTCCTGGCGGTTGTTAGGCCGGACAGATTGAGTCTGAGTGGGGCAGAGTGATGGCCCAGGCCAGGGGGTGATCCTGGAAATAACAGGTCCTCGTTCCTTTTCACACTGAATTCTGCGTTGCGTAAGCAGGTGGTTGGCCGCGCAGTTGTGCGTGGAGGAGCACCTTGCCAGTTTCCGTAGTGTAGTGGTTATCACGTTTGCCTAACACGCGAAAGGTCCCCGGTTCGAGACCGGGCGGAAACACTCTTTGGCGTAAGTATTAAGGTCAAATTCTACTCAGCTCAATTGTCAGCCAGCTGCAGAGTGTGCGCCACTGCCTACACGATGCAACACAATTGCCTACAAATGGGAACAGACAAAGACTATCAAGTTTATTCAGACTTTTCACCGTAATTGAGCATACCTACTTGGACACAGTTGATGCTACTGTAACTCCTTTGAGCACCTCAGTGAATATGACGCAGTCGGTAGAAAAGGGATGGCCCAGGCCAGGGGGTGTTCCTGCAGGTGGTCAGGCCGGGCCTGGTGAGACTGAGTGGGGCAGTGTGTAGGCCCAGGTTAGGGGGTCACCCTGGAAACACAGGTCCTTAATCCTCTTCAAACTGGGTAATATAATTCTGCGTTGAGTAAGCAGGTGGCTGGCCGCGCGGATCTTCGTGGTAGCTAAATTTGCCAGTTTCCGTAGTGTAGTGGTTATCACGTTCGCCTCACACGCGAAAGGTCCCCGGTTCGAAACCGGGCGGAAACACTCTTTGGCGTGAGTAAAGTTCAATTGTCAGACAACTGCAGAGTCTATTGCACTGCCCACAGGCTATTACATTAAGCAGGAAAGCAGACAGGCAGGCAGACAGACTGGCACTCTCTGCACCAGTCAGACTTTTGACCGTAATTAGACATACGTACTTGGACACAGTTGAACCTACTTTATCTCTTTTGAGCGTCCCAGTGAATGTCACGCAGTTGTTAGAAAACTCACTCACTCCCCGACTGGGAATGGAACACCGGTCTTCCGCGTGATGCTGTCCACTATACTAACGAGGACTGATTCGGCGAGTATTTCGGCACGTAAAGCGGCTCAAGGGATTTGACCGAAATTACATTTATTACAACCCACCGCATAGCATACCTGGCGACCCCTCTTGACCTTTGGGCATATGCCCAGTTGGTAGAAAACTATGTTACTCCCCGTCGGGGAATCGAACCCCGGTCTTCCGCGTGACAGGCGGAGATACTGTCCACTATACTAACGAGGACTGAGCAGGAGGGCGTATTCGGCCCGAAAATCGAAATGACATTTAGCTTGCCTGGTCCCCTTTGCGCGGGCTTTTGGGAAGCTAAACATGCAGCCAGCAAGACCAACCTTGGGTCAGTGGCTCACTACAACCCACCAACATTTTACTGAGATGACAGTTGATCAGCATTTCACTACAACCTGCCAACATTTGACTGAAAAGGACATTTATTTGGCATACCTGGCGACCTTTTGACCTCTGTGCATTCCTCTGGGAGCCTCAACATGCAGGGGACCATCACTGCATGCAGTAGAGTTGTGGGGTCATCCGGCGTAGGGTTGGTAAGGGGTCTTCCTGGCGGTTGTTAGGCCGGACAGATTGAGTCGGAGTGGGGCAGAGTGATGGCCCAGGCCAGGGGGTGATCCTGGAAATAACAGGTCCTCGTTCCTTTTCACACTGAATTCTGCGTTGCGTAAGCAGGTGGTTGGCCGCGCAGTTGTGCGTGGAGGAGCACCTTGCCAGTTTCCGTAGTGTAGTGGTTATCACGTTCGCCTAACACGCGAAAGGTCCCCGGTTCGAGACCGGGCGGAAACACTCTTTGGCGTAAGTATTAAGGTCAAATTCTACTCAGCTCAATTGTCAGCCAGCTGCAGAGTGTGCGCCACTGCCTACACGATGCAACACAATTGCCTACAAATGGGAACAGACAAAGACTATCAAGTTTATTCAGACTTTTCACCGTAATTGAGCATACCTACTTGGACACAGTTGATGCTACTGTAACTCCTTTGAGCACCTCAGTGAATATGACGCAGTCGGTAGAAAAGGGATGGCCCAGGCCAGGGGGTGTTCCTGCAGGTGGTCAGGCCGGGCCTGGTGAGACTGAGTGGGGCAGTGTGTAGGCCCAGGTTAGGGGGTCACCCTGGAAACACAGGTCCTTAATCCTCTTCAAACTGGGTAATATAATTCTGCGTTGAGTAAGCAGGTGGCTGGCCGCGCGGATCTTCGTGGTAGCTAAATTTGCCAGTTTCCGTAGTGTAGTGGTTATCACGTTCGCCTCACACGCGAAAGGTCCCCGGTTCGAAACCGGGCGGAAACACTCTTTGGCGTGAGTAAAGTTCAATTGTCAGACAACTGCAGAGTCTATTGCACTGCCCACAGGCTATTACATTAAGCAGGAAAGCAGACAGGCAGGCAGACAGACTGGCACTCTCTGCACCAGTCAGACTTTTGACCGTAATTAGACATACGTACTTGGACACAGTTGAACCTACTTTATCTCTTTTGAGCGTCCCAGTGAATGTCACGCAGTTGTTAGAAAACTCACTCACTCCCCGACTGGGAATGGAACACCGGTCTTCCGCGTGATGCTGTCCACTATACTAACGAGGACTGATTCGGCGAGTATTTCGGCACGTAAAGCGGCTCAAGGGATTTGACCGAAATTACATTTATTACAACCCACCGCATAGCATACCTGGCGACCCCTCTTGACCTTTGGGCATATGCCCAGTTGGTAGAAAACTATGTTACTCCCCGTCGGGGAATCGAACCCCGGTCTTCCGCGTGACAGGCGGAGATACTGTCCACTATACTAACGAGGACTGAGCAGGAGGGCGTATTCGGCCCGAAAATCGAAATGACATTTAGCTTGCCTGGTCCCCTTTGCGCGGGCTTTTGGGAAGCTAAACATGCAGCCAGCAAGACCAACCTTGGGTCAGTGGCTCACTACAACCCACCAACATTTTACTGAGATGACAGTTGATCAGCATTTCACTACAACCTGCCAACATTTGACTGAAAAGGACATTTATTTGGCATACCTGGCGACCTTTTGACCTCTGTGCATTCCTCTGGGAGCCTCAACATGCAGGGGACCATCACTGCATGCAGTAGAGTTGTGGGGTCATCCGGCGTAGGGTTGGTAAGGGGTCTTCCTGGCGGTTGTTAGGCCGGACAGATTGAGTCGGAGTGGGGCAGAGTGATGGCCCAGGCCAGGGGGTGATCCTGGAAATAACAGGTCCTCGTTCCTTTTCACACTGAATTCTGCGTTGCGTAAGCAGGTGGTTGGCCGCGCAGTTGTGCGTGGAGGAGCACCTTGCCAGTTTCCGTAGTGTAGTGGTTATCACGTTCGCCTAACACGCGAAAGGTCCCCGGTTCGAGACCGGGCGGAAACACTCTTTGGCGTAAGTATTAAGGTCAAATTCTACTCAGCTCAATTGTCAGCCAGCTGCAGAGTGTGCGCCACTGCCTACACGATGCAACACAATTGCCTACAAATGGGAACAGACAAAGACTATCAAGTTTATTCAGACTTTTCACCGTAATTGAGCATACCTACTTGGACACAGTTGATGCTACTGTAACTCCTTTGAGCACCTCAGTGAATATGACGCAGTCGGTAGAAAAGGGATGGCCCAGGCCAGGGGGTGTTCCTGCAGGTGGTCAGGCCGGGCCTGGTGAGACTGAGTGGGGCAGTGTGTAGGCCCAGGTTAGGGGGTCACCCTGGAAACACAGGTCCTTAATCCTCTTCAAACTGGGTAATATAATTCTGCGTTGAGTAAGCAGGTGGCTGGCCGCGCGGATCTTCGTGGTAGCTAAATTTGCCAGTTTCCGTAGTGTAGTGGTTATCACGTTCGCCTCACACGCGAAAGGTCCCCGGTTCGAAACCGGGCGGAAACACTCTTTGGCGTGAGTAAAGTTCAATTGTCAGACAACTGCAGAGTCTATTGCACTGCCCACAGGCTATTACATTAAGCAGGAAAGCAGACAGGCAGGCAGACAGACTGGCACTCTCTGCACCAGTCAGACTTTTGACCGTAATTAGACATACGTACTTGGACACAGTTGAACCTACTTTATCTCTTTTGAGCGTCCCAGTGAATGTCACGCAGTTGTTAGAAAACTCACTCACTCCCCGACTGGGAATGGAACACCGGTCTTCCGCGTGATGCTGTCCACTATACTAACGAGGACTGATTCGGCGAGTATTTCGGCACGTAAAGCGGCTCAAGGGATTTGACCGAAATTACATTTATTACAACCCACCGCATAGCATACCTGGCGACCCCTCTTGACCTTTGGGCATATGCCCAGTTGGTAGAAAACTATGTTACTCCCCGTCGGGGAATCGAACCCCGGTCTTCCGCGTGACAGGCGGAGATACTGTCCACTATACTAACGAGGACTGAGCAGGAGGGCGTATTCGGCCCGAAAATCGAAATGACATTTAGCTTGCCTGGTCCCCTTTGCGCGGGCTTTTGGGAAGCTAAACATGCAGCCAGCAAGACCAACCTTGGGTCAGTGGCTCACTACAACCCACCAACATTTTACTGAGATGACAGTTGATCAGCATTTCACTACAACCTGCCAACATTTGACTGAAAAGGACATTTATTTGGCATACCTGGCGACCTTTTGACCTCTGTGCATTCCTCTGGGAGCCTCAACATGCAGGGGACCATCACTGCATGCAGTAGAGTTGTGGGGTCATCCGGCGTAGGGTTGGTAAGGGGTCTTCCTGGCGGTTGTTAGGCCGGACAGATTGAGTCTGAGTGGGGCAGAGTGATGGCCCAGGCCAGGGGGTGATCCTGGAAATAACAGGTCCTCGTTCCTTTTCACACTGAATTCTGCGTTGCGTAAGCAGGTGGTTGGCCGCGCAGTTGTGCGTGGAGGAGCACCTTGCCAGTTTCCGTAGTGTAGTGGTTATCACGTTCGCCTAACACGCGAAAGGTCCCCGGTTCGAGACCGGGCGGAAACACTCTTTGGCGTAAGTATTAAGGTCAAATTCTACTCAGCTCAATTGTCAGCCAGCTGCAGAGTGTGCGCCACTGCCTACACGATGCAACACAATTGCCTACAAATGGGAACAGACAAAGACTATCAAGTTTATTCAGACTTTTCACCGTAATTGAGCATACCTACTTGGACACAGTTGATGCTACTGTAACTCCTTTGAGCACCTCAGTGAATATGACGCAGTCGGTAGAAAAGGGATGGCCCAGGCCAGGGGGTGTTCCTGCAGGTGGTCAGGCCGGGCCTGGTGAGACTGAGTGGGGCAGTGTGTAGGCCCAGGTTAGGGGGTCACCCTGGAAACACAGGTCCTTAATCCTCTTCAAACTGGGTAATATAATTCTGCGTTGAGTAAGCAGGTGGCTGGCCGCGCGGATCTTCGTGGTAGCTAAATTTGCCAGTTTCCGTAGTGTAGTGGTTATCACGTTCGCCTCACACGCGAAAGGTCCCCGGTTCGAAACCGGGCGGAAACACTCTTTGGCGTGAGTAAAGTTCAATTGTCAGACAACTGCAGAGTCTATTGCACTGCCCACAGGCTATTACATTAAGCAGGAAAGCAGACAGGCAGGCAGACAGACTGGCACTCTCTGCACCAGTCAGACTTTTGACCGTAATTAGACATACGTACTTGGACACAGTTGAACCTACTTTATCTCTTTTGAGCGTCCCAGTGAATGTCACGCAGTTGTTAGAAAACTCACTCACTCCCCGACTGGGAATGGAACACCGGTCTTCCGCGTGATGCTGTCCACTATACTAACGAGGACTGATTCGGCGAGTATTTCGGCACGTAAAGCGGCTCAAGGGATTTGACCGAAATTACATTTATTACAACCCACCGCATAGCATACCTGGCGACCCCTCTTGACCTTTGGGCATATGCCCAGTTGGTAGAAAACTATGTTACTCCCCGTCGGGGAATCGAACCCCGGTCTTCCGCGTGACAGGCGGAGATACTGTCCACTATACTAACGAGGACTGAGCAGGAGGGCGTATTCGGCCCGAAAATCGAAATGACATTTAGCTTGCCTGGTCCCCTTTGCGCGGGCTTTTGGGAAGCTAAACATGCAGCCAGCAAGACCAACCTTGGGTCAGTGGCTCACTACAACCCACCAACATTTTACTGAGATGACAGTTGATCAGCATTTCACTACAACCTGCCAACATTTGACTGAAAAGGACATTTATTTGGCATACCTGGCGACCTTTTGACCTCTGTGCATTCCTCTGGGAGCCTCAACATGCAGGGGACCATCACTGCATGCAGTAGAGTTGTGGGGTCATCCGGCGTAGGGTTGGTAAGGGGTCTTCCTGGCGGTTGTTAGGCCGGACAGATTGAGTCTGAGTGGGGCAGAGTGATGGCCCAGGCCAGGGGGTGATCCTGGAAATAACAGGTCCTCGTTCCTTTTCACACTGAATTCTGCGTTGCGTAAGCAGGTGGTTGGCCGCGCAGTTGTGCGTGGAGGAGCACCTTGCCAGTTTCCGTAGTGTAGTGGTTATCACGTTCGCCTAACACGCGAAAGGTCCCCGGTTCGAGACCGGGCGGAAACACTCTTTGGCGTAAGTATTAAGGTCAAATTCTACTCAGCTCAATTGTCAGCCAGCTGCAGAGTGTGCGCCACTGCCTACACGATGCAACACAATTGCCTACAAATGGGAACAGACAAAGACTATCAAGTTTATTCAGACTTTTCACCGTAATTGAGCATACCTACTTGGACACAGTTGATGCTACTGTAACTCCTTTGAGCACCTCAGTGAATATGACGCAGTCGGTAGAAAAGGGATGGCCCAGGCCAGGGGGTGTTCCTGCAGGTGGTCAGGCCGGGCCTGGTGAGACTGAGTGGGGCAGTGTGTAGGCCCAGGTTAGGGGGTCACCCTGGAAACACAGGTCCTTAATCCTCTTCAAACTGGGTAATATAATTCTGCGTTGAGTAAGCAGGTGGCTGGCCGCGCGGATCTTCGTGGTAGCTAAATTTGCCAGTTTCCGTAGTGTAGTGGTTATCACGTTCGCCTCACACGCGAAAGGTCCCCGGTTCGAAACCGGGCGGAAACACTCTTTGGCGTGAGTAAAGTTCAATTGTCAGACAACTGCAGAGTCTATTGCACTGCCCACAGGCTATTACATTAAGCAGGAAAGCAGACAGGCAGGCAGACAGACTGGCACTCTCTGCACCAGTCAGACTTTTGACCGTAATTAGACATACGTACTTGGACACAGTTGAACCTACTTTATCTCTTTTGAGCGTCCCAGTGAATGTCACGCAGTTGTTAGAAAACTCACTCACTCCCCGACTGGGAATGGAACACCGGTCTTCCGCGTGATGCTGTCCACTATACCAACGAGGACTGATTCGGCGAGTATTTCGGCACGTAAAGCGGCTCAAGGGATTTGACCGAAATTACATTTATTACAACCCACCGCATAGCATACCTGGCGACCCCTCTTGACCTTTGGGCATATGCCCAGTTGGTAGAAAACTATGTTACTCCCCGTCGGGGAATCGAACCCCGGTCTTCCACGTGACAGGCGGAGATACTGTCCACTATACTAACGAGGACTGAGCAGGAGGGCGTATTCGGCCCGAAAATCGAAATGACATTTAGCTTGCCTGGTCCCCTTTGCGCGGGCTTTTGGGAAGCTAAACATGCAGCCAGCAAGACCAACCTTGGGTCAGTGGCTCACTACAACCCACCAACATTTTACTGAGATGACAGTTGATCAGCATTTCACTACAACCTGCCAACATTTGACTGAAAAGGACATTTATTTGGCATACCTGGCGACCTTTTGACCTCTGTGCATTCCTCTGGGAGCCTCAACATGCAGGGGACCATCACTGCATGCAGTAGAGTTGTGGGGTCATCCGGCGTAGGGTTGGTAAGGGGTCTTCCTGGCGGTTGTTAGGCCGGACAGATTGAGTCTGAGTGGGGCAGAGTGATGGCCCAGGCCAGGGGGTGATCCTGGAAATAACAGGTCCTCGTTCCTTTTCACACTGAATTCTGCGTTGCGTAAGCAGGTGGTTGGCCGCGCAGTTGTGCGTGGAGGAGCACCTTGCCAGTTACGGTAGTGTAGTGGTTATCACGTTCGCCTAACACGCGAAAGGTCCCCGGTTCGAGACCGGGCGGAAACACTCTTTGGCGTAAGTATTAAGGTCAAATTCTACTCAGCTCAATTGTCAGCCAGCTGCAGAGTGTGCGCCACTGCCTACACGATGCAACACAATTGCCTACAAATGGGAACAGACAAAGACTATCAAGTTTATTCAGACTTTTCACCGTAATTGAGCATACCTACTTGGACACAGTTGATGCTACTGTAACTCCTTTGAGCACCTCAGTGAATATGACGCAGTCGGTAGAAAAGGGATGGCCCAGGCCAGGGGGTGTTCCTGCAGGTGGTCAGGCCGGGCCTGGTGAGACTGAGTGGGGCAGTGTGTAGGCCCAGGTTAGGGGGTCACCCTGGAAACACAGGTCCTTAATCCTCTTCAAACTGGGTAATATAATTCTGCGTTGAGTAAGCAGGTGGCTGGCCGCGCGGATCTTCGTGGTAGCTAAATTTGCCAGTTTCCGTAGTGTAGTGGTTATCACGTTCGCCTCACACGCGAAAGGTCCCCGGTTCGAAACCGGGCGGAAACACTCTTTGGCGTGAGTAAAGTTCAATTGTCAGACAACTGCAGAGTCTATTGCACTGCCCACAGGCTATTACATTAAGCAGGAAAGCAGACAGGCAGGCAGACAGACTGGCACTCTCTGCACCAGTCAGACTTTTGACCGTAATTAGACATACGTACTTGGACACAGTTGAACCTACTTTATCTCTTTTGAGCGTCCCAGTGAATGTCACGCAGTTGTTAGAAAACTCACTCACTCCCCGACTGGGAATGGAACACCGGTCTTCCGCGTGATGCTGTCCACTATACCAACGAGGACTGATTCGGCGAGTATTTCGGCACGTAAAGCGGCTCAAGGGATTTGACCGAAATTACATTTATTACAACCCACCGCATAGCATACCTGGCGACCCCTCTTGACCTTTGGGCATATGCCCAGTTGGTAGAAAACTATGTTACTCCCCGTCGGGGAATCGAACCCCGGTCTTCCGCGTGACAGGCGGAGATACTGTCCACTATACTAACGAGGACTGAGCAGGAGGGCGTATTCGGCCCGAAAATCGAAATGACATTTAGCTTGCCTGGTCCCCTTTGCGCGGGCTTTTGGGAAGCTAAACATGCAGCCAGCAAGACCAACCTTGGGTCAGTGGCTCACTACAACCCACCAACATTTTACTGAGATGACAGTTGATCAGCATTTCACTACAACCTGCCAACATTTGACTGAAAAGGACATTTATTTGGCATACCTGGCGACCTTTTGACCTCTGTGCATTCCTCTGGGAGCCTCAACATGCAGGGGACCATCACTGCATGCAGTAGAGTTGTGGGGTCATCCGGCGTAGGGTTGGTAAGGGGTCTTCCTGGCGGTTGTTAGGCCGGACAGATTGAGTCTGAGTGGGGCAGAGTGATGGCCCAGGCCAGGGGGTGATCCTGGAAATAACAGGTCCTCGTTCCTTTTCACACTGAATTCTGCGTTGCGTAAGCAGGTGGTTGGCCGCGCAGTTGTGCGTGGAGGAGCACCTTGCCAGTGTCCGTAGTGTAGTGGTTATCACGTTCGCCTAACACGCGAAAGGTCCCCGGTTCGAGACCGGGCGGAAACACTCTTTGGCGTAAGTATTAAGGTCAAATTCTACTCAGCTCAATTGTCAGCCAGCTGCAGAGTGTGCGCCACTGCCTACACGATGCAACACAATTGCCTACAAATGGGAACAGACAAAGACTATCAAGTTTATTCAGACTTTTCACCGTAATTGAGCATACCTACTTGGACACAGTTGATGCTACTGTAACTCCTTTGAGCACCTCAGTGAATATGACGCAGTCGGTAGAAAAGGGATGGCCCAGGCCAGGGGGTGTTCCTGCAGGTGGTCAGGCCGGGCCTGGTGAGACTGAGTGGGGCAGTGTGTAGGCCCAGGTTAGGGGGTCACCCTGGAAACACAGGTCCTTAATCCTCTTCAAACTGGGTAATATAATTCTGCGTTGAGTAAGCAGGTGGCTGGCCGCGCGGATCTTCGTGGTAGCTAAATTTGCCAGTTTCCGTAGTGTAGTGGTTATCACGTTCGCCTCACACGCGAAAGGTCCCCGGTTCGAAACCGGGCGGAAACACTCTTTGGCGTGAGTAAAGTTCAATTGTCAGACAACTGCAGAGTCTATTGCACTGCCCACAGGCTATTACATTAAGCAGGAAAGCAGACAGGCAGGCAGACAGACTGGCACTCTCTGCACCAGTCAGACTTTTGACCGTAATTAGACATACGTACTTGGACACAGTTGAACCTACTTTATCTCTTTTGAGCGTCCCAGTGAATGTCACGCAGTTGTTAGAAAACTCACTCACCCCCCGACTGGGAATGGAACACCGGTCTTCCGCGTGATGCTGTCCACTATACCAACGAGGACTGATTCGGCGAGTATTTCGGCACGTAAAGCGGCTCAAGGGATTTGACCGAAATTACATTTATTACAACCCACCGCATAGCATACCTGGCGACCCCTCTTGACCTTTGGGCATATGCCCAGTTGGTAGAAAACTATGTTACTCCCCGTCGGGGAATCGAACCCCGGTCTTCCGCGTGACAGGCGGAGATACTGTCCACTATACTAACGAGGACTGAGCAGGAGGGCGTATTCGGCCCGAAAATCGAAATGACATTTAGCTTGCCTGGTCCCCTTTGCGCGGGCTTTTGGGAAGCTAAACATGCAGCCAGCAAGACCAACCTTGGGTCAGTGGCTCACTACAACCCACCAACATTTTACTGAGATGACAGTTGATCAGCATTTCACTACAACCTGCCAACATTTGACTGAAAAGGACATTTATTTGGCATACCTGGCGACCTTTTGACCTCTGTGCATTCCTCTGGGAGCCTCAACATGCAGGGGACCATCACTGCATGCAGTAGAGTTGTGGGGTCATCCGGCGTAGGGTTGGTAAGGGGTCTTCCTGGCGGTTGTTAGGCCGGACAGATTGAGTCTGAGTGGGGCAGAGTGATGGCCCAGGCCAGGGGGTGATCCTGGAAATAACAGGTCCTCGTTCCTTTTCACACTGAATTCTGCGTTGCGTAAGCAGGTGGTTGGCAGCGCAGTTGTGCGTGGAGGAGTACCTTGCCAGTTTCCGTAGTGTAGTGGTTATCACGTTCGCCTAACACGCGAAAGGTCCCCGGTTCGAGACCGGGCGGAAACACTCTTTGGCGTAAGTATTAAGGTCAAATTCTACTCAGCTCAATTGTCAGCCAGCTGCAGAGTGTGCGCCACTGCCTACACGATGCAACACAATTGCCTACAAATGGGAACAGACAAAGACTATCAAGTTTATTCAGACTTTTCACCGTAATTGAGCATACCTACTTGGACACAGTTGATGCTACTGTAACTCCTTTGAGCACCTCAGTGAATATGACGCAGTCGGTAGAAAAGGGATGGCCCAGGCCAGGGGGTGTTCCTGCAGGTGGTCAGGCCGGGCCTGGTGAGACTGAGTGGGGCAGTGTGTAGGCCCAGGTTAGGGGGTCACCCTGGAAACACAGGTCCTTAATCCTCTTCAAACTGGGTAATATAATTCTGCGTTGAGTAAGCAGGTGGCTGGCCGCGCGGATCTTCGTGGTAGCTAAATTTGCCAGTTTCCGTAGTGTAGTGGTTATCACGTTCGCCTCACACGCGAAAGGTCCCCGGTTCGAAACCGGGCGGAAACACTCTTTGGCGTGAGTAAAGTTCAATTGTCAGACAACTGCAGAGTCTATTGCACTGCCCACAGGCTATTACATTAAGCAGGAAAGCAGACAGGCAGGCAGACAGACTGGCACTCTCTGCACCAGTCAGACTTTTGACCGTAATTAGACATACGTACTTGGACACAGTTGAACCTACTTTATCTCTTTTGAGCGTCCCAGTGAATGTCACGCAGTTGTTAGAAAACTCACTCACTCCCCGACTGGGAATGGAACACCGGTCTTCCGCGTGATGCTGTCCACTATACCAACGAGGACTGATTCGGCGAGTATTTCGGCACGTAAAGCGGCTCAAGGGATTTGACCGAAATTACATTTATTACAACCCACCGCATAGCATACCTGGCGACCCCTCTTGACCTTTGGGCATATGCCCAGTTGGTAGAAAACTATGTTACTCCCCGTCGGGGAATCGAACCCCGGTCTTCCGCGTGACAGGCGGAGATACTGTCCACTATACTAACGAGGACTGAGCAGGAGGGCGTATTCGGCCCGAAAATCGAAATGACATTTAGCTTGCCTGGTCCCCTTTGCGCGGGCTTTTGGGAAGCTAAACATGCAGCCAGCAAGACCAACCTTGGGTCAGTGGCTCACTACAACCCACCAACATTTTACTGAGATGACAGTTGATCAGCATTTCACTACAACCTGCCAACATTTGACTGAAAAGGACATTTATTTGGCATACCTGGCGACCTTTTGACCTCTGTGCATTCCTCTGGGAGCCTCAACATGCAGGGGACCATCACTGCATGCAGTAGAGTTGTGGGGTCATCCGGCGTAGGGTTGGTAAGGGGTCTTCCTGGCGGTTGTTAGGCCGGACAGATTGAGTCTGAGTGGGGCAGAGTGATGGCCCAGGCCAGGGGGTGATCCTGGAAATAACAGGTCCTCGTTCCTTTTCACACTGAATTCTGCGTTGCGTAAGCAGGTGGTTGGCCGCGCAGTTGTGCGTGGAGGAGCACCTTGCCAGTTTCCGTAGTGTAGTGGTTATCACGTTCGCCTAACACGCGAAAGGTCCCCGGTTCGAGACCGGGCGGAAACACTCTTTGGCGTAAGTATTAAGGTCAAATTCTACTCAGCTCAATTGTCAGCCAGCTGCAGAGTGTGCGCCACTGCCTACACGATGCAACACAATTGCCTACAAATGGGAACAGACAAAGACTATCAAGTTTATTCAGACTTTTCACCGTAATTGAGCATACCTACTTGGACACAGTTGATGCTACTGTAACTCCTTTGAGCACCTCAGTGAATATGACGCAGTCGGTAGAAAAGGGATGGCCCAGGCCAGGGGGTGTTCCTGCAGGTGGTCAGGCCGGGCCTGGTGAGACTGAGTGGGGCAGTGTGTAGGCCCAGGTTAGGGGGTCACCCTGGAAACACAGGTCCTTAATCCTCTTCAAACTGGGTAATATAATTCTGCGTTGAGTAAGCAGGTGGCTGGCCGCGCGGATCTTCGTGGTAGCTAAATTTGCCAGTTTCCGTAGTGTAGTGGTTATCACGTTCGCCTCACACGCGAAAGGTCCCCGGTTCGAAACCGGGCGGAAACACTCTTTGGCGTGAGTAAAGTTCAATTGTCAGACAACTGCAGAGTCTATTGCACTGCCCACAGGCTATTACATTAAGCAGGAAAGCAGACAGGCAGGCAGACAGACTGGCACTCTCTGCACCAGTCAGACTTTTGACCGTAATTAGACATACGTACTTGGACACAGTTGAACCTACTTTATCTCTTTTGAGCGTCCCAGTGAATGTCACGCAGTTGTTAGAAAACTCACTCACTCCCCGACTGGGAATGGAACACCGGTCTTCCGCGTGATGCTGTCCACTATACTAACGAGGACTGATTCGGCGAGTATTTCGGCACGTAAAGCGGCTCAAGGGATTTGACCGAAATTACATTTATTACAACCCACCGCATAGCATACCTGGCGACCCCTCTTGACCTTTGGGCATATGCCCAGTTGGTAGAAAACTATGTTACTCCCCGTCGGGGAATCGAACCCCGGTCTTCCGCGTGACAGGCGGAGATACTGTCCACTATACTAACGAGGACTGAGCAGGAGGGCGTATTCGGCCCGAAAATCGAAATGACATTTAGCTTGCCTGGTCCCCTTTGCGCGGGCTTTTGGGAAGCTAAACATGCAGCCAGCAAGACCAACCTTGGGTCAGTGGCTCACTACAACCCACCAACATTTTACTGAGATGACAGTTGATCAGCATTTCACTACAACCTGCCAACATTTGACTGAAAAGGACATTTATTTGGCATACCTGGCGACCTTTTGACCTCTGTGCATTCCTCTGGGAGCCTCAACATGCAGGGGACCATCACTGCATGCAGTAGAGTTGTGGGGTCATCCGGCGTAGGGTTGGTAAGGGGTCTTCCTGGCGGTTGTTAGGCCGGACAGATTGAGTCTGAGTGGGGCAGAGTGATGGCCCAGGCCAGGGGGTGATCCTGGAAATAACAGGTCCTCGTTCCTTTTCACACTGAATTCTGCGTTGCGTAAGCAGGTGGTTGGCCGCGCAGTTGTGCGTGGAGGAGCACCTTGCCAGTTTCCGTAGTGTAGTGGTTATCACGTTCGCCTAACACGCGAAAGGTCCCCGGTTCGAGACCGGGCGGAAACACTCTTTGGCGTAAGTATTAAGGTCAAATTCTACTCAGCTCAATTGTCAGCCAGCTGCAGAGTGTGCGCCACTGCCTACACGATGCAACACAATTGCCTACAAATGGGAACAGACAAAGACTATCAAGTTTATTCAGACTTTTCACCGTAATTGAGCATACCTACTTGGACACAGTTGATGCTACTGTAACTCCTTTGAGCACCTCAGTGAATATGACGCAGTCGGTAGAAAAGGGATGGCCCAGGCCAGGGGGTGTTCCTGCAGGTGGTCAGGCCGGGCCTGGTGAGACTGAGTGGGGCAGTGTGTAGGCCCAGGTTAGGGGGTCACCCTGGAAACACAGGTCCTTAATCCTCTTCAAACTGGGTAATATAATTCTGCGTTGAGTAAGCAGGTGGCTGGCCGCGCGGATCTTCGTGGTAGCTAAATTTGCCAGTTTCCGTAGTGTAGTGGTTATCACGTTCGCCTCACACGCGAAAGGTCCCCGGTTCGAAACCGGGCGGAAACACTCTTTGGCGTGAGTAAAGTTCAATTGTCAGACAACTGCAGAGTCTATTGCACTGCCCACAGGCTATTACATTAAGCAGGAAAGCAGACAGGCAGGCAGACAGACTGGCACTCTCTGCACCAGTCAGACTTTTGACCGTAATTAGACATACGTACTTGGACACAGTTGAACCTACTTTATCTCTTTTGAGCGTCCCAGTGAATGTCACGCAGTTGTTAGAAAACTCACTCACTCCCCGACTGGGAATGGAACACCGGTCTTCCGCGTGATGCTGTCCACTATACTAACGAGGACTGATTCGGCGAGTATTTCGGCACGTAAAGCGGCTCAAGGGATTTGACCGAAATTACATTTATTACAACCCACCGCATAGCATACCTGGCGACCCCTCTTGACCTTTGGGCATATGCCCAGTTGGTAGAAAACTATGTTACTCCCCGTCGGGGAATCGAACCCCGGTCTTCCGCGTGACAGGCGGAGATACTGTCCACTATACTAACGAGGACTGAGCAGGAGGGCGTATTCGGCCGGAAAATCGAAATGACATTTAGCTTGCCTGGTCCCCTTTGCGCGGGCTTTTGGGAAGCTAAACATGCAGCCAGCAAGACCAACCTTGGGTCAGTGGCTCACTACAACCCACCAACATTTTACTGAGATGACAGTTGATCAGCATTTCACTACAACCTGCCAACATTTGACTGAAAAGGACATTTATTTGGCATACCTGGCGACCTTTTGACCTCTGTGCATTCCTCTGGGAGCCTCAACATGCAGGGGACCATCACTGCATGCAGTAGAGTTGTGGGGTCATCCGGCGTAGGGTTGGTAAGGGGTCTTCCTGGCGGTTGTTAGGCCGGACAGATTGAGTCTGAGTGGGGCAGAGTGATGGCCCAGGCCAGGGGGTGATCCTGGAAATAACAGGTCCTCGTTCCTTTTCACACTGAATTCTGCGTTGCGTAAGCAGGTGGTTGGCCGCGCAGTTGTGCGTGGAGGAGCACCTTGCCAGTTTCCGTAGTGTAGTGGTTATCACGTTCGCCTAACACGCGAAAGGTCCCCGGTTCGAGACCGGGCGGAAACACTCTTTGGCGTAAGTATTAAGGTCAAATTCTACTCAGCTCAATTGTCAGCCAGCTGCAGAGTGTGCGCCACTGCCTACACGATGCAACACAATTGCCTACAAATGGGAACAGACAAAGACTATCAAGTTTATTCAGACTTTTCACCGTAATTGAGCATACCTACTTGGACACAGTTGATGCTACTGTAACTCCTTTGAGCACCTCAGTGAATATGACGCAGTCGGTAGAAAAGGGATGGCCCAGGCCAGGGGGTGTTCCTGCAGGTGGTCAGGCCGGGCCTGGTGAGACTGAGTGGGGCAGTGTGTAGGCCCAGGTTAGGGGGTCACCCTGGAAACACAGGTCCTTAATCCTCTTCAAACTGGGTAATATAATTCTGCGTTGAGTAAGCAGGTGGCTGGCCGCGCGGATCTTCGTGGTAGCTAAATTTGCCAGTTTCCGTAGTGTAGTGGTTATCACGTTCGCCTCACACGCGAAAGGTCCCCGGTTCGAAACCGGGCGGAAACACTCTTTGGCGTGAGTAAAGTTCAATTGTCAGACAACTGCAGAGTCTATTGCACTGCCCACAGGCTATTACATTAAGCAGGAAAGCAGACAGGCAGGCAGACAGACTGGCACTCTCTGCACCAGTCAGACTTTTGACCGTAATTAGACATACGTACTTGGACACAGTTGAACCTACTTTATCTCTTTTGAGCGTCCCAGTGAATGTCACGCAGTTGTTAGAAAACTCACTCACTCCCCGACTGGGAATGGAACACCGGTCTTCCGCGTGATGCTGTCCACTATACTAACGAGGACTGATTCGGCGAGTATTTCGGCACGTAAAGCGGCTCAAGGGATTTGACCGAAATTACATTTATTACAACCCACCGCATAGCATACCTGGCGACCCCTCTTGACCTTTGGGCATATGCCCAGTTGGTAGAAAACTATGTTACTCCCCGTCGGGGAATCGAACCCCGGTCTTCCGCGTGACAGGCGGAGATACTGTCCACTATACTAACGAGGACTGAGCAGGAGAGCGTATTCGGCCCGAAAATCGAAATGACATTTAGCTTGCCTGGTCCCCTTTGCGCGGGCTTTTGGGAAGCTAAACATGCAGCCAGCAAGACCAACCTTGGGTCAGTGGCTCACTACAACCCACCAACATTTTACTGAGATGACAGTTGATCAGCATTTCACTACAACCTGCCAACATTTGACTGAAAAGGACATTTATTTGGCATACCTGGCGACCTTTTGACCTCTGTGCATTCCTCTGGGAGCCTCAACATGCAGGGGACCATCACTGCATGCAGTAGAGTTGTGGGGTCATCCGGCGTAGGGTTGGTAAGGGGTCTTCCTGGCGGTTGTTAGGCCGGACAGATTGAGTCGGAGTGGGGCAGAGTGATGGCCCAGGCCAGGGGGTGATCCTGGAAATAACAGGTCCTCGTTCCTTTTCACACTGAATTCTGCGTTGCGTAAGCAGGTGGTTGGCCGCGCAGTTGTGCGTGGAGGAGCACCTTGCCAGTTTCCGTAGTGTAGTGGTTATCACGTTCGCCTAACACGCGAAAGGTCCCCGGTTCGAGACCGGGCGGAAACACTCTTTGGCGTAAGTATTAAGGTCAAATTCTACTCAGCTCAATTGTCAGCCAGCTGCAGAGTGTGCGCCACTGCCTACACGATGCAACACAATTGCCTACAAATGGGAACAGACAAAGACTATCAAGTTTATTCAGACTTTTCACCGTAATTGAGCATACCTACTTGGACACAGTTGATGCTACTGTAACTCCTTTGAGCACCTCAGTGAATATGACGCAGTCGGTAGAAAAGGGATGGCCCAGGCCAGGGGGTGTTCCTGCAGGTGGTCAGGCCGGGCCTGGTGAGACTGAGTGGGGCAGTGTGTAGGCCCAGGTTAGGGGGTCACCCTGGAAACACAGGTCCTTAATCCTCTTCAAACTGGGTAATATAATTCTGCGTTGAGTAAGCAGGTGGCTGGCCGCGCGGATCTTCGTGGTAGCTAAATTTGCCAGTTTCCGTAGTGTAGTGGTTATCACGTTCGCCTCACACGCGAAAGGTCCCCGGTTCGAAACCGGGCGGAAACACTCTTTGGCGTGAGTAAAGTTCAATTGTCAGACAACTGCAGAGTCTATTGCACTGCCCACAGGCTATTACATTAAGCAGGAAAGCAGACAGGCAGGCAGACAGACTGGCACTCTCTGCACCAGTCAGACTTTTGACCGTAATTAGACATACGTACTTGGACACAGTTGAACCTACTTTATCTCTTTTGAGCGTCCCAGTGAATGTCACGCAGTTGTTAGAAAACTCACTCACTCCCCGACTGGGAATGGAACACCGGTCTTCCGCGTGATGCTGTCCACTATACTAACGAGGACTGATTCGGCGAGTATTTCGGCACGTAAAGCGGCTCAAGGGATTTGACCGAAATTACATTTATTACAACCCACCGCATAGCATACCTGGCGACCCCTCTTGACCTTTGGGCATATGCCCAGTTGGTAGAAAACTATGTTACTCCCCGTCGGGGAATCGAACCCCGGTCTTCCGCGTGACAGGCGGAGATACTGTCCACTATACTAACGAGGACTGAGCAGGAGGGCGTATTCGGCCCGAAAATCGAAATGACATTTAGCTTGCCTGGTCCCCTTTGCGCGGGCTTTTGGGAAGCTAAACATGCAGCCAGCAAGACCAACCTTGGGTCAGTGGCTCACTACAACCCACCAACATTTTACTGAGATGACAGTTGATCAGCATTTCACTACAACCTGCCAACATTTGACTGAAAAGGACATTTATTTGGCATACCTGGCGACCTTTTGACCTCTGTGCATTCCTCTGGGAGCCTCAACATGCAGGGGACCATCACTGCATGCAGTAGAGTTGTGGGGTCATCCGGCGTAGGGTTGGTAAGGGGTCTTCCTGGCGGTTGTTAGGCCGGACAGATTGAGTCGGAGTGGGGCAGAGTGATGGCCCAGGCCAGGGGGTGATCCTGGAAATAACAGGTCCTCGTTCCTTTTCACACTGAATTCTGCGTTGCGTAAGCAGGTGGTTGGCCGCGCAGTTGTGCGTGGAGGAGCACCTTGCCAGTTTCCGTAGTGTAGTGGTTATCACGTTCGCCTAACACGCGAAAGGTCCCCGGTTCGAGACCGGGCGGAAACACTCTTTGGCGTAAGTATTAAGGTCAAATTCTACTCAGCTCAATTGTCAGCCAGCTGCAGAGTGTGCGCCACTGCCTACACGATGCAACACAATTGCCTACAAATGGGAACAGACAAAGACTATCAAGTTTATTCAGACTTTTCACCGTAATTGAGCATACCTACTTGGACACAGTTGATGCTACTGTAACTCCTTTGAGCACCTCAGTGAATATGACGCAGTCGGTAGAAAAGGGATGGCCCAGGCCAGGGGGTGTTCCTGCAGGTGGTCAGGCCGGGCCTGGTGAGACTGAGTGGGGCAGTGTGTAGGCCCAGGTTAGGGGGTCACCCTGGAAACACAGGTCCTTAATCCTCTTCAAACTGGGTAATATAATTCTGCGTTGAGTAAGCAGGTGGCTGGCCGCGCGGATCTTCGTGGTAGCTAAATTTGCCAGTTTCCGTAGTGTAGTGGTTATCACGTTCGCCTCACACGCGAAAGGTCCCCGGTTCGAAACCGGGCGGAAACACTCTTTGGCGTGAGTAAAGTTCAATTGTCAGACAACTGCAGAGTCTATTGCACTGCCCACAGGCTATTACATTAAGCAGGAAAGCAGACAGGCAGGCAGACAGACTGGCACTCTCTGCACCAGTCAGACTTTTGACCGTAATTAGACATACGTACTTGGACACAGTTGAACCTACTTTATCTCTTTTGAGCGTCCCAGTGAATGTCACGCAGTTGTTAGAAAACTCACTCACTCCCCGACTGGGAATGGAACACCGGTCTTCCGCGTGATGCTGTCCACTATACTAACGAGGACTGATTCGGCGAGTATTTCGGCACGTAAAGCGGCTCAAGGGATTTGACCGAAATTACATTTATTACAACCCACCGCATAGCATACCTGGCGACCCCTCTTGACCTTTGGGCATATGCCCAGTTGGTAGAAAACTATGTTACTCCCCGTCGGGGAATCGAACCCCGGTCTTCCGCGTGACAGGCGGAGATACTGTCCACTATACTAACGAGGACTGAGCAGGAGAGCGTATTCGGCCCGAAAATCGAAATGACATTTAGCTTGCCTGGTCCCCTTTGCGCGGGCTTTTGGGAAGCTAAACATGCAGCCAGCAAGACCAACCTTGGGTCAGTGGCTCACTACAACCCACCAACATTTTACTGAGATGACAGTTGATCAGCATTTCACTACAACCTGCCAACATTTGACTGAAAAGGACATTTATTTGGCATACCTGGCGACCTTTTGACCTCTGTGCATTCCTCTGGGAGCCTCAACATGCAGGGGACCATCACTGCATGCAGTAGAGTTGTGGGGTCATCCGGCGTAGGGTTGGTAAGGGGTCTTCCTGGCGGTTGTTAGGCCGGACAGATTGAGTCGGAGTGGGGCAGAGTGATGGCCCAGGCCAGGGGGTGATCCTGGAAATAACAGGTCCTCGTTCCTTTTCACACTGAATTCTGCGTTGCGTAAGCAGGTGGTTGGCCGCGCAGTTGTGCGTGGAGGAGCACCTTGCCAGTTTCCGTAGTGTAGTGGTTATCACGTTCGCCTAACACGCGAAAGGTCCCCGGTTCGAGACCGGGCGGAAACACTCTTTGGCGTAAGTATTAAGGTCAAATTCTACTCAGCTCAATTGTCAGCCAGCTGCAGAGTGTGCGCCACTGCCTACACGATGCAACACAATTGCCTACAAATGGGAACAGACAAAGACTATCAAGTTTATTCAGACTTTTCACCGTAATTGAGCATACCTACTTGGACACAGTTGATGCTACTGTAACTCCTTTGAGCACCTCAGTGAATATGACGCAGTCGGTAGAAAAGGGATGGCCCAGGCCAGGGGGTGTTCCTGCAGGTGGTCAGGCCGGGCCTGGTGAGACTGAGTGGGGCAGTGTGTAGGCCCAGGTTAGGGGGTCACCCTGGAAACACAGGTCCTTAATCCTCTTCAAACTGGGTAATATAATTCTGCGTTGAGTAAGCAGGTGGCTGGCCGCGCGGATCTTCGTGGTAGCTAAATTTGCCAGTTTCCGTAGTGTAGTGGTTATCACGTTCGCCTCACACGCGAAAGGTCCCCGGTTCGAAACCGGGCGGAAACACTCTTTGGCGTGAGTAAAGTTCAATTGTCAGACAACTGCAGAGTCTATTGCACTGCCCACAGGCTATTACATTAAGCAGGAAAGCAGACAGGCAGGCAGACAGACTGGCACTCTCTGCACCAGTCAGACTTTTGACCGTAATTAGACATACGTACTTGGACACAGTTGAACCTACTTTATCTCTTTTGAGCGTCCCAGTGAATGTCACGCAGTTGTTAGAAAACTCACTCACTCCCCGACTGGGAATGGAACACCGGTCTTCCGCGTGATGCTGTCCACTATACTAACGAGGACTGATTCGGCGAGTATTTCGGCACGTAAAGCGGCTCAAGGGATTTGACCGAAATTACATTTATTACAACCCACCGCATAGCATACCTGGCGACCCCTCTTGACCTTTGGGCATATGCCCAGTTGGTAGAAAACTATGTTACTCCCCGTCGGGGAATCGAACCCCGGTCTTCCGCGTGACAGGCGGAGATACTGTCCACTATACTAACGAGGACTGAGCAGGAGAGCGTATTCGGCCCGAAAATCGAAATGACATTTAGCTTGCCTGGTCCCCTTTGCGCGGGCTTTTGGGAAGCTAAACATGCAGCCAGCAAGACCAACCTTGGGTCAGTGGCTCACTACAACCCACCAACATTTTACTGAGATGACAGTTGATCAGCATTTCACTACAACCTGCCAACATTTGACTGAAAAGGACATTTATTTGGCATACCTGGCGACCTTTTGACCTCTGTGCATTCCTCTGGGAGCCTCAACATGCAGGGGACCATCACTGCATGCAGTAGAGTTGTGGGGTCATCCGGCGTAGGGTTGGTAAGGGGTCTTCCTGGCGGTTGTTAGGCCGGACAGATTGAGTCGGAGTGGGGCAGAGTGATGGCCCAGGCCAGGGGGTGATCCTGGAAATAACAGGTCCTCGTTCCTTTTCACACTGAATTCTGCGTTGCGTAAGCAGGTGGTTGGCCGCGCAGTTGTGCGTGGAGGAGCACCTTGCCAGTTTCCGTAGTGTAGTGGTTATCACGTTCGCCTAACACGCGAAAGGTCCCCGGTTCGAGACCGGGCGGAAACACTCTTTGGCGTAAGTATTAAGGTCAAATTCTACTCAGCTCAATTGTCAGCCAGCTGCAGAGTGTGCGCCACTGCCTACACGATGCAACACAATTGCCTACAAATGGGAACAGACAAAGACTATCAAGTTTATTCAGACTTTTCACCGTAATTGAGCATACCTACTTGGACACAGTTGATGCTACTGTAACTCCTTTGAGCACCTCAGTGAATATGACGCAGTCGGTAGAAAAGGGATGGCCCAGGCCAGGGGGTGTTCCTGCAGGTGGTCAGGCCGGGCCTGGTGAGACTGAGTGGGGCAGTGTGTAGGCCCAGGTTAGGGGGTCACCCTGGAAACACAGGTCCTTAATCCTCTTCAAACTGGGTAATATAATTCTGCGTTGAGTAAGCAGGTGGCTGGCCGCGCGGATCTTCGTGGTAGCTAAATTTGCCAGTTTCCGTAGTGTAGTGGTTATCACGTTCGCCTCACACGCGAAAGGTCCCCGGTTCGAAACCGGGCGGAAACACTCTTTGGCGTGAGTAAAGTTCAATTGTCAGACAACTGCAGAGTCTATTGCACTGCCCACAGGCTATTACATTAAGCAGGAAAGCAGACAGGCAGGCAGACAGACTGGCACTCTCTGCACCAGTCAGACTTTTGACCGTAATTAGACATACGTACTTGGACACAGTTGAACCTACTTTATCTCTTTTGAGCGTCCCAGTGAATGTCACGCAGTTGTTAGAAAACTCACTCACTCCCCGACTGGGAATGGAACACCGGTCTTCCGCGTGATGCTGTCCACTATACTAACGAGGACTGATTCGGCGAGTATTTCGGCACGTAAAGCGGCTCAAGGGATTTGACCGAAATTACATTTATTACAACCCACCGCATAGCATACCTGGCGACCCCTCTTGACCTTTGGGCATATGCCCAGTTGGTAGAAAACTATGTTACTCCCCGTCGGGGAATCGAACCCCGGTCTTCCGCGTGACAGGCGGAGATACTGTCCACTATACTAACGAGGACTGAGCAGGAGAGCGTATTCGGCCCGAAAATCGAAATGACATTTAGCTTGCCTGGTCCCCTTTGCGCGGGCTTTTGGGAAGCTAAACATGCAGCCAGCAAGACCAACCTTGGGTCAGTGGCTCACTACAACCCACCAACATTTTACTGAGATGACAGTTGATCAGCATTTCACTACAACCTGCCAACATTTGACTGAAAAGGACATTTATTTGGCATACCTGGCGACCTTTTGACCTCTGTGCATTCCTCTGGGAGCCTCAACATGCAGGGGACCATCACTGCATGCAGTAGAGTTGTGGGGTCATCCGGCGTAGGGTTGGTAAGGGGTCTTCCTGGCGGTTGTTAGGCCGGACAGATTGAGTCGGAGTGGGGCAGAGTGATGGCCCAGGCCAGGGGGTGATCCTGGAAATAACAGGTCCTCGTTCCTTTTCACACTGAATTCTGCGTTGCGTAAGCAGGTGGTTGGCCGCGCAGTTGTGCGTGGAGGAGCACCTTGCCAGTTTCCGTAGTGTAGTGGTTATCACGTTCGCCTAACACGCGAAAGGTCCCCGGTTCGAGACCGGGCGGAAACACTCTTTGGCGTAAGTATTAAAGCGGCAACGAGTAACTTTTAAATATCTTTTAAACAGCCTCATGTTTCCTCTCATAATCATAAATTACCTTTTACAGCAAACAAGTCCATCAGTGCAAAGAAAGACGTTTTTATATAGTTTTTATTACTGCATTTGATCTGGTCGTACACCCAGTCCGATTTTCGGTTCACGCGTGCATGCTCTATGGTCACATATCCGTATTGGTCGCAGATTTCAGTGTGGCGCAGGAACGTGATTTGAGAAGCCCACTCCAGGTGAGGGAAGGGGATAGGGAGACCAGATCCCAATTCACCAGATGTGGGACAAAGACTACGTTTGTGCGGGACAATGCGGGACAAAGTGCCGTTTTTTTAGCAAAATAAACTCGTGTCACCACCGGTAATGCCAGAGACACGGCTTTCTATATTAAAAAAACACTATCTTTAGATCAGCGCGCAGCAGTTAAGTTAGCTACTGTTAAACAAATAGAGCATTAAGGCTGCGGCTTCACATTAAAAGCATTTCACTGGCTTCACATTAGCATTTCACTTGACAAACGTGAGTTGGCTTTTATTTTGAAGTAACAGAAAGACAAACGCTGAAGCACTGCAGGCAGCACCTTCACAGAGCCACTGAGCCCAGCAGCCCGATACACACACACAGACAACCACACACACAGACAAACGGAGACTGCTGTCTCCTCACAGCTATCGGATAAATGCCAGATTATAAAACACGCATTTAAAAAGGGGGGCTCACTTTCAATAACAATGCTTCTAACTTCTAGGGTGACCAGATCGCATTTCCATTACTTTTCACACGTCCCGCAAATTGAGACGTTGTCCCGCGGGAGCCTTGTTTGAGACAGTTATTTGTCGTCATAATGACTAACGGGGCTGAACCATCAAAGAAAAAAAAGAAAATGCAATGTAGAAAAGCTAAAAGGGAGAGTGATAGGCGCGCGGGAGGGCGTTGCCAAGCAACCTATACACAATTTCACGCAGCCAAACTGGACTGCAGTGTTTACTCCTAAATGAATGAGCGGTAGCCTACTAAAACAAAGTTTACTTTGCCTCACCAGCATCATCAGATGACCATTATTCATCTGAAATAGTCATTATTTACAACAACATAAACACATTACCTCATCGTGATCCATAACTAACTGCCGTCTCTCGTTCATTCGCTTTGTGTGGGGACACATACTCGTTCAGCTCCGTGAGAGGTGACAATGGATCAACTCATTGCAATCAGGTGTAGTTGATGCTGTGTCAACCACTCTCACCGAGCCGAAAAGAGTCCGGTGCCCTCACACTTTCAACACACGGACACGGCACGCACTATATTGCTTCCTGATTATTTGAATCTTGCACCCCCTGCACGAGCTTCACGACAGCTGGCGTCGTAAAAATACTACCGCTTTTGTTCAAAGGTGTCGCCAACGTGCCGACTTACTCGTTGTACCTTTAAGGTCAAATTCTACTCAGCTCAATTGTCAGCCAGCTGCAGAGTGTGCGCCACTGCCTACACGATGCAACACAATTGCCTACAAATGGGAACAGACAAAGACTATCAAGTTTATTCAGACTTTTCACCGTAATTGAGCATACCTACTTGGACACAGTTGATGCTACTGTAACTCCTTTGAGCACCTCAGTGAATATGACGCAGTCGGTAGAAAAGGGATGGCCCAGGCCAGGGGGTGTTCCTGCAGGTGGTCAGGCCGGGCCTGGTGAGACTGAGTGGGGCAGTGTGTAGGCCCAGGTTAGGGGGTCACCCTGGAAACACAGGTCCTTAATCCTCTTCAAACTGGGTAATATAATTCTGCGTTGAGTAAGCAGGTGGCTGGCCGCGCGGATCTTCGTGGTAGCTAAATTTGCCAGTTTCCGTAGTGTAGTGGTTATCACGTTCGCCTCACACGCGAAAGGTCCCCGGTTCGAAACCGGGCGGAAACACTCTTTGGCGTGAGTAAAGTTCAATTGTCAGACAACTGCAGAGTCTATTGCACTGCCCACAGGCTATTACATTAAGCAGGAAAGCAGACAGGCAGGCAGACAGACTGGCACTCTCTGCACCAGTCAGACTTTTGACCGTAATTAGACATACGTACTTGGACACAGTTGAACCTACTTTATCTCTTTTGAGCGTCCCAGTGAATGTCACGCAGTTGTTAGAAAACTCACTCACTCCCCGACTGGGAATGGAACACCGGTCTTCCGCGTGATGCTGTCCACTATACTAACGAGGACTGATTCGGCGAGTATTTCGGCACGTAAAGCGGCTCAAGGGATTTGACCGAAATTACATTTATTACAACCCACCGCATAGCATACCTGGCGACCCCTCTTGACCTTTGGGCATATGCCCAGTTGGTAGAAAACTATGTTACTCCCCGTCGGGGAATCGAACCCCGGTCTTCCGCGTGACAGGCGGAGATACTGTCCACTATACTAACGAGGACTGAGCAGGAGGGCGTATTCGGCCCGAAAATCGAAATGACATTTAGCTTGCCTGGTCCCCTTTGCGCGGGCTTTTGGGAAGCTAAACATGCAGCCAGCAAGACCAACCTTGGGTCAGTGGCTCACTACAACCCACCAACATTTTACTGAGATGACAGTTGATCAGCATTTCACTACAACCTGCCAACATTTGACTGAAAAGGACATTTATTTGGCATACCTGGCGACCTTTTGACCTCTGTGCATTCCTCTGGGAGCCTCAACATGCAGGGGACCATCACTGCATGCAGTAGAGTTGTGGGGTCATCCGGCGTAGGGTTGGTAAGGGGTCTTCCTGGCGGTTGTTAGGCCGGACAGATTGAGTCGGAGTGGGGCAGAGTGATGGCCCAGGCCAGGGGGTGATCCTGGAAATAACAGGTCCTCGTTCCTTTTCACACTGAATTCTGCGTTGCGTAAGCAGGTGGTTGGCCGCGCAGTTGTGCGTGGAGGAGCACCTTGCCAGTTTCCGTAGTGTAGTGGTTATCACGTTCGCCTAACACGCGAAAGGTCCCCGGTTCGAGACCGGGCGGAAACACTCTTTGGCGTAAGTATTAAGGTCAAATTCTACTCAGCTCAATTGTCAGCCAGCTGCAGAGTGTGCGCCACTGCCTACACGATGCAACACAATTGCCTACAAATGGGAACAGACAAAGACTATCAAGTTTATTCAGACTTTTCACCGTAATTGAGCATACCTACTTGGACACAGTTGATGCTACTGTAACTCCTTTGAGCACCTCAGTGAATATGACGCAGTCGGTAGAAAAGGGATGGCCCAGGCCAGGGGGTGTTCCTGCAGGTGGTCAGGCCGGGCCTGGTGAGACTGAGTGGGGCAGTGTGTAGGCCCAGGTTAGGGGGTCACCCTGGAAACACAGGTCCTTAATCCTCTTCAAACTGGGTAATATAATTCTGCGTTGAGTAAGCAGGTGGCTGGCCGCGCGGATCTTCGTGGTAGCTAAATTTGCCAGTTTCCGTAGTGTAGTGGTTATCACGTTTGCCTCACACGCGAAAGGTCCCCGGTTCGAAACCGGGCGGAAACACTCTTTGGCGTGAGTAAAGTTCAATTGTCAGACAACTGCAGAGTCTATTGCACTGCCCACAGGCTATTACATTAAGCAGGAAAGCAGACAGGCAGGCAGACAGACTGGCACTCTCTGCACCAGTCAGACTTTTGACCGTAATTAGACATACGTACTTGGACACAGTTGAACCTACTTTATCTCTTTTGAGCGTCCCAGTGAATGTCACGCAGTTGTTAGAAAACTCACTCACTCCCCGACTGGGAATGGAACACCGGTCTTCCGCGTGATGCTGTCCACTATACTAACGAGGACTGATTCGGCGAGTATTTCGGCACGTAAAGCGGCTCAAGGGATTTGACCGAAATTACATTTATTACAACCCACCGCATAGCATACCTGGCGACCCCTCTTGACCTTTGGGCATATGCCCAGTTGGTAGAAAACTATGTTACTCCCCGTCGGGGAATCGAACCCCGGTCTTCCGCGTGACAGGCGGAGATACTGTCCACTATACTAACGAGGACTGAGCAGGAGGGCGTATTCGGCCCGAAAATCGAAATGACATTTAGCTTGCCTGGTCCCCTTTGCGCGGGCTTTTGGGAAGCTAAACATGCAGCCAGCAAGACCAACCTTGGGTCAGTGGCTCACTACAACCCACCAACATTTTACTGAGATGACAGTTGATCAGCATTTCACTACAACCTGCCAACATTTGACTGAAAAGGACATTTATTTGGCATACCTGGCGACCTTTTGACCTCTGTGCATTCCTCTGGGAGCCTCAACATGCAGGGGACCATCACTGCATGCAGTAGAGTTGTGGGGTCATCCGGCGTAGGGTTGGTAAGGGGTCTTCCTGGCGGTTGTTAGGCCGGACAGATTGAGTCGGAGTGGGGCAGAGTGATGGCCCAGGCCAGGGGGTGATCCTGGAAATAACAGGTCCTCGTTCCTTTTCACACTGAATTCTGCGTTGCGTAAGCAGGTGGTTGGCCGCGCAGTTGTGCGTGGAGGAGCACCTTGCCAGTTTCCGTAGTGTAGTGGTTATCACGTTCGCCTAACACGCGAAAGGTCCCCGGTTCGAGACCGGGCGGAAACACTCTTTGGCGTAAGTATTAAGGTCAAATTCTACTCAGCTCAATTGTCAGCCAGCTGCAGAGTGTGCGCCACTGCCTACACGATGCAACACAATTGCCTACAAATGGGAACAGACAAAGACTATCAAGTTTATTCAGACTTTTCACCGTAATTGAGCATACCTACTTGGACACAGTTGATGCTACTGTAACTCCTTTGAGCACCTCAGTGAATATGACGCAGTCGGTAGAAAAGGGATGGCCCAGGCCAGGGGGTGTTCCTGCAGGTGGTCAGGCCGGGCCTGGTGAGACTGAGTGGGGCAGTGTGTAGGCCCAGGTTAGGGGGTCACCCTGGAAACACAGGTCCTTAATCCTCTTCAAACTGGGTAATATAATTCTGCGTTGAGTAAGCAGGTGGCTGGCCGCGCGGATCTTCGTGGTAGCTAAATTTGCCAGTTTCCGTAGTGTAGTGGTTATCACGTTCGCCTCACACGCGAAAGGTCCCCGGTTCGAAACCGGGCGGAAACACTCTTTGGCGTGAGTAAAGTTCAATTGTCAGACAACTGCAGAGTCTATTGCACTGCCCACAGGCTATTACATTAAGCAGGAAAGCAGACAGGCAGGCAGACAGACTGGCACTCTCTGCACCAGTCAGACTTTTGACCGTAATTAGACATACGTACTTGGACACAGTTGAACCTACTTTATCTCTTTTGAGCGTCCCAGTGAATGTCACGCAGTTGTTAGAAAACTCACTCACTCCCCGACTGGGAATGGAACACCGGTCTTCCGCGTGATGCTGTCCACTATACTAACGAGGACTGATTCGGCGAGTATTTCGGCACGTAAAGCGGCTCAAGGGATTTGACCGAAATTACATTTATTACAACCCACCGCATAGCATACCTGGCGACCCCTCTTGACCTTTGGGCATATGCCCAGTTGGTAGAAAACTATGTTACTCCCCGTCGGGGAATCGAACCCCGGTCTTCCGCGTGACAGGCGGAGATACTGTCCACTATACTAACGAGGACTGAGCAGGAGGGCGTATTCGGCCCGAAAATCGAAATGACATTTAGCTTGCCTGGTCCCCTTTGCGCGGGCTTTTGGGAAGCTAAACATGCAGCCAGCAAGACCAACCTTGGGTCAGTGGCTCACTACAACCCACCAACATTTTACTGAGATGACAGTTGATCAGCATTTCACTACAACCTGCCAACATTTGACTGAAAAGGACATTTATTTGGCATACCTGGCGACCTTTTGACCTCTGTGCATTCCTCTGGGAGCCTCAACATGCAGGGGACCATCACTGCATGCAGTAGAGTTGTGGGGTCATCCGGCGTAGGGTTGGTAAGGGGTCTTCCTGGCGGTTGTTAGGCCGGACAGATTGAGTCTGAGTGGGGCAGAGTGATGGCCCAGGCCAGGGGGTGATCCTGGAAATAACAGGTCCTCGTTCCTTTTCACACTGAATTCTGCGTTGCGTAAGCAGGTGGTTGGCCGCGCAGTTGTGCGTGGAGGAGCACCTTGCCAGTTTCCGTAGTGTAGTGGTTATCACGTTCGCCTAACACGCGAAAGGTCCCCGGTTCGAGACCGGGCGGAAACACTCTTTGGCGTAAGTATTAAGGTCAAATTCTACTCAGCTCAATTGTCAGCCAGCTGCAGAGTGTGCGCCACTGCCTACACGATGCAACACAATTGCCTACAAATGGGAACAGGCAAAGACTATCAAGTTTATTCAGACTTTTCACCGTAATTGAGCATACCTACTTGGACACAGTTGATGCTACTGTAACTCCTTTGAGCACCTCAGTGAATATGACGCAGTCGGTAGAAAAGGGATGGCCCAGGCCAGGGGGTGTTCCTGCAGGTGGTCAGGCCGGGCCTGGTGAGACTGAGTGGGGCAGTGTGTAGGCCCAGGTTAGGGGGTCACCCTGGAAACACAGGTCCTTAATCCTCTTCAAACTGGGTAATATAATTCTGCGTTGAGTAAGCAGGTGGCTGGCCGCGCGGATCTTCGTGGTAGCTAAATTTGCCAGTTTCCGTAGTGTAGTGGTTATCACGTTCGCCTCACACGCGAAAGGTCCCCGGTTCGAAACCGGGCGGAAACACTCTTTGGCGTGAGTAAAGTTCAATTGTCAGACAACTGCAGAGTCTATTGCACTGCCCACAGGCTATTACATTAAGCAGGAAAGCAGACAGGCAGGCAGACAGACTGGCACTCTCTGCACCAGTCAGACTTTTGACCGTAATTAGACATACGTACTTGGACACAGTTGAACCTACTTTATCTCTTTTGAGCGTCCCAGTGAATGTCACGCAGTTGTTAGAAAACTCACTCACTCCCCGACTGGGAATGGAACACCGGTCTTCCGCGTGATGCTGTCCACTATACTAACGAGGACTGATTCGGCGAGTATTTCGGCACGTAAAGCGGCTCAAGGGATTTGACCGAAATTACATTTATTACAACCCACCGCATAGCATACCTGGCGACCCCTCTTGACCTTTGGGCATATGCCCAGTTGGTAGAAAACTATGTTACTCCCCGTCGGGGAATCGAACCCCGGTCTTCCGCGTGACAGGCGGAGATACTGTCCACTATACTAACGAGGACTGAGCAGGAGGGCGTATTCGGCCCGAAAATCGAAATGACATTTAGCTTGCCTGGTCCCCTTTGCGCGGGCTTTTGGGAAGCTAAACATGCAGCCAGCAAGACCAACCTTGGGTCAGTGGCTCACTACAACCCACCAACATTTTACTGAGATGACAGTTGATCAGCATTTCACTACAACCTGCCAACATTTGACTGAAAAGGACATTTATTTGGCATACCTGGCGACCTTTTGACCTCTGTGCATTCCTCTGGGAGCCTCAACATGCAGGGGACCATCACTGCATGCAGTAGAGTTGTGGGGTCATCCGGCGTAGGGTTGGTAAGGGGTCTTCCTGGCGGTTGTTAGGCCGGACAGATTGAGTCTGAGTGGGGCAGAGTGATGGCCCAGGCCAGGGGGTGATCCTGGAAATAACAGGTCCTCGTTCCTTTTCACACTGAATTCTGCGTTGCGTAAGCAGGTGGTTGGCCGCGCAGTTGTGCGTGGAGGAGCACCTTGCCAGTTTCCGTAGTGTAGTGGTTATCACGTTCGCCTAACACGCGAAAGGTCCCCGGTTCGAGACCGGGCGGAAACACTCTTTGGCGTAAGTATTAAGGTCAAATTCTACTCAGCTCAATTGTCAGCCAGCTGCAGAGTGTGCGCCACTGCCTACACGATGCAACACAATTGCCTACAAATGGGAACAGGCAAAGACTATCAAGTTTATTCAGACTTTTCACCGTAATTGAGCATACCTACTTGGACACAGTTGATGCTACTGTAACTCCTTTGAGCACCTCAGTGAATATGACGCAGTCGGTAGAAAAGGGATGGCCCAGGCCAGGGGGTGTTCCTGCAGGTGGTCAGGCCGGGCCTGGTGAGACTGAGTGGGGCAGTGTGTAGGCCCAGGTTAGGGGGTCACCCTGGAAACACAGGTCCTTAATCCTCTTCAAACTGGGTAATATAATTCTGCGTTGAGTAAGCAGGTGGCTGGCCGCGCGGATCTTCGTGGTAGCTAAATTTGCCAGTTTCCGTAGTGTAGTGGTTATCACGTTCGCCTCACACGCGAAAGGTCCCCGGTTCGAAACCGGGCGGAAACACTCTTTGGCGTGAGTAAAGTTCAATTGTCAGACAACTGCAGAGTCTATTGCACTGCCCACAGGCTATTACATTAAGCAGGAAAGCAGACAGGCAGGCAGACAGACTGGCACTCTCTGCACCAGTCAGACTTTTGACCGTAATTAGACATACGTACTTGGACACAGTTGAACCTACTTTATCTCTTTTGAGCGTCCCAGTGAATGTCACGCAGTTGTTAGAAAACTCACTCACTCCCCGACTGGGAATGGAACACCGGTCTTCCGCGTGATGCTGTCCACTATACTAACGAGGACTGATTCGGCGAGTATTTCGGCACGTAAAGCGGCTCAAGGGATTTGACCGAAATTACATTTATTACAACCCACCGCATAGCATACCTGGCGACCCCTCTTGACCTTTGGGCATATGCCCAGTTGGTAGAAAACTATGTTACTCCCCGTCGGGGAATCGAACCCCGGTCTTCCGCGTGACAGGCGGAGATACTGTCCACTATACTAACGAGGACTGAGCAGGAGGGCGTATTCGGCCCGAAAATCGAAATGACATTTAGCTTGCCTGGTCCCCTTTGCGCGGGCTTTTGGGAAGCTAAACATGCAGCCAGCAAGACCAACCTTGGGTCAGTGGCTCACTACAACCCACCAACATTTTACTGAGATGACAGTTGATCAGCATTTCACTACAACCTGCCAACATTTGACTGAAAAGGACATTTATTTGGCATACCTGGCGACCTTTTGACCTCTGTGCATTCCTCTGGGAGCCTCAACATGCAGGGGACCATCACTGCATGCAGTAGAGTTGTGGGGTCATCCGGCGTAGGGTTGGTAAGGGGTCTTCCTGGCGGTTGTTAGGCCGGACAGATTGAGTCTGAGTGGGGCAGAGTGATGGCCCAGGCCAGGGGGTGATCCTGGAAATAACAGGTCCTCGTTCCTTTTCACACTGAATTCTGCGTTGCGTAAGCAGGTGGTTGGCCGCGCAGTTGTGCGTGGAGGAGCACCTTGCCAGTTTCCGTAGTGTAGTGGTTATCACGTTCGCCTAACACGCGAAAGGTCCCCGGTTCGAGACCGGGCGGAAACACTCTTTGGCGTAAGTATTAAGGTCAAATTCTACTCAGCTCAATTGTCAGCCAGCTGCAGAGTGTGCGCCACTGCCTACACGATGCAACACAATTGCCTACAAATGGGAACAGGCAAAGACTATCAAGTTTATTCAGACTTTTCACCGTAATTGAGCATACCTACTTGGACACAGTTGATGCTACTGTAACTCCTTTGAGCACCTCAGTGAATATGACGCAGTCGGTAGAAAAGGGATGGCCCAGGCCAGGGGGTGTTCCTGCAGGTGGTCAGGCCGGGCCTGGTGAGACTGAGTGGGGCAGTGTGTAGGCCCAGGTTAGGGGGTCACCCTGGAAACACAGGTCCTTAATCCTCTTCAAACTGGGTAATATAATTCTGCGTTGAGTAAGCAGGTGGCTGGCCGCGCGGATCTTCGTGGTAGCTAAATTTGCCAGTTTCCGTAGTGTAGTGGTTATCACGTTCGCCTCACACGCGAAAGGTCCCCGGTTCGAAACCGGGCGGAAACACTCTTTGGCGTGAGTAAAGTTCAATTGTCAGACAACTGCAGAGTCTATTGCACTGCCCACAGGCTATTACATTAAGCAGGAAAGCAGACAGGCAGGCAGACAGACTGGCACTCTCTGCACCAGTCAGACTTTTGACCGTAATTAGACATACGTACTTGGACACAGTTGAACCTACTTTATCTCTTTTGAGCGTCCCAGTGAATGTCACGCAGTTGTTAGAAAACTCACTCACTCCCCGACTGGGAATGGAACACCGGTCTTCCGCGTGATGCTGTCCACTATACTAACGAGGACTGATTCGGCGAGTATTTCGGCACGTAAAGCGGCTCAAGGGATTTGACCGAAATTACATTTATTACAACCCACCGCATAGCATACCTGGCGACCCCTCTTGACCTTTGGGCATATGCCCAGTTGGTAGAAAACTATGTTACTCCCCGTCGGGGAATCGAACCCCGGTCTTCCGCGTGACAGGCGGAGATACTGTCCACTATACTAACGAGGACTGAGCAGGAGGGCGTATTCGGCCCGAAAATCGAAATGACATTTAGCTTGCCTGGTCCCCTTTGCGCGGGCTTTTGGGAAGCTAAACATGCAGCCAGCAAGACCAACCTTGGGTCAGTGGCTCACTACAACCCACCAACATTTTACTGAGATGACAGTTGATCAGCATTTCACTACAACCTGCCAACATTTGACTGAAAAGGACATTTATTTGGCATACCTGGCGACCTTTTGACCTCTGTGCATTCCTCTGGGAGCCTCAACATGCAGGGGACCATCACTGCATGCAGTAGAGTTGTGGGGTCATCCGGCGTAGGGTTGGTAAGGGGTCTTCCTGGCGGTTGTTAGGCCGGACAGATTGAGTCTGAGTGGGGCAGAGTGATGGCCCAGGCCAGGGGGTGATCCTGGAAATAACAGGTCCTCGTTCCTTTTCACACTGAATTCTGCGTTGCGTAAGCAGGTGGTTGGCCGCGCAGTTGTGCGTGGAGGAGCACCTTGCCAGTTTCCGTAGTGTAGTGGTTATCACGTTCGCCTAACACGCGAAAGGTCCCCGGTTCGAGACCGGGCGGAAACACTCTTTGGCGTAAGTATTAAGGTCAAATTCTACTCAGCTCAATTGTCAGCCAGCTGCAGAGTGTGCGCCACTGCCTACACGATGCAACACAATTGCCTACAAATGGGAACAGACAAAGACTATCAAGTTTATTCAGACTTTTCACCGTAATTGAGCATACCTACTTGGACACAGTTGATGCTACTGTAACTCCTTTGAGCACCTCAGTGAATATGACGCAGTCGGTAGAAAAGGGATGGCCCAGGCCAGGGGGTGTTCCTGCAGGTGGTCAGGCCGGGCCTGGTGAGACTGAGTGGGGCAGTGTGTAGGCCCAGGTTAGGGGGTCACCCTGGAAACACAGGTCCTTAATCCTCTTCAAACTGGGTAATATAATTCTGCGTTGAGTAAGCAGGTGGCTGGCCGCGCGGATCTTCGTGGTAGCTAAATTTGCCAGTTTCCGTAGTGTAGTGGTTATCACGTTCGCCTCACACGCGAAAGGTCCCCGGTTCGAAACCGGGCGGAAACACTCTTTGGCGTGAGTAAAGTTCAATTGTCAGACAACTGCAGAGTCTATTGCACTGCCCACAGGCTATTACATTAAGCAGGAAAGCAGACAGGCAGGCAGACAGACTGGCACTCTCTGCACCAGTCAGACTTTTGACCGTAATTAGACATACGTACTTGGACACAGTTGAACCTACTTTATCTCTTTTGAGCGTCCCAGTGAATGTCACGCAGTTGTTAGAAAACTCACTCACTCCCCGACTGGGAATGGAACACCGGTCTTCCGCGTGATGCTGTCCACTATACCAACGAGGACTGATTCGGCGAGTATTTCGGCACGTAAAGCGGCTCAAGGGATTTGACCGAAATTACATTTATTACAACCCACCGCATAGCATACCTGGCGACCCCTCTTGACCTTTGGGCATATGCCCAGTTGGTAGAAAACTATGTTACTCCCCGTCGGGGAATCGAACCCCGGTCTTCCGCGTGACAGGCGGAGATACTGTCCACTATACTAACGAGGACTGAGCAGGAGGGCGTATTCGGCCCGAAAATCGAAATGACATTTAGCTTGCCTGGTCCCCTTTGCGCGGGCTTTTGGGAAGCTAAACATGCAGCCAGCAAGACCAACCTTGGGTCAGTGGCTCACTACAACCCACCAACATTTTACTGAGATGACAGTTGATCAGCATTTCACTACAACCTGCCAACATTTGACTGAAAAGGACATTTATTTGGCATACCTGGCGACCTTTTGACCTCTGTGCATTCCTCTGGGAGCCTCAACATGCAGGGGACCATCACTGCATGCAGTAGAGTTGTGGGGTCATCCGGCGTAGGGTTGGTAAGGGGTCTTCCTGGCGGTTGTTAGGCCGGACAGATTGAGTCTGAGTGGGGCAGAGTGATGGCCCAGGCCAGGGGGTGATCCTGGAAATAACAGGTCCTCGTTCCTTTTCACACTGAATTCTGCGTTGCGTAAGCAGGTGGTTGGCCGCGCAGTTGTGCGTGGAGGAGCACCTTGCCAGTTTCCGTAGTGTAGTGGTTATCACGTTCGCCTAACACGCGAAAGGTCCCCGGTTCGAGACCGGGCGGAAACACTCTTTGGCGTAAGTATTAAGGTCAAATTCTACTCAGCTCAATTGTCAGCCAGCTGCAGAGTGTGCGCCACTGCCTACACGATGCAACACAATTGCCTACAAATGGGAACAGACAAAGACTATCAAGTTTATTCAGACTTTTCACCGTAATTGAGCATACCTACTTGGACACAGTTGATGCTACTGTAACTCCTTTGAGCACCTCAGTGAATATGACGCAGTCGGTAGAAAAGGGATGGCCCAGGCCAGGGGGTGTTCCTGCAGGTGGTCAGGCCGGGCCTGGTGAGACTGAGTGGGGCAGTGTGTAGGCCCAGGTTAGGGGGTCACCCTGGAAACACAGGTCCTTAATCCTCTTCAAACTGGGTAATATAATTCTGCGTTGAGTAAGCAGGTGGCTGGCCGCGCGGATCTTCGTGGTAGCTAAATTTGCCAGTTTCCGTAGTGTAGTGGTTATCACGTTCGCCTCACACGCGAAAGGTCCCCGGTTCGAAACCGGGCGGAAACACTCTTTGGCGTGAGTAAAGTTCAATTGTCAGACAACTGCAGAGTCTATTGCACTGCCCACAGGCTATTACATTAAGCAGGAAAGCAGACAGGCAGGCAGACAGACTGGCACTCTCTGCACCAGTCAGACTTTTGACCGTAATTAGACATACGTACTTGGACACAGTTGAACCTACTTTATCTCTTTTGAGCGTCCCAGTGAATGTCACGCAGTTGTTAGAAAACTCACTCACTCCCCGACTGGGAATGGAACACCGGTCTTCCGCGTGATGCTGTCCACTATACTAACGAGGACTGATTCGGCGAGTATTTCGGCACGTAAAGCGGCTCAAGGGATTTGACCGAAATTACATTTATTACAACCCACCGCATAGCATACCTGGCGACCCCTCTTGACCTTTGGGCATATGCCCAGTTGGTAGAAAACTATGTTACTCCCCGTCGGGGAATCGAACCCCGGTCTTCCGCGTGACAGGCGGAGATACTGTCCACTATACTAACGAGGACTGAGCAGGAGGGCGTATTCGGCCCGAAAATCGAAATGACATTTAGCTTGCCTGGTCCCCTTTGCGCGGGCTTTTGGGAAGCTAAACATGCAGCCAGCAAGACCAACCTTGGGTCAGTGGCTCACTACAACCCACCAACATTTTACTGAGATGACAGTTGATCAGCATTTCACTACAACCTGCCAACATTTGACTGAAAAGGACATTTATTTGGCATACCTGGCGACCTTTTGACCTCTGTGCATTCCTCTGGGAGCCTCAACATGCAGGGGACCATCACTGCATGCAGTAGAGTTGTGGGGTCATCCGGCGTAGGGTTGGTAAGGGGTCTTCCTGGCGGTTGTTAGGCCGGACAGATTGAGTCTGAGTGGGGCAGAGTGATGGCCCAGGCCAGGGGGTGATCCTGGAAATAACAGGTCCTCGTTCCTTTTCACACTGAATTCTGCGTTGCGTAAGCAGGTGGTTGGCCGCGCAGTTGTGCGTGGAGGAGCACCTTGCCAGTTTCCGTAGTGTAGTGGTTATCACGTTCGCCTAACACGCGAAAGGTCCCCGGTTCGAGACCGGGCGGAAACACTCTTTGGCGTAAGTATTAAGGTCAAATTCTACTCAGCTCAATTGTCAGCCAGCTGCAGAGTGTGCGCCACTGCCTACACGATGCAACACAATTGCCTACAAATGGGAACAGACAAAGACTATCAAGTTTATTCAGACTTTTCACCGTAATTGAGCATACCTACTTGGACACAGTTGATGCTACTGTAACTCCTTTGAGCACCTCAGTGAATATGACGCAGTCGGTAGAAAAGGGATGGCCCAGGCCAGGGGGTGTTCCTGCAGGTGGTCAGGCCGGGCCTGGTGAGACTGAGTGGGGCAGTGTGTAGGCCCAGGTTAGGGGGTCACCCTGGAAACACAGGTCCTTAATCCTCTTCAAACTGGGTAATATAATTCTGCGTTGAGTAAGCAGGTGGCTGGCCGCGCGGATCTTCGTGGTAGCTAAATTTGCCAGTTTCCGTAGTGTAGTGGTTATCACGTTCGCCTCACACGCGAAAGGTCCCCGGTTCGAAACCGGGCGGAAACACTCTTTGGCGTGAGTAAAGTTCAATTGTCAGACAACTGCAGAGTCTATTGCACTGCCCACAGGCTATTACATTAAGCAGGAAAGCAGACAGGCAGGCAGACAGACTGGCACTCTCTGCACCAGTCAGACTTTTGACCGTAATTAGACATACGTACTTGGACACAGTTGAACCTACTTTATCTCTTTTGAGCGTCCCAGTGAATGTCACGCAGTTGTTAGAAAACTCACTCACTCCCCGACTGGGAATGGAACACCGGTCTTCCGCGTGATGCTGTCCACTATACTAACGAGGACTGATTCGGCGAGTATTTCGGCACGTAAAGCGGCTCAAGGGATTTGACCGAAATTACATTTATTACAACCCACCGCATAGCATACCTGGCGACCCCTCTTGACCTTTGGGCATATGCCCAGTTGGTAGAAAACTATGTTACTCCCCGTCGGGGAATCGAACCCCGGTCTTCCGCGTGACAGGCGGAGATACTGTCCACTATACTAACGAGGACTGAGCAGGAGGGCGTATTCGGCCCGAAAATCGAAATGACATTTAGCTTGCCTGGTCCCCTTTGCGCGGGCTTTTGGGAAGCTAAACATGCAGCCAGCAAGACCAACCTTGGGTCAGTGGCTCACTACAACCCACCAACATTTTACTGAGATGACAGTTGATCAGCATTTCACTACAACCTGCCAACATTTGACTGAAAAGGACATTTATTTGGCATACCTGGCGACCTTTTGACCTCTGTGCATTCCTCTGGGAGCCTCAACATGCAGGGGACCATCACTGCATGCAGTAGAGTTGTGGGGTCATCCGGCGTAGGGTTGGTAAGGGGTCTTCCTGGCGGTTGTTAGGCCGGACAGATTGAGTCTGAGTGGGGCAGAGTGATGGCCCAGGCCAGGGGGTGATCCTGGAAATAACAGGTCCTCGTTCCTTTTCACACTGAATTCTGCGTTGCGTAAGCAGGTGGTTGGCCGCGCAGTTGTGCGTGGAGGAGCACCTTGCCAGTTTCCGTAGTGTAGTGGTTATCACGTTCGCCTAACACGCGAAAGGTCCCCGGTTCGAGACCGGGCGGAAACACTCTTTGGCGTAAGTATTAAGGTCAAATTCTACTCAGCTCAATTGTCAGCCAGCTGCAGAGTGTGCGCCACTGCCTACACGATGCAACACAATTGCCTACAAATGGGAACAGACAAAGACTATCAAGTTTATTCAGACTTTTCACCGTAATTGAGCATACCTACTTGGACACAGTTGATGCTACTGTAACTCCTTTGAGCACCTCAGTGAATATGACGCAGTCGGTAGAAAAGGGATGGCCCAGGCCAGGGGGTGTTCCTGCAGGTGGTCAGGCCGGGCCTGGTGAGACTGAGTGGGGCAGTGTGTAGGCCCAGGTTAGGGGGTCACCCTGGAAACACAGGTCCTTAATCCTCTTCAAACTGGGTAATATAATTCTGCGTTGAGTAAGCAGGTGGCTGGCCGCGCGGATCTTCGTGGTAGCTAAATTTGCCAGTTTCCGTAGTGTAGTGGTTATCACGTTCGCCTCACACGCGAAAGGTCCCCGGTTCGAAACCGGGCGGAAACACTCTTTGGCGTGAGTAAAGTTCAATTGTCAGACAACTGCAGAGTCTATTGCACTGCCCACAGGCTATTACATTAAGCAGGAAAGCAGACAGGCAGGCAGACAGACTGGCACTCTCTGCACCAGTCAGACTTTTGACCGTAATTAGACATACGTACTTGGACACAGTTGAACCTACTTTATCTCTTTTGAGCGTCCCAGTGAATGTCACGCAGTTGTTAGAAAACTCACTCACTCCCCGACTGGGAATGGAACACCGGTCTTCCGCGTGATGCTGTCCACTATACTAACGAGGACTGATTCGGCGAGTATTTCGGCACGTAAAGCGGCTCAAGGGATTTGACCGAAATTACATTTATTACAACCCACCGCATAGCATACCTGGCGACCCCTCTTGACCTTTGGGCATATGCCCAGTTGGTAGAAAACTATGTTACTCCCCGTCGGGGAATCGAACCCCGGTCTTCCGCGTGACAGGCGGAGATACTGTCCACTATACTAACGAGGACTGAGCAGGAGGGCGTATTCGGCCGGAAAATCGAAATGACATTTAGCTTGCCTGGTCCCCTTTGCGCGGGCTTTTGGGAAGCTAAACATGCAGCCAGCAAGACCAACCTTGGGTCAGTGGCTCACTACAACCCACCAACATTTTACTGAGATGACAGTTGATCAGCATTTCACTACAACCTGCCAACATTTGACTGAAAAGGACATTTATTTGGCATACCTGGCGACCTTTTGACCTCTGTGCATTCCTCTGGGAGCCTCAACATGCAGGGGACCATCACTGCATGCAGTAGAGTTGTGGGGTCATCCGGCGTAGGGTTGGTAAGGGGTCTTCCTGGCGGTTGTTAGGCCGGACAGATTGAGTCTGAGTGGGGCAGAGTGATGGCCCAGGCCAGGGGGTGATCCTGGAAATAACAGGTCCTCGTTCCTTTTCACACTGAATTCTGCGTTGCGTAAGCAGGTGGTTGGCCGCGCAGTTGTGCGTGGAGGAGCACCTTGCCAGTTTCCGTAGTGTAGTGGTTATCACGTTCGCCTAACACGCGAAAGGTCCCCGGTTCGAGACCGGGCGGAAACACTCTTTGGCGTAAGTATTAAGGTCAAATTCTACTCAGCTCAATTGTCAGCCAGCTGCAGAGTGTGCGCCACTGCCTACACGATGCAACACAATTGCCTACAAATGGGAACAGACAAAGACTATCAAGTTTATTCAGACTTTTCACCGTAATTGAGCATACCTACTTGGACACAGTTGATGCTACTGTAACTCCTTTGAGCACCTCAGTGAATATGACGCAGTCGGTAGAAAAGGGATGGCCCAGGCCAGGGGGTGTTCCTGCAGGTGGTCAGGCCGGGCCTGGTGAGACTGAGTGGGGCAGTGTGTAGGCCCAGGTTAGGGGGTCACCCTGGAAACACAGGTCCTTAATCCTCTTCAAACTGGGTAATATAATTCTGCGTTGAGTAAGCAGGTGGCTGGCCGCGCGGATCTTCGTGGTAGCTAAATTTGCCAGTTTCCGTAGTGTAGTGGTTATCACGTTCGCCTCACACGCGAAAGGTCCCCGGTTCGAAACCGGGCGGAAACACTCTTTGGCGTGAGTAAAGTTCAATTGTCAGACAACTGCAGAGTCTATTGCACTGCCCACAGGCTATTACATTAAGCAGGAAAGCAGACAGGCAGGCAGACAGACTGGCACTCTCTGCACCAGTCAGACTTTTGACCGTAATTAGACATACGTACTTGGACACAGTTGAACCTACTTTATCTCTTTTGAGCGTCCCAGTGAATGTCACGCAGTTGTTAGAAAACTCACTCACTCCCCGACTGGGAATGGAACACCGGTCTTCCGCGTGATGCTGTCCACTATACTAACGAGGACTGATTCGGCGAGTATTTCGGCACGTAAAGCGGCTCAAGGGATTTGACCGAAATTACATTTATTACAACCCACCGCATAGCATACCTGGCGACCCCTCTTGACCTTTGGGCATATGCCCAGTTGGTAGAAAACTATGTTACTCCCCGTCGGGGAATCGAACCCCGGTCTTCCGCGTGACAGGCGGAGATACTGTCCACTATACTAACGAGGACTGAGCAGGAGGGCGTATTCGGCCCGAAAATCGAAATGACATTTAGCTTGCCTGGTCCCCTTTGCGCGGGCTTTTGGGAAGCTAAACATGCAGCCAGCAAGACCAACCTTGGGTCAGTGGCTCACTACAACCCACCAACATTTTACTGAGATGACAGTTGATCAGCATTTCACTACAACCTGCCAACATTTGACTGAAAAGGACATTTATTTGGCATACCTGGCGACCTTTTGACCTCTGTGCATTCCTCTGGGAGCCTCAACATGCAGGGGACCATCACTGCATGCAGTAGAGTTGTGGGGTCATCCGGCGTAGGGTTGGTAAGGGGTCTTCCTGGCGGTTGTTAGGCCGGACAGATTGAGTCTGAGTGGGGCAGAGTGATGGCCCAGGCCAGGGGGTGATCCTGGAAATAACAGGTCCTCGTTCCTTTTCACACTGAATTCTGCGTTGCGTAAGCAGGTGGTTGGCCGCGCAGTTGTGCGTGGAGGAGCACCTTGCCAGTTTCCGTAGTGTAGTGGTTATCACGTTCGCCTAACACGCGAAAGGCCGCCCGGTTCGAGACCGGGCGGAAACACTCTTTGGCGTAAGTATTAAGGTCAAATTCTACTCAGCTCAATTGTCAGCCAGCTGCAGAGTGTGCGCCACTGCCTACACGATGCAACACAATTGCCTACAAATGGGAACAGACAAAGACTATCAAGTTTATTCAGACTTTTCACCGTAATTGAGCATACCTACTTGGACACAGTTGATGCTACTGTAACTCCTTTGAGCACCTCAGTGAATATGACGCAGTCGGTAGAAAAGGGATGGCCCAGGCCAGGGGGTGTTCCTGCAGGTGGTCAGGCCGGGCCTGGTGAGACTGAGTGGGGCAGTGTGTAGGCCCAGGTTAGGGGGTCACCCTGGAAACACAGGTCCTTAATCCTCTTCAAACTGGGTAATATAATTCTGCGTTGAGTAAGCAGGTGGCTGGCCGCGCGGATCTTCGTGGTAGCTAAATTTGCCAGTTTCCGTAGTGTAGTGGTTATCACGTTCGCCTCACACGCGAAAGGTCCCCGGTTCGAAACCGGGCGGAAACACTCTTTGGCGTGAGTAAAGTTCAATTGTCAGACAACTGCAGAGTCTATTGCACTGCCCACAGGCTATTACATTAAGCAGGAAAGCAGACAGGCAGGCAGACAGACTGGCACTCTCTGCACCAGTCAGACTTTTGACCGTAATTAGACATACGTACTTGGACACAGTTGAACCTACTTTATCTCTTTTGAGCGTCCCAGTGAATGTCACGCAGTTGTTAGAAAACTCACTCACTCCCCGACTGGGAATGGAACACCGGTCTTCCGCGTGATGCTGTCCACTATACTAACGAGGACTGATTCGGCGAGTATTTCGGCACGTAAAGCGGCTCAAGGGATTTGACCGAAATTACATTTATTACAACCCACCGCATAGCATACCTGGCGACCCCTCTTGACCTTTGGGCATATGCCCAGTTGGTAGAAAACTATGTTACTCCCCGTCGGGGAATCGAACCCCGGTCTTCCGCGTGACAGGCGGAGATACTGTCCACTATACTAACGAGGACTGAGCAGGAGGGCGTATTCGGCCCGAAAATCGAAATGACATTTAGCTTGCCTGGTCCCCTTTGCGCGGGCTTTTGGGAAGCTAAACATGCAGCCAGCAAGACCAACCTTGGGTCAGTGGCTCACTACAACCCACCAACATTTTACTGAGATGACAGTTGATCAGCATTTCACTACAACCTGCCAACATTTGACTGAAAAGGACATTTATTTGGCATACCTGGCGACCTTTTGACCTCTGTGCATTCCTCTGGGAGCCTCAACATGCAGGGGACCATCACTGCATGCAGTAGAGTTGTGGGGTCATCCGGCGTAGGGTTGGTAAGGGGTCTTCCTGGCGGTTGTTAGGCCGGACAGATTGAGTCTGAGTGGGGCAGAGTGATGGCCCAGGCCAGGGGGTGATCCTGGAAATAACAGGTCCTCGTTCCTTTTCACACTGAATTCTGCGTTGCGTAAGCAGGTGGTTGGCCGCGCAGTTGTGCGTGGAGGAGCACCTTGCCAGTTTCCGTAGTGTAGTGGTTATCACGTTCGCCTAACACGCGAAAGGCCGCCCGGTTCGAGACCGGGCGGAAACACTCTTTGGCGTAAGTATTAAGGTCAAATTCTACTCAGCTCAATTGTCAGCCAGCTGCAGAGTGTGCGCCACTGCCTACACGATGCAACACAATTGCCTACAAATGGGAACAGACAAAGACTATCAAGTTTATTCAGACTTTTCACCGTAATTGAGCATACCTACTTGGACACAGTTGATGCTACTGTAACTCCTTTGAGCACCTCAGTGAATATGACGCAGTCGGTAGAAAAGGGATGGCCCAGGCCAGGGGGTGTTCCTGCAGGTGGTCAGGCCGGGCCTGGTGAGACTGAGTGGGGCAGTGTGTAGGCCCAGGTTAGGGGGTCACCCTGGAAACACAGGTCCTTAATCCTCTTCAAACTGGGTAATATAATTCTGCGTTGAGTAAGCAGGTGGCTGGCCGCGCGGATCTTCGTGGTAGCTAAATTTGCCAGTTTCCGTAGTGTAGTGGTTATCACGTTCGCCTCACACGCGAAAGGTCCCCGGTTCGAAACCGGGCGGAAACACTCTTTGGCGTGAGTAAAGTTCAATTGTCAGACAACTGCAGAGTCTATTGCACTGCCCACAGGCTATTACATTAAGCAGGAAAGCAGACAGGCAGGCAGACAGACTGGCACTCTCTGCACCAGTCAGACTTTTGACCGTAATTAGACATACGTACTTGGACACAGTTGAACCTACTTTATCTCTTTTGAGCGTCCCAGTGAATGTCACGCAGTTGTTAGAAAACTCACTCACTCCCCGACTGGGAATGGAACACCGGTCTTCCGCGTGATGCTGTCCACTATACTAACGAGGACTGATTCGGCGAGTATTTCGGCACGTAAAGCGGCTCAAGGGATTTGACCGAAATTACATTTATTACAACCCACCGCATAGCATACCTGGCGACCCCTCTTGACCTTTGGGCATATGCCCAGTTGGTAGAAAACTATGTTACTCCCCGTCGGGGAATCGAACCCCGGTCTTCCGCGTGACAGGCGGAGATACTGTCCACTATACTAACGAGGACTGAGCAGGAGGGCGTATTCGGCCCGAAAATCGAAATGACATTTAGCTTGCCTGGTCCCCTTTGCGCGGGCTTTTGGGAAGCTAAACATGCAGCCAGCAAGACCAACCTTGGGTCAGTGGCTCACTACAACCCACCAACATTTTACTGAGATGACAGTTGATCAGCATTTCACTACAACCTGCCAACATTTGACTGAAAAGGACATTTATTTGGCATACCTGGCGACCTTTTGACCTCTGTGCATTCCTCTGGGAGCCTCAACATGCAGGGGACCATCACTGCATGCAGTAGAGTTGTGGGGTCATCCGGCGTAGGGTTGGTAAGGGGTCTTCCTGGCGGTTGTTAGGCCGGACAGATTGAGTCGGAGTGGGGCAGAGTGATGGCCCAGGCCAGGGGGTGATCCTGGAAATAACAGGTCCTCGTTCCTTTTCACACTGAATTCTGCGTTGCGTAAGCAGGTGGTTGGCCGCGCAGTTGTGCGTGGAGGAGCACCTTGCCAGTTTCCGTAGTGTAGTGGTTATCACGTTCGCCTAACACGCGAAAGGCCGCCCGGTTCGAGACCGGGCGGAAACACTCTTTGGCGTAAGTATTAAGGTCAAATTCTACTCAGCTCAATTGTCAGCCAGCTGCAGAGTGTGCGCCACTGCCTACACGATGCAACACAATTGCCTACAAATGGGAACAGACAAAGACTATCAAGTTTATTCAGACTTTTCACCGTAATTGAGCATACCTACTTGGACACAGTTGATGCTACTGTAACTCCTTTGAGCACCTCAGTGAATATGACGCAGTCGGTAGAAAAGGGATGGCCCAGGCCAGGGGGTGTTCCTGCAGGTGGTCAGGCCGGGCCTGGTGAGACTGAGTGGGGCAGTGTGTAGGCCCAGGTTAGGGGGTCACCCTGGAAACACAGGTCCTTAATCCTCTTCAAACTGGGTAATATAATTCTGCGTTGAGTAAGCAGGTGGCTGGCCGCGCGGATCTTCGTGGTAGCTAAATTTGCCAGTTTCCGTAGTGTAGTGGTTATCACGTTTGCCTCACACGCGAAAGGTCCCCGGTTCGAAACCGGGCGGAAACACTCTTTGGCGTGAGTAAAGTTCAATTGTCAGACAACTGCAGAGTCTATTGCACTGCCCACAGGCTATTACATTAAGCAGGAAAGCAGACAGGCAGGCAGACAGACTGGCACTCTCTGCACCAGTCAGACTTTTGACCGTAATTAGACATACGTACTTGGACACAGTTGAACCTACTTTATCTCTTTTGAGCGTCCCAGTGAATGTCACGCAGTTGTTAGAAAACTCACTCACTCCCCGACTGGGAATGGAACACCGGTCTTCCGCGTGATGCTGTCCACTATACTAACGAGGACTGATTCGGCGAGTATTTCGGCACGTAAAGCGGCTCAAGGGATTTGACCGAAATTACATTTATTACAACCCACCGCATAGCATACCTGGCGACCCCTCTTGACCTTTGGGCATATGCCCAGTTGGTAGAAAACTATGTTACTCCCCGTCGGGGAATCGAACCCCGGTCTTCCGCGTGACAGGCGGAGATACTGTCCACTATACTAACGAGGACTGAGCAGGAGGGCGTATTCGGCCCGAAAATCGAAATGACATTTAGCTTGCCTGGTCCCCTTTGCGCGGGCTTTTGGGAAGCTAAACATGCAGCCAGCAAGACCAACCTTGGGTCAGTGGCTCACTACAACCCACCAACATTTTACTGAGATGACAGTTGATCAGCATTTCACTACAACCTGCCAACATTTGACTGAAAAGGACATTTATTTGGCATACCTGGCGACCTTTTGACCTCTGTGCATTCCTCTGGGAGCCTCAACATGCAGGGGACCATCACTGCATGCAGTAGAGTTGTGGGGTCATCCGGCGTAGGGTTGGTAAGGGGTCTTCCTGGCGGTTGTTAGGCCGGACAGATTGAGTCGGAGTGGGGCAGAGTGATGGCCCAGGCCAGGGGGTGATCCTGGAAATAACAGGTCCTCGTTCCTTTTCACACTGAATTCTGCGTTGCGTAAGCAGGTGGTTGGCCGCGCAGTTGTGCGTGGAGGAGCACCTTGCCAGTTTCCGTAGTGTAGTGGTTATCACGTTCGCCTAACACGCGAAAGGCCGCCGGTTCGAGACCGGGCGGAAACACTCTTTGGCGTAAGTATTAAGGTCAAATTCTACTCAGCTCAATTGTCAGCCAGCTGCAGAGTGTGCGCCACTGCCTACACGATGCAACACAATTGCCTACAAATGGGAACAGACAAAGACTATCAAGTTTATTCAGACTTTTCACCGTAATTGAGCATACCTACTTGGACACAGTTGATGCTACTGTAACTCCTTTGAGCACCTCAGTGAATATGACGCAGTCGGTAGAAAAGGGATGGCCCAGGCCAGGGGGTGTTCCTGCAGGTGGTCAGGCCGGGCCTGGTGAGACTGAGTGGGGCAGTGTGTAGGCCCAGGTTAGGGGGTCACCCTGGAAACACAGGTCCTTAATCCTCTTCAAACTGGGTAATATAATTCTGCGTTGAGTAAGCAGGTGGCTGGCCGCGCGGATCTTCGTGGTAGCTAAATTTGCCAGTTTCCGTAGTGTAGTGGTTATCACGTTTGCCTCACACGCGAAAGGTCCCCGGTTCGAAACCGGGCGGAAACACTCTTTGGCGTGAGTAAAGTTCAATTGTCAGACAACTGCAGAGTCTATTGCACTGCCCACAGGCTATTACATTAAGCAGGAAAGCAGACAGGCAGGCAGACAGACTGGCACTCTCTGCACCAGTCAGACTTTTGACCGTAATTAGACATACGTACTTGGACACAGTTGAACCTACTTTATCTCTTTTGAGCGTCCCAGTGAATGTCACGCAGTTGTTAGAAAACTCACTCACTCCCCGACTGGGAATGGAACACCGGTCTTCCGCGTGATGCTGTCCACTATACTAACGAGGACTGATTCGGCGAGTATTTCGGCACGTAAAGCGGCTCAAGGGATTTGACCGAAATTACATTTATTACAACCCACCGCATAGCATACCTGGCGACCCCTCTTGACCTTTGGGCATATGCCCAGTTGGTAGAAAACTATGTTACTCCCCGTCGGGGAATCGAACCCCGGTCTTCCGCGTGACAGGCGGAGATACTGTCCACTATACTAACGAGGACTGAGCAGGAGGGCGTATTCGGCCCGAAAATCGAAATGACATTTAGCTTGCCTGGTCCCCTTTGCGCGGGCTTTTGGGAAGCTAAACATGCAGCCAGCAAGACCAACCTTGGGTCAGTGGCTCACTACAACCCACCAACATTTTACTGAGATGACAGTTGATCAGCATTTCACTACAACCTGCCAACATTTGACTGAAAAGGACATTTATTTGGCATACCTGGCGACCTTTTGACCTCTGTGCATTCCTCTGGGAGCCTCAACATGCAGGGGACCATCACTGCATGCAGTAGAGTTGTGGGGTCATCCGGCGTAGGGTTGGTAAGGGGTCTTCCTGGCGGTTGTTAGGCCGGACAGATTGAGTCTGAGTGGGGCAGAGTGATGGCCCAGGCCAGGGGGTGATCCTGGAAATAACAGGTCCTCGTTCCTTTTCACACTGAATTCTGCGTTGCGTAAGCAGGTGGTTGGCCGCGCAGTTGTGCGTGGAGGAGCACCTTGCCAGTTTCCGTAGTGTAGTGGTTATCACGTTCGCCTAACACGCGAAAGGCCGCCCGGTTCGAGACCGGGCGGAAACACTCTTTGGCGTAAGTATTAAGGTCAAATTCTACTCAGCTCAATTGTCAGCCAGCTGCAGAGTGTGCGCCACTGCCTACACGATGCAACACAATTGCCTACAAATGGGAACAGACAAAGACTATCAAGTTTATTCAGACTTTTCACCGTAATTGAGCATACCTACTTGGACACAGTTGATGCTACTGTAACTCCTTTGAGCACCTCAGTGAATATGACGCAGTCGGTAGAAAAGGGATGGCCCAGGCCAGGGGGTGTTCCTGCAGGTGGTCAGGCCGGGCCTGGTGAGACTGAGTGGGGCAGTGTGTAGGCCCAGGTTAGGGGGTCACCCTGGAAACACAGGTCCTTAATCCTCTTCAAACTGGGTAATATAATTCTGCGTTGAGTAAGCAGGTGGCTGGCCGCGCGGATCTTCGTGGTAGCTAAATTTGCCAGTTTCCGTAGTGTAGTGGTTATCACGTTCGCCTCACACGCGAAAGGTCCCCGGTTCGAAACCGGGCGGAAACACTCTTTGGCGTGAGTAAAGTTCAATTGTCAGACAACTGCAGAGTCTATTGCACTGCCCACAGGCTATTACATTAAGCAGGAAAGCAGACAGGCAGGCAGACAGACTGGCACTCTCTGCACCAGTCAGACTTTTGACCGTAATTAGACATACGTACTTGGACACAGTTGAACCTACTTTATCTCTTTTGAGCGTCCCAGTGAATGTCACGCAGTTGTTAGAAAACTCACTCACTCCCCGACTGGGAATGGAACACCGGTCTTCCGCGTGATGCTGTCCACTATACTAACGAGGACTGATTCGGCGAGTATTTCGGCACGTAAAGCGGCTCAAGGGATTTGACCGAAATTACATTTATTACAACCCACCGCATAGCATACCTGGCGACCCCTCTTGACCTTTGGGCATATGCCCAGTTGGTAGAAAACTATGTTACTCCCCGTCGGGGAATCGAACCCCGGTCTTCCGCGTGACAGGCGGAGATACTGTCCACTATACTAACGAGGACTGAGCAGGAGGGCGTATTCGGCCCGAAAATCGAAATGACATTTAGCTTGCCTGGTCCCCTTTGCGCGGGCTTTTGGGAAGCTAAACATGCAGCCAGCAAGACCAACCTTGGGTCAGTGGCTCACTACAACCCACCAACATTTTACTGAGATGACAGTTGATCAGCATTTCACTACAACCTGCCAACATTTGACTGAAAAGGACATTTATTTGGCATACCTGGCGACCTTTTGACCTCTGTGCATTCCTCTGGGAGCCTCAACATGCAGGGGACCATCACTGCATGCAGTAGAGTTGTGGGGTCATCCGGCGTAGGGTTGGTAAGGGGTCTTCCTGGCGGTTGTTAGGCCGGACAGATTGAGTCGGAGTGGGGCAGAGTGATGGCCCAGGCCAGGGGGTGATCCTGGAAATAACAGGTCCTCGTTCCTTTTCACACTGAATTCTGCGTTGCGTAAGCAGGTGGTTGGCCGCGCAGTTGTGCGTGGAGGAGCACCTTGCCAGTTTCCGTAGTGTAGTGGTTATCACGTTCGCCTAACACGCGAAAGGCCGCCCGGTTCGAGACCGGGCGGAAACACTCTTTGGCGTAAGTATTAAGGTCAAATTCTACTCAGCTCAATTGTCAGCCAGCTGCAGAGTGTGCGCCACTGCCTACACGATGCAACACAATTGCCTACAAATGGGAACAGACAAAGACTATCAAGTTTATTCAGACTTTTCACCGTAATTGAGCATACCTACTTGGACACAGTTGATGCTACTGTAACTCCTTTGAGCACCTCAGTGAATATGACGCAGTCGGTAGAAAAGGGATGGCCCAGGCCAGGGGGTGTTCCTGCAGGTGGTCAGGCCGGGCCTGGTGAGACTGAGTGGGGCAGTGTGTAGGCCCAGGTTAGGGGGTCACCCTGGAAACACAGGTCCTTAATCCTCTTCAAACTGGGTAATATAATTCTGCGTTGAGTAAGCAGGTGGCTGGCCGCGCGGATCTTCGTGGTAGCTAAATTTGCCAGTTTCCGTAGTGTAGTGGTTATCACGTTCGCCTCACACGCGAAAGGTCCCCGGTTCGAAACCGGGCGGAAACACTCTTTGGCGTGAGTAAAGTTCAATTGTCAGACAACTGCAGAGTCTATTGCACTGCCCACAGGCTATTACATTAAGCAGGAAAGCAGACAGGCAGGCAGACAGACTGGCACTCTCTGCACCAGTCAGACTTTTGACCGTAATTAGACATACGTACTTGGACACAGTTGAACCTACTTTATCTCTTTTGAGCGTCCCAGTGAATGTCACGCAGTTGTTAGAAAACTCACTCACTCCCCGACTGGGAATGGAACACCGGTCTTCCGCGTGATGCTGTCCACTATACTAACGAGGACTGATTCGGCGAGTATTTCGGCACGTAAAGCGGCTCAAGGGATTTGACCGAAATTACATTTATTACAACCCACCGCATAGCATACCTGGCGACCCCTCTTGACCTTTGGGCATATGCCCAGTTGGTAGAAAACTATGTTACTCCCCGTCGGGGAATCGAACCCCGGTCTTCCGCGTGACAGGCGGAGATACTGTCCACTATACTAACGAGGACTGAGCAGGAGGGCGTATTCGGCCCGAAAATCGAAATGACATTTAGCTTGCCTGGTCCCCTTTGCGCGGGCTTTTGGGAAGCTAAACATGCAGCCAGCAAGACCAACCTTGGGTCAGTGGCTCACTACAACCCACCAACATTTTACTGAGATGACAGTTGATCAGCATTTCACTACAACCTGCCAACATTTGACTGAAAAGGACATTTATTTGGCATACCTGGCGACCTTTTGACCTCTGTGCATTCCTCTGGGAGCCTCAACATGCAGGGGACCATCACTGCATGCAGTAGAGTTGTGGGGTCATCCGGCGTAGGGTTGGTAAGGGGTCTTCCTGGCGGTTGTTAGGCCGGACAGATTGAGTCGGAGTGGGGCAGAGTGATGGCCCAGGCCAGGGGGTGATCCTGGAAATAACAGGTCCTCGTTCCTTTTCACACTGAATTCTGCGTTGCGTAAGCAGGTGGTTGGCCGCGCAGTTGTGCGTGGAGGAGCACCTTGCCAGTTTCCGTAGTGTAGTGGTTATCACGTTCGCCTAACACGCGAAAGGCCGCCCGGTTCGAGACCGGGCGGAAACACTCTTTGGCGTAAGTATTAAGGTCAAATTCTACTCAGCTCAATTGTCAGCCAGCTGCAGAGTGTGCGCCACTGCCTACACGATGCAACACAATTGCCTACAAATGGGAACAGACAAAGACTATCAAGTTTATTCAGACTTTTCACCGTAATTGAGCATACCTACTTGGACACAGTTGATGCTACTGTAACTCCTTTGAGCACCTCAGTGAATATGACGCAGTCGGTAGAAAAGGGATGGCCCAGGCCAGGGGGTGTTCCTGCAGGTGGTCAGGCCGGGCCTGGTGAGACTGAGTGGGGCAGTGTGTAGGCCCAGGTTAGGGGGTCACCCTGGAAACACAGGTCCTTAATCCTCTTCAAACTGGGTAATATAATTCTGCGTTGAGTAAGCAGGTGGCTGGCCGCGCGGATCTTCGTGGTAGCTAAATTTGCCAGTTTCCGTAGTGTAGTGGTTATCACGTTCGCCTCACACGCGAAAGGTCCCCGGTTCGAAACCGGGCGGAAACACTCTTTGGCGTGAGTAAAGTTCAATTGTCAGACAACTGCAGAGTCTATTGCACTGCCCACAGGCTATTACATTAAGCAGGAAAGCAGACAGGCAGGCAGACAGACTGGCACTCTCTGCACCAGTCAGACTTTTGACCGTAATTAGACATACGTACTTGGACACAGTTGAACCTACTTTATCTCTTTTGAGCGTCCCAGTGAATGTCACGCAGTTGTTAGAAAACTCACTCACTCCCCGACTGGGAATGGAACACCGGTCTTCCGCGTGATGCTGTCCACTATACTAACGAGGACTGATTCGGCGAGTATTTCGGCACGTAAAGCGGCTCAAGGGATTTGACCGAAATTACATTTATTACAACCCACCGCATAGCATACCTGGCGACCCCTCTTGACCTTTGGGCATATGCCCAGTTGGTAGAAAACTATGTTACTCCCCGTCGGGGAATCGAACCCCGGTCTTCCGCGTGACAGGCGGAGATACTGTCCACTATACTAACGAGGACTGAGCAGGAGGGCGTATTCGGCCCGAAAATCGAAATGACATTTAGCTTGCCTGGTCCCCTTTGCGCGGGCTTTTGGGAAGCTAAACATGCAGCCAGCAAGACCAACCTTGGGTCAGTGGCTCACTACAACCCACCAACATTTTACTGAGATGACAGTTGATCAGCATTTCACTACAACCTGCCAACATTTGACTGAAAAGGACATTTATTTGGCATACCTGGCGACCTTTTGACCTCTGTGCATTCCTCTGGGAGCCTCAACATGCAGGGGACCATCACTGCATGCAGTAGAGTTGTGGGGTCATCCGGCGTAGGGTTGGTAAGGGGTCTTCCTGGCGGTTGTTAGGCCGGACAGATTGAGTCTGAGTGGGGCAGAGTGATGGCCCAGGCCAGGGGGTGATCCTGGAAATAACAGGTCCTCGTTCCTTTTCACACTGAATTCTGCGTTGCGTAAGCAGGTGGTTGGCCGCGCAGTTGTGCGTGGAGGAGCACCTTGCCAGTTTCCGTAGTGTAGTGGTTATCACGTTCGCCTAACACGCGAAAGGCCGCCCGGTTCGAGACCGGGCGGAAACACTCTTTGGCGTAAGTATTAAGGTCAAATTCTACTCAGCTCAATTGTCAGCCAGCTGCAGAGTGTGCGCCACTGCCTACACGATGCAACACAATTGCCTACAAATGGGAACAGACAAAGACTATCAAGTTTATTCAGACTTTTCACCGTAATTGAGCATACCTACTTGGACACAGTTGATGCTACTGTAACTCCTTTGAGCACCTCAGTGAATATGACGCAGTCGGTAGAAAAGGGATGGCCCAGGCCAGGGGGTGTTCCTGCAGGTGGTCAGGCCGGGCCTGGTGAGACTGAGTGGGGCAGTGTGTAGGCCCAGGTTAGGGGGTCACCCTGGAAACACAGGTCCTTAATCCTCTTCAAACTGGGTAATATAATTCTGCGTTGAGTAAGCAGGTGGCTGGCCGCGCGGATCTTCGTGGTAGCTAAATTTGCCAGTTTCCGTAGTGTAGTGGTTATCACGTTCGCCTCACACGCGAAAGGTCCCCGGTTCGAAACCGGGCGGAAACACTCTTTGGCGTGAGTAAAGTTCAATTGTCAGACAACTGCAGAGTCTATTGCACTGCCCACAGGCTATTACATTAAGCAGGAAAGCAGACAGGCAGGCAGACAGACTGGCACTCTCTGCACCAGTCAGACTTTTGACCGTAATTAGACATACGTACTTGGACACAGTTGAACCTACTTTATCTCTTTTGAGCGTCCCAGTGAATGTCACGCAGTTGTTAGAAAACTCACTCACTCCCCGACTGGGAATGGAACACCGGTCTTCCGCGTGATGCTGTCCACTATACTAACGAGGACTGATTCGGCGAGTATTTCGGCACGTAAAGCGGCTCAAGGGATTTGACCGAAATTACATTTATTACAACCCACCGCATAGCATACCTGGCGACCCCTCTTGACCTTTGGGCATATGCCCAGTTGGTAGAAAACTATGTTACTCCCCGTCGGGGAATCGAACCCCGGTCTTCCGCGTGACAGGCGGAGATACTGTCCACTATACTAACGAGGACTGAGCAGGAGGGCGTATTCGGCCCGAAAATCGAAATGACATTTAGCTTGCCTGGTCCCCTTTGCGCGGGCTTTTGGGAAGCTAAACATGCAGCCAGCAAGACCAACCTTGGGTCAGTGGCTCACTACAACCCACCAACATTTTACTGAGATGACAGTTGATCAGCATTTCACTACAACCTGCCAACATTTGACTGAAAAGGACATTTATTTGGCATACCTGGCGACCTTTTGACCTCTGTGCATTCCTCTGGGAGCCTCAACATGCAGGGGACCATCACTGCATGCAGTAGAGTTGTGGGGTCATCCGGCGTAGGGTTGGTAAGGGGTCTTCCTGGCGGTTGTTAGGCCGGACAGATTGAGTCTGAGTGGGGCAGAGTGATGGCCCAGGCCAGGGGGTGATCCTGGAAATAACAGGTCCTCGTTCCTTTTCACACTGAATTCTGCGTTGCGTAAGCAGGTGGTTGGCCGCGCAGTTGTGCGTGGAGGAGCACCTTGCCAGTTTCCGTAGTGTAGTGGTTATCACGTTCGCCTAACACGCGAAAGGTCCCCGGTTCGAGACTCTTTGGCGTAAGTATTAAGGTCAAATTCTACTCAGCTCAATTGTCAGCCAGCTGCAGAGTGTGCGCCACTGCCTACACGATGCAACACAATTGCCTACAAATGGGAACAGACAAAGACTATCAAGTTTATTCAGACTTTTCACCGTAATTGAGCATACCTACTTGGACACAGTTGATGCTACTGTAACTCCTTTGAGCACCTCAGTGAATATGACGCAGTCGGTAGAAAAGGGATGGCCCAGGCCAGGGGGTGTTCCTGCAGGTGGTCAGGCCGGGCCTGGTGAGACTGAGTGGGGCAGTGTGTAGGCCCAGGTTAGGGGGTCACCCTGGAAACACAGGTCCTTAATCCTCTTCAAACTGGGTAATATAATTCTGCGTTGAGTAAGCAGGTGGCTGGCCGCGCGGATCTTCGTGGTAGCTAAATTTGCCAGTTTCCGTAGTGTAGTGGTTATCACGTTCGCCTCACACGCGAAAGGTCCCCGGTTCGAAACCGGGCGGAAACACTCTTTGGCGTGAGTAAAGTTCAATTGTCAGACAACTGCAGAGTCTATTGCACTGCCCACAGGCTATTACATTAAGCAGGAAAGCAGACAGGCAGGCAGACAGACTGGCACTCTCTGCACCAGTCAGACTTTTGACCGTAATTAGACATACGTACTTGGACACAGTTGAACCTACTTTATCTCTTTTGAGCGTCCCAGTGAATGTCACGCAGTTGTTAGAAAACTCACTCACTCCCCGACTGGGAATGGAACACCGGTCTTCCGCGTGATGCTGTCCACTATACTAACGAGGACTGATTCGGCGAGTATTTCGGCACGTAAAGCGGCTCAAGGGATTTGACCGAAATTACATTTATTACAACCCACCGCATAGCATACCTGGCGACCCCTCTTGACCTTTGGGCATATGCCCAGTTGGTAGAAAACTATGTTACTCCCCGTCGGGGAATCGAACCCCGGTCTTCCGCGTGACAGGCGGAGATACTGTCCACTATACTAACGAGGACTGAGCAGGAGGGCGTATTCGGCCCGAAAATCGAAATGACATTTAGCTTGCCTGGTCCCCTTTGCGCGGGCTTTTGGGAAGCTAAACATGCAGCCAGCAAGACCAACCTTGGGTCAGTGGCTCACTACAACCCACCAACATTTTACTGAGATGACAGTTGATCAGCATTTCACTACAACCTGCCAACATTTGACTGAAAAGGACATTTATTTGGCATACCTGGCGACCTTTTGACCTCTGTGCATTCCTCTGGGAGCCTCAACATGCAGGGGACCATCACTGCATGCAGTAGAGTTGTGGGGTCATCCGGCGTAGGGTTGGTAAGGGGTCTTCCTGGCGGTTGTTAGGCCGGACAGATTGAGTCGGAGTGGGGCAGAGTGATGGCCCAGGCCAGGGGGTGATCCTGGAAATAACAGGTCCTCGTTCCTTTTCACACTGAATTCTGCGTTGCGTAAGCAGGTGGTTGGCCGCGCAGTTGTGCGTGGAGGAGCACCTTGCCAGTTTCCGTAGTGTAGTGGTTATCACGTTCGCCTAACACGCGAAAGGCCGCCCGGTTCGAGACCGGGCGGAAACACTCTTTGGCGTAAGTATTAAGGTCAAATTCTACTCAGCTCAATTGTCAGCCAGCTGCAGAGTGTGCGCCACTGCCTACACGATGCAACACAATTGCCTACAAATGGGAACAGACAAAGACTATCAAGTTTATTCAGACTTTTCACCGTAATTGAGCATACCTACTTGGACACAGTTGATGCTACTGTAACTCCTTTGAGCACCTCAGTGAATATGATGCAGTCGGTAGAAAAGGGATGGCCCAGGCCAGGGGGTGTTCCTGCAGGTGGTCAGGCCGGGCCTGGTGAGACTGAGTGGGGCAGTGTGTAGGCCCAGGTTAGGGGGTCACCCTGGAAACACAGGTCCTTAATCCTCTTCAAACTGGGTAATATAATTCTGCGTTGAGTAAGCAGGTGGCTGGCCGCGCGGATCTTCGTGGTAGCTAAATTTGCCAGTTTCCGTAGTGTAGTGGTTATCACGTTTGCCTCACACGCGAAAGGTCCCCGGTTCGAAACCGGGCGGAAACACTCTTTGGCGTGAGTAAAGTTCAATTGTCAGACAACTGCAGAGTCTATTGCACTGCCCACAGGCTATTACATTAAGCAGGAAAGCAGACAGGCAGGCAGACAGACTGGCACTCTCTGCACCAGTCAGACTTTTGACCGTAATTAGACATACGTACTTGGACACAGTTGAACCTACTTTATCTCTTTTGAGCGTCCCAGTGAATGTCACGCAGTTGTTAGAAAACTCACTCACTCCCCGACTGGGAATGGAACACCGGTCTTCCGCGTGATGCTGTCCACTATACTAACGAGGACTGATTCGGCGAGTATTTCGGCACGTAAAGCGGCTCAAGGGATTTGACCGAAATTACATTTATTACAACCCACCGCATAGCATACCTGGCGACCCCTCTTGACCTTTGGGCATATGCCCAGTTGGTAGAAAACTATGTTACTCCCCGTCGGGGAATCGAACCCCGGTCTTCCGCGTGACAGGCGGAGATACTGTCCACTATACTAACGAGGACTGAGCAGGAGGGCGTATTCGGCCCGAAAATCGAAATGACATTTAGCTTGCCTGGTCCCCTTTGCGCGGGCTTTTGGGAAGCTAAACATGCAGCCAGCAAGACCAACCTTGGGTCAGTGGCTCACTACAACCCACCAACATTTTACTGAGATGACAGTTGATCAGCATTTCACTACAACCTGCCAACATTTGACTGAAAAGGACATTTATTTGGCATACCTGGCGACCTTTTGACCTCTGTGCATTCCTCTGGGAGCCTCAACATGCAGGGGACCATCACTGCATGCAGTAGAGTTGTGGGGTCATCCGGCGTAGGGTTGGTAAGGGGTCTTCCTGGCGGTTGTTAGGCCGGACAGATTGAGTCTGAGTGGGGCAGAGTGATGGCCCAGGCCAGGGGGTGATCCTGGAAATAACAGGTCCTCGTTCCTTTTCACACTGAATTCTGCGTTGCGTAAGCAGGTGGTTGGCCGCGCAGTTGTGCGTGGAGGAGCACCTTGCCAGTTTCCGTAGTGTAGTGGTTATCACGTTCGCCTAACACGCGAAAGGCCGCCCGGTTCGAGACCGGGCGGAAACACTCTTTGGCGTAAGTATTAAGGTCAAATTCTACTCAGCTCAATTGTCAGCCAGCTGCAGAGTGTGCGCCACTGCCTACACGATGCAACACAATTGCCTACAAATGGGAACAGACAAAGACTATCAAGTTTATTCAGACTTTTCACCGTAATTGAGCATACCTACTTGGACACAGTTGATGCTACTGTAACTCCTTTGAGCACCTCAGTGAATATGACGCAGTCGGTAGAAAAGGGATGGCCCAGGCCAGGGGGTGTTCCTGCAGGTGGTCAGGCCGGGCCTGGTGAGACTGAGTGGGGCAGTGTGTAGGCCCAGGTTAGGGGGTCACCCTGGAAACACAGGTCCTTAATCCTCTTCAAACTGGGTAATATAATTCTGCGTTGAGTAAGCAGGTGGCTGGCCGCGCGGATCTTCGTGGTAGCTAAATTTGCCAGTTTCCGTAGTGTAGTGGTTATCACGTTCGCCTCACACGCGAAAGGTCCCCGGTTCGAAACCGGGCGGAAACACTCTTTGGCGTGAGTAAAGTTCAATTGTCAGACAACTGCAGAGTCTATTGCACTGCCCACAGGCTATTACATTAAGCAGGAAAGCAGACAGGCAGGCAGACAGACTGGCACTCTCTGCACCAGTCAGACTTTTGACCGTAATTAGACATACGTACTTGGACACAGTTGAACCTACTTTATCTCTTTTGAGCGTCCCAGTGAATGTCACGCAGTTGTTAGAAAACTCACTCACTCCCCGACTGGGAATGGAACACCGGTCTTCCGCGTGATGCTGTCCACTATACTAACGAGGACTGATTCGGCGAGTATTTCGGCACGTAAAGCGGCTCAAGGGATGTTGACCGAAATTACATTTATTACAACCCACCGCATAGCATACCTGGCGACCCCTCTTGACCTTTGGGCATATGCCCAGTTGGTAGAAAACTATGTTACTCCCCGTCGGGGAATCGAACCCCGGTCTTCCGCGTGACAGGCGGAGATACTGTCCACTATACTAACGAGGACTGAGCAGGAGGGCGTATTCGGCCCGAAAATCGAAATGACATTTAGCTTGCCTGGTCCCCTTTGCGCGGGCTTTTGGGAAGCTAAACATGCAGCCAGCAAGACCAACCTTGGGTCAGTGGCTCACTACAACCCACCAACATTTTACTGAGATGACAGTTGATCAGCATTTCACTACAACCTGCCAACATTTGACTGAAAAGGACATTTATTTGGCATACCTGGCGACCTTTTGACCTCTGTGCATTCCTCTGGGAGCCTCAACATGCAGGGGACCATCACTGCATGCAGTAGAGTTGTGGGGTCATCCGGCGTAGGGTTGGTAAGGGGTCTTCCTGGCGGTTGTTAGGCCGGACAGATTGAGTCTGAGTGGGGCAGAGTGATGGCCCAGGCCAGGGGGTGATCCTGGAAATAACAGGTCCTCGTTCCTTTTCACACTGAATTCTGCGTTGCGTAAGCAGGTGGTTGGCCGCGCAGTTGTGCGTGGAGGAGCACCTTGCCAGTTTCCGTAGTGTAGTGGTTATCACGTTCGCCTAACACGCGAAAGGCCGCCCGGTTCGAGACCGGGCGGAAACACTCTTTGGCGTAAGTATTAAGGTCAAATTCTACTCAGCTCAATTGTCAGCCAGCTGCAGAGTGTGCGCCACTGCCTACACGATGCAACACAATTGCCTACAAATGGGAACAGACAAAGACTATCAAGTTTATTCAGACTTTTCACCGTAATTGAGCATACCTACTTGGACACAGTTGATGCTACTGTAACTCCTTTGAGCACCTCAGTGAATATGACGCAGTCGGTAGAAAAGGGATGGCCCAGGCCAGGGGGTGTTCCTGCAGGTGGTCAGGCCGGGCCTGGTGAGACTGAGTGGGGCAGTGTGTAGGCCCAGGTTAGGGGGTCACCCTGGAAACACAGGTCCTTAATCCTCTTCAAACTGGGTAATATAATTCTGCGTTGAGTAAGCAGGTGGCTGGCCGCGCGGATCTTCGTGGTAGCTAAATTTGCCAGTTTCCGTAGTGTAGTGGTTATCACGTTCGCCTCACACGCGAAAGGTCCCCGGTTCGAAACCGGGCGGAAACACTCTTTGGCGTGAGTAAAGTTCAATTGTCAGACAACTGCAGAGTCTATTGCACTGCCCACAGGCTATTACATTAAGCAGGAAAGCAGACAGGCAGGCAGACAGACTGGCACTCTCTGCACCAGTCAGACTTTTGACCGTAATTAGACATACGTACTTGGACACAGTTGAACCTACTTTATCTCTTTTGAGCGTCCCAGTGAATGTCACGCAGTTGTTAGAAAACTCACTCACTCCCCGACTGGGAATGGAACACCGGTCTTCCGCGTGATGCTGTCCACTATACTAACGAGGACTGATTCGGCGAGTATTTCGGCACGTAAAGCGGCTCAAGGGATTTGACCGAAATTACATTTATTACAACCCACCGCATAGCATACCTGGCGACCCCTCTTGACCTTTGGGCATATGCCCAGTTGGTAGAAAACTATGTTACTCCCCGTCGGGGAATCGAACCCCGGTCTTCCGCGTGACAGGCGGAGATACTGTCCACTATACTAACGAGGACTGAGCAGGAGGGCGTATTCGGCCCGAAAATCGAAATGACATTTAGCTTGCCTGGTCCCCTTTGCGCGGGCTTTTGGGAAGCTAAACATGCAGCCAGCAAGACCAACCTTGGGTCAGTGGCTCACTACAACCCACCAACATTTTACTGAGATGACAGTTGATCAGCATTTCACTACAACCTGCCAACATTTGACTGAAAAGGACATTTATTTGGCATACCTGGCGACCTTTTGACCTCTGTGCATTCCTCTGGGAGCCTCAACATGCAGGGGACCATCACTGCATGCAGTAGAGTTGTGGGGTCATCCGGCGTAGGGTTGGTAAGGGGTCTTCCTGGCGGTTGTTAGGCCGGACAGATTGAGTCTGAGTGGGGCAGAGTGATGGCCCAGGCCAGGGGGTGATCCTGGAAATAACAGGTCCTCGTTCCTTTTCACACTGAATTCTGCGTTGCGTAAGCAGGTGGTTGGCCGCGCAGTTGTGCGTGGAGGAGCACCTTGCCAGTTTCCGTAGTGTAGTGGTTATCACGTTCGCCTAACACGCGAAAGGCCGCCCGGTTCGAGACCGGGCGGAAACACTCTTTGGCGTAAGTATTAAGGTCAAATTCTACTCAGCTCAATTGTCAGCCAGCTGCAGAGTGTGCGCCACTGCCTACACGATGCAACACAATTGCCTACAAATGGGAACAGACAAAGACTATCAAGTTTATTCAGACTTTTCACCGTAATTGAGCATACCTACTTGGACACAGTTGATGCTACTGTAACTCCTTTGAGCACCTCAGTGAATATGACGCAGTCGGTAGAAAAGGGATGGCCCAGGCCAGGGGGTGTTCCTGCAGGTGGTCAGGCCGGGCCTGGTGAGACTGAGTGGGGCAGTGTGTAGGCCCAGGTTAGGGGGTCACCCTGGAAACACAGGTCCTTAATCCTCTTCAAACTGGGTAATATAATTCTGCGTTGAGTAAGCAGGTGGCTGGCCGCGCGGATCTTCGTGGTAGCTAAATTTGCCAGTTTCCGTAGTGTAGTGGTTATCACGTTCGCCTCACACGCGAAAGGTCCCCGGTTCGAAACCGGGCGGAAACACTCTTTGGCGTGAGTAAAGTTCAATTGTCAGACAACTGCAGAGTCTATTGCACTGCCCACAGGCTATTACATTAAGCAGGAAAGCAGACAGGCAGGCAGACAGACTGGCACTCTCTGCACCAGTCAGACTTTTGACCGTAATTAGACATACGTACTTGGACACAGTTGAACCTACTTTATCTCTTTTGAGCGTCCCAGTGAATGTCACGCAGTTGTTAGAAAACTCACTCACTCCCCGACTGGGAATGGAACACCGGTCTTCCGCGTGATGCTGTCCACTATACTAACGAGGACTGATTCGGCGAGTATTTCGGCACGTAAAGCGGCTCAAGGGATTTGACCGAAATTACATTTATTACAACCCACCGCATAGCATACCTGGCGACCCCTCTTGACCTTTGGGCATATGCCCAGTTGGTAGAAAACTATGTTACTCCCCGTCGGGGAATCGAACCCCGGTCTTCCGCGTGACAGGCGGAGATACTGTCCACTATACTAACGAGGACTGAGCAGGAGGGCGTATTCGGCCCGAAAATCGAAATGACATTTAGCTTGCCTGGTCCCCTTTGCGCGGGCTTTTGGGAAGCTAAACATGCAGCCAGCAAGACCAACCTTGGGTCAGTGGCTCACTACAACCCACCAACATTTTACTGAGATGACAGTTGATCAGCATTTCACTACAACCTGCCAACATTTGACTGAAAAGGACATTTATTTGGCATACCTGGCGACCTTTTGACCTCTGTGCATTCCTCTGGGAGCCTCAACATGCAGGGGACCATCACTGCATGCAGTAGAGTTGTGGGGTCATCCGGCGTAGGGTTGGTAAGGGGTCTTCCTGGCGGTTGTTAGGCCGGACAGATTGAGTCGGAGTGGGGCAGAGTGATGGCCCAGGCCAGGGGGTGATCCTGGAAATAACAGGTCCTCGTTCCTTTTCACACTGAATTCTGCGTTGCGTAAGCAGGTGGTTGGCCGCGCAGTTGTGCGTGGAGGAGCACCTTGCCAGTTTCCGTAGTGTAGTGGTTATCACGTTCGCCTAACACGCGAAAGGCCGCCCGGTTCGAGACCGGGCGGAAACACTCTTTGGCGTAAGTATTAAGGTCAAATTCTACTCAGCTCAATTGTCAGCCAGCTGCAGAGTGTGCGCCACTGCCTACACGATGCAACACAATTGCCTACAAATGGGAACAGACAAAGACTATCAAGTTTATTCAGACTTTTCACCGTAATTGAGCATACCTACTTGGACACAGTTGATGCTACTGTAACTCCTTTGAGCACCTCAGTGAATATGACGCAGTCGGTAGAAAAGGGATGGCCCAGGCCAGGGGGTGTTCCTGCAGGTGGTCAGGCCGGGCCTGGTGAGACTGAGTGGGGCAGTGTGTAGGCCCAGGTTAGGGGGTCACCCTGGAAACACAGGTCCTTAATCCTCTTCAAACTGGGTAATATAATTCTGCGTTGAGTAAGCAGGTGGCTGGCCGCGCGGATCTTCGTGGTAGCTAAATTTGCCAGTTTCCGTAGTGTAGTGGTTATCACGTTTGCCTCACACGCGAAAGGTCCCCGGTTCGAAACCGGGCGGAAACACTCTTTGGCGTGAGTAAAGTTCAATTGTCAGACAACTGCAGAGTCTATTGCACTGCCCACAGGCTATTACATTAAGCAGGAAAGCAGACAGGCAGGCAGACAGACTGGCACTCTCTGCACCAGTCAGACTTTTGACCGTAATTAGACATACGTACTTGGACACAGTTGAACCTACTTTATCTCTTTTGAGCGTCCCAGTGAATGTCACGCAGTTGTTAGAAAACTCACTCACTCCCCGACTGGGAATGGAACACCGGTCTTCCGCGTGATGCTGTCCACTATACTAACGAGGACTGATTCGGCGAGTATTTCGGCACGTAAAGCGGCTCAAGGGATTTGACCGAAATTACATTTATTACAACCCACCGCATAGCATACCTGGCGACCCCTCTTGACCTTTGGGCATATGCCCAGTTGGTAGAAAACTATGTTACTCCCCGTCGGGGAATCGAACCCCGGTCTTCCGCGTGACAGGCGGAGATACTGTCCACTATACTAACGAGGACTGAGCAGGAGGGCGTATTCGGCCCGAAAATCGAAATGACATTTAGCTTGCCTGGTCCCCTTTGCGCGGGCTTTTGGGAAGCTAAACATGCAGCCAGCAAGACCAACCTTGGGTCAGTGGCTCACTACAACCCACCAACATTTTACTGAGATGACAGTTGATCAGCATTTCACTACAACCTGCCAACATTTGACTGAAAAGGACATTTATTTGGCATACCTGGCGACCTTTTGACCTCTGTGCATTCCTCTGGGAGCCTCAACATGCAGGGGACCATCACTGCATGCAGTAGAGTTGTGGGGTCATCCGGCGTAGGGTTGGTAAGGGGTCTTCCTGGCGGTTGTTAGGCCGGACAGATTGAGTCTGAGTGGGGCAGAGTGATGGCCCAGGCCAGGGGGTGATCCTGGAAATAACAGGTCCTCGTTCCTTTTCACACTGAATTCTGCGTTGCGTAAGCAGGTGGTTGGCCGCGCAGTTGTGCGTGGAGGAGCACCTTGCCAGTTTCCGTAGTGTAGTGGTTATCACGTTCGCCTAACACGCGAAAGGCCGCCCGGTTCGAGACCGGGCGGAAACACTCTTTGGCGTAAGTATTAAGGTCAAATTCTACTCAGCTCAATTGTCAGCCAGCTGCAGAGTGTGCGCCACTGCCTACACGATGCAACACAATTGCCTACAAATGGGAACAGACAAAGACTATCAAGTTTATTCAGACTTTTCACCGTAATTGAGCATACCTACTTGGACACAGTTGATGCTACTGTAACTCCTTTGAGCACCTCAGTGAATATGACGCAGTCGGTAGAAAAGGGATGGCCCAGGCCAGGGGGTGTTCCTGCAGGTGGTCAGGCCGGGCCTGGTGAGACTGAGTGGGGCAGTGTGTAGGCCCAGGTTAGGGGGTCACCCTGGAAACACAGGTCCTTAATCCTCTTCAAACTGGGTAATATAATTCTGCGTTGAGTAAGCAGGTGGCTGGCCGCGCGGATCTTCGTGGTAGCTAAATTTGCCAGTTTCCGTAGTGTAGTGGTTATCACGTTTGCCTCACACGCGAAAGGTCCCCGGTTCGAAACCGGGCGGAAACACTCTTTGGCGTGAGTAAAGTTCAATTGTCAGACAACTGCAGAGTCTATTGCACTGCCCACAGGCTATTACATTAAGCAGGAAAGCAGACAGGCAGGCAGACAGACTGGCACTCTCTGCACCAGTCAGACTTTTGACCGTAATTAGACATACGTACTTGGACACAGTTGAACCTACTTTATCTCTTTTGAGCGTCCCAGTGAATGTCACGCAGTTGTTAGAAAACTCACTCACTCCCCGACTGGGAATGGAACACCGGTCTTCCGCGTGATGCTGTCCACTATACTAACGAGGACTGATTCGGCGAGTATTTCGGCACGTAAAGCGGCTCAAGGGATTTGACCGAAATTACATTTATTACAACCCACCGCATAGCATACCTGGCGACCCCTCTTGACCTTTGGGCATATGCCCAGTTGGTAGAAAACTATGTTACTCCCCGTCGGGGAATCGAACCCCGGTCTTCCGCGTGACAGGCGGAGATACTGTCCACTATACTAACGAGGACTGAGCAGGAGAGCGTATTCGGCCCGAAAATCGAAATGACATTTAGCTTGCCTGGTCCCCTTTGCGCGGGCTTTTGGGAAGCTAAACATGCAGCCAGCAAGACCAACCTTGGGTCAGTGGCTCACTACAACCCACCAACATTTTACTGAGATGACAGTTGATCAGCATTTCACTACAACCTGCCAACATTTGACTGAAAAGGACATTTATTTGGCATACCTGGCGACCTTTTGACCTCTGTGCATTCCTCTGGGAGCCTCAACATGCAGGGGACCATCACTGCATGCAGTAGAGTTGTGGGGTCATCCGGCGTAGGGTTGGTAAGGGGTCTTCCTGGCGGTTGTTAGGCCGGACAGATTGAGTCTGAGTGGGGCAGAGTGATGGCCCAGGCCAGGGGGTGATCCTGGAAATAACAGGTCCTCGTTCCTTTTCACACTGAATTCTGCGTTGCGTAAGCAGGTGGTTGGCCGCGCAGTTGTGCGTGGAGGAGCACCTTGCCAGTTTCCGTAGTGTAGTGGTTATCACGTTCGCCTAACACGCGAAAGGTCCCCGGTTCGAGACCGGGCGGAAACACTCTTTGGCGTAAGTATTAAGGTCAAATTCTACTCAGCTCAATTGTCAGCCAGCTGCAGAGTGTGCGCCACTGCCTACACGATGCAACACAATTGCCTACAAATGGGAACAGACAAAGACTATCAAGTTTATTCAGACTTTTCACCGTAATTGAGCATACCTACTTGGACACAGTTGATGCTACTGTAACTCCTTTGAGCACCTCAGTGAATATGACGCAGTCGGTAGAAAAGGGATGGCCCAGGCCAGGGGGTGTTCCTGCAGGTGGTCAGGCCGGGCCTGGTGAGACTGAGTGGGGCAGTGTGTAGGCCCAGGTTAGGGGGTCACCCTGGAAACACAGGTCCTTAATCCTCTTCAAACTGGGTAATATAATTCTGCGTTGAGTAAGCAGGTGGCTGGCCGCGCGGATCTTCGTGGTAGCTAAATTTGCCAGTTTCCGTAGTGTAGTGGTTATCACGTTTGCCTCACACGCGAAAGGTCCCCGGTTCGAAACCGGGCGGAAACACTCTTTGGCGTGAGTAAAGTTCAATTGTCAGACAACTGCAGAGTCTATTGCACTGCCCACAGGCTATTACATTAAGCAGGAAAGCAGACAGGCAGGCAGACAGACTGGCACTCTCTGCACCAGTCAGACTTTTGACCGTAATTAGACATACGTACTTGGACACAGTTGAACCTACTTTATCTCTTTTGAGCGTCCCAGTGAATGTCACGCAGTTGTTAGAAAACTCACTCACTCCCCGACTGGGAATGGAACACCGGTCTTCCGTGTGATGCTGTCCACTATACTAACGAGGACTGATTCGGCGAGTATTTCGGCACGTAAAGCGGCTCAAGGGATTTGACCGAAATTACATTTATTACAACCCACCGCATAGCATACCTGGCGACCCCTCTTGACCTTTGGGCATATGCCCAGTTGGTAGAAAACTCTGTTACTCCCCGTCGGGGAATCGAACCCCGGTCTTCCGCGTGACAGGCGGAGATACTGTCCACTATACTAACGAGGACTGAGCAGGAGGGCGTATTCGGCCCGAAAATGGAAATGACATTTAGCTTGCCTGGTCCCCTTTGCGCGGGCTTTTGGGAAGCTAAACATGCAGCCAGCAAGACCAACCTTGGGTCAGTGGCTCACTACAACCCACCAACATTTTACTGAGATGACAGTTGATCAGCATTTCACTACAACCTGCCAACATTTGACTGAAAAGGACATTTATTTGGCATACCTGGCGACCTTTTGACCTCTGTGCATTCCTCTGGGAGCCTCAACATGCAGGGGACCATCACTGCATGCAGTAGAGTTGTGGGGTCATCCGGCGTAGGGTTGGTAAGGGGTCTTCCTGGCGGTTGTTAGGCCGGACAGATTGAGTCTGAGTGGGGCAGAGTGATGGCCCAGGCCAGGGGGTGATCCTGGAAATAACAGGTCCTCGTTCCTTTTCACACTGAATTCTGCGTTGCGTAAGCAGGTGGTTGGCCGCGCAGTTGTGCGTGGAGGAGCACCTTGCCAGTTTCCGTAGTGTAGTGGTTATCACGTTCGCCTAACACGCGAAAGGCCGCCCGGTTCGAGACCGGGCGGAAACACTCTTTGGCGTAAGTATTAAGGTCAAATTCTACTCAGCTCAATTGTCAGCCAGCTGCAGAGTGTGCGCCACTGCCTACACGATGCAACACAATTGCCTACAAATGGGAACAGACAAAGACTATCAAGTTTATTCAGACTTTTCACCGTAATTGAGCATACCTACTTGGACACAGTTGATGCTACTGTAACTCCTTTGAGCACCTCAGTGAATATGACGCAGTCGGTAGAAAAGGGATGGCCCAGGCCAGGGGGTGTTCCTGCAGGTGGTCAGGCCGGGCCTGGTGAGACTGAGTGGGGCAGTGTGTAGGCCCAGGTTAGGGGGTCACCCTGAAAACACAGGTCCTTAATCCTCTTCAAACTGGGTAATATAATTCTGCGTTGAGTAAGCAGGTGGCTGGCCGCGCGGATCTTCCTGGTAGCTAAATTTGCCAGTTTCCGTAGTGTAGTGGTTATCACGTTCGCCTCACACGCGAAAGGTCCCCGGTTCGAAACCGGGCGGAAACACTCTTTGGCGTGAGTAAAGTTCAATTGTCAGACAACTGCAGAGTCTATTGCACTGCCCACAGGCTATTACATTAAGCAGGAAAGCAGACAGGCAGGCAGACAGACTGGCACTCTCTGCACCAGTCAGACTTTTGACCGTAATTAGACATACGTACTTGGACACAGTTGAACCTACTTTATCTCTTTTGAGCGTCCCAGTGAATGTCACGCAGTTGTTAGAAAACTCACTCACTCCCCGACTGGGAATGGAACACCGGTCTTCCGCGTGATGCTGTCCACTATACTAACGAGGACTGATTCGGCGAGTATTTCGGCACGTAAAGCGGCTCAAGGGATTTGACCGAAATTACATTTATTACAACCCACCGCATAGCATACCTGGCGACCCCTCTTGACCTTTGGGCATATGCCCAGTTGGTAGAAAACTATGTTACTCCCCGTCGGGGAATCGAACCCCGGTCTTCCGCGTGACAGGCGGAGATACTGTCCACTATACTAACGAGGACTGAGCAGGAGAGCGTATTCGGCCCGAAAATCGAAATGACATTTAGCTTGCCTGGTCCCCTTTGCGCGGGCTTTTGGGAAGCTAAACATGCAGCCAGCAAGACCAACCTTGGGTCAGTGGCTCACTACAACCCACCAACATTTTACTGAGATGACAGTTGATCAGCATTTCACTACAACCTGCCAACATTTGACTGAAAAGGACATTTATTTGGCATACCTGGCGACCTTTTGACCTCTGTGCATTCCTCTGGGAGCCTCAACATGCAGGGGACCATCACTGCATGCAGTAGAGTTGTGGGGTCATCCGGCGTAGGGTTGGTAAGGGGTCTTCCTGGCGGTTGTTAGGCCGGACAGATTGAGTCTGAGTGGGGCAGAGTGATGGCCCAGGCCAGGGGGTGATCCTGGAAATAACAGGTCCTCGTTCCTTTTCACACTGAATTCTGCGTTGCGTAAGCAGGTGGTTGGCCGCGCAGTTGTGCGTGGAGGAGCACCTTGCCAGTTTCCGTAGTGTAGTGGTTATCACGTTCGCCTAACACGCGAAAGGCCGCCCGGTTCGAGACCGGGCGGAAACACTCTTTGGCGTAAGTATTAAGGTCAAATTCTACTCAGCTCAATTGTCAGCCAGCTGCAGAGTGTGCGCCACTGCCTACACGATGCAACACAATTGCCTACAAATGGGAACAGACAAAGACTATCAAGTTTATTCAGACTTTTCACCGTAATTGAGCATACCTACTTGGACACAGTTGATGCTACTGTAACTCCTTTGAGCACCTCAGTGAATATGACGCAGTCGGTAGAAAAGGGATGGCCCAGGCCAGGGGGTGTTCCTGCAGGTGGTCAGGCCGGGCCTGGTGAGACTGAGTGGGGCAGTGTGTAGGCCCAGGTTAGGGGGTCACCCTGGAAACACAGGTCCTTAATCCTCTTCAAACTGGGTAATATAATTCTGCGTTGAGTAAGCAGGTGGCTGGCCGCGCGGATCTTCGTGGTAGCTAAATTTGCCAGTTTCCGTAGTGTAGTGGTTACCACGTTCGCCTCACACGCGAAAGGTCCCCGGTTCGAAACCGGGCGGAAACACTCTTTGGCGTGAGTAAAGTTCAATTGTCAGACAACTGCAGAGTCTATTGCACTGCCCACAGGCTATTACATTAAGCAGGAAAGCAGACAGGCAGGCAGACAGACTGGCACTCTCTGCACCAGTCAGACTTTTGACCGTAATTAGACATACGTACTTGGACACAGTTGAACCTACTTTATCTCTTTTGAGCGTCCCAGTGAATGTCACGCAGTTGTTAGAAAACTCACTCACTCCCCGACTGGGAATGGAACACCGGTCTTCCGCGTGATGCTGTCCACTATACTAACGAGGACTGATTCGGCGAGTATTTCGGCACGTAAAGCGGCTCAAGGGATTTGACCGAAATTACATTTATTACAACCCACCGCATAGCATACCTGGCGACCCCTCTTGACCTTTGGGCATATGCCCAGTTGGTAGAAAACTATGTTACTCCCCGTCGGGGAATCGAACCCCGGTCTTCCGCGTGACAGGCGGAGATACTGTCCACTATACTAACGAGGACTGAGCAGGAGGGCGTATTCGGCCCGAAAATCGAAATGACATTTAGCTTGCCTGGTCCCCTTTGCGCGGGCTTTTGGGAAGCTAAACATGCAGCCAGCAAGACCAACCTTGGGTCAGTGGCTCACTACAACCCACCAACATTTTACTGAGATGACAGTTGATCAGCATTTCACTACAACCTGCCAACATTTGACTGAAAAGGACATTTATTTGGCATACCTGGCGACCTTTTGACCTCTGTGCATTCCTCTGGGAGCCTCAACATGCAGGGGACCATCACTGCATGCAGTAGAGTTGTGGGGTCATCCGGCGTAGGGTTGGTAAGGGGTCTTCCTGGCGGTTGTTAGGCCGGACAGATTGAGTCTGAGTGGGGCAGAGTGATGGCCCAGGCCAGGGGGTGATCCTGGAAATAACAGGTCCTCGTTCCTTTTCACACTGAATTCTGCGTTGCGTAAGCAGGTGGTTGGCCGCGCAGTTGTGCGTGGAGGAGCACCTTGCCAGTTTCCGTAGTGTAGTGGTTATCACGTTCGCCTAACACGCGAAAGGCCGCCCGGTTCGAGACCGGGCGGAAACACTCTTTGGCGTAAGTATTAAGGTCAAATTCTACTCAGCTCAATTGTCAGCCAGCTGCAGAGTGTGCGCCACTGCCTACACGATGCAACACAATTGCCTACAAATGGGAACAGACAAAGACTATCAAGTTTATTCAGACTTTTCACCGTAATTGAGCATACCTACTTGGACACAGTTGATGCTACTGTAACTCCTTTGAGCACCTCAGTGAATATGACGCAGTCGGTAGAAAAGGGATGGCCCAGGCCAGGGGGTGTTCCTGCAGGTGGTCAGGCCGGGCCTGGTGAGACTGAGTGGGGCAGTGTGTAGGCCCAGGTTAGGGGGTCACCCTGGAAACACAGGTCCTTAATCCTCTTCAAACTGGGTAATATAATTCTGCGTTGAGTAAGCAGGTGGCTGGCCGCGCGGATCTTCGTGGTAGCTAAATTTGCCAGTTTCCGTAGTGTAGTGGTTATCACGTTCGCCTCACACGCGAAAGGTCCCCGGTTCGAAACCGGGCGGAAACACTCTTTGGCGTGAGTAAAGTTCAATTGTCAGACAACTGCAGAGTCTATTGCACTGCCCACAGGCTATTACATTAAGCAGGAAAGCAGACAGGCAGGCAGACAGACTGGCACTCTCTGCACCAGTCAGACTTTTGACCGTAATTAGACATACGTACTTGGACACAGTTGAACCTACTTTATCTCTTTTGAGCGTCCCAGTGAATGTCACGCAGTTGTTAGAAAACTCACTCACTCCCCGACTGGGAATGGAACACCGGTCTTCCGCGTGATGCTGTCCACTATACTAACGAGGACTGATTCGGCGAGTATTTCGGCACGTAAAGCGGCTCAAGGGATTTGACCGAAATTACATTTATTACAACCCACCGCATAGCATACCTGGCGACCCCTCTTGACCTTTGGGCATATGCCCAGTTGGTAGAAAACTATGTTACTCCCCGTCGGGGAATCGAACCCCGGTCTTCCGCGTGACAGGCGGAGATACTGTCCACTATACTAACGAGGACTGAGCAGGAGGGCGTATTCGGCCCGAAAATCGAAATGACATTTAGCTTGCCTGGTCCCCTTTGCGCGGGCTTTTGGGAAGCTAAACATGCAGCCAGCAAGACCAACCTTGGGTCAGTGGCTCACTACAACCCACCAACATTTTACTGAGATGACAGTTGATCAGCATTTCACTACAACCTGCCAACATTTGACTGAAAAGGACATTTATTTGGCATACCTGGCGACCTTTTGACCTCTGTGCATTCCTCTGGGAGCCTCAACATGCAGGGGACCATCACTGCATGCAGTAGAGTTGTGGGGTCATCCGGCGTAGGGTTGGTAAGGGGTCTTCCTGGCGGTTGTTAGGCCGGACAGATTGAGTCTGAGTGGGGCAGAGTGATGGCCCAGGCCAGGGGGTGATCCTGGAAATAACAGGTCCTCGTTCCTTTTCACACTGAATTCTGCGTTGCGTAAGCAGGTGGTTGGCCGCGCAGTTGTGCGTGGAGGAGCACCTTGCCAGTTTCCGTAGTGTAGTGGTTATCACGTTCGCCTAACACGCGAAAGGTCCCCGGTTCGAGACCGGGCGGAAACACTCTTTGGCGTAAGTATTAAGGTCAAATTCTACTCAGCTCAATTGTCAGCCAGCTGCAGAGTGTGCGCCACTGCCTACACGATGCAACACAATTGCCTACAAATGGGAACAGACAAAGACTATCAAGTTTATTCAGACTTTTCACCGTAATTGAGCATACCTACTTGGACACAGTTGATGCTACTGTAACTCCTTTGAGCACCTCAGTGAATATGACGCAGTCGGTAGAAAAGGGATGGCCCAGGCCAGGGGGTGTTCCTGCAGGTGGTCAGGCCGGGCCTGGTGAGACTGAGTGGGGCAGTGTGTAGGCCCAGGTTAGGGGGTCACCCTGGAAACACAGGTCCTTAATCCTCTTCAAACTGGGTAATATAATTCTGCGTTGAGTAAGCAGGTGGCTGGCCGCGCGGATCTTCGTGGTAGCTAAATTTGCCAGTTTCCGTAGTGTAGTGGTTATCACGTTCGCCTCACACGCGAAAGGTCCCCGGTTCGAAACCGGGCGGAAACACTCTTTGGCGTGAGTAAAGTTCAATTGTCAGACAACTGCAGAGTCTATTGCACTGCCCACAGGCTATTACATTAAGCAGGAAAGCAGACAGGCAGGCAGACAGACTGGCACTCTCTGCACCAGTCAGACTTTTGACCGTAATTAGACATACGTACTTGGACACAGTTGAACCTACTTTATCTCTTTTGAGCGTCCCAGTGAATGTCACGCAGTTGTTAGAAAACTCACTCACTCCCCGACTGGGAATGGAACACCGGTCTTCCGCGTGATGCTGTCCACTATACTAACGAGGACTGATTCGGCGAGTATTTCGGCACGTAAAGCGGCTCAAGGGATTTGACCGAAATTACATTTATTACAACCCACCGCATAGCATACCTGGCGACCCCTCTTGACCTTTGGGCATATGCCCAGTTGGTAGAAAACTATGTTACTCCCCGTCGGGGAATCGAACCCCGGTCTTCCGCGTGACAGGCGGAGATACTGTCCACTATACTAACGAGGACTGAGCAGGAAAGCGTATTCGGCCCGAAAATCGAAATGACATTTAGCTTGCCTGGTCCCCTTTGCGCGGGCTTTTGGGAAGCTAAACATGCAGCCAGCAAGACCAACCTTGGGTCAGTGGCTCACTACAACCCACCAACATTTTACTGAGATGACAGTTGATCAGCATTTCACTACAACCTGCCAACATTTGACTGAAAAGGACATTTATTTGGCATACCTGGCGACCTTTTGACCTCTGTGCATTCCTCTGGGAGCCTCAACATGCAGGGGACCATCACTGCATGCAGTAGAGTTGTGGGGTCATCCGGCGTAGGGTTGGTAAGGGGTCTTCCTGGCGGTTGTTAGGCCGGACAGATTGAGTCTGAGTGGGGCAGAGTGATGGCCCAGGCCAGGGGGTGATCCTGGAAATAACAGGTCCTCGTTCCTTTTCACACTGAATTCTGCGTTGCGTAAGCAGGTGGTTGGCCGCGCAGTTGTGCGTGGAGGAGCACCTTGCCAGTTTCCGTAGTGTAGTGGTTATCACGTTCGCCTAACACGCGAAAGGTCCCCGGTTCGAGACCGGGCGGAAACACTCTTTGGCGTAAGTATTAAGGTCAAATTCTACTCAGCTCAATTGTCAGCCAGCTGCAGAGTGTGCGCCACTGCCTACACGATGCAACACAATTGCCTACAAATGGGAACAGACAAAGACTATCAAGTTTATTCAGACTTTTCACCGTAATTGAGCATACCTACTTGGACACAGTTGATGCTACTGTAACTCCTTTGAGCACCTCAGTGAATATGACGCAGTCGGTAGAAAAGGGATGGCCCAGGCCAGGGGGTGTTCCTGCAGGTGGTCAGGCCGGGCCTGGTGAGACTGAGTGGGGCAGTGTGTAGGCCCAGGTTAGGGGGTCACCCTGGAAACACAGGTCCTTAATCCTCTTCAAACTGGCTAATATAATTCTGCGTTGAGTAAGCAGGTGGCTGGCCGCGCGGATCTTCGTGGTAGGTAAATTTGCCAGTTTCCGTAGTGTAGTGGTTATCACGTTTGCCTCACACGCGAAAGGTCCCCGGTTCGAAACCGGGCGGAAACACTCTTTGGCGTGAGTAAAGTTCAATTGTCAGACAACTGCAGAGTCTATTGCACTGCCCACAGGCTATTACATTAAGCAGGAAAGCAGACAGGCAGGCAGACAGACTGGCACTCTCTGCACCAGTCAGACTTTTGACCGTAATTAGACATACGTACTTGGACACAGTTGAACCTACTTTATCTCTTTTGAGCGTCCCAGTGAATGTCACGCAGTTGTTAGAAAACTCACTCACTCCCCGACTGGGAATGGAACACCGGTCTTCCGCGTGATGCTGTCCACTATACTAACGAGGACTGATTCGGCGAGTATTTCGGCACGTAAAGCGGCTCAAGGGATTTGACCGAAATTACATTTATTACAACCCACCGCATAGCATACCTGGCGACCCCTCTTGACCTTTGGGCATATGCCCAGTTGGTAGAAAACTATGTTACTCCCCGTCGGGGAATCGAACCCCGGTCTTCCGCGTGACAGGCGGAGATACTGTCCACTATACTAACGAGGACTGAGCAGGAGGGCGTATTCGGCCCGAAAATCGAAATGACATTTAGCTTGCCTGGTCCCCTTTGCGCGGGCTTTTGGGAAGCTAAACATGCAGCCAGCAAGACCAACCTTGGGTCAGTGGCTCACTACAACCCACCAACATTTTACTGAGATGACAGTTGATCAGCATTTCACTACAACCTGCCAACATTTGACTGAAAAGGACATTTATTTGGCATACCTGGCGACCTTTTGACCTCTGTGCATTCCTCTGGGAGCCTCAACATGCAGGGGACCATCACTGCATGCAGTAGAGTTGTGGGGTCATCCGGCGTAGGGTTGGTAAGGGGTCTTCCTGGCGGTTGTTAGGCCGGACAGATTGAGTCTGAGTGGGGCAGAGTGATGGCCCAGGCCAGGGGGTGATCCTGGAAATAACAGGTCCTCGTTCCTTTTCACACTGAATTCTGCGTTGCGTAAGCAGGTGGTTGGCCGCGCAGTTGTGCGTGGAGGAGCACCTTGCCAGTTTCCGTAGTGTAGTGGTTATCACGTTCGCCTAACACGCGAAAGGTCCCCGGTTCGAGACCGGGCGGAAACACTCTTTGGCGTAAGTATTAAGGTCAAATTCTACTCAGCTCAATTGTCAGCCAGCTGCAGAGTGTGCGCCACTGCCTACACGATGCAAAACAATTGCCTACAAATGGGAACAGACAAAGACTATCAAGTTTATTCAGACTTTTCACCGTAATTGAGCATACCTACTTGGACACAGTTGATGCTACTGTAACTCCTTTGAGCACCTCAGTGAATATGACGCAGTCGGTAGAAAAGGGATGGCCCAGGCCAGGGGGTGTTCCTGCAGGTGGTCAGGCCGGGCCTGGTGAGACTGAGTGGGGCAGTGTGTAGGCCCAGGTTAGGGGGTCACCCTGGAAACACAGGTCCTTAATCCTCTTCAAACTGGGTAATATAATTCTGCGTTGAGTAAGCAGGTGGCTGGCCGCGCGGATCTTCGTGGTAGCTAAATTTGCCAGTTTCCGTAGTGTAGTGGTTATCACGTTTGCCTCACACGCGAAAGGTCCCCGGTTCGAAACCGGGCGGAAACACTCTTTGGCGTGAGTAAAGTTCAATTGTCAGACAACTGCAGAGTCTATTGCACTGCCCACAGGCTATTACATTAAGCAGGAAAGCAGACAGGCAGGCAGACAGACTGGCACTCTCTGCACCAGTCAGAGTTTTGACCGTAATTAGACATACGTACTTGGACACAGTTGAACCTACTTTATCTCTTTTGAGCGTCCCACTGAATGTCACGCAGTTGTTAGAAAACTCACTCACTCCCCGACTGGGAATGGAACACCGGTCTTCCGCGTGATGCTGTCCACTATACTAACGAGGACTGATTCGGCGAGTATTTCGGCACGTAAAGCGGCTCAAGGGATTTGACCGAAATTACATTTATTACAACCCACCGCATAGCATACCTGGCGACCCCTCTTGACCTTTGGGCATATGCCCAGTTGGTAGAAAACTATGATACTCCCCGTCGGGGAATCGAACCCCGGTCTTCCGCGTGACAGGCGGAGATACTGTCCACTATACTAACGAGGACTGAGCATGAGGGCGTATTCGGCCCGAAAATCGAAATGACATTTAGCTTGCCTGGTCCCCTTTGCGCGGGCTTTTGGGAAGCTAAACATGCAGCCAGCAAGACCAACCTTGGGTCAGTGGCTCACTACAACCCACCAACATTTTACTGAGATGACAGTTGATCAGCATTTCACTACAACCTGCCAACATTTGACTGAAAAGGACATTTATTTGGCATACCTGGCGACCTTTTGACCTCTGTGCATTCCTCTGGGAGCCTCAACATGCAGGGGACCATCACTGCATGCAGTAGAGTTGTGGGGTCATCCGGCGTAGGGTTGGTAAGGGGTCTTCCTGGCGGTTGTTAGGCCGGACAGATTGAGTCTGAGTGGGGCAGAGTGATGGCCCAGGCCAGGGGGTGATCCTGGAAATAACAGGTCCTCGTTCCTTTTCACACTGAATTCTGCGTTGCGTAAGCAGGTGGTTGGCCGCGCAGTTGTGCGTGGAGGAGCACCTTGCCAGTTTCCGTAGTGTAGTGGTTATCACGTTCGCCTAACACGCGAAAGGTCCCCGGTTCGAGACCGGGCGGAAACACTCTTTGGCGTAAGTATTAAGGTCAAATTCTACTCAGCTCAATTGTCAGCCAGCTGCAGAGTGTGCGCCACTGCCTACACGATGCAACACAATTGCCTACAAATGGGAACAGACAAAGACTATCAAGTTTATTCAGACTTTTCACCGTAATTGAGCATACCTACTTGGACACAGTTGATGCTACTGTAACTCCTTTGAGCACCTCAGTGAATATGACGCAGTCGGTAGAAAAGGGATGGCCCAGGCCAGGGGGTGTTCCTGCAGGTGGTCAGGCCGGGCCTGGTGAGACTGAGTGGGGCAGTGTGTAGGCCCAGGTTAGGGGGTCACCCTGGAAACACAGGTCCTTAATCCTCTTCAAACTGGCTAATATAATTCTGCGTTGAGTAAGCAGGTGGCTGGCCGCGCGGATCTTCGTGGTAGCTAAATTTGCCAGTTTCCGTAGTGTAGTGGTTATCACGTTCGCCTCACACGCGAAAGGTCCCCGGTTCGAAACCGGGCGGAAACACTCTTTGGCGTGAGTAAAGTTCAATTTTCAGACAACTGCAGAGTCTATTGCACTGCCCACAGGCTATTACATTAAGCAGAAAAGCAGACAGGCAGGCAGACAGACTGGCACTCTCTGCACCAGTCAGACTTTTGACCGTAATTAGACATACGTACTTGGACACAGTTGAACCTACTTTATCTCTTTTGAGCGTCCCAGTGAATGTCACGCAGTTGTTAGAAAACTCACTCACTCCCCGACTGGGAATGGAACACCGGTCTTCCGCGTGATGCTGTCCACTATACTAACGAGGACTGATTCGGCGAGTATTTCGGCACGTAAAGCGGCTCAAGGGATTTGACCGAAATTACATTTATTACAACCCACCGCATAGCATACCTGGCGACCCCTCTTGACCTTTGGGCATATGCCCAGTTGGTAGAAAACTATGTTACTCCCCGTCGGGGAATCGAACCCCGGTCTTCCGCGTGACAGGCGGAGATACTGTCCACTATACTAACAAGGACTGAGCAGGAGAGCATATTCGGCCCGAAAATCGAAATGACATTTAGCTTGCCTGGTCCCCTTTGGGCGGGCTTTTGGAAAGCTAAACATGCAGCCAGCAAGACCAACCTTGGGTCAGTGGCTCACTACAACCCACCAACATTTTACTGAGATGACAGTTGATCAGCATTTCACTACAACCTGCCAACATTTGACTGAAAAGGACATTTGGCATACCTGGCAACCTTTTGACCTCTGTGCATTCCTCTGGGAGCCTCAACATGCAGGGGACCATCACTGCATGCAGTAGAGTTGTGGGGTCATCCGGCGTAGGGTTAGTAAGGGGTCTTCCTGGCGGTTGTTAGGCCGGACAGATTGAGTCTGAGTGGGGCAGAGTGATGGCCCAGGCCAGGGGGTGATCCTGGAAATAACAGGTCCTCGTTCCTTTTCACACTGAATTCTGCGTTGCGTAAGCAGGTGGTTGGCCGCGCAGTTGTGCGTGGAGGAGCACCTTGCCAGTTTCCGTAGTGTAGTGGTTATCACGTTCGCCTAACACGCGAAAGGTCCCCGGTTCGAGACCGGGCGGAAACACTCTTTGGCGTAAGTATTAAGGTCAAATTCTACTCAGCTCAATTGTCAGCCAGCTGCAGAGTGTGCGCCACTGCCTACACGATGCAACACAATTGCCTACAAATGGGAACAGACAAAGACTATCAAGTTTATTCAGACTTTTCACCGTAATTGAGCATACCTACTTGGACACAGTTGATGCTACTGTAACTCCTTTGAGCACCTCAGTGAATATGACGCAGTCGGTAGAAAAGGGATGGCCCAGGCCAGGGGGTGTTCCTGCAGGTGGTCAGGCCGGGCCTGGTGAGACTGAGTGGGGCAGTGTGTAGGCCCAGGTTAGGGGGTCACCCTGGAAACACAGGTCCTTAATCCTCTTCAAACTGGGTAATATAATTCTGCGTTGAGTAAGCAGGTGGCTGGCCGCGCGGATCTTCGTGGTAGCTAAATTTGCCAGTTTCCGTAGTGTAGTGGTTATCACGTTCGCCTCACACGCGAAAGGTCCCCGGTTCGAAACCGGGCGGAAACACTCTTTGGCGTGAGTAAAGTTCAATTGTCAGACAACTGCAGAGTCTATTGCACTGCCCACAGGCTATTACATTAAGCAGGAAAGCAGACAGGCAGGCAGACAGACAGACTGGCACTCTCTGCACCAGTCAGACTTTTGACCGTAATTAGACATACGTACTTGGACACAGTTGAACCTACTTTATCTCTTTTGAGCGTCCCAGTGAATGTCACGCAGTTGTTAGAAAACTCACTCACTCCGCGACTGGGAATGGAACACCGGTCTTCCGCGTGATGCTGTCCACTATACTAACGAGGACTGATTCGGCGAGTATTTCGGCACGTAAAGCGGCTCAAGGGATTTGACCGAAATTACATTTATTACAACCCACCGCATAGCATACCTGGCGACCCCTCTTGACCTTTGGGCATATGCCCAGTTGGTAGAAAACTATGTTACTCCCCGTCGGGGAATCGAACCCCGGTCTTCCGCGTGACAGGCGGAGATACTGTCCACTATACTAACGAGGACTGAGCAGGAGAGCGTATTCGGCCCGAAAATCGAAATTACATTTAGCTTGCCTGGTCCCCTTTGCGCGGGCTTTTGGGAAGCTAAACATGCAGCCAGCAAGACCAACCTTGTGTCAGTGGCTCACTACAACCCACCAACATTTTACTGAGATGACAGTTGATCAGCATTTCACTACAACCTGCCAACATTTGACTGAAAAGGACATTTATTTGGCATACCTGGCGACCTTTTGACCTCTGTGCATTCCTCTGGGAGCCTCAACATGCAGGGGACCATCACTGCATGCAGTAGAGTTGTGGGGTCATCCGGCGTAGGGTTAGTAAGGGGTCTTCCTGGCGGTTGTTAGGCCGGACAGATTGAGTCTGAGTGGGGCAGAGTGATGGCCCAGGCCAGGGGGTGATCCTGGAAATAACAGGTCCTCGTTCCTTTTCACACTGAATTCTGCGTTGCGTAAGCAGGTGGTTGGCCGGGCAGTTGTGCGTGGAGTAGCACCTTGCCAGTTTCCGTAGTGTAGTGGTTATCACGTTCGCCTAACACGCGAAAGGTCCCCGGTTCGAGACCGGGCGGAAACACTCTTTGGCGTAAGTATTAAGGTCAAATTCTACTCAGCTCAATTGTCAGCCAGCTGCAGAGTGTGCGCCACTGCCTACACGATGCAACACAATTGCCTACAAATGGGAACAGACAAAGACTATCAAGTTTATTCAGACTTTTCACCGTAATTGAGCATACCTACTTGGACACAGTTGATGCTACTGTAACTCCTTTGAGCACCTCAGTGAATATGACGCAGTCGGTAGAAAAGGGATGGCCCAGGCCAGGGGGTGTTCCTGCAGGTGGTCAGGCCGGGCCTGGTGAGACTGAGTGGGGCAGTGTGTAGGCCCAGGTTAGGGGGTCACCCTGGAAACACAGGTCCTTAATCCTCTTCAAACTGGGTAATATAATTCTGCGTTGAGTAAGCAGGTGGCTGGCCGCGCGGATCTTCGTGGTAGCTAAATTTGCCAGTTTCCGTAGTGTAGTGGTTATCACGTTCGCCTCACACGCGAAAGGTCCCCGGTTCGAAACCGGGCGGAAACACTCTTTGGCGTGAGTAAAGTTCAATTGTCAGACAACTGCAGAGTCTATTGCACTGCCCACAGGCTATTACATTAAGCAGGAAAGCAGACAGGCAGGCAGACAGACTGGCACTCTCTGCACCAGTCAGACTTTTGACCGTAATTAGACATACGTACTTGGACACAGTTGAACCTACTTTATCTCTTTTGAGCGTCCCAGTGAATGTCACGCAGTTGTTAGAAAACTCACTCACTCCCCGACTGGGAATGGAACACCGGTCTTCCGCGTGATGCTGTCCACTATACTAACGAGGACTGATTCGGCGAGTATTTCGGCACGTAAAGCGGCTCAAGGGATTTGACCGAAATTACATTTATTACAACCCACCGCATAGCATACCTGGCGACCCCTCTTGACCTTTGGGCATATGCCCAGTTGGTAGAAAACTATGTTACTCCCCGTCGGGGAATCGTACCCCGGTCTTCCGCGTGACAGGCGGAGATACTGTCCACTATACTAACGAGGACTGAGCAGGAGAGTGTATTCGGCCCGAAAATCGAAATGACATTTAGCTTGCCTGGTCCCCTTTGCGCGGGCTTTTGGGAAGCTAAACATGCAGCCAGCAAGACCAACCTTGGGTCAGTGGCTCACTACAACCCACCAACATTTTACTGAGATGACAGTTGATCAGCATTTCACTACAACCTGCCAACATTTGACTGAAAAGGACATTTATTTGGCATACCTGGCGACCTTTTGACCTCTGTGCATTCCTCTGGGAGCCTCAACATGCAGGGGACCATCACTGCATGCAGTAGAGTTGTGGGGTCATCCGGCGTAGGGTTAGTAAGGGGTCTTCCTGGCGGTTGTTAGGCCGGACAGATTGAGTCTGAGTGGGGCAGAGTGATGGCCCAGGCCAGGGGGTGATCCTGGAAATAACAGGTCCTCGTTCCTTTTCACACTGAATTCTGCGTTGCGTAAGCAGGTGGTTGGCCGCGCAGTTGTGCGTGGAGGAGCACCTTGCCAGTTTCCGTAGTGTAGTGGTTATCACGTTCGCCTAACACGCGAAAGGTCCCCGGTTCGAGACCGGGCGGAAACACTCTTTGGCGTAAGTATTAAGGTCAAATTCTACTCAGCTCAATTGTCAGCCAGCTGCAGAGTGTGCGCCACTGCCTACACAATTGCCTACAAATGGGAACAGACAAAGACTATCAAGTTTATTCAGACTTTTCACCGTAATTGAGCATACCTACTTGGACACAGTTGATGCTACTGTAACTCCTTTGAGCACCTCAGTGAATATGACGCAGTCGGTAGAAAAGGGATGGCCCAGGCCAGGGGGTGTTCCTGCAGGTGGTCAGGCCGGGCCTGGTGAGACTGAGTGGGGCAGTGTGTAGGCCCAGGTTAGGGGGTCACCCTGGAAACACAGGTCCTTAATCCTCTTCAAACTGGGTAATATAATTCTGCGTTGAGTAAGCAGGTGGCTGGCCGCGCGGATCTTCGTGGTAGCTAAATTTGCCAGTTTCCGTAGTGTAGTGGTTATCACGTTTGCCTCACACGCGAAAGGTCCCCGGTTCGAAACCGGGCGGAAACACTCTTTGGCGTGAGTAAAGTTCAATTGACAGACAACTGCAGAGTCTATTGCACTGCCCACAGGCTATTACATTAAGCAGGAAAGCAGACAGGCAGGCAGACAGACTGGCACTCTCTGCACCAGTCAGACTTTTGACCGTAATTAGACATACGTACTTGGACACAGTTGAAACTACTTTATCTCTTTTGAGCGTCCCAGTGAATGTCACGCAGTTGTTAGAAAACTCACTCACTCCCCGACTGGGAATGGAACACCGGTCTTCCGCGTGATGCTGTCCACTATACTAACGAGGACTGATTCGGCGAGTATTTCGGCACGTAAAGCGGCTCAAGGGATTTGACCGAAATTACATTTATTACAACCCACCGCATAGCATACCTGGCGACCCCTCTTGACCTTTGGGCATATGCCCAGTTGGTAGAAAACTATGTTACTCCCCGTCGGGGAATCGAACCCCGGTCTTCCGCGTGACAGGCGGAGATACTGTCCACTATACTAACGAGGACTGAGCAGGAGAGCATATTCGGCCCGAAAATCGAAATGACATTTAGCTTGCCTGGTCCCCTTTGCGCGGGCTTTTGGAAAGCTAAACATGCAGCCAGCAAGACCAACCTTGGGTCAGTGGCTCACTACAACCCACCAACATTTTACTGAGATGACAGTTGATCAGCATTTCACTACAACCTGCCAACATTTGACTGAAAAGGACATTTGGCATACCTGGCGACCTTTTGACCTCTGTGCATTCCTCTGGGAGCCTCAACATGCAGGGGACCATCACTGCATGCAGTAGAGTTGTGGGGTCATCCGGCGTAGGGTTAGTAAGGGGTCTTCCTGGCGGTTGTTAGGCCGGACAGATTGAGTCTGAGTGGGGCAGAGTGATGGCCCAGGCCAGGGGGTGATCCTGGAAATAACAGGTCCTCGTTCCTTTTCACACTGAATTCTGCGTTGCGTAAGCAGGTGGTTGGCCGCGCAGTTGTGCGTGGAGGAGCACCTTGCCAGTTTCCGTAGTGTAGTGGTTATCACGTTCGCCTAACACGCGAAAGGTCCCCGGTTCGAGACCGGGCGGAAACACTCTTTGGCGTAAGTATTAAGGTCAAATTCTACTCAGCTCAATTGTCAGCCAGCTGCAGAGTGTGCGCCACTGCCTACACAATTGCCTACAAATGGGAACAGACAAAGACTATCAAGTTTATTCAGACTTTTCACCGTAATTGAGCATACCTACTTGGACACAGTTGATGCTACTGTAACTCCTTTGAGCACCTCAGTGAATATGACGCAGTCGGTAGAAAAGGGATGGCCCAGGCCAGGGGGTGTTCCTGCAGGTGGTCAGGCCGGGCCTGGTGAGACTGAGTGGGGCAGTGTGTAGGCCCAGGTTAGGGGGTCACCCTGGAAACACAGGTCCTTAATCCTCTTCAAACTGGGTAATATAATTCTGCGTTGAGTAAGCAGGTGGCTGGCCGCGCGGATCTTCGTGGTAGCTAAATTTGCCAGTTTCCGTAGTGTAGTGGTTATCACGTTTGCCTCACACGCGAAAGGTCCCCGGTTCGAAACCGGGCGGAAACACTCTTTGGCGTGAGTAAAGTTCAATTGACAGACAACTGCAGAGTCTATTGCACTGCCCACAGGCTATTACATTAAGCAGGAAAGCAGACAGGCAGGCAGACAGACTGGCACTCTCTGCACCAGTCAGACTTTTGACCGTAATTAGACATACGTACTTGGACACAGTTGAAACTACTTTATCTCTTTTGAGCGTCCCAGTGAATGTCACGCAGTTGTTAGAAAACTCACTCACTCCCCGACTGGGAATGGAACACCGGTCTTCCGCGTGATGCTGTCCACTATACTAACGAGGACTGATTCGGCGAGTATTTCGGCACGTAAAGCGGCTCAAGGGATTTGACCGAAATTACATTTATTACAACCCACCGCATAGCATACCTGGCGACCCCTCTTGACCTTTGGGCATATGCCCAGTTGGTAGAAAACTATGTTACTCCCCGTCGGGGAATCGAACCCCGGTCTTCCGCGTGACAGGCGGAGATACTGTCCACTATACTAACGAGGACTGAGCAGGAGAGCATATTCGGCCCGAAAATCGAAATGACATTTAGCTTGCCTGGTCCCCTTTGCGCGGGCTTTTGGAAAGCTAAACATGCAGCCAGCAAGACCAACCTTGGGTCAGTGGCTCACTACAACCCACCAACATTTTACTGAGATGACAGTTGATCAGCATTTCACTACAACCTGCCAACATTTGACTGAAAAGGACATTTGGCATACCTGGCGACCTTTTGACCTCTGTGCATTCCTCTGGGAGCCTCAACATGCAGGGGACCATCACTGCATGCAGTAGAGTTGTGGGGTCATCCGGCGTAGGGTTAGTAAGGGGTCTTCCTGGCGGTTGTTAGGCCGGACAGATTGAGTCTGAGTGGGGCAGAGTGATGGCCCAGGCCAGGGGGTGATCCTGGAAATAACAGGTCCTCGTTCCTTTTCACACTGAATTCTGCGTTGCGTAAGCAGGTGGTTGGCCGCGCAGTTGTGCGTGGAGGAGCACCTTGCCAGTTTCCGTAGTGTAGTGGTTATCACGTTCGCCTAACACGCGAAAGGTCCCCGGTTCGAGACCGGGCGGAAACACTCTTTGGCGTAAGTATTAAGGTCAAATTCTACTCAGCTCAATTGTCAGCCAGCTGCAGAGTGTGCGCCACTGCCTACACAATTGCCTACAAATGGGAACAGACAAAGACTATCAAGTTTATTCAGACTTTTCACCGTAATTGAGCATACCTACTTGGACACAGTTGATGCTACTGTAACTCCTTTGAGCACCTCAGTGAATATGACGCAGTCGGTAGAAAAGGGATGGCCCAGGCCAGGGGGTGTTCCTGCAGGTGGTCAGGCCGGGCCTGGTGAGACTGAGTGGGGCAGTGTGTAGGCCCAGGTTAGGGGGTCACCCTGGAAACACAGGTCCTTAATCCTCTTCAAACTGGGTAATATAATTCTGCGTTGAGTAAGCAGGTGGCTGGCCGCGCGGATCTTCGTGGTAGCTAAATTTGCCAGTTTCTGTAGTGTAGTGGTTATCACGTTCGCCTCACACGCGAAAGGTCCCCGGTTCGAAACCGGGCGGAAACACTCTTTGGCGTGAGTAAAGTTCAATTGTCAGACAACTGCAGAGTCTATTGCACTGCCCACAGGCTATTACATTAAGCAGGAAAGCAGACAGGCAGGCAGACAGACTGGCACTCTCTGCACCAGTCAGACTTTTGACCGTAATTAGACATACGTACTTGGACACAGTTGAAACTACTTTATCTCTTTTGAGCGTCCCAGTGAATGTCACGCAGTTGTTAGAAAACTCACTCACTCCCCGACTGGGAATGGAACACCGGTCTTCCGCGTGATGCTGTCCACTATACTAACGAGGACTGATTCGGCGAGTATTTCGGCACGTAAAGCGGCTCAAGGGATTTGACCGAAATTACATTTATTACAACCCACCGCATAGCATACCTGGCGACCCCTCTTGACCTTTGGGCATATGCCCAGTTGGTAGAAAACTATGTTACTCCCCGTCGGGGAATCGAACCCCGGTCTTCCGCGTGACAGGCGGAGATACTGTCCACTATACTAACGAGGACTGAGCAGGAGAGCATATTCGGCCCGAAAATCGAAATGACATTTAGCTTGCCTGGTCCCCTTTGCGCGGGCTTTTGGAAAGCTAAACATGCAGCCAGCAAGACCAACCTTGGGTCAGTGGCTCACTACAACCCACCAACATTTTACTGAGATGACAGTTGATCAGCATTTCACTACAACCTGCCAACATTTGACTGAAAAGGACATTTGGCATACCTGGCGACCTTTTGACCTCTGTGCATTCCTCTGGGAGCCTCAACATGCAGGGGACCATCACTGCATGCAGTAGAGTTGTGGGGTCATCCGGCGTAGGGTTAGTAAGGGGTCTTCCTGGCGGTTGTTAGGCCGGACAGATTGAGTCTGAGTGGGGCAGAGTGATGGCCCAGGCCAGGGGGTGATCCTGGAAATAACAGGTCCTCGTTCCTTTTCACACTGAATTCTGCGTTGCGTAAGCAGGTGGTTGGCCGCGCAGTTGTGCGTGGAGGAGCACCTTGCCAGTTTCCGTAGTGTAGTGGTTATCACGTTCGCCTAACACGCGAAAGGTCCCCGGTTCGAGACCGGGCGGAAACACTCTTTGGCGTAAGTATTAAGGTCAAATTCTACTCAGCTCAATTGTCAGCCAGCTGCAGAGTGTGCGCCACTGCCTACACAATTGCCTACAAATGGGAACAGACAAAGACTATCAAGTTTATTCAGACTTTTCACCGTAATTGAGCATACCTACTTGGACACAGTTGATGCTACTGTAACTCCTTTGAGCACCTCAGTGAATATGACGCAGTCGGTAGAAAAGGGATGGCCCAGGCCAGGGGGTGTTCCTGCAGGTGGTCAGGCCGGGCCTGGTGAGACTGAGTGGGGCAGTGTGTAGGCCCAGGTTAGGGGGTCACCCTGGAAACACAGGTCCTTAATCCTCTTTAAACTGGGTAATATAATTCTGCGTTGAGTAAGCAGGTGGCTGGCCGCGCGGATCTTCGTGGTAGCTAAATTTGCCAGTTTCTGTAGTGTAGTGGTTATCACGTTCGCCTCACACGCGAAAGGTCCCCGGTTCGAAACCGGGCGGAAACACTCTTTGGCGTGAGTAAAGTTCAATTGTCAGACAACTGCAGAGTCTATTGCACTGCCCACAGGCTATTACATTAAGCAGGAAAGCAGACAGGCAGGCAGACAGACTGGCACTCTCTGCACCAGTCAGACTTTTGACCGTAATTAGACATACGTACTTGGACACAGTTGAAACTACTTTATCTCTTTTGAGCGTCCCAGTGAATGTCACGCAGTTGTTAGAAAACTCACTCACTCCCCGACTGGGAATGGAACACCGGTCTTCCGCGTGATGCTGTCCACTATACTAACGAGGACTGATTCGGCGAGTATTTCGGCACGTAAAGCGGCTCAAGGGATTTGACCGAAATTACATTTATTACAACCCACCGCATAGCATACCTGGCGACCCCTCTTGACCTTTGGGCATATGCCCAGTTGGTAGAAAACTATGTTACTCCCCGTCGGGGAATCGAACCCCGGTCTTCCGCGTGACAGGCGGAGATACTGTCCACTATACTAACGAGGACTGAGCAGGAGAGCATATTCGGCCCGAAAATCGAAATGACATTTAGCTTGCCTGGTCCCCTTTGCGCGGGCTTTTGGAAAGCTAAACATGCAGCCAGCAAGACCAACCTTGGGTCAGTGGCTCACTACAACCCACCAACATTTTACTGAGATGACAGTTGATCAGCATTTCACTACAACCTGCCAACATTTGACTGAAAAGGACATTTGGCATACCTGGCGACCTTTTGACCTCTGTGCATTCCTCTGGGAGCCTCAACATGCAGGGGACCATCACTGCATGCAGTAGAGTTGTGGGGTCATCCGGCGTAGGGTTAGTAAGGGGTCTTCCTGGCGGTTGTTAGGCCGGACAGATTGAGTCTGAGTGGGGCAGAGTGATGGCCCAGGCCAGGGGGTGATCCTGGAAATAACAGGTCCTCGTTCCTTTTCACACTGAATTCTGCGTTGCGTAAGCAGGTGGTTGGCCGCGCAGTTGTGCGTGGAGGAGCACCTTGCCAGTTTCCGTAGTGTAGTGGTTATCACGTTCGCCTAACACGCGAAAGGTCCCCGGTTCGAGACCGGGCGGAGACACTCTTTGGCGTAAGTATTAAGGTCAAATTCTACTCAGCTCAATTGTCAGCCAGCTGCAGAGTGTGCGCCACTGCCTACACAATTGCCTACAAATGGGAACAGACAAAGACTATCAAGTTTATTCAGACTTTTCACCGTAATTGAGCATACCTACTTGGACACAGTTGATGCTACTGTAACTCCTTTGAGCACCTCAGTGAATATGACGCAGTCGGTAGAAAAGGGATGGCCCAGGCCAGGGGGTGTTCCTGCAGGTGGTCAGGCCGGGCCTGGTGAGACTGAGTGGGGCAGTGTGTAGGCCCAGGTTAGGGGGTCACCCTGGAAACACAGGTCTTTAATCCTCTTCAAACTGGGTAATATAATTCTGCGTTGAGTAAGCAGGTGGCTGGCCGCGCGGATCTTCGTGGTAGCTAAATTTGCCAGTTTCCGTAGTGTAGTGGTTATCACGTTTGCCTCACACGCGAAAGGTCCCCGGTTCGAAACCGGGCGGAAACACTCTTTGGCGTGAGTAAAGTTCAATTGACAGACAACTGCAGAGTCTATTGCACTGCCCACAGGCTATTACATTAAGCAGGAAAGCAGACAGGCAGGCAGACAGACTGGCACTCTCTGCACCAGTCAGACTTTTGACCGTAATTAGACATACGTACTTGGACACAGTTGAAACTACTTTATCTCTTTTGAGCGTCCCAGTGAATGTCACGCAGTTGTTAGAAAACTCACTCACTCCCCGACTGGGAATGGAACACCGGTCTTCCGCGTGATGCTGTCCACTATACTAACGAGGACTGATTCGGCGAGTATTTCGGCACATAAAGCGGCTCAAGGGATTTGACCGAAATTACATTTATTACAACCCACCGCATAGCATACCTGGCGACCCCTCTTGACCTTTGGGCATATGCCCAGTTGGTAGAAAACTATGTTACTCCCCGTCGGGGAATCGAACCCCGGTCTTCCGCGTGACAGGCGGAGATACTGTCCACTATACTAACGAGGACTGAGCAGGAGAGCATATTCGGCCCGAAAATCGAAATGACATTTAGCTTGCCTGGTCCCCTTTGCGCGGGCTTTTGGAAAGCTAAACATGCAGCCAGCAAGACCAACCTTGGGTCAGTGGCTCACTACAACCCACCAACATTTTACTGAGATGACAGTTGATCAGCATTTCACTACAACCTGCCAACATTTGACTGAAAAGGACATTTGGCATACCTGGCGACCTTTTGACCTCTGTGCATTCCTCTGGGAGCCTCAACATGCAGGGGACCATCACTGCATGCAGTAGAGTTGTGGGGTCATCCGGCGTAGGGTTAGTAAGGGGTCTTCCTGGCGGTTGTTAGGCCGGACAGATTGAGTCTGAGTGGGGCAGAGTGATGGCCCAGGCCAGGGGGTGATCCTGGAAATAACAGGTCCTCGTTCCTTTTCACACTGAATTCTGCGTTGCGTAAGCAGGTGGTTGGCCGCGCAGTTGTGCGTGGAGGAGCACCTTGCCAGTTTCCGTAGTGTAGTGGTTATCACGTTCGCCTAACACGCGAAAGGTCCCCGGTTCGAGACCGGGCGGAGACACTCTTTGGCGTAAGTATTAAGGTCAAATTCTACTCAGCTCAATTGTCAGCCAGCTGCAGAGTGTGCGCCACTGCCTACACAATTGCCTACAAATGGGAACAGACAAAGACTATCAAGTTTATTCAGACTTTTCACCGTAATTGAGCATACCTACTTGGACACAGTTGATGCTACTGTAACTCCTTTGAGCACCTCAGTGAATATGACGCAGTCGGTAGAAAAGGGATGGCCCAGGCCAGGGGGTGTTCCTGCAGGTGGTCAGGCCGGGCCTGGTGAGACTGAGTGGGGCAGTGTGTAGGCCCAGGTTAGGGGGTCACCCTGGAAACACAGGTCCTTAATCCTCTTCAAACTGGGTAATATAATTCTGCGTTGAGTAAGCAGGTGGCTGGCCGCGCGGATCTTCGTGGTAGCTAAATTTGCCAGTTTCTGTAGTGTAGTGGTTATCACGTTCGCCTCACACGCGAAAGGTCCCCGGTTCGAAACCGGGCGGAAACACTCTTTGGCGTGAGTAAAGTTCAATTGTCAGACAACTGCAGAGTCTATTGCACTGCCCACAGGCTATTACATTAAGCAGGAAAGCAGACAGGCAGGCAGACAGACTGGCACTCTCTGCACCAGTCAGACTTTTGACCGTAATTAGACATACGTACTTGGACACAGTTGAAACTACTTTATCTCTTTTGAGCGTCCCAGTGAATGTCACGCAGTTGTTAGAAAACTCACTCACTCCCCGACTGGGAATGGAACACCGGTCTTCCGCGTGATGCTGTCCACTATACTAACGAGGACTGATTCGGCGAGTATTTCGGCACGTAAAGCGGCTCAAGGGATTTGACCGAAATTACATTTATTACAACCCACCGCATAGCATACCTGGCGACCCCTCTTGACCTTTGGGCATATGCCCAGTTGGTAGAAAACTATGTTACTCCCCGTCGGGGAATCGAACCCCGGTCTTCCGCGTGACAGGCGGAGATACTGTCCACTATACTAACGAGGACTGAGCAGGAGAGCATATTCGGCCCGAAAATCGAAATGACATTTAGCTTGCCTGGTCCCCTTTGCGCGGGCTTTTGGAAAGCTAAACATGCAGCCAGCAAGACCAACCTTGGGTCAGTGGCTCACTACAACCCACCAACATTTTACTGAGATGACAGTTGATCAGCATTTCACTACAACCTGCCAACATTTGACTGAAAAGGACATTTGGCATACCTGGCGACCTTTTGACCTCTGTGCATTCCTCTGGGAGCCTCAACATGCAGGGGACCATCACTGCATGCAGTAGAGTTGTGGGGTCATCCGGCGTAGGGTTAGTAAGGGGTCTTCCTGGCGGTTGTTAGGCCGGACAGATTGAGTCTGAGTGGGGCAGAGTGATGGCCCAGGCCAGGGGGTGATCCTGGAAATAACAGGTCCTCGTTCCTTTTCACACTGAATTCTGCGTTGCGTAAGCAGGTGGTTGGCTGCGCAGTTGTGCGTGGAGGAGCACCTTGCCAGTTTCCGTAGTGTAGTGGTTATCACGTTCGCCTAACACGCGAAAGGTCCCCGGTTCGAGACCGGGCGGAAACACTCTTTGGCGTAAGTATTAAGGTCAAATTCTACTCAGCTCAATTGTCAGCCAGCTGCAGAGTGTGCGCCACTGCCTACACAATTGCCTACAAATGGGAACAGACAAAGACTATCAAGTTTATTCAGACTTTTCACCGTAATTGAGCATACCTACTTGGACACAGTTGATGCTACTGTAACTCCTTTGAGCACCTCAGTGAATATGACGCAGTCGGTAGAAAAGGGATGGCCCAGGCCAGGGGGTGTTCCTGCAGGTGGTCAGGCCGGGCCTGGTGAGACTGAGTGGGGCAGTGTGTAGGCCCAGGTTAGGGGGTCACCCTGGAAACACAGGTCCTTAATCCTCTTCAAACTGGGTAATATAATTCTGCGTTGAGTAAGCAGGTGGCTGGCCGCGCGGATCTTCGTGGTAGCTAAATTTGCCAGTTTCCGTAGTGTAGTGGTTATCACGTTCGCCTCACACGCGAAAGGTCCCCGGTTCGAAACCGGGCGGAAACACTCTTTGGCGTGAGTAAAGTTCAATTGTCAGACAACTGCAGAGTCTATTGCACTGCCCACAGGCTATTACATTAAGCAGGAAAGCAGACAGGCAGGCAGACAGACTGGCACTCTCTGCACCAGTCAGACTTTTGACCGTAATTAGACATACGTACTTGGACACAGTTGAAACTACTTTATCTCTTTTGAGCGTCCCAGTGAATGTCACGCAGTTGTTAGAAAACTCACTCACTCCCCGACTGGGAATGGAACACCGGTCTTCCGCGTGATGCTGTCCACTATACTAACGAGGACTGATTCGGCGAGTATTTCGGCACGTAAAGCGGCTCAAGGGATTTGACCGAAATTACATTTATTACAACCCACCGCATAGCATACCTGGCGACCCCTCTTGACCTTTGGGCATATGCCCAGTTGGTAGAAAACTATGTTACTCCCCGTCGGGGAATCGAACCCCGGTCTTCCGCGTGACAGGCGGAGATACTGTCCACTATACTAACAAGGACTGAGCAGGAGAGCATATTCGGCCCGAAAATCGAAATGACATTTAGCTTGCCTGGTCCCCTTTGCGCGGGCTTTTGGAAAGCTAAACATGCAGCCAGCAAGACCAACCTTGGGTCAGTGGCTCACTACAACCCACCAACATTTTACTGAGATGACAGTTGATCAGCATTTCACTACAACCTGCCAACATTTGACTGAAAAGGACATTTGGCATACCTGGCGACCTTTTGACCTCTGTGCATTCCTCTGGGAGCCTCAACATGCAGGGGACCATCACTGCATGCAGTAGAGTTGTGGGGTCATCCGGCGTAGGGTTAGTAAGGGGTCTTCCTGGCGGTTGTTAGGCCGGACAGATTGAGTCTGAGTGGGGCAGAGTGATGGCCCAGGCCAGGGGGTGATCCTGGAAATAACAGGTCCTCGTTCCTTTTCACACTGAATTCTGCGTTGCGTAAGCAGGTGGTTGGCCGCGCAGTTGTGCGTGGAGGAGCACCTTGCCAGTTTCCGTAGTGTAGTGGTTATCACGTTCGCCTAACACGCGAAAGGTCCCTGGTTCGAGACCGGGCGGAAACACTCTTTGGCGTAAGTATTAAGGTCAAATTCTACTCAGCTCAATTGTCAGCCAGCTGCAGAGTGTGCGCCACTGCCTACACAATTGCCTACAAATGGGAACAGACAAAGACTATCAAGTTTATTCAGACTTTTCACCGTAATTGAGCATACCTACTTGGACACAGTTGATGCTACTGTAACTCCTTTGAGCACCTCAGTGAATATGACGCAGTCGGTAGAAAAGGGATGGCCCAGGCCAGGGGGTGTTCCTGCAGGTGGTCAGGCCGGGCCTGGTGAGACTGAGTGGGGCAGTGTGTAGGCCCAGGTTAGGGGGTCACCCTGGAAACACAGGTCCTTAATCCTCTTCAAACTGGGTAATATAATTCTGCGTTGAGTAAGCAGGTGGCTGGCCGCGCGGATCTTCGTGGTAGCTAAATTTGCCAGTTTCCGTAGTGTAGTGGTTATCACGTTCGCCTCACACGCGAAAGGTCCCCGGTTCGAAACCGGGCGGAAACACTCTTTGGCGTGAGTAAAGTTCAATTGTCAGACAACTGCAGAGTCTATTGCACTGCCCACAGGCTATTACATTAAGCAGGAAAGCAGACAGGCAGGCAGACAGACTGGCACTCTCTGCACCAGTCAGACTTTTGACCGTAATTAGACATACGTACTTGGACACAGTTGAAACTACTTTATCTCTTTTGAGCGTCCCAGTGAATGTCACGCAGTTGTTAGAAAACTCACTCACTCCCCGACTGGGAATGGAACACCGGTCTTCCGCGTGATGCTGTCCACTATACTAACGAGGACTGATTCGGCGAGTATTTCGGCACGTAAAGCGGCTCAAGGGATTTGACCGAAATTACATTTATTACAACCCACCGCATAGCATACCTGGCGACCCCTCTTGACCTTTGGGCATATGCCCAGTTGGTAGAAAACTATGTTACTCCCCGTCGGGGAATCGAACCCCGGTCTTCCGCGTGACAGGCGGAGATACTGTCCACTATACTAACGAGGACTGAGCAGGAGAGCATATTCGGCCCGAAAATCGAAATGACATTTAGCTTGCCTGGTCCCCTTTGCGCGGGCTTTTGGAAAGCTAAACATGCAGCCAGCAAGACCAACCTTGGGTCAGTGGCTCACTACAACCCACCAACATTTTACTGAGATGACAGTTGATCAGCATTTCACTACAACCTGCCAACATTTGACTGAAAAGGACATTTGGCATACCTGGCGACCTTTTGACCTCTGTGCATTCCTCTGGGAGCCTCAACATGCAGGGGACCATCACTGCATGCAGTAGAGTTGTGGGGTCATCCGGCGTAGGGTTAGTAAGGGGTCTTCCTGGCGGTTGTTAGGCCGGACAGATTGAGTCTGAGTGGGGCAGAGTGATGGCCCAGGCCAGGGGGTGATCCTGGAAATAACAGGTCCTCGTTCCTTTTCACACTGAATTCTGCGTTGCGTAAGCAGGTGGTTGGCCGCGCAGTTGTGCGTGGAGGAGCACCTTGCCAGTTTCCGTAGTGTAGTGGTTATCACGTTCGCCTAACACGCGAAAGGTCCCCGGTTCGAGACCGGGCGGAAACACTCTTTGGCGTAAGTATTAAGGTCAAATTCTACTCAGCTCAATTGTCAGCCAGCTGCAGAGTGTGCGCCACTGCCTACACAATTGCCTACAAATGGGAACAGACAAAGACTATCAAGTTTATTCAGACTTTTCACCGTAATTGAGCATACCTACTTGGACACAGTTGATGCTACTGTAACTCCTTTGAGCACCTCAGTGAATATGACGCAGTCGGTAGAAAAGGGATGGCCCAGGCCAGGGGGTGTTCCTGCAGGTGGTCAGGCCGGGCCTGGTGAGACTGAGTGGGGCAGTGTGTAGGCCCAGGTTAGGGGGTCACCCTGGAAACACAGGTCCTTAATCCTCTTCAAACTGGGTAATATAATTCTGCGTTGAGTAAGCAGGTGGCTGGCCGCGCGGATCTTCGTGGTAGCTAAATTTGCCAGTTTCCGTAGTGTAGTGGTTATCACGTTCGCCTCACACGCGAAAGGTCCCCGGTTCGAAACCGGGCGGAAACACTCTTTGGCGTGAGTAAAGTTCAATTGTCAGACAACTGCAGAGTCTATTGCACTGCCCACAGGCTATTACATTAAGCAGGAAAGCAGACAGGCAGGCAGACAGACTGGCACTCTCTGCACCAGTCAGACTTTTGACCGTAATTAGACATACGTACTTGGACACAGTTGAAACTACTTTATCTCTTTTGAGCGTCCCAGTGAATGTCACGCAGTTGTTAGAAAACTCACTCACTCCCCGACTGGGAATGGAACACCGGTCTTCCGCGTGATGCTGTCCACTATACTAACGAGGACTGATTCGGCGAGTATTTCGGCACGTAAAGCGGCTCAAGGGATTTGACCGAAATTACATTTATTACAACCCACCGCATAGCATACCTGGCGACCCCTCTTGACCTTTGGGCATATGCCCAGTTGGTAGAAAACTATGTTACTCCCCGTCGGGGAATCGAACCCCGGTCTTCCGCGTGACAGGCGGAGATACTGTCCACTATACTAACGAGGACTGAGCAGGAGAGCATATTCGGCCCGAAAATCGAAATGACATTTAGCTTGCCTGGTCCCCTTTGCGCGGGCTTTTGGAAAGCTAAACATGCAGCCAGCAAGACCAACCTTGGGTCAGTGGCTCACTACAACCCACCAACATTTTACTGAGATGACAGTTGATCAGCATTTCACTACAACCTGCCAACATTTGACTGAAAAGGACATTTGGCATACCTGGCGACCTTTTGACCTCTGTGCATTCCTCTGGGAGCCTCAACATGCAGGGGACCATCACTGCATGCAGTAGAGTTGTGGGGTCATCCGGCGTAGGGTTAGTAAGGGGTCTTCCTGGCGGTTGTTAGGCCGGACAGATTGAGTCTGAGTGGGGCAGAGTGATGGCCCAGGCCAGGGGGTGATCCTGGAAATAACAGGTCCTCGTTCCTTTTCACACTGAATTCTGCGTTGCGTAAGCAGGTGGTTGGCCGCGCAGTTGTGCGTGGAGGAGCACCTTGCCAGTTTCCGTAGTGTAGTGGTTATCACGTTCGCCTAACACGCGAAAGGTCCCCGGTTCGAGACCGGGCGGAAACACTCTTTGGCGTAAGTATTAAGGTCAAATTCTACTCAGCTCAATTGTCAGCCAGCTGCAGAGTGTGCGCCACTGCCTACACAATTGCCTACAAATGGGAACAGACAAAGACTATCAAGTTTATTCAGACTTTTCACCGTAATTGAGCATACCTACTTGGACACAGTTGATGCTACTGTAACTCCTTTGAGCACCTCAGTGAATATGACGCAGTCGGTAGAAAAGGGATGGCCCAGGCCAGGGGGTGTTCCTGCAGGTGGTCAGGCCGGGCCCGGTGAGACTGAGTGGGGCAGTGTGTAGGCCCAGGTTAGTTGGTCACCCTGGAAACACAGGTCCTTAATCCTCTTCAAACTGGGTAATATAATTCTGCGTTGAGTAAGCAGGTGGCTGGCCGCGCGGATCTTCGTGGTAGCTAAATTTGCCAGTTTCCGTAGTGTAGTGGTTATCACGTTGGCCTCACACGCGAAAGGTCCCCGGTTCGAAACCGGGCGGAAACACTCTTTGGCGTGAGTAAAGTTCAATTGTCAGACAACTGCAGAGTCTATTGCACTGCCCACAGGCTATTACATTAAGCAGGAAAGCAGACAGGCAGGCAGACAGACTGGCACTCTCTGCACCAGTCAGACTTTTGACCGTAATTAGACATACGTACTTGGACACAGTTGAACCTACTTTATCTCTTTTGAGCGTCCCAGTGAATGTCACGCAGTTGTTAGAAAACTCACTCACTCCCCGACTGGGAATGGAACACCGGTCTTCCGCGTGATGCTGTCCACTATACTAACGAGGACTGATTCGGCGAGTATTTCGGCACGTAAAGCGGCTCAAGGGATTTGACCGAAATTACATTTATTACAACCCACCGCATAGCATACCTGGCGACCCCTCTTGACCTTTGGGCATATGCCCAGTTGGTAGAAAACTATGTTACTCCCCGTCGGGGAATCGAACCCCGGTCTTTAGAGGTAGCTGGCGAAAGATAGTCTGTCTAAGCTATTGGAATCGACCTGGAATTAAACCAATCAGTGCCCAAGCTCTCCAATAGCTAATGGACCTCAGCTATATTTCGGCAAATGAGAGAAGGCCTGTCCAATAGCTATAGGAGATTTCGGCCAATCAGTCAACGCCTGTACGGCGCATGCGCAATGCGTCATGACGCACAGCAGCACCAGCACTAGACGTCCATTGTTGTTTACGTCTAGAGTTACGCGAGCTACGCTGTTTGTTGGATAATAACCTACAGAAATTCCTTCATTCGTTATCAAAGTAAGTAACCACTTAATGTTTTTACATCCATATTAGCTATGCTTCACATTTTCATTCATCCCTAAGGTAGCACAGGCATTTTATCTCTGTATTGAAGCAACAGTCAGTAGCCTAGTTAGCTTTCGCCATTGCTGACTACATTAAAGTCGGTCAGCATGGAAATGTACGATGTTATCTAATGTAATTCACAAGGCTTTAGTTCTCGTTCGTTTATGTGCTAAAGCTGTAAGGCTGTAGAGGTGTCTAGGAGCTCTATTTATTCATCCAGCACCCACTCTCTCTGTCACTACACGTCTGCTCTCCCCGGGCTTCTTGCCGCACTCGCCCGCTGAATTCTGTCCCAAACCGGCCTGTTTTAAACTCTAAAATGGACCCGCTGGTACCGGGGGCATTCCCATAACCTTAGCCGATCCCTCCCCAGCAAAGTCCTGTCCCAAACCAACACGCAGTCCCGTGCGCATTCAATGTATCGAAGCAGCCAGCCACTGTTATCTACTTCAGTTTACGTTTACATAAGCTATTGTGGTGGTTATTGCTGTATGTTAGTGTGATACTATCTCAGTGTATAGTAGTTAGTTAGCATGTTTACATCCATCTACTGTAGGTTCCCTTAAAGATAATGATGTAAACATTAGCTCATTATGTGTGTCTGACTTAGTAATCAAATGACATGCAATAAGGAAATGTATTAGCCCACCTGAAGCCTAGGTATGATGACAGCTGTTAATGGTTGTAATAACAATGCATTTGCTGCTTGCATCACTGATAGTGTATCTGTTTTCTCTTTTTTTAAGACTGTGGATGACTGTACAGTACAAGGTATGGACAGCGTGCCAGGCTGTTGATGACTGCTGTGCCACGCATAGACAGAGTTGACAGAATGGCAAGAAAAGGCGTGTCTGCAGTCTACCCACCGCTGGCTGTGAAGCTGAAGCTGTTACCTGATCCACCCTCCAGCCCTCAGCTTGTGCTGCTGGCTCCAGCTGACTCTCTGTGCTGGTTGCTGCCCAGCAGGTCCCTGGGTGCCACCCTCTTCTCTGCCCCTTTTGCCCCTGCTGCTTCCGCTACTGTCCCAAAATAATGTCCACAATAGAGAGCATCCTCTGTCTCAGCGTGACAGAGACTTTAATATGTATTGAACTGTATGTGTGTGTGTGAGAGAGAGAGAGAGTGTGAGTGAGTGAGTGTGTGTGAGAGCGAGCGAGCGGACGTGGACAGATGGTGTGCGTGTGTGAATGAGTGAAAGTGAGTACATGCATGTGCATATTATTTGCACACAGTATTTTCTTATATATATTTTTATATCTTGTTTTTACTGTGTAAATCTAAGCTGGAGCCGTCAGCAGAAATATTGTTGTGTGCAAAACACACGATGACTGAAGTATTCTTGAATCTTGAATCAAAACTGGCTCTCAGATGACTGCACAATGTGGGCCTCTACGTCAAGATGCTTTACTGACATGTGCGACAGATTAAATTTATTTTTGAAAGTTAAAGACGGTTGCTTTTATCTCCCTTTGTGGTTAAGGTGTGATCAATCATTGAAATATGAAGAGGCATCCTTTTAATTTTTTTTTTTTAATTAATTTATTTTACTTATTTGTTTATATACCTGAGTCTCCCTTCCTCATTTTATTAATTGTGTATCCTGTTGCTTGTATTTTGATTAGATTTTGATTGTAAATATGACTTCCTTTTGTGACGGACGCTAAATGGACACAATTCACTGAAATGTATTTACATAGATTCATGAATGAAATGTTTTGGTAACAGGGGAGACGGGGCACCATGTGTAGTTAAAAGGTGGCTGTATGACGTGTGCTGGAAAATGTTTGTAAGATGTGAATAAACGGCCACAGAGGTGTGCAGCCAAATGAAGTGATCGGCTTGACTCCTTCCTTCAACTCCTGCAATTTTTTCTTATTTCTTGTTCATAAGAAATAGGCCTACACTTCTAATTCCACTCACAATGAGTGATGTCTTATTTGTATGAATTATTAAGTGATATGACAACTGTTTTGTATGTTCTGAGGTATATAATAAACACTAACTCACTTCATTTTCCCTCAATTTTTGTTCTGAGGTATATAATAAACACTAACTCACTTCATTTTCCCTCAATTTTTCATTTTTTTCCTCTTTTTCTCTCTTTTTCTTCTTCCCCCTCTTTCTCCAACAAAACATATATTGTCAGAAGTGGGATTCGAACCCACGCCTCCAGGGGAGACTGCGACCTGAACGCAGCGCCTTAGACCGCTCGGCCATCCTGACTGCTTCTTACAAGTCCGTGCTTCTTTCGTGGTAGGGCAGAATATGGGATTACTTAATTTGCATATTTAGGAAATACAGTAGGTATAGTCGAAATGATTCCGATTGGAAACATTCAATCAGTCTGTTTCGCACCAAAAATTCAGGTTCCACCGAGATTTGAACTCGGATCGCTGGATTCAGAGTCCAGAGTGCTAACCATTACACCATGGAACCATGACAGTAGTGCTTTCTGCTGGCAGAGACGTGTGGCACGATGCCAGCACTTGATCTAGGCGCTATTGATGATGTCGTGTTTGCAACAAGACAGGGCAGTTAACATGCTAACCCTTGAGTGACTTTTTTAAGCAGAAATGGGTAGTGGGACCGAACAAACTAAAACAACCCTGCATGGATACAACACTGCTGTATTTCCTTTGTCTTTCTCTATCCCTTTCTGAGGTCAGTTTTGGACCGCCCCTTCTACTTGGTATTTTACTTGGTGAATCCATGGTGGAGCTGCAAACATTGTACTTAGTTTTCTTTAAGTGACATGGGCCAAGATATTTCCAACCAATCATTTCCTGCAACATATCGAAGGCCCGTTAGCAACACATTCAGGTGATTGCCTTCTATACCCGTCTTATCAACTTGTAGTGCTTTGGTCTGTCATACGCCATTCCATTGACATACAGGTCCTTCTCATATAATTAGCATATTGTGATAAAGTTCAATATTTTCTGTAATGTACTGATAAACATTAGACTTTCATATATTTTAGATTCATTACACACAACTGAAGTAGTTCAAGCCTTTTATTGTTTTAATATTGATGATTTTGGCAAAAAAGTAAAGAAAAACCAAAAATCCCTATCTCAAAAAATTAGCATATTTCATCCGACCAATAAAAGAAAAGTGTTTTTAATACAAAAAAGTCAACCTTCAAATAATTATGTTCAGTTATGCACTCAATACTTGGTCGGGAATCCTTTCGCAGAAATGGCTGCTTCAATGCGGCGTGGCATGGAGGCAATCAGCCTGTGGCACTGCTGAGGTGTTATGGAGGCCCAGGATGCTTCGATAGCGGCCTTAAGCTCATCCACAGTGTTGGGTCTGGTGTCTTTCAACTTCCTCTTCACAATATCCCACAGATTCTCTATGGGGTTCAGGTCAGGAGAGTTGGCAGGCCAATTGAGCACAGTAATACCATGGTCAGTAAACCATTTACCAGTGGTTTTGGCACTGTGAGCAGGTGCCAGGTCTTGTTGAAAAATGAAATCTTCATCTCCATAAAGCTTTTCAGCAGATGGAAGCATGAAGTGCTCCAAAATCTCCTGATAGCTAGCTGCATTGACCCTGCCTTTGATAAAACACAGTGGACCAACACCAGCAGCTGACATGGCACCCCAGACCATCACTGACTGTGGGTACTTGACACTGGACTTCAGGCATTTTGGCATTTCCTTCTCCCCAGTCTTCCTCCAGACTCTGGCACCTTGATTTCCGAATGACATGCAAAATTTGCTTTCATCCGAAAAAAGTACTTTGGACCACTGATCAACTGTCCAGTGCTGCTTCTCTGTAGCCCATGTCAGGCGCTTCTGACGCTGTTTCTGGTTCAAAAGTGGCTTGACCTGGGGAATGCGGCACCTGTAGCCCATTTCCTGCACACGCCTGTGCACGGTGGCTCTGGATGTTTCTACTCCAGACTCAGTCCACTGCTTCCGCAGGTCCCCCAAGGTCTGGAATCGGCCCTTCTCCACAATCCTCCTCAGGGTCCGGTCACCTCTTCTGGTTGTGCAGCGTTTTCTGCCACACTTTTTCCTTCCCACAGACTTCCCACTGAGGTGCCTTGATACAGCACTCTGGGAACAGCCTATTCGCTCAGAAATTTCTTTCTGTGTCTTACCCTCTTGCTTGAGGGTGTCAATGATGGCCTTCTGGACAGCAGTCAGGTCGGCAGTCTTACCCATGATTGCGGTTTTGAGTAAAGAACCAGGCTGGGAGTTTTTAAAAGCCTCAGGAATCTCTTGCAGGTGTTTAGAGTTAATTAGTTGATTCAGATGATTAGGTTAAGAGCTTGTTTAGAGTACCTTTTCATGATATGCTAATTTTTTGAGATAGGAATTTGGGGTTTTCATGAGCTGTATGCCAAAATCATCAGTATTAAAACAACAAAAGACCTGAAATATTTCAGTTGGTGTGCAATGAATCTAAAATATATGAAAGTTCAATTATTATCATTACATTATGGAAAATAATCAACTTTATCACAATATGCTAATTATATGAGAAGGACCTGTATCTGCTTTTGTAACACAGGGTCCTGTTTGACGTTTAGAGGGCCTGAGCAATAGTAGGTTCCACCGAGACTTGAACTCGGATTACTGGATTCAAAGTCCAGAGTGCTCACCATTACACCATGGAACCATGGAATTGCAGGATTGCAAGGCAGATCAGTCTTAATCATTCATTTAACTTCTGCCACATTTCCCAGACTCGGTCACGTGGCAGCAGGTGAGCAGACTATTAACACTGTATTTTCTCAAACTCTTTTGGTACCTAGAGGGTTGCTGACTTTTCTTACCCAGAGCAAGCACTGGTTTCTGTGAAAAAAACATATATTGTCAGAAGTGGGATTCGAACCCACGCCTCCAGGGGAGACTGCGACCTGAACGCAGCGCCTTAGACCGCTCGGCCATCCTGACTGCTTCTTACAAGTCCGTGCTTCTTTCGTGGTAGGGCAGAATATGGGATTACTTAATTTGCATATTTAGGAAATACAGTAGGTATAGTCGAAATGATTCCGATTGGAAACATTCAATCAGTCTGTTTCGCACCAAAAATTCAGGTTCCACCGAGATTTGAACTCGGATCGCTGGATTCAGAGTCCAGAGTGCTAACCATTACACCATGGAACCATGACAGTAGTGCTTTCTGCTGGCAGAGACGTGTGGCACGATGCCAGCACTTGATCTAGGCGCTATTGATGATGTCGTGTTTGCAACAAGACAGGGCAGTTAACATGCTAACCCTTGAGTGACTTTTTTAAGCAGAAATGGGTAGTGGGACCGAACAAACTAAAACAACCCTGCATGGATACAACACTGCTGTATTTCCTTTGTCTTTCTCTATCCCTTTCTGAGGTCAGTTTTGGACCGCCCCTTCTACTTGGTATTTTACTTGGTGAATCCATGGTGGAGCTGCAAACATTGTACTTAGTTTTCTTTAAGTGACATGGGCCAAGATATTTCCAACCAATCATTTCCTGCAACATATCGAAGGCCCGTTAGCAACACATTCAGGTGATTGCCTTCTATACCCGTCTTATCAACTTGTAGTGCTTTGGTCTGTCATACGCCATTCCATTGACATACAGGTCCTTCTCATATAATTAGCATATTGTGATAAAGTTCAATATTTTCTGTAATGTACTGATAAACATTAGACTTTCATATATTTTAGATTCATTACACACAACTGAAGTAGTTCAAGCCTTTTATTGTTTTAATATTGATGATTTTGGCAAAAAAGTAAAGAAAAACCAAAAATCCCTATCTCAAAAAATTAGCATATTTCATCCGACCAATAAAAGAAAAGTGTTTTTAATACAAAAAAGTCAACCTTCAAATAATTATGTTCAGTTATGCACTCAATACTTGGTCGGGAATCCTTTCGCAGAAATGGCTGCTTCAATGCGGCGTGGCATGGAGGCAATCAGCCTGTGGCACTGCTGAGGTGTTATGGAGGCCCAGGATGCTTCGATAGCGGCCTTAAGCTCATCCACAGTGTTGGGTCTGGTGTCTTTCAACTTCCTCTTCACAATATCCCACAGATTCTCTATGGGGTTCAGGTCAGGAGAGTTGGCAGGCCAATTGAGCACAGTAATACCATGGTCAGTAAACCATTTACCAGTGGTTTTGGCACTGTGAGCAGGTGCCAGGTCTTGTTGAAAAATGAAATCTTCATCTCCATAAAGCTTTTCAGCAGATGGAAGCATGAAGTGCTCCAAAATCTCCTGATAGCTAGCTGCATTGACCCTGCCTTTGATAAAACACAGTGGACCAACACCAGCAGCTGACATGGCACCCCAGACCATCACTGACTGTGGGTACTTGACACTGGACTTCAGGCATTTTGGCATTTCCTTCTCCCCAGTCTTCCTCCAGACTCTGGCACCTTGATTTCCGAATGACATGCAAAATTTGCTTTCATCCGAAAAAAGTACTTTGGACCACTGATCAACTGTCCAGTGCTGCTTCTCTGTAGCCCATGTCAGGCGCTTCTGACGCTGTTTCTGGTTCAAAAGTGGCTTGACCTGGGGAATGCGGCACCTGTAGCCCATTTCCTGCACACGCCTGTGCCCGGTGGCTCTGGATGTTTCTACTCCAGACTCAGTCCACTGCTTCCGCAGGTCCCCCAAGGTCTGGAATCGGCCCTTCTCCACAATCCTCCTCAGGGTCCGGTCACCTCTTCTGGTTGTGCAGCGTTTTCTGCCACACTTTTTCCTTCCCACAGACTTCCCACTGAGGTGCCTTGATACAGCACTCTGGGAACAGCCTATTCGCTCAGAAATTTCTTTCTGTGTCTTACCCTCTTGCTTGAGGGTGTCAATGATGGCCTTCTGGACAGCAGTCAGGTCGGCAGTCTTACCCATGATTGCGGTTTTGAGTAAAGAACCAGGCTGGGAGTTTTTAAAAGCCTCAGGAATCTCTTGCAGGTGTTTAGAGTTAATTAGTTGATTCAGATGATTAGGTTAAGAGCTTGTTTAGAGTACCTTTTCATGATATGCTAATTTTTTGAGATAGGAATTTGGGGTTTTCATGAGCTGTATGCCAAAATCATCAGTATTAAAACAACAAAAGACCTGAAATATTTCAGTTGGTGTGCAATGAATCTAAAATATATGAAAGTTCAATTATTATCATTACATTATGGAAAATAATCAACTTTATCACAATATGCTAATTATATGAGAAGGACCTGTATCTGCTTTTGTAACACAGGGTCCTGTTTGACGTTTAGAGGGCCTGAGCAATAGTAGGTTCCACCGAGACTTGAACTCGGATTACTGGATTCAAAGTCCAGAGTGCTCACCATTACACCATGGAACCATGGAATTGCAGGATTGCAAGGCAGATCAGTCTTAATCATTCATTTAACTTCTGCCACATTTCCCAGACTCGGTCACGTGGCAGCAGGTGAGCAGACTATTAACACTGTATTTTCTCAAACTCTTTTGGTACCTAGAGGGTTGCTGACTTTTCTTACCCAGAGCAAGCACTGGTTTCTGTGAAAAAAACATATATTGTCAGAAGTGGGATTCGAACCCACGCCTCCAGGGGAGACTGCGACCTGAACGCAGCGCCTTAGACCGCTCGGCCATCCTGACTGCTTCTTACAAATCCGTGCTTCTTTCGTCGTAGGGCAGAATATGGGATTACTTAATTTGCATATTTAGGAAATACAGTAGGTATAGTCGAAATGATTCCGATTGGAAACATTCAATCAGTCTGTTTCGCACCAAAAATTCAGGTTCCACCGAGATTTGAACTCGGATCGCTGGATTCAGAGTCCAGAGTGCTAACCATTACACCATGGAACCATGACAGTAGTGCTTTCTGCTGGCAGAGACGTGTGGCACGATGCCAGCACTTGATCTAGGCGCTATTGATGATGTCGTGTTTGCAACAAGACAGGGCAGTTAACATGCTAACCCTTGAGTGACTTTTTTAAGCAGAAATGGGTAGTGGGACCGAACAAACTAAAACAACCCTGCATGGATACAACACTGCTGTATTTCCTTTGTCTTTCTCTATCCCTTTCTGAGGTCAGTTTTGGACCGCCCCTTCTACTTGGTATTTTACTTGGTGAATCCATGGTGGAGCTGCAAACATTGTACTTAGTTTTCTTTAAGTGACATGGGCCAAGATATTTCCAACCAATCATTTCCTGCAACATATTGAAGGCCCGTTAGCAACACATTCAGGTGATTGCCTTCTATACCCGTCTTATCAACTTGTAGTGCTTTGGTCTGTCATACGCCATTCCATTGACATACAGGTCCTTCTCATATAATTAGCATATTGTGATAAAGTTCAATATTTTCTGTAATGTACTGATAAACATTAGACTTTCATATATTTTAGATTCATTACACACAACTGAAGTAGTTCAAGCCTTTTATTGTTTTAATATTGATGATTTTGGCAAAAAAGTAAAGAAAAACCAAAAATCCCTATCTCAAAAAATTAGCATATTTCATCCGACCAATAAAAGAAAAGTGTTTTTAATACAAAAAAGTCAACCTTCAAATAATTATGTTCAGTTATGCACTCAATACTTGGTCGGGAATCCTTTCGCAGAAATGGCTGCTTCAATGCGGCGTGGCATGGAGGCAATCAGCCTGTGGCACTGCTGAGGTGTTATGGAGGCCCAGGATGCTTCGATAGCGGCCTTAAGCTCATCCACAGTGTTGGGTCTGGTGTCTTTCAACTTCCTCTTCACAATATCCCACAGATTCTCTATGGGGTTCAGGTCAGGAGAGTTGGCAGGCCAATTGAGCACAGTAATACCATGGTCAGTAAACCATTTACCAGTGGTTTTGGCACTGTGAGCAGGTGCCAGGTCTTGTTGAAAAATGAAATCTTCATCTCCATAAAGCTTTTCAGCAGATGGAAGCATGAAGTGCTCCAAAATCTCCTGATAGCTAGCTGCATTGACCCTGCCTTTGATAAAACACAGTGGACCAACACCAGCAGCTGACATGGCACCCCAGACCATCACTGACTGTGGGTACTTGACACTGGACTTCAGGCATTTTGGCATTTCCTTCTCCCCAGTCTTCCTCCAGACTCTGGCACCTTGATTTCCGAATGACATGCAAAATTTGCTTTCATCCGAAAAAAGTACTTTGGACCACTGATCAACTGTCCAGTGCTGCTTCTCTGTAGCCCATGTCAGGCGCTTCTGACGCTGTTTCTGGTTCAAAAGTGGCTTGACCTGGGGAATGCGGCACCTGTAGCCCATTTCCTGCACACGCCTGTGCACGGTGGCTCTGGATGTTTCTACTCCAGACTCAGTCCACTGCTTCCGCAGGTCCCCCAAGGTCTGGAATCGGCCCTTCTCCACAATCCTCCTCAGGGTCCGGTCACCTCTTCTGGTTGTGCAGCGTTTTCTGCCACACTTTTTCCTTCCCACAGACTTCCCACTGAGGTGCCTTGATACAGCACTCTGGGAACAGCCTATTCGCTCAGAAATTTCTTTCTGTGTCTTACCCTCTTGCTTGAGGGTGTCAATGATGGCCTTCTGGACAGCAGTCAGGTCGGCAGTCTTACCCATGATTGCGGTTTTGAGTAAAGAACCAGGCTGGGAGTTTTTAAAAGCCTCAGGAATCTCTTGCAGGTGTTTAGAGTTAATTAGTTGATTCAGATGATTAGGTTAAGAGCTTGTTTAGAGTACCTTTTCATGATATGCTAATTTTTTGAGATAGGAATTTGGGGTTTTCATGAGCTGTATGCCAAAATCATCAGTATTAAAACAACAAAAGACCTGAAATATTTCAGTTGGTGTGCAATGAATCTAAAATATATGAAAGTTCAATTATTATCATTACATTATGGAAAATAATCAACTTTATCACAATATGCTAATTATATGAGAAGGACCTGTATCTGCTTTTGTAACACAGGGTCCTGTTTGACGTTTAGAGGGCCTGAGCAATAGTAGGTTCCACCGAGACTTGAACTCGGATTACTGGATTCAAAGTCCAGAGTGCTCACCATTACACCATGGAACCATGGAATTGCAGGATTGCAAGGCAGATCAGTCTTAATCATTCATTTAACTTCTGCCACATTTCCCAGACTCGGTCACGTGGCAGCAGGTGAGCAGACTATTAACACTGTATTTTCTCAAACTCTTTTGGTACCTAGAGGGTTGCTGACTTTTCTTACCCAGAGCAAGCACTGGTTTCTGTGAAAAAAACATATATTGTCAGAAGTGGGATTCGAACCCACGCCTCCAGGGGAGACTGCGACCTGAACGCAGCGCCTTAGACCGCTCGGCCATCCTGACTGCTTCTTACAAGTCCGTGCTTCTTTCGTGGTAGGGCAGAATATGGGATTACTTAATTTGCATATTTAGGAAATACAGTAGGTATAGTCGAAATGATTCCGATTGGAAACATTCAATCAGTCTGTTTCGCACCAAAAATTCAGGTTCCACCGAGATTTGAACTCGGATCGCTGGATTCAGAGTCCAGAGTGCTAACCATTACACCATGGAACCATGACAGTAGTGCTTTCTGCTGGCAGAGACGTGTGGCACGATGCCAGCACTTGATCTAGGCGCTATTGATGTCGTGTTTGCAACAAGACAGGGCAGTTAACATGCTAACCCTTGAGTGACTTTTTTAAGCAGAAATGGGTAGTGGGACCGAACAAACTAAAACAACCCTGCATGGATACAACACTGCTGTATTTCCTTTGTCTTTCTCTATCCCTTTCTGAGGTCAGTTTTGGACCGCCCCTTCTACTTGGTATTTTACTTGGTGAATCCATGGTGGAGCTGCAAACATTGTACTTAGTTTTCTTTAAGTGACATGGGCCAAGATATTTCCAACCAATCATTTCCTGCAACATATCGAAGGCCCGTTAGCAACACATTCAGGTGATTGCCTTCTATACCCGTCTTATCAACTTGTAGTGCTTTGGTCTGTCATACGCCATTCCATTGACATACAGGTCCTTCTCATATAATTAGCATATTGTGATAAAGTTCAATATTTTCTGTAATGTACTGATAAACATTAGACTTTCATATATTTTAGATTCATTACACACAACTGAAGTAGTTCAAGCCTTTTATTGTTTTAATATTGATGATTTTGGCAAAAAAGTAAAGAAAAACCAAAAATCCCTATCTCAAAAAATTAGCATATTTCATCCGACCAATAAAAGAAAAGTGTTTTTAATACAAAAAAGTCAACCTTCAAATAATTATGTTCAGTTATGCACTCAATACTTGGTCGGGAATCCTTTCGCAGAAATGGCTGCTTCAATGCGGCGTGGCATGGAGGCAATCAGCCTGTGGCACTGCTGAGGTGTTATGGAGGCCCAGGATGCTTCGATAGCGGCCTTAAGCTCATCCACAGTGTTGGGTCTGGTGTCTTTCAACTTCCTCTTCACAATATCCCACAGATTCTCTATGGGGTTCAGGTCAGGAGAGTTGGCAGGCCAATTGAGCACAGTAATACCATGGTCAGTAAACCATTTACCAGTGGTTTTGGCACTGTGAGCAGGTGCCAGGTCTTGTTGAAAAATGAAATCTTCATCTCCATAAAGCTTTTCAGCAGATGGAAGCATGAAGTGCTCCAAAATCTCCTGATAGCTAGCTGCATTGACCCTGCCTTTGATAAAACACAGTGGACCAACACCAGCAGCTGACATGGCACCCCAGACCATCACTGACTGTGGGTACTTGACACTGGACTTCAGGCATTTTGGCATTTCCTTCTCCCCAGTCTTCCTCCAGACTCTGGCACCTTGATTTCCGAATGACATGCAAAATTTGCTTTCATCCGAAAAAAGTACTTTGGACCACTGATCAACTGTCCAGTGCTGCTTCTCTGTAGCCCATGTCAGGCGCTTCTGACGCTGTTTCTGGTTCAAAAGTGGCTTGACCTGGGGAATGCGGCACCTGTAGCCCATTTCCTGCACACGCCTGTGCACGGTGGCTCTGGATGTTTCTACTCCAGACTCAGTCCACTGCTTCCGCAGGTCCCCCAAGGTCTGGAATCGGCCCTTCTCCACAATCCTCCTCAGGGTCCGGTCACCTCTTCTGGTTGTGCAGCGTTTTCTGCCACACTTTTTCCTTCCCACAGACTTCCCACTGAGGTGCCTTGATACAGCACTCTGGGAACAGCCTATTCGCTCAGAAATTTCTTTCTGTGTCTTACCCTCTTGCTTGAGGGTGTCAATGATGGCCTTCTGGACAGCAGTCAGGTCGGCAGTCTTACCCATGATTGCGGTTTTGAGTAAAGAACCAGGCTGGGAGTTTTTAAAAGCCTCAGGAATCTCTTGCAGGTGTTTAGAGTTAATTAGTTGATTCAGATGATTAGGTTAAGAGCTTGTTTAGAGTACCTTTTCATGATATGCTAATTTTTTGAGATAGGAATTTGGGGTTTTCATGAGCTGTATGCCAAAATCATCAGTATTAAAACAACAAAAGACCTGAAATATTTCAGTTGGTGTGCAATGAATCTAAAATATATGAAAGTTCAATTATTATCATTACATTATGGAAAATAATCAACTTTATCACAATATGCTAATTATATGAGAAGGACCTGTATCTGCTTTTGTAACACAGGGTCCTGTTTGACGTTTAGAGGGCCTGAGCAATAGTAGGTTCCACCGAGACTTGAACTCGGATTACTGGATTCAAAGTCCAGAGTGCTCACCATTACACCATGGAACCATGGAATTGCAGGATTGCAAGGCAGATCAGTCTTAATCATTCATTTAACTTCTGCCACATTTCCCAGACTCGGTCACGTGGCAGCAGGTGAGCAGACTATTAACACTGTATTTTCTCAAACTCTTTTGGTACCTAGAGGGTTGCTGACTTTTCTTACCCAGAGCAAGCACTGGTTTCTGTGAAAAAAACATATATTGTCAGAAGTGGGATTCGAACCCACGCCTCCAGGGGAGACTGCGACCTGAACGCAGCGCCTTAGACCGCTCGGCCATCCTGACTGCTTCTTACAAGTCCGTGCTTCTTTCGTGGTAGGGCAGAATATGGGATTACTTAATTTGCATATTTAGGAAATACAGTAGGTATAGTCGAAATGATTCCGATTGGAAACATTCAATCAGTCTGTTTCGCACCAAAAATTCAGGTTCCACCGAGATTTGAACTCGGATCGCTGGATTCAGAGTCCAGAGTGCTAACCATTACACCATGGAACCATGACAGTAGTGCTTTCTGCTGGCAGAGACGTGTGGCACGATGCCAGCACTTGATCTAGGCGCTATTGATGTCGTGTTTGCAACAAGACAGGGCAGTTAACATGCTAACCCTTGAGTGACTTTTTTAAGCAGAAATGGGTAGTGGGACCGAACAAACTAAAACAACCCTGCATGGATACAACACTGCTGTATTTCCTTTGTCTTTCTCTATCCCTTTCTGAGGTCAGTTTTGGACCGCCCCTTCTACTTGGTATTTTACTTGGTGAATCCATGGTGGAGCTGCAAACATTGTACTTAGTTTTCTTTAAGTGACATGGGCCAAGATATTTCCAACCAATCATTTCCTGCAACATATCGAAGGCCCGTTAGCAACACATTCAGGTGATTGCCTTCTATACCCGTCTTATCAACTTGTAGTGCTTTGGTCTGTCATACGCCATTCCATTGACATACAGGTCCTTCTCATATAATTAGCATATTGTGATAAAGTTCAATATTTTCTGTAATGTACTGATAAACATTAGACTTTCATATATTTTAGATTCATTACACACAACTGAAGTAGTTCAAGCCTTTTATTGTTTTAATATTGATGATTTTGGCAAAAAAGTAAAGAAAAACCAAAAATCCCTATCTCAAAAAATTAGCATATTTCATCCGACCAATAAAAGAAAAGTGTTTTTAATACAAAAAAGTCAACCTTCAAATAATTATGTTCAGTTATGCACTCAATACTTGGTCGGGAATCCTTTCGCAGAAATGGCTGCTTCAATGCGGCGTGGCATGGAGGCAATCAGCCTGTGGCACTGCTGAGGTGTTATGGAGGCCCAGGATGCTTCGATAGCGGCCTTAAGCTCATCCACAGTGTTGGGTCTGGTGTCTTTCAACTTCCTCTTCACAATATCCCACAGATTCTCTATGGGGTTCAGGTCAGGAGAGTTGGCAGGCCAATTGAGCACAGTAATACCATGGTCAGTAAACCATTTACCAGTGGTTTTGGCACTGTGAGCAGGTGCCAGGTCTTGTTGAAAAATGAAATCTTCATCTCCATAAAGCTTTTCAGCAGATGGAAGCATGAAGTGCTCCAAAATCTCCTGATAGCTAGCTGCATTGACCCTGCCTTTGATAAAACACAGTGGACCAACACCAGCAGCTGACATGGCACCCCAGACCATCACTGACTGTGGGTACTTGACACTGGACTTCAGGCATTTTGGCATTTCCTTCTCCCCAGTCTTCCTCCAGACTCTGGCACCTTGATTTCCGAATGACATGCAAAATTTGCTTTCATCCGAAAAAAGTACTTTGGACCACTGATCAACTGTCCAGTGCTGCTTCTCTGTAGCCCATGTCAGGCGCTTCTGACGCTGTTTCTGGTTCAAAAGTGGCTTGACCTGGGGAATGCGGCACCTGTAGCCCATTTCCTGCACACGCCTGTGCACGGTGGCTCTGGATGTTTCTACTCCAGACTCAGTCCACTGCTTCCGCAGGTCCCCCAAGGTCTGGAATCGGCCCTTCTCCACAATCCTCCTCAGGGTCCGGTCACCTCTTCTGGTTGTGCAGCGTTTTCTGCCACACTTTTTCCTTCCCACAGACTTCCCACTGAGGTGCCTTGATACAGCACTCTGGGAACAGCCTATTCGCTCAGAAATTTCTTTCTGTGTCTTACCCTCTTGCTTGAGGGTGTCAATGATGGCCTTCTGGACAGCAGTCAGGTCGGCAGTCTTACCCATGATTGCGGTTTTGAGTAAAGAACCAGGCTGGGAGTTTTTAAAAGCCTCAGGAATCTCTTGCAGGTGTTTAGAGTTAATTAGTTGATTCAGATGATTAGGTTAAGAGCTTGTTTAGAGTACCTTTTCATGATATGCTAATTTTTTGAGATAGGAATTTGGGGTTTTCATGAGCTGTATGCCAAAATCATCAGTATTAAAACAACAAAAGACCTGAAATATTTCAGTTGGTGTGCAATGAATCTAAAATATATGAAAGTTCAATTATTATCATTACATTATGGAAAATAATCAACTTTATCACAATATGCTAATTATATGAGAAGGACCTGTATCTGCTTTTGTAACACAGGGTCCTGTTTGACGTTTAGAGGGCCTGAGCAATTGTAGGTTCCACCGAGACTTGAACTCGGATTACTGGATTCAAAGTCCAGAGTGCTCACCATTACACCATGGAACCATGGAATTGCAGGATTGCAAGGCAGATCAGTCTTAATCATTCATTTAACTTCTGCCACATTTCCCAGACTCGGTCACGTGGCAGCAGGTGAGCAGACTATTAACACTGTATTTTCTCAAACTCTTTTGGTACCTAGAGGGTTGCTGACTTTTCTTACCCAGAGCAAGCACTGGTTTCTGTGAAAAAAACATATATTGTCAGAAGTGGGATTCGAACCCACGCCTCCAGGGGAGACTGCGACCTGAACGCAGCGCCTTAGACCGCTCGGCCATCCTGACTGCTTCTTACAAATCCGTGCTTCTTTCGTGGTAGGGCAGAATATGGGATTACTTAATTTGCATATTTAGGAAATACAGTAGGTATAGTCGAAATGATTCCGATTGGAAACATTCAATCAGTCTGTTTCGCACCAAAAATTCAGGTTCCACCGAGATTTGAACTCGGATCGCTGGATTCAGAGTCCAGAGTGCTAACCATTACACCATGGAACCATGACAGTAGTGCTTTCTGCTGGCAGAGACGTGTGGCACGATGCCAGCACTTGATCTAGGCGCTATTGATGATGTCGTGTTTGCAACAAGACAGGGCAGTTAACATGCTAACCCTTGAGTGACTTTTTTAAGCAGAAATGGGTAGTGGGACCGAACAAACTAAAACAACCCTGCATGGATACAACACTGCTGTATTTCCTTTGTCTTTCTCTATCCCTTTCTGAGGTCAGTTTTGGACCGCCCCTTCTACTTGGTATTTTACTTGGTGAATCCATGGTGGAGCTGCAAACATTGTACTTAGTTTTCTTTAAGTGACATGGGCCAAGATATTTCCAACCAATCATTTCCTGCAACATATCGAAGGCCCGTTAGCAACACATTCAGGTGATTGCCTTCTATACCCGTCTTATCAACTTGTAGTGCTTTGGTCTGTCATACGCCATTCCATTGACATACAGGTCCTTCTCATATAATTAGCATATTGTGATAAAGTTCAATATTTTCTGTAATGTACTGATAAACATTAGACTTTCATATATTTTAGATTCATTACACACAACTGAAGTAGTTCAAGCCTTTTATTGTTTTAATATTGATGATTTTGGCAAAAAAGTAAAGAAAAACCAAAAATCCCTATCTCAAAAAATTAGCATATTTCATCCGACCAATAAAAGAAAAGTGTTTTTAATACAAAAAAGTCAACCTTCAAATAATTATGTTCAGTTATGCACTCAATACTTGGTCGGGAATCCTTTCGCAGAAATGGCTGCTTCAATGCGGCGTGGCATGGAGGCAATCAGCCTGTGGCACTGCTGAGGTGTTATGGAGGCCCAGGATGCTTCGATAGCGGCCTTAAGCTCATCCACAGTGTTGGGTCTGGTGTCTTTCAACTTCCTCTTCACAATATCCCACAGATTCTCTATGGGGTTCAGGTCAGGAGAGTTGGCAGGCCAATTGAGCACAGTAATACCATGGTCAGTAAACCATTTACCAGTGGTTTTGGCACTGTGAGCAGGTGCCAGGTCTTGTTGAAAAATGAAATCTTCATCTCCATAAAGCTTTTCAGCAGATGGAAGCATGAAGTGCTCCAAAATCTCCTGATAGCTAGCTGCATTGACCCTGCCTTTGATAAAACACAGTGGACCAACACCAGCAGCTGACATGGCACCCCAGACCATCACTGACTGTGGGTACTTGACACTGGACTTCAGGCATTTTGGCATTTCCTTCTCCCCAGTCTTCCTCCAGACTCTGGCACCTTGATTTCCGAATGACATGCAAAATTTGCTTTCATCCGAAAAAAGTACTTTGGACCACTGATCAACTGTCCAGTGCTGCTTCTCTGTAGCCCATGTCAGGCGCTTCTGACGCTGTTTCTGGTTCAAAAGTGGCTTGACCTGGGGAATGCGGCACCTGTAGCCCATTTCCTGCACACGCCTGTGCCCGGTGGCTCTGGATGTTTCTACTCCAGACTCAGTCCACTGCTTCCGCAGGTCCCCCAAGGTCTGGAATCGGCCCTTCTCCACAATCCTCCTCAGGGTCCGGTCACCTCTTCTGGTTGTGCAGCGTTTTCTGCCACACTTTTTCCTTCCCACAGACTTCCCACTGAGGTGCCTTGATACAGCACTCTGGGAACAGCCTATTCGCTCAGAAATTTCTTTCTGTGTCTTACCCTCTTGCTTGATGGCCTTCTGGACAGCAGTCAGGTCGGCAGTCTTACCCATGATTGCGGTTTTGAGTAATGAACCAGGCTGGGAGTTTTTAAAAGCCTCAGGAATCTTTTGCAGGTGTTTAGAGTTAATTAGTTGATTCAGATGATTAGGTTAAGAGCTCGTTTAGAGTACCTTTTCATGATATGCTAATTTTTTGAGATAGGAATTTGGGGTTTTCATGAGCTGTATGCCAAAATCATCAGTATTAAAACAACAAAAGACCTGAAATATTTCAGCTGGTATGCAATGAATCTAAAATATATGAAAGTTCAATTATTATCATTACATTATGGAAAATAATCAACTTTATCACAATATGCTAATTATATGAGAATGACCTGTATCTGCTTTTGTAACACAGGGTCCTGTTTGACGTTTAGAGGGCCTGAGCAATAGTAGGTTCCACCGAGACTTGAACTCGGATCACTGGATTCAAAGTCCAGAGTGCTCACCATTACACCATGGAACCATGGAATTGCAGGATTGCAAGGCAGATCAGTCTTAATCATTCATTTAACTTCTGCCACATTTCCCAGACTCGGTCACGTGGCAGCAGGTGAGCAGACTATTAACACTGTATTTTCTCAAACTCTTTTGGTACCTAGAGGGTTGCTGACTTTTCTTACCCAGAGCAAGCACTGGTTTCTGTGAAAAAAACATATATTGTCAGAAGTGGGATTCGAACCCACGCCTCCAGGGGAGCCTGCGACCTGAACGCGGCGCCTTAGACCGCTCGGCCATCCTGACTGCTTCTTACGAGTCCGTGCTTCTTTCGTGGTAGGGCAGAATATGGGATTACTTGATTTGCATATTTAGGAAATACAGTAGGTATAGTCGAAATGATTCCGATTGGAAACATTCAATCAGTCTGTTTCGCACCAAAAATTCAGGTTCCACCGAGATTTGAACTCGGATCGCTGGATTCAGAGTCCAGAGTGCTAACCATTACACCATGGAACCATGACAGTAGTGCTTTCTGCTGGCAGAGACGTGTGGCACGATGCCAGCACTTGATCTAGGCGCTATTGATGATGTGTTTGCAACAAGACAGGGCAGTTAACATGCTAACCCTTGAGTGACTTTTTTAAGCAGAAATGGGTAGTGGGACCGAACAAACTAAAACAACCCTGCATGGATACAACACTGCTGTATTTCCTTTGTCTTTCTCTATCCCTTTCTGAGGTCAGTTTTGGACCGCCCCTTCTACTTGGTATTTTACTTGGTGAATCCATGGTGGAGCTGCAAACATTGTACTTAGTTTTCTTTAAGTGACATGGGCCAAGATATTTCCAACCAATCATTTCCTGCAACATATCGAAGGCCCGTTAGCAACACATTCAGGTGATTGCCTTCTATACCCGTCTTATCAACTTGTAGTGCTTTGGTCTGTCATACGCCATTCCATTGACATACAGGTCCTTCTCATATAATTAGCATATTGTGATAAAGTTCAATATTTTCTGTAATGTACTGATAAACATTAGACTTTCATATATTTTAGATTCATTACACACAACTGAAGTAGTTCAAGCCTTTTATTGTTTTAATATTGATGATTTTGGCAAAAAAGTAAAGAAAAACCAAAAATCCCTATCTCAAAAAATTAGCATATTTCATCCGACCAATAAAAGAAAAGTGTTTTTAATACAAAAAAGTCAACCTTCAAATAATTATGTTCAGTTATGCACTCAATACTTGGTCGGGAATCCTTTCGCAGAAATGGCTGCTTCAATGCGGCGTGGCATGGAGGCAATCAGCCTGTGGCACTGCTGAGGTGTTATGGAGGCCCAGGATGCTTCGATAGCGGCCTTAAGCTCATCCACAGTGTTGGGTCTGGTGTCTTTCAACTTCCTCTTCACAATATCCCACAGATTCTCTATGGGGTTCAGGTCAGGAGAGTTGGCAGGCCAATTGAGCACAGTAATACCATGGTCAGTAAACCATTTACCAGTGGTTTTGGCACTGTGAGCAGGTGCCAGGTCTTGTTGAAAAATGAAATCTTCATCTCCATAAAGCTTTTCAGCAGATGGAAGCATGAAGTGCTCCAAAATCTCCTGATAGCTAGCTGCATTGACCCTGCCTTTGATAAAACACAGTGGACCAACACCAGCAGCTGACATGGCACCCCAGACCATCACTGACTGTGGGTACTTGACACTGGACTTCAGGCATTTTGGCATTTCCTTCTCCCCAGTCTTCCTCCAGACTCTGGCACCTTGATTTCCGAATGACATGCAAAATTTGCTTTCATCCGAAAAAAGTACTTTGGACCACTGATCAACTGTCCAGTGCTGCTTCTCTGTAGCCCATGTCAGGCGCTTCTGACGCTGTTTCTGGTTCAAAAGTGGCTTGACCTGGGGAATGCGGCACCTGTAGCCCATTTCCTGCACACGCCTGTGCCCGGTGGCTCTGGATGTTTCTACTCCAGACTCAGTCCACTGCTTCCGCAGGTCCCCCAAGGTCTGGAATCGGCCCTTCTCCACAATCCTCCTCAGGGTCCGGTCACCTCTTCTGGTTGTGCAGCGTTTTCTGCCACACTTTTTCCTTCCCACAGACTTCCCACTGAGGTGCCTTGATACAGCACTCTGGGAACAGCCTATTCGCTCAGAAATTTCTTTCTGTGTCTTACCCTCTTGCTTGAGGGTGTCAATGATGGCCTTCTGGACAGCAGTCAGGTCGGCAGTCTTACCCATGATTGCGGTTTTGAGTAAAGAACCAGGCTGGGAGTTTTTAAAAGCCTCAGGAATCTCTTGCAGGTGTTTAGAGTTAATTAGTTGATTCAGATGATTAGGTTAAGAGCTTGTTTAGAGTACCTTTTCATGATATGCTAATTTTTTGAGATAGGAATTTGGGGTTTTCATGAGCTGTATGCCAAAATCATCAGTATTAAAACAACAAAAGACCTGAAATATTTCAGTTGGTGTGCAATGAATCTAAAATATATGAAAGTTCAATTATTATCATTACATTATGGAAAATAATCAACTTTATCACAATATGCTAATTATATGAGAAGGACCTGTATCTGCTTTTGTAACACAGGGTCCTGTTTGACGTTTAGAGGGCCTGAGCAATAGTAGGTTCCACCGAGACTTGAACTCGGATTACTGGATTCAAAGTCCAGAGTGCTCACCATTACACCATGGAACCATGGAATTGCAGGATTGCAAGGCAGATCAGTCTTAATCATTCATTTAACTTCTGCCACATTTCCCAGACTCGGTCACGTGGCAGCAGGTGAGCAGACTATTAACACTGTATTTTCTCAAACTCTTTTGGTACCTAGAGGGTTGCTGACTTTTCTTACCCAGAGCAAGCACTGGTTTCTGTGAAAAAAACATATATTGTCAGAAGTGGGATTCGAACCCACGCCTCCAGGGGAGACTGCGACCTGAACGCAGCGCCTTAGACCGCTCGGCCATCCTGACTGCTTCTTACAAATCCGTGCTTCTTTCGTGGTAGGGCAGAATATGGGATTACTTAATTTGCATATTTAGGAAATACAGTAGGTATAGTCGAAATGATTCCGATTGGAAACATTCAATCAGTCTGTTTCGCACCAAAAATTCAGGTTCCACCGAGATTTGAACTCGGATCGCTGGATTCAGAGTCCAGAGTGCTAACCATTACACCATGGAACCATGACAGTAGTGCTTTCTGCTGGCAGAGACGTGTGGCACGATGCCAGCACTTGATCTAGGCGCTATTGATGATGTCGTGTTTGCAACAAGACAGGGCAGTTAACATGCTAACCCTTGAGTGACTTTTTTAAGCAGAAATGGGTAGTGGGACCGAACAAACTAAAACAACCCTGCATGGATACAACACTGCTGTATTTCCTTTGTCTTTCTCTATCCCTTTCTGAGGTCAGTTTTGGACCGCCCCTTCTACTTGGTATTTTACTTGGTGAATCCATGGTGGAGCTGCAAACATTGTACTTAGTTTTCTTTAAGTGACATGGGCCAAGATATTTCCAACCAATCATTTCCTGCAACATATTGAAGGCCCGTTAGCAACACATTCAGGTGATTGCCTTCTATACCCGTCTTATCAACTTGTAGTGCTTTGGTCTGTCATACGCCATTCCATTGACATACAGGTCCTTCTCATATAATTAGCATATTGTGATAAAGTTCAATATTTTCTGTAATGTACTGATAAACATTAGACTTTCATATATTTTAGATTCATTACACACAACTGAAGTAGTTCAAGCCTTTTATTGTTTTAATATTGATGATTTTGGCAAAAAAGTAAAGAAAAACCAAAAATCCCTATCTCAAAAAATTAGCATATTTCATCCGACCAATAAAAGAAAAGTGTTTTTAATACAAAAAAGTCAACCTTCAAATAATTATGTTCAGTTATGCACTCAATACTTGGTCGGGAATCCTTTCGCAGAAATGGCTGCTTCAATGCGGCGTGGCATGGAGGCAATCAGCCTGTGGCACTGCTGAGGTGTTATGGAGGCCCAGGATGCTTCGATAGCGGCCTTAAGCTCATCCACAGTGTTGGGTCTGGTGTCTTTCAACTTCCTCTTCACAATATCCCACAGATTCTCTATGGGGTTCAGGTCAGGAGAGTTGGCAGGCCAATTGAGCACAGTAATACCATGGTCAGTAAACCATTTACCAGTGGTTTTGGCACTGTGAGCAGGTGCCAGGTCTTGTTGAAAAATGAAATCTTCATCTCCATAAAGCTTTTCAGCAGATGGAAGCATGAAGTGCTCCAAAATCTCCTGATAGCTAGCTGCATTGACCCTGCCTTTGATAAAACACAGTGGACCAACACCAGCAGCTGACATGGCACCCCAGACCATCACTGACTGTGGGTACTTGACACTGGACTTCAGGCATTTTGGCATTTCCTTCTCCCCAGTCTTCCTCCAGACTCTGGCACCTTGATTTCCGAATGACATGCAAAATTTGCTTTCATCCGAAAAAAGTACTTTGGACCACTGATCAACTGTCCAGTGCTGCTTCTCTGTAGCCCATGTCAGGCGCTTCTGACGCTGTTTCTGGTTCAAAAGTGGCTTGACCTGGGGAATGCGGCACCTGTAGCCCATTTCCTGCACACGCCTGTGCACGGTGGCTCTGGATGTTTCTACTCCAGACTCAGTCCACTGCTTCCGCAGGTCCCCCAAGGTCTGGAATCGGCCCTTCTCCACAATCCTCCTCAGGGTCCGGTCACCTCTTCTGGTTGTGCAGCGTTTTCTGCCACACTTTTTCCTTCCCACAGACTTCCCACTGAGGTGCCTTGATACAGCACTCTGGGAACAGCCTATTCGCTCAGAAATTTCTTTCTGTGTCTTACCCTCTTGCTTGAGGGTGTCAATGATGGCCTTCTGGACAGCAGTCAGGTCGGCAGTCTTACCCATGATTGCGGTTTTGAGTAAAGAACCAGGCTGGGAGTTTTTAAAAGCCTCAGGAATCTCTTGCAGGTGTTTAGAGTTAATTAGTTGATTCAGATGATTAGGTTAAGAGCTTGTTTAGAGTACCTTTTCATGATATGCTAATTTTTTTAGATAGGAATTTGGGGTTTTCATGAGCTGTATGCCAAAATCATCAGTATTAAAACAACAAAAGACCTGAAATATTTCAGTTGGTGTGCAATGAATCTAAAATATATGAAAGTTCAATTATTATCATTACATTATGGAAAATAATCAACTTTATCACAATATGCTAATTATATGAGAAGGACCTGTATCTGCTTTTGTAACACAGGGTCCTGTTTGACGTTTAGAGGGCCTGAGCAATAGTAGGTTCCACCGAGACTTGAACTCGGATTACTGGATTCAAAGTCCAGAGTGCTCACCATTACACCATGGAACCATGGAATTGCAGGATTGCAAGGCAGATCAGTCTTAATCATTCATTTAACTTCTGCCACATTTCCCAGACTCGGTCACGTGGCAGCAGGTGAGCAGACTATTAACACTGTATTTTCTCAAACTCTTTTGGTACCTAGAGGGTTGCTGACTTTTCTTACCCAGAGCAAGCACTGGTTTCTGTGAAAAAAACATATATTGTCAGAAGTGGGATTCGAACCCACGCCTCCAGGGGAGACTGCGACCTGAACGCAGCGCCTTAGACCGCTCGGCCATCCTGACTGCTTCTTACAAGTCCGTGCTTCTTTCGTGGTAGGGCAGAATATGGGATTACTTAATTTGCATATTTAGGAAATACAGTAGGTATAGTCGAAATGATTCCGATTGGAAACATTCAATCAGTCTGTTTCGCACCAAAAATTCAGGTTCCACCGAGATTTGAACTCGGATCGCTGGATTCAGAGTCCAGAGTGCTAACCATTACACCATGGAACCATGACAGTAGTGCTTTCTGCTGGCAGAGACGTGTGGCACGATGCCAGCACTTGATCTAGGCGCTATTGATGATGTCGTGTTTGCAACAAGACAGGGCAGTTAACATGCTAACCCTTGAGTGACTTTTTTAAGCAGAAATGGGTAGTGGGACCGAACAAACTAAAACAACCCTGCATGGATACAACACTGCTGTATTTCCTTTGTCTTTCTCTATCCCTTTCTGAGGTCAGTTTTGGACCGCCCCTTCTACTTGGTATTTTACTTGGTGAATCCATGGTGGAGCTGCAAACATTGTACTTAGTTTTCTTTAAGTGACATGGGCCAAGATATTTCCAACCAATCATTTCCTGCAACATATCGAAGGCCCGTTAGCAACACATTCAGGTGATTGCCTTCTATACCCGTCTTATCAACTTGTAGTGCTTTGGTCTGTCATACGCCATTCCATTGACATACAGGTCCTTCTCATATAATTAGCATATTGTGATAAAGTTCAATATTTTCTGTAATGTACTGATAAACATTAGACTTTCATATATTTTAGATTCATTACACACAACTGAAGTAGTTCAAGCCTTTTATTGTTTTAATATTGATGATTTTGGCAAAAAAGTAAAGAAAAACCAAAAATCCCTATCTCAAAAAATTAGCATATTTCATCCGACCAATAAAAGAAAAGTGTTTTTAATACAAAAAAGTCAACCTTCAAATAATTATGTTCAGTTATGCACTCAATACTTGGTCGGGAATCCTTTCGCAGAAATGGCTGCTTCAATGCGGCGTGGCATGGAGGCAATCAGCCTGTGGCACTGCTGAGGTGTTATGGAGGCCCAGGATGCTTCGATAGCGGCCTTAAGCTCATCCACAGTGTTGGGTCTGGTGTCTTTCAACTTCCTCTTCACAATATCCCACAGATTCTCTATGGGGTTCAGGTCAGGAGAGTTGGCAGGCCAATTGAGCACAGTAATACCATGGTCAGTAAACCATTTACCAGTGGTTTTGGCACTGTGAGCAGGTGCCAGGTCTTGTTGAAAAATGAAATCTTCATCTCCATAAAGCTTTTCAGCAGATGGAAGCATGAAGTGCTCCAAAATCTCCTGATAGCTAGCTGCATTGACCCTGCCTTTGATAAAACACAGTGGACCAACACCAGCAGCTGACATGGCACCCCAGACCATCACTGACTGTGGGTACTTGACACTGGACTTCAGGCATTTTGGCATTTCCTTCTCCCCAGTCTTCCTCCAGACTCTGGCACCTTGATTTCCGAATGACATGCAAAATTTGCTTTCATCCGAAAAAAGTACTTTGGACCACTGATCAACTGTCCAGTGCTGCTTCTCTGTAGCCCATGTCAGGCGCTTCTGACGCTGTTTCTGGTTCAAAAGTGGCTTGACCTGGGGAATGCGGCACCTGTAGCCCATTTCCTGCACACGCCTGTGCACGGTGGCTCTGGATGTTTCTACTCCAGACTCAGTCCACTGCTTCCGCAGGTCCCCCAAGGTCTGGAATCGGCCCTTCTCCACAATCCTCCTCAGGGTCCGGTCACCTCTTCTGGTTGTGCAGCGTTTTCTGCCACACTTTTTCCTTCCCACAGACTTCCCACTGAGGTGCCTTGATACAGCACTCTGGGAACAGCCTATTCGCTCAGAAATTTCTTTCTGTGTCTTACCCTCTTGCTTGAGGGTGTCAATGATGGCCTTCTGGACAGCAGTCAGGTCGGCAGTCTTACCCATGATTGCGGTTTTGAGTAAAGAACCAGGCTGGGAGTTTTTAAAAGCCTCAGGAATCTCTTGCAGGTGTTTAGAGTTAATTAGTTGATTCAGATGATTAGGTTAAGAGCTTGTTTAGAGTACCTTTTCATGATATGCTAATTTTTTGAGATAGGAATTTGGGGTTTTCATGAGCTGTATGCCAAAATCATCAGTATTAAAACAACAAAAGACCTGAAATATTTCAGTTGGTGTGCAATGAATCTAAAATATATGAAAGTTCAATTATTATCATTACATTATGGAAAATAATCAACTTTATCACAATATGCTAATTATATGAGAAGGACCTGTATCTGCTTTTGTAACACAGGGTCCTGTTTGACGTTTAGAGGGCCTGAGCAATTGTAGGTTCCACCGAGACTTGAACTCGGATTACTGGATTCAAAGTCCAGAGTGCTCACCATTACACCATGGAACCATGGAATTGCAGGATTGCAAGGCAGATCAGTCTTAATCATTCATTTAACTTCTGCCACATTTCCCAGACTCGGTCACGTGGCAGCAGGTGAGCAGACTATTAACACTGTATTTTCTCAAACTCTTTTGGTACCTAGAGGGTTGCTGACTTTTCTTACCCAGAGCAAGCACTGGTTTCTGTGAAAAAAACATATATTGTCAGAAGTGGGATTCGAACCCACGCCTCCAGGGGAGACTGCGACCTGAACGCAGCGCCTTAGACCGCTCGGCCATCCTGACTGCTTCTTACAAATCCGTGCTTCTTTCGTGGTAGGGCAGAATATGGGATTACTTAATTTGCATATTTAGGAAATACAGTAGGTATAGTCGAAATGATTCCGATTGGAAACATTCAATCAGTCTGTTTCGCACCAAAAATTCAGGTTCCACCGAGATTTGAACTCGGATCGCTGGATTCAGAGTCCAGAGTGCTAACCATTACACCATGGAACCATGACAGTAGTGCTTTCTGCTGGCAGAGACGTGTGGCACGATGCCAGCACTTGATCTAGGCGCTATTGATGATGTCGTGTTTGCAACAAGACAGGGCAGTTAACATGCTAACCCTTGAGTGACTTTTTTAAGCAGAAATGGGTAGTGGGACCGAACAAACTAAAACAACCCTGCATGGATACAACACTGCTGTATTTCCTTTGTCTTTCTCTATCCCTTTCTGAGGTCAGTTTTGGACCGCCCCTTCTACTTGGTATTTTACTTGGTGAATCCATGGTGGAGCTGCAAACATTGTACTTAGTTTTCTTTAAGTGACATGGGCCAAGATATTTCCAACCAATCATTTCCTGCAACATATCGAAGGCCCGTTAGCAACACATTCAGGTGATTGCCTTCTATACCCGTCTTATCAACTTGTAGTGCTTTGGTCTGTCATACGCCATTCCATTGACATACAGGTCCTTCTCATATAATTAGCATATTGTGATAAAGTTCAATATTTTCTGTAATGTACTGATAAACATTAGACTTTCATATATTTTAGATTCATTACACACAACTGAAGTAGTTCAAGCCTTTTATTGTTTTAATATTGATGATTTTGGCAAAAAAGTAAAGAAAAACCAAAAATCCCTATCTCAAAAAATTAGCATATTTCATCCGACCAATAAAAGAAAAGTGTTTTTAATACAAAAAAGTCAACCTTCAAATAATTATGTTCAGTTATGCACTCAATACTTGGTCGGGAATCCTTTCGCAGAAATGGCTGCTTCAATGCGGCGTGGCATGGAGGCAATCAGCCTGTGGCACTGCTGAGGTGTTATGGAGGCCCAGGATGCTTCGATAGCGGCCTTAAGCTCATCCACAGTGTTGGGTCTGGTGTCTTTCAACTTCCTCTTCACAATATCCCACAGATTCTCTATGGGGTTCAGGTCAGGAGAGTTGGCAGGCCAATTGAGCACAGTAATACCATGGTCAGTAAACCATTTACCAGTGGTTTTGGCACTGTGAGCAGGTGCCAGGTCTTGTTGAAAAATGAAATCTTCATCTCCATAAAGCTTTTCAGCAGATGGAAGCATGAAGTGCTCCAAAATCTCCTGATAGCTAGCTGCATTGACCCTGCCTTTGATAAAACACAGTGGACCAACACCAGCAGCTGACATGGCACCCCAGACCATCACTGACTGTGGGTACTTGACACTGGACTTCAGGCATTTTGGCATTTCCTTCTCCCCAGTCTTCCTCCAGACTCTGGCACCTTGATTTCCGAATGACATGCAAAATTTGCTTTCATCCGAAAAAAGTACTTTGGACCACTGATCAACTGTCCAGTGCTGCTTCTCTGTAGCCCATGTCAGGCGCTTCTGACGCTGTTTCTGGTTCAAAAGTGGCTTGACCTGGGGAATGCGGCACCTGTAGCCCATTTCCTGCACACGCCTGTGCACGGTGGCTCTGGATGTTTCTACTCCAGACTCAGTCCACTGCTTCCGCAGGTCCCCCAAGGTCTGGAATCGGCCCTTCTCCACAATCCTCCTCAGGGTCCGGTCACCTCTTCTGGTTGTGCAGCGTTTTCTGCCACACTTTTTCCTTCCCACAGACTTCCCACTGAGGTGCCTTGATACAGCACTCTGGGAACAGCCTATTCGCTCAGAAATTTCTTTCTGTGTCTTACCCTCTTGCTTGATGGCCTTCTGGACAGCAGTCAGGTCGGCAGTCTTACCCATGATTGCGGTTTTGAGTAATGAACCAGGCTGGGAGTTTTTAAAAGCCTCAGGAATCTTTTGCAGGTGTTTAGAGTTAATTAGTTGATTCAGATGATTAGGTTAAGAGCTCGTTTAGAGTACCTTTTCATGATATGCTAATTTTTTGAGATAGGAATTTGGGGTTTTCATGAGCTGTATGCCAAAATCATCAGTATTAAAACAACAAAAGACCTGAAATATTTCAGCTGGTATGCAATGAATCTAAAATATATGAAAGTTCAATTATTATCATTACATTATGGAAAATAATCAACTTTATCACAATATGCTAATTATATGAGAATGACCTGTATCTGCTTTTGTAACACAGGGTCCTGTTTGACGTTTAGAGGGCCTGAGCAATAGTAGGTTCCACCGAGACTTGAACTCGGATCACTGGATTCAAAGTCCAGAGTGCTCACCATTACACCATGGAACCATGGAATTGCAGGATTGCAAGGCAGATCAGTCTTAATCATTCATTTAACTTCTGCCACATTTCCCAGACTCGGTCACGTGGCAGCAGGTGAGCAGACTATTAACACTGTATTTTCTCAAACTCTTTTGGTACCTAGAGGGTTGCTGACTTTTCTTACCCAGAGCAAGCACTGGTTTCTGTGAAAAAAACATATATTGTCAGAAGTGGGATTCGAACCCACGCCTCCAGGGGAGCCTGCGACCTGAACGCGGCGCCTTAGACCGCTCGGCCATCCTGACTGCTTCTTACGAGTCCGTGCTTCTTTCGTGGTAGGGCAGAATATGGGATTACTTGATTTGCATATTTAGGAAATACAGTAGGTATAGTCGAAATGATTCCGATTGGAAACATTCAATCAGTCTGTTTCGCACCAAAAATTCAGGTTCCACCGAGATTTGAACTCGGATCGCTGGATTCAGAGTCCAGAGTGCTAACCATTACACCATGGAACCATGACAGTAGTGCTTTCTGCTGGCAGAGACGTGTGGCACGATGCCAGCACTTGATCTAGGCGCTATTGATGATGTGTTTGCAACAAGACAGGGCAGTTAACATGCTAACCCTTGAGTGACTTTTTTAAGCAGAAATGGGTAGTGGGACCGAACAAACTAAAACAACCCTGCATGGATACAACACTGCTGTATTTCCTTTGTCTTTCTCTATCCCTTTCTGAGGTCAGTTTTGGACCGCCCCTTCTACTTGGTATTTTACTTGGTGAATCCATGGTGGAGCTGCAAACATTGTACTTAGTTTTCTTTAAGTGACATGGGCCAAGATATTTCCAACCAATCATTTCCTGCAACATATCGAAGGCCCGTTAGCAACACATTCAGGTGATTGCCTTCTATACCCGTCTTATCAACTTGTAGTGCTTTGGTCTGTCATACGCCATTCCATTGACATACAGGTCCTTCTCATATAATTAGCATATTGTGATAAAGTTCAATATTTTCTGTAATGTACTGATAAACATTAGACTTTCATATATTTTAGATTCATTACACACAACTGAAGTAGTTCAAGCCTTTTATTGTTTTAATATTGATGATTTTGGCAAAAAAGTAAAGAAAAACCAAAAATCCCTATCTCAAAAAATTAGCATATTTCATCCGACCAATAAAAGAAAAGTGTTTTTAATACAAAAAAGTCAACCTTCAAATAATTATGTTCAGTTATGCACTCAATACTTGGTCGGGAATCCTTTCGCAGAAATGGCTGCTTCAATGCGGCGTGGCATGGAGGCAATCAGCCTGTGGCACTGCTGAGGTGTTATGGAGGCCCAGGATGCTTCGATAGCGGCCTTAAAGGGAAAATTCGCCCATTTTCATGTGAATGGTATATCAGGGCCGAGTATATTAGTAGTCTATTGAAAAAAGCCCCCCAAAAATTGATCCGAATTGGCAGAGAGCACAATGATTTCGGATTTAAACTGATGACGCGGGGCTGACGTAGCCGTTTTTACAGTTCCTACAGGCCCCAGGATGCATTGCGCGGGGGGGTACGCTCTGCAGCCAGCCTGCCCAGATTCCGAGCTGCTCGCGTTACCATGGTGACAAACACAGCACGGACCTGACCCGTGTAAGCAGTACAGTAATAGCGCGCTTCGTATTATTTCACTGTTGGACTACTACCACAAAGAAAACATGCCGTCCTATAATGTGCCTAGATGCGCCAACTTTAGGAAACAGAAAAGAAGCAGGAGTAAGCGTAAGCTGAAGATACTAGGCCCTACCTGTTGCCTATTCACCGGCGTGATGCATAGCCCCAGCCCCGGGAAAAAGAATCCGAATAAAGGTAAGCTAACGTGAGCTAAATTGCATAGTAGCCTACTGTAGTTAGTATCAGTGTTTCCCCTACATTAATAACTGTGCTGCCCACACCGCTGTTGAATATTGTGTCCCGGTGTAAGGCTGATAGATGGGGCAAGGAGGAATTAGTCTACCGGTTGTAGCTGTAGCCAAGTTACCTTAGCCGCTAAGCTACAGTTAGAAGTGAACTCGTGAGGGGGGCAGTAGGCCCCTCTGTGTATCCTTGAGGAAGATTTAGTTGCATTTGCAAGACTGTTTGTGTGTGACTGTGTGTTTGTTTTCCATGTGCATGGTTATTAGCGATGTCGTTAAAATGATCAGCTTTCCAAAACCATAAACAATTGCTATGCTGATGGTGATGGCTGGGTGATTAGCACTGATGTCCCTAGTCTTGTGTCGTCTTGGCTCTTCCTAATGCAAATGCATAGCCACACCCTGGCATACAGTATGCTTGGCTGCTAATATAAACATGATGTCTTCTTAGACAAAAGACTACTATTGTGTTAGTGCACTAACTGACTGACCTATCTATGGTTACATAGTGGTTTGTCTGTTTTATATATTTATTGCAACAGCAACATTATCTTTACAGTATAACACATTGATTTTTCTTTTGTCATCTCTTCAGTGCTGGGCTGGCCTTGTGATACAATCATAATTTGTCATTTCAGGTGAGGTCCAAAGGAAGATGGTGTATTGTCCGAGGACCACGCACTCTGTTGTGAAGACTGTTTACATCCCGCACACACGCACCACTTCAGAGCATCCCTCGTAGAACTCGTCATCACATGAAGAAGAGACTGCTGCCTGCAAAGTGCTGTCATCATCACTACAGCTCCCTCAGCCTGCCCTCCCTCACAACATGTCCAAAACCAACTACAGAAGAAGCTGCTGCTAAACATCACTCAATATTTCAACAGTAACTTGACGAAGGAAGCATTATGCTACAATTGTTTTTCCCAACACACTGGAAACTCAAAGCTTTTGAAAATGTTATTTTTCTTTTTTACATTTGTATATGTACATACTTTACAGTTGTGTGTAGAATAATGCACATAGTTGTACTTGCTTGTTATATTAAACTCTATCTATGCCTTATAAAGTGTTTGATTCTCTGAAACTATTTCACTTTTAGTTGATAAGTCAAACCTATGTATTAAAATGGTTACCTATGCAATGACAAAAAACAATCATGTTTATACAAAATTTTATTTGTAAATACAGTCAAGGAGAATTGACACATTTTCACATGATTAAATCTCAATCAGTGTCCATAGTTAGCAGCAGTATTTACAGGTCAAAATATTTGATCATAGCTCATCCGTAGCTTCTACGTAGCGTCTTCTTCAGCCTGTCGCCTGTAGTGACCATTTGGAGATGGATATTTGGCTCTGATGCGCTGTATGACACAATCAGGTAAGACGATGCGGTCCCCTTGCCAAGTCTCTCCCCTTTGGAGCACCCACTCAATCAAGAACCGACGTGTGACACGTCGATTATGTCTAAAGAAATTAAAACACAAAACAAGTGGTTACTCTCCACAAAGCTATAATGTAACAATAGCAGCCAATGTAAGAACAAAAGACTGGTCATTTTATTTGACCTGTTGTAAAGGGTTCTTCTGAAAAGTGCAATAGACATGCTAAGTGCAACATCAGTGCAATGGCTCAGACAACACAATGTGACAAAGATAACATGCTAGAAAAAAATAATGTTACTCACTCAATGATCATCTGCCCTCCCGGTCTTGCTGGTATTTGTTGTCTTTTCCAAATTACTTTTGGGATATTGAAAATGTCTCTCGGTTTCTAATGGTGGTCCAGTTGTATTGTCTTACAAGGCTAACCCTAACCAAGGCTGAAACAGCTGCAGCCTCGGCCTCTCTGCATACTGTATTTCCTCGCTGAATTTCTTCAGCAGTGTAGGCTTCTCTGGCCCAACTAAATACCCTGCTGGTTCATTCCAGTCAGCCAACACACTTTTTAAAGTATCCTCATCCATATCGTCTGTGCCCGTGTGAAAAGATGCAATTTTCAATGCAGGAAATGATACAAGTAAACTGTCACGGACCATGGGCATGGACAGACGGTTTGTTTTGGTTCGCACGTGCTTTTAGAGCCCGCCCCCTGGATTCACAGGGAGGGGGGTTGGTGAGCTCGGCTCGAGAGTCTGTAGTCTGCACGAGCTCTTCCTTGACACGGAAACGTCACAGAAACGTCACCGGTGAATGGATTTTTGAAGCTCGGCCCCCGCGAAACGGACGATGTTGAAAAAATACACGGGGATATACTGCAACCCAAAGGATATTATGGTAGATGAGTTAAGGTTGAAAATCGGCGAATTTTCCCTTTAAGCTCATCCACAGTGTTGGGTCTGGTGTCTTTCAACTTCCTCTTCACAATATCCCACAGATTCTCTATGGGGTTCAGGTCAGGAGAGTTGGCAGGCCAATTGAGCACAGTAATACCATGGTCAGTAAACCATTTACCAGTGGTTTTGGCACTGTGAGCAGGTGCCAGGTCTTGTTGAAAAATGAAATCTTCATCTCCATAAAGCTTTTCAGCAGATGGAAGCATGAAGTGCCAGTGTTTCCCACAGAATTTTTTGAAAGTGTGGGGGGGGGGGGGGGTGGGGGGCATACCACCGGACCCCCCTAGGGGGGTCTGGGGGTATGCTCCCCCGGAAGAAAATGTTGTACCTTTTAAATGTTAAATGCATCAATCTGGTGTACTTTAAGGAACACTATTCCTATATAAATGGTGATTAAGATGGAGTTTAACACACTTATCAATGGTTAATGAATAAATAATTTTCTATGATACACATTTGAGCCATCAAAAAAATGAAGCAAAGGTGGTGGTTACCTGTGGTTCAAAAGAGTGAACACAAGCGCCCTTTTGTTTAATTAGATTGTTGAATTACTAGTACTCAAATAACTGTGACTACAATCACGAAGGATAGCTCACAATATTATTTCCAGCAGAGGGTGCTCTGCTGGAAAGGCAGCAGGCGCGCAAATTACCCACTCCCGACTCGGGGAGGTAGTGACGAAAAATAACAATACAGGACTCTTTCGAGGCCCTGTAATTGGAATGAGTACACTTTAAATCCTTTAACGAGGATCCATTGGAGGGCAAGTCTGGTGCCAGCAGCCGCGGTAATTCCAGCTCCAATAGCGTATCTTAAAGTTGCTGCAGTTAAAAAGCTCGTAGTTGGATCTCGGGATCGAGCTGACGGTCCGCCGCGAGGCGAGCTACCGTCTGTCCCAGCCCCTGCCTATCGGCGCCCCCTCGATTTTCTTAACTGAGTGTCCCGCGGGGTCGGGTCCGAAGCGTTTACTTTTAAAAAATTAGAGTGTTCAAAGGCAATACAGTCACAGCGCGTGTTGACACCGCAGGGGGAGGGGCTGATTGACTCGGGGAGATTGAAGCCTCGATCCCTCAAGCGGCGCTTTGATAATACGTCCATGATTGAAGGAAATATTGTTTCTTGAGATCACAGCGCGAATCACACGTTAAAGATTTTTATGCGGAAATGCTATTGTTTCCAAGTGAAACTCGCGCATTGCAAATGAAATGTATACATGTATATTTTTTAAATAGTAAAATATACATAGGCTATAAATAATGAAAGTGTGGCGGGGCAAAATGAAAGTGTGGCGGCCCGCCACGGAAAGATACATTAGTGGGAAACACTGAGTGCTCCAAAATCTCCTAATAGCTAGCTGCATTGACCCTGCCTTTGATAAAACACAGTGGACCAACACCAGCAGCTGACATGGCACCCCAGACCATCACTGACTGTGGGTACTTGACACTGGACTTCAGGCATTTTGGCATTTCCTTCTCCCCAGTCTTCCTCCAGACTCTGGCACCTTGATTTCCGAATGACATGCAAAATTTGCTTTCATCCGAAAAAAGTACTTTGGACCACTGATCAACTGTCCAGTGCTGCTTCTCTGTAGCCCATGTCAGGCGCTTCTGACGCTGTTTCTGGTTCAAAAGTGGCTTGACCTGGGGAATGCGGCACCTGTAGCCCATTTCCTGCACACGCCTGTGCACGGTGGCTCTGGATGTTTCTACTCCAGACTCAGTCCACTGCTTCCGCAGGTCCCCCAAGGTCTGGAATCGGCCCTTCTCCACAATCCTCCTCAGGGTCCGGTCACCTCTTCTGGTTGTGCAGCGTTTTCTGCCACACTTTTTCCTTCCCACAGACTTCCCACTGAGGTGCCTTGATACAGCACTCTGGGAACAGCCTATTCGCTCAGAAATTTCTTTCTGTGTCTTACCCTCTTGCTTGATGGCCTTCTGGACAGCAGTCAGGTCGGCAGTCTTACCCATGATTGCGGTTTTGAGTAATGAACCAGGCTGGGAGTTTTTAAAAGCCTCAGGAATCTTTTGCAGGTGTTTAGAGTTAATTAGTTGATTCAGATGATTAGGTTAAGAGCTCGTTTAGAGTACCTTTTCATGATATGCTAATTTTTTGAGATAGGAATTTGGGGTTTTCATGAGCTGCATGCCAAAATCATCAGTATTAAAACAACAAAAGACCTGAAATATTTCAGCTGGTATGCAATGAATCTAAAATATATGAAAGTTCAATTATTATCATTACATTATGGAAAATAATCAACTTTATCACAATATGCTAATTATATGAGAAGGACCTGTATCTGCTTTTGTAACACAGGGTCCTGTTTGACGTTTAGAGGGCCTGAGCAATAGTAGGTTCCACCGAGACTTGAACTCGGATTACTGGATTCAAAGTCCAGAGTGCTCACCATTACACCATGGAACCATGGAATTGCAGGATTGCAAGGCAGATCAGTCTTAATCATTCATTTAACTTCTGCCACATTTCCCAGACTCGGTCACGTGGCAGCAGGTGAGCAGACTATTAACACTGTATTTTCTCAAACTCTTTTGGTACCTAGAGGGTTGCTGACTTTTCTTACCCAGAGCAAGCACTGGTTTCTGTGAAAAAAACATATATTGTCAGAAGTGGGATTCGAACCCACGCCTCCAGGGGAGACTGCGACCTGAACGCAGCGCCTTAGACCGCTCGGCCATCCTGACTGCTTCTTACAAGTCCGTGCTTCTTTCGTGGTAGGGCAGAATATGGGATTACTTAATTTGCATATTTAGGAAATACAGTAGGTATAGTCGAAATGATTCCGATTGGAAACATTCAATCAGTCTGTTTCGCACCAAAAATTCAGGTTCCACCGAGATTTCAACTCGGATCGCTGGATTCAGAGTCCAGAGTGCTAACCATTACACCATGGAACCATGACAGTAGTGCTTTCTGCTGGCAGAGACGTGTGGCACGATGCCAGCACTTGATCTAGGCGCTATTGATGATGTCGTGTTTGCAACAAGACAGGGCAGTTAACATGCTAACCCTTGAGTGACTTTTTTAAGCAGAAATGGGTAGTGGGACCGAACAAACTAAAACAACCCTGCATGGATACAACACTGCTGTATTTCCTTTGTCTTTCTCTATCCCTTTCTGAGGTCAGTTTTGGACCGCCCCTTCTACTTGGTATTTTACTTGGTGAATCCATGGTGGAGCTGCAAACATTGTACTTAGTTTTCTTTAAGTGACATGGGCCAAGATATTTCCAACCAATCATTTCCTGCAACATATCGAAGGCCCGTTAGCAACACATTCAGGTGATTGCCTTCTATACCCGTCTTATCAACTTGTAGTGCTTTGGTCTGTCATACGCCATTCCATTGACATACAGGTCCTTCTCATATAATTAGCATATTGTGATAAAGTTCAATATTTTCTGTAATGTACTGATAAACATTAGACTTTCATATATTTTAGATTCATTACACACAACTGAAGTAGTTCAAGCCTTTTATTGTTTTAATATTGATGATTTTGGCAAAAAAGTAAAGAAAAACCAAAAATCCCTATCTCAAAAAATTAGCATATTTCATCCGACCAATAAAAGAAAAGTGTTTTTAATACAAAAAAGTCAACCTTCAAATAATTATGTTCAGTTATGCACTCAATACTTGGTCGGGAATCCTTTCGCAGAAATGGCTGCTTCGATGCGGCGTGGCATGGAGGCAATCAGCCTGTGGCACTGCTGAGGTGTTATGGAGGCCCAGGATGCTTCGATAGCGGCCTTAAGCTCATCCACAGTGTTGGGTCTGGTGTCTTTCAACTTCCTCTTCACAATATCCCACAGATTCTCTATGGGGTTCAGGTCAGGAGAGTTGGCAGGCCAATTGAGCACAGTAATACCATGGTCAGTAAACCATTTACCAGTGGTTTTGGCACTGTGAGCAGGTGCCAGGTCTTGTTGAAAAATGAAATCTTCATCTCCATAAAGCTTTTCAGCAGATGGAAGCATGAAGTGCTCCAAAATCTCCTGATAGCTAGCTGCATTGACCCTGCCTTTGATAAAACACAGTGGACCAACACCAGCAGCTGACATGGCACCCCAGACCATCACTGACTGTGGGTACTTGACACTGGACTTCAGGCATTTTGGCATTTCCTTCTCCCCAGTCTTCCTCCAGACTCTGGCACCTTGATTTCCGAATGACATGCAAAATTTGCTTTCATCCGAAAAAAGTACTTTGGACCACTGATCAACTGTCCAGTGCTGCTTCTCTGTAGCCCATGTCAGGCGCTTCTGACGCTGTTTCTGGTTCAAAAGTGGCTTGACCTGGGGAATGCGGCACCTGTAGCCCATTTCCTGCACACGCCTGTGCACGGTGGCTCTGGATGTTTCTACTCCAGACTCAGTCCACTGCTTCCGCAGGTCCCCCAAGGTCTGGAATCGGCCCTTCTCCACAATCCTCCTCAGGGTCCGGTCATCTCTTCTGGTTGTGCAGCGTTTTCTGCCACACTTTTTCCTTCCCACAGACTTCCCACTGAGGTGCCTTGATACAGCACTCTGGGAACAGCCTATTCGCTCAGAAATTTCTTTCTGTGTCTTACCCTCTTGCTTGAGGGTGTCAATGATGGCCTTCTGGACAGCAGTCAGGTCGGCAGTCTTACCCATGATTGCGGTTTTGAGTAAAGAACCAGGCTGGGAGTTTTTAAAAGCCTCAGGAATCTCTTGCAGGTGTTTAGAGTTAATTAGTTGATTCAGATGATTAGGTTAAGAGCTTGTTTAGAGTACCTTTTCTTGATATGCTAATTTTTTGAGATAGGAATTTGGGGTTTTCATGAGCTGTATGCCAAAATCATCAGTATTAAAACAACAAAAGACCTGAAATATTTCAGTTGGTGTGCAATGAATCTAAAATATATGAAAGTTCAATTATTATCATTACATTATGGAAAATAATCAACTTTATCACAATATGCTAATTATATGAGAAGGACCTGTATCTGCTTTTGTAACACAGGGTCCTGTTTGACGTTTAGAGGGCCTGAGCAATAGTAGGTTCCACCGAGACTTGAACTCGGATCACTGGATTCAAAGTCCAGAGTGCTCACCATTACACCATGGAACCATGGAATTACAGGATTGCAAGGCAGATCAGTCTTAATCATTCATTTAACTTCTGCCACATTTCCCAGACTCGGTCACGTGGCAGCAGGTGAGCAGACTATTAACACTGTATTTTCTCAAACTCTTTTGGTACCTAGAGGGTTGCTGACTTTTCTTACCCAGAGCAAGCACTGGTTTCTGTGAAAAAAACATATATTGTCAGAAGTGGGATTCGAACCCACGCCTCCAGGGGAGACTGCGACCTGAACGCAGCGCCTTAGACCGCTCGGCCATCCTGACTGCTTCTTACAAGTCCGTGCTTTTTTCGTGGTAGGGCAGAAGATGGGATTACTTAATTTGCATATTTAGGAAATACAGTAGGTATAGTCAAAATGATTCCGATTGGAAACATTCAATCAGTCTGTTTCGCCTCAAATGTTCAGGTTCCACCGAGATTTCAACTCGGATCGCTGGATTCAGAGTCCAGAGTGCTAACCATTACACCATGGAACCATGACAGTAGTGCTTTCTGCTGGCAGAGACGTGTGGCACGATGCCAGCACTTGATCTAGGCGCTATTGATGATGTCGTGTTTGCAACAAGACAGGGCAGTTAACATGCTAACCCTTGAGTGACTTTTTTAAGCAGAAATGGGTAGTGGGACCGAACAAACTAAAACAACCCTGCATGGATACAACACTGCTGTATTTCCTTTGTCTTTCTCTATCCCTTTCTGAGGTCAGTTTTGGACCGCCCCTTCTACTTGGTATTTTACTTGGTGAATCCATGGTGGAGCTGCAAACATTGTACTTAGTTTTCTTTAAGTGACATGGGCCAAGATATTTCCAACCAATCATTTCCTGCAACATATCGAAGGCCCGTTAGCAACACATTCAGGTGATTGCCTTCTATACCCGTCTTATCAACTTGTAGTGCTTTGGTCTGTCATACGCCATTCCATTGACATACCTGTATCTGCTTTTGTAACACAGGGTCCTGTTTGACGTTTAGAGGGCCTGAGCAATAGTAGGTTCCACCGAGACTTGAACTCGGATCACTGGATTCAAAGTCCAGAGTGCTCACCATTACACCATGGAACCATGGAATTGCAGGATTGCAAGGCAGATCAGTCTTAATCATTCATTTAACTTCTGCCACATTTCCCAGACTCGGTCACGTGGCAGCAGGTGAGCAGACTATTAACACTGTATTTTCTCAAACTCTTTTGGTACCTAGAGGGTTGCTGACTTTTCTTACCCAGAGCAAGCACTGGTTTCTGTGAAAAAAACATATATTGTCAGAAGTGGGATTCGAACCCACGCCTCCAGGGGAGACTGCGACCTGAACGCAGCACCTTAGACCGCTCGGCCATCCTGACTGCTTCTTACAAGTCCGTGCTTTTTTCGTGGTAGGGCAGAAGATGGGATTACTTAATTTGCATATTTAGGAAATACAGTAGGTATAGTCAAAATGATTCCGATTGGAAACATTCAATCAGTCTGTTTCGCCTCAAATGTTCAGGTTCCACCGAGATTTGAACTCGGATCGCTGGATTCAGAGTCCAGAGTGCTAACCATTACACCATGGAACCATGACAGTAGTGCTTTCTGCTGGCAGAGACGTGTGGCACGATGCCAGCACTTGATCTAGGCGCTATTGATGATGTCGTGTTTGCAACAAGAAAGGGCAGTTAACATGCTAACCCTTGAGTGACTTTTATAAGCAGAAATGGGTAGTGGGACCGAACAAACTAAAACAACCCTGCATGGATACAACACTGCTGTATTTCCTTTGTCTTTCTCTATCCCTTTCTGAGGTCAGTTTTGGACCGCTCCAGCTGCAAACATTGTACTTAGTTTTCTTTAAGGGACATGAGCCAAGATATTTCCATCCATTAATTTTCTGCAACATATCCAAGGCCCGTTAGCAGCACATTCGGGTGATTGCCTTCTATACCCGTCTTATCAACTTGTAGTGCTTTGGTCTCTGATATACGCCATTCCATTGACATATCTGCTTAAAGAGGACCTATTATACTACTTTTCTGGTCTTAATTTCTTGGTTTTACACTGCTATAGAGCAACCTGACACGAATCACATCACAAAAAACTATGTAGATTTTCGGGAAGCTCTTTCTCTTATTTTGGCGATCCAGCACGTCCTGTCAACACTTTCAGTGTCGGGAAGCGCGAGCATGGACCTATAAGGGCGCGAGGCAGACGCGAACAGGGAAGTGACAGCATTACCATACATGGAAACATCCGCGTGGTGACTTCACGAAGTTACATGCGACGTCACGAAGTTACAAAGGGTAGACCGCTTTGAACACGTGACTTCTCGACTGGCTAGAATAGTGTTTAGTGCTCGGCACAGACACCCCAGACGGTCAGCAGGGAATACGTCGAAATGCATGTAAGTCATTATTTGATAATTTAGTATGGTTAAGCATGACTATGAATCATCATAGCAACGTTTATAGGTCATAAAAGTCAAAAAGCCACATAGGTCCTCTTTAAGTAACACAGGGTCCTGTTTGACGTTTAGAAGGGCGAAAAATCATCTATTGTCAGAAGTGGGATTCGAATACACGCCTCCAGGGGAGCTGGAATCACTTGGTCTGTGATATGCCATTCCATGGATTTATCTGCATTATGCTGGGCTTACACTACATGACTTTTAAAATACTTTGAAAAGACTGAAGACTGAAACCGTCTTACATCTAAAGACAATCAACTCACACCTGAAGACAACTAGTCATTAGTTTTCAGTCACAGAGTGAGATTTTGAAAAGATAGGGGTCTCATATTGCAAGACTACAACTAGATTCCTTTTGAGATTAATATAATTTCCGCAAACGCGATTGTGATTATTTAATTAAAAACAAGTTAATTCAATTTTCCGAGCGGGGCACTTCCTTTAGCTATTTGACCAGCTTTATTTGCTGATCTCATACCCCAAAAACTTTAACTCCTAACCCTGTATTTGACGGTAGAGTGTTCAGGTTTCGCGGCTGTCAGCCTGGTTCTCCACCGAGGCTTCTATGAAAAAGTATCCGAAATAAGTGTCTCACCAGGCGGACACAGGTCGCGACTAATTTCCCGCTCCTCCTGTGTCGTGCTTGGTGCATGCAAGAGTGTGACATAGGGTTGCCGCGGTGTGGACATTTTCATACCGAGTAATACACGTGCGTCAACACCGGTGTTACCGGTAACACCACCAGACAGGGTCTTAAAAAAATTTAAAAATTATTATTAGGCTTCACCGCAGATTTCAAGAGAAGACGGTCCGTCGGCTCTGTAGGCGCTTACTCTGATCTTAAACATTAGATCGCGCAATTTATTCTTGAACAAAGCAAATGCTTAGTGTTTGTAGATCATTTGGTTAAATTATTATGCAATTTGTTCAATATGAGCCACCAGAGCCACCGTACTGTGTTGCCTCATCGAATCAGAATGACTGGTGGGCTACTTCACTTTTACCTGTCTGTAGACTATAGGGGTGGGAAAAAATTTCGATTTTCCGATTAATATCGATTCTTTCTCGGACGATTCTGAATCGATTCAGAAAAGTTAATTATCGTTTTTTTTTTTTTGTAAATACTAATACTTCCTGCGCCATTGCGCATGCACACCACACTTGCGAGTTGTTTCCAAAGTGGCTTCAAAAGGGCTGAGAGCAGCAAACCCATGACCTGCACCGGCTTTATCTCTTTTTACCTTTTTTGTATGAGAGCTGAATTCCAAGCCATACTTTTTGTACAATGTGTTGAAATGACATAGAAAATAATAGATAATAGAATAGAAATCCTATAGAAACATGATTTACGAGATTAGAAATAAAATAAAACTGAATCGGTTTAGTTTTTACATACTTCCATATTGTGTTGAAAGCTGCATTGATTATTGCACTGTTCATAGAAAGTCATATTTGTGACAAGAAAAGCTTTTCTCTTAATACAATATTAGAGAAGGCAATTCATCTGTTGATTGTCTTTAAAGGTCACATATTATGTTAAATGCACTTTTTAAATGTGTTCTAACATATCCATGGGTCCACAGTGTGTCTAGAGACTGCCAAAATATTTTAAAAAATAACACTCTCCTTTTCTCACAATCCCCCTTTCTGAAACCACCACCCCTCCCCCACCCAATATACTCCAGTCAGAATTTTCCCCTTTTCTGACCTCACAAACTGGAAAGCCAGAAGCTTCCACTGTGCAGCCCACACCCCTATTTCTTATTGGTCCACGGCCCTGACAGACAGAGGGCGAGGCGTATCTGGCTTCGCTTCCGGACAGGGGGCGGGGGCAGCGCAAAGATTGTATATTTACGAGGGGAGCTGCAGCTCTTTTTAAAAAATAGGCCTTTGTGAGATTAGCTGAACTTCAGCATAGTACAATAAATTATCTGAAAGTTTTTTTCAGCAAACAATTAAAGAAAAACGTATTAGTGACCACTAAGACCATATAATATGGTGCATAATAGTACCGAAAAGTGTATAATATGGGAGCTTTAATGATCATCACAAAAGTAGGAAGTGATTAGCAAACTCCGAGTAGCAAACTCAGATGTGCATATAAATATATTTTTGAAATTCACACATGGGTATGTACATAAAAAATGTTTTGCATTGAGATGCATTGAAAATCGATTTTGAATCGAATCGTTGACCTCTGAATCGGAATCGAATCGAATCGTGAGGTGCCAAGAGATTCCCACCCCTAGTAGTCTATCAGAGCCATGATCGGAGCGCAGTTTATTGAATGCTTGGATTAAATTCACTCCTTTAAACTCGGTGTGATCCTTGACTCATACCAACCCATATGAACTTTCTACAGTGTTGTCAATAACTGTTGTCGTGCACTTTGAGGTGTGTCGTGACGCGACGTCATTTTACCGGGGCTTCAGCTCCAAATGTTTTGAATGAAGCTACCATGGATAGGCCTATATTTGCGGCGTGATTTCCACTGGGGACTTAACATGTTCTCTCCCCCCCGCCCCCCACACACTTTACAATTTATAATTTTTTCACCGCAAGCTGTCATCGACACGGAGCAGCAGCACACAGACAGCCTGCCGCTGTGTAGGCGCGGGTGTGTGAGTGTGTGTGTTACCTCCCGTTGCTGAATCTTCAACAGTTTGCAGACTACCTAGTTTAGCCTACGTTTTCAGGTTCCCTAGTATTGGGGTTTCATCAAAAATATTGCCAAATAGGCGCATTTGCTTTGGGCTTTGAAGCCAAGTCCTCCGCCATCGTCTTATAAACTCTCTACGGGAGACTCCGCTGCTGTGACGCGGCTGTGCGCTGCACGGAGCGGAGCAGACACTTTCAGTTTCATTGTTTTCTGAGTAGCCTTATCATAACTTAGAATTTAGAGTAGCCTTAGACATACTAGTTTTTTAGCCGAATGAACTGCCGCCGTCACGCCGTAGACTATCCGGTGTTGCTCGGTGTTGAGGTTCCCACCGGTGTGAGCCTCAACACCGAGTAACACCGGTAACACCTACTACGGCGGCAACCCTAGTGTGACAGTGTTTACGTCATTTCGCTTGAGCCAACCCCCTAAGACTAGCGATAATATCAAACATGTTTGATAATGTCGGAACGTCAAGACGGGAAGAAGACTGGCTGAAATCGGGTCGGAAGACCACCATACACCAAACGACTGAGATTACATGCGCGCGCCACAACTCCAGCACGACTCCAGTGATTTCAGTCCGACATTGGAAGATTGTCTGCGACTGTCAAATCGCATGAAAAGTCGTGTAGTGAAAGCCCAGCATAAGTAACACATGGTCCTGTTTGACTTTTATGCCTTGTTTCCACCGAGTAGAGCGGGTCGGATCAGAGCGGCTCAGAGCGGGACAGCTCACTTTTAAGAATCTCTGTGTTGTTTCCACCGCCGACCCTACCCTTACTGGTAGGGCGGGGTTTAGGCTGGACTGCGATAGCCGTCGCCAGAATGTGGGTTAAACTATCGCGCTGTGGAACAACTGTGGTCAAGCCAGCGGTCTCTCGTTTTTGCTGGGTCAAACCAGCCGCTTCATTATTTATTCCCCCGGTGTTGTTGTGAGCACACAGACGGCTCGGTGCAAGTTGCAACTGATAGAGACAGTGAGAGAACAGCGCTGGCTGCGGCAGCTACGCGACATCGTTGCAGTAGGACACAGTGTAGCCAACTGATTCATTTAATAACGAGGAAAAACACCACACAATAAACAGTGCCGCGCTCACAAGCCAGCGGTCTCTCGTTTTTGCTTGGTCAAACCAGCCGTTTCTTTATTTATTCCCCCCGTGTTGTTGTGAGCGTGTATTTACTACTATCTATGGTGAAAACACACAGAGACGGCTCGGTGCAAGTTGCAACTATAAAATACAGTGAGCGAACAGTGCTGGCTGCGGCAGCTACGCGACTAGTGGGACACAGTGTAACCAACTGATTAATTTATTGACGAGGAAAAACACCACACAATAAACATTGCTGTGCTCACATTTTCGCCAATACACAAGACTCTCTTCACTCTTGCCGAGATGACTACACATGGCGGAAATGATTATTTCGACCAATCAAATGACGGCTCTGCCGTTTCGGCACGCTTTCAGGCGGCTAGTACCCCTACGGAGGAGTACTGAGATCGGGAGCGGCTCAGAGCGGTTAGGTGCGCTTAAACCGTACCCTACCCAACTTTTGGCAAATGAAAAGCCAAACTGCCCGGACCGAACCGCTCCGATCCGACCCGCTATACTCGGTGGAAACGAGGCATTAGATGGCCTGAGTAGGTACTCAGGTAGGTAACTCGGATCGATGGATTCAGAGTCCAGAGTGCTAACCATTACACCATGGAACCAAGACAGCACTTCTTTGTTCTGACGTGTGGCACGATGACAGCACTTGATTTAGGTGCTATTGATGAACAAATTAAAATCCCCAAGAATAGCTCCATAGCTGTAAAGTTAGACCTCTTACAGCAATTATGAGAGTGGCACGATTCAAAAACAATCTCTTTACCGCGCAGTAATAATTCCCTTTCTTCCGTGTCTTGAATGTCTAGAATGAGGGCCCATTGGCAAAGAAAACAGCAGAGCTCTGATGAGGAGGATGCTGTACCATGCAATCTGTTGTAGGCTACAATGACTGAAATGTTCTGCACCATTTCTGTTCATTTGCATCTGTTTGATTGTGATGACAACTTGATAATACTTGTTTCTTCAAATACATTTTAATGAAAATATTTAAAGGTCACATATTATGCTAAATGCACTTTTTAAATGTGTTCTAACATATCCATGGGTCCACGGTGTGCCTAGAGACTGCCAAAATATTTAAAAAAATAACACTCTCCTTTTCTCACTCTCCCCCTTTCTGAAACCACCACCCCTCCCCCACCCAATATACTCCAGTCAGAATTCTCCCCTTTTCTGACCTCACAAACTGGAAAGCCAGAAGCTTCCACTGTGCAGCCCACACCCCTATTTCTTATTGGCAGGGTTCGACATAACGTATAGCCCGATGGCCCGGGGCCAGTAAAATCATATGCAGGGTAGGGTTGCCGCGGTAGTGGGTGTTACCGGTGTTACTCGGTGTTGAGGCCAACACCGATTACGTCACGTGCACACCGGCAACACCAAGTTTTTTCAGTTGCTGCACAGATGTTCATTAAATAATATAAATATAAGAAAGAAAATAAATGTGTGTAAAATAGGCCGCAGTTCTGTTCTGTGCAGAAGATCATAGACACAATGACCGAGTATTCGATTATGAGGAGGAGAGTTTGCAGCCGAGAGATTAAAGGCATGCTGCCATGGAACGTTACGCTGTCACCGAGCAATCCAAGGCGCACTGCCATGGAACGTTACGCCGTCACCGAGAATTGGCGCGCTGCCAGACGCTGTCATCGAGTGTTTTAATCGCGTGAGGAAGAGAGGACAGTTGATGGAGAATATGATGGCAGTTGATTTAGTTTCGAAGTTTAAGGCAAAGGCGCCTATTTGGAAATATTTTGGATTCAAACCCAACGCAAATCGGGAACCGGAGAACACAAGCGAGGCAATATGCAGACTTTGCAACATGAAGGTGTCAGCAAATGGAGGTAACACTTCAAATTTACACACACACCTCAAGGTGCACCACAAGAGTGAGGCTGTGAAGATGGGGCCTGCAGCAGCGAAGCCTCTACCGGAGAGTTCACAGCGGCCGACACAGCCATCCATTTTTGGAGCGTTTGCGAAATGTACAAAGTACAAAAAGGACAGTGTTAGGTGGACTGCATGTACCGATGCAGTCACCAAATATCTATGCAAGGAGATGGTGTCCTTCAACACGGTGGAAAAAAAGTCCTTCATTGAGCTTTTGGCGAGACTCGACCACCAGTATGACGTTCCAGGGCGGACATATTTCTCGTCCACTGCCATACCGTGCGCTTACACCAGTGTCAGGAGTGAGCTACAACGGACCCTCTTATTGGTAGAAGAGTTTTCCCTCACAACGGACTTGTGGTCGAGCGCAACGATGGCACCGTACATGTCACTGACAGTGCATTTTATTGACCAGGATTGGAAGCTGGTGTCAAAATGCCTCCAGACGACCTTCTTGCCTGAGGACCACACCGCCGTTAATTTGGCTGATGCGCTGCAGGAGGCTCTGCGGGAGTGGGCATTGAGCGCGGATAAAGTCTCCTGTCTCACCACCGACAGTGGAGCAAACATTAAAGCAGCTGTGCGGAACCTAGGATGGCCCTGGTTGAGCTGCTTCGGGCACAACCTGAACCTCGCTGTGTCAAACACTATAGAGAAGATGGAGAAAGTGCGCACAGACCGGGCCCTTGCAGTCTGTCGCACTATCAACGGCATGTTCTCTCACAGCTGGAGGAGGAGAAAGGAGCTGCAGAAAGCCCAGGTCGAGCTTGGCCTCCCACAGTACTCGCTGGTGACGGTAAGTTAACTAAGCCTCATATTCTTTTTGGGAAAAAATGTAAAATATTTATAAAATTGAATAAGCCTATATTAAGCATTACTTTTTTTTTCACCCAGGATTGTGCAACACGCTGGGGGTCAAAGCAGAAGATGGTAAACAGAATGCTAGAGCAGAGGCTGGCCATAAACAGAGTGCTGTCAGAGGATCGTAAGAGCAACTTGAACCTCACTTGGCAAGATGAGGATGTGCTAATGGCAATGAATGAAGCGCTGAAGCCGGTGAGCGACTTCACTGACATTCTCTCCGGGGAGAATTACGTCACTGCCTCCTCTCTACTCCCCGTGCTGCAGTTGGTAAAAGAGGGAACGTTAGCCCCTTCTGCTGAAGACAGACGTTTAACTGCAGACCTGAAGGCTGGCATCATCAATGTCCTTTGCGAAAAATACAGAGCACTGCCGCAGGCAAGCCAGGAGCTAATGCGTAAGGCAACATTCCTGGACCCGCGGTACCGGGCTGAATACGACTCGAATGTAAACGAGCTCAAACAGATGGTGGAGGAAGAAGCAGTCATCCTCGGGCGAGCAGCGCAGCCAGTGAGAGCGGAAAATGAAGAGGAGGAGGGAGCCGCTGCCGAGCCCCAGCCAAAGAAAATAACTTTGGCAAGTTTGCTGAAGAGGAACAATTGCGCACCTGCCTCAGCCACATTAACGCTCCCCGAAAAGGCAGCCGCAGAGATTGCCAAGTATTGTCAAGAGGCCGGCATCGATGCTGATGAGGATCCTCTTGGCTGGTGGAAATCCAACCAGGTGAGGCTTCCCCTTCTGGCAAAGGTCGCCAGAAAATTCCTCTGCGTGTGTGCTACTAGCTGCGCATCCGAGCGGGTGTTCAGCACGGCAGGGAACATTGTCACCCCCACAAGATCCCTTCTCAAACCGGCGAAGGTTAACATGTTGGTTTTCTTGGCAAAAAACATGTAGCCTATATATTGAGTACATTTTTTTACTGTTCGCTTAGCCCTATAAAACTGTTTTAATATTTAATATTGCGGGCGGCAGCACGGACAGGATAAGCCGGCCCGTCATCTGTCGGCTTGTTCGTTTATTTTACATATTTTACTTTTTTATAAAAGTTTTTTGAGAGTTTGAAAATAAGTAGCTGAATATTGTTTCTTTCTTTTTTAGTAAACCAAGCAAAATAGTAATAATAAATGAGCCTGTTGCCTTTCAACGGTTTAACTGTAGCGATGTTTTTTGTTACTTCTTGTTACTTTTTATTTTGTTCCATAGGCCTTGTGTTTTGCTTAGCCTATTTAATTGTAGCCCATTCGTTTATTAATTTGGTTAGATAGTGTTTGATTTTGTTATCTTGTTTTACCCTTTGTGTTTAAAAAAAAATGTAAATAGGCTAGTTGTGGCAATTGGGCTTGCAGCCTGCGGCCCGAGGCACAAGACGAGCATACAAGTCGCCGTCATAATTTGTTTAAAAAAAAGGTTCTGCAGTTTGTCTTTGCACTGTTTTATTGTTGATGTGCTTTTTCATAAAAAAAATATATACAAAACCTTCTAAGCATTCGTTTTGTTCAAAACGTAAGGCGGATCTACAGAAACATAAAGAGGGAAAGCCGCACTACAGAGCCTACCCGTGTCTTTTCTTGAATGTGCGGTGTCGCCTTTTAGTTTTTTTCCCGTTGCAATTTAGCCTACAGTTGGTGTACTCGGTAATACCGGTGTTGACACGAGTGTATTACTCGGTGTGAAAAGGTCCACACCGCGGCAACCCTAATGCAGGGCAAGTTGATTGGCCAGTCACTGGCCCGGGCGGGCCAGTGACTGGCCAATCACAGTTCAGTATCTTTTTGTAGACTACATCATGGTTCATTGAAATGCGCGTTGAGAGTCGGAATGAAAGCAGTGTTTATTTAAGACTCAATATAATAAACCTAATATAAAATATATTTTTTTAATGAAAGGCCAGTGGACAACCGATGCGTGGGCGTTTTGACAGGCGGAGCAACAAGCGGGTGCACTCTCGCAGCTCGCTCCGTTGGCAGAGCTGCCTACCGTCCGCCTGCGAGTCGACAAATCAATCCACTTGCTTTGCCTCCTTTCTTTCTTCCCACAGCAGAGGTTGAGGTGCAGAAAATGATAACTGCGCTTTTCCTTTATCTGCCGCCGTAATGTTGCAGTATTTGCATCAAAGCCCCAATGGTAATACAAATGAGAGGCTTTATTTAAACGCTGTGAATGCGTCTCCGGTGATTGTGTCGGTTGTAGACAGAAACGAACGGAGGGACTCCGCTCACTGTACAGTTCATAGTCGCGCAGTTTGGCACTGTGTTTTCAGGCTCGAGACATTCAATCAGATCGCGGAAGTCTTTCCCATTGAAATCGCTAACGGGGAGAATATCCCCGGTTATTATTTTAGCCACAAACCACAGTTCATCTGCGCGGTGGCTCACTCGCTGGCGAGATCACACAGTGAAACGCTGCTGTGATCGGACGAAGGCATTGTGTGTTTCTAAGGTGATTTAACGTCATAGTCTTAGACGAGCGTTTAACTTATGCTGCATATTTTGCACTGCATTGTTTTTTATCAATAGTTTGAAAAAATGGTCCCACACCGGACTCTTATGTGAAGCTGACACTTCATGGAGAAGTGACGCTCACGACCAGACGTGAACTCGTACACGGTGAAATCTCCCATTAAAAAAAACGGCATAACCCACTGATTTTCGGATTTCTATTCTATTTTTAAAGTCAACTTGAGCGCAAGTGGAAAACCGGTCATTCGGTCGACACATTCACATCCCTAATGCATATAGAGAAAGTAATAAAAACAGCCTACCACACCACAAAGAATGATCAGACCTTCATCTCTTATTTTTTTTTTATGTTTGAACATGACTTCTGCAGGTGAACTATTCATTAAACTGCCCAAATTCAAGAATAAAAACAATCATCAAACTACTGGACTTTAAAATACTGGCCCACTCTTTCAACATACTTTCAGTTGTAGGCTTCAAATTCAATATGCTTGCCTGGTTTTATATTATGTGTATGAGCAATATCAACATTTCATATAATTAACTAAAAGAAAAATAACCAAATCTAAAGGGAATATCTATACTGTTACAGTATAGATATTCCCTTTAGATATGGTTATTTTTCTAATACAGGTATTAAAATTATTGACACTAAATTATGAAGAAAAAGAAAGTGTGTGCAGGGCCAGTGAAAATATACAAGGGGCCAGTAAAACTCAGATCCACTGGCCCGGCGGGCCAGTAGGAAAAAAAAGTTATGTTGAACCCTGTATTGGTCCACGGCCCTGACAGACAGAGGGCGAGGCGTATCTGGCTTCGCTTCCGGACAGGGGGCGGGGGGAGCTCAAAGATTGTATATTTACGAGGGGAGCTGCAGCTCATTTTTTAAAAATAGGCCATTGTGAGATTAGCTGAACATCAGCATAGTACAATAAATTATCTGAAATTTTTTTTCAGCAAACAATTAAAGAAACACGTATTAGGGACCACTAAGACCATATAATATGGTGTATAATAGAACCGAAAAGTGTATAATATGGGAGCTTTAAATATTCATCCAGCCAGTAGTAGTACTACATAGTAGTAATGTATTACAAACTTCTCCTCCTTCTATAAGACGACCACCACTAAGGCGAGACGCTGCAGGCAAAGCATTGTCTTTTCAAGAGATATTTGGCTATTTTGCTTCCATAAAATGTCTCATTTCATACTATAAATCAATGGTCAAAAATTAAGGAAAATGTAGGTGTTGTTTATTTGATTTAACCTTGTCTGTTTGTGTCACAGGGCGGAGGTTATGATTTATTTATATTATTGGTTTTATGTTGTATTTATATTTCTTGGTTTTAAAGTGTGTTTTAATTTTACTTGGGAACTCTGATTTATGATACATTTTTAACAATAAAATATGCTGAGAATTAATTTTCAAGACCTGTGCATACTATTTTTTGATTAATAAAAGGAAAAAAGTCTGTATCCAAAAATCTGTTCTTTAAAAAGATTTACACCAATATGTTGTCAAAATGAAATAAAGATTTTAAAAAAACTTTAAAAAACTTGCTTTATTAACTTTTTTAACTCATTCAAAACAGCCACAAGTCACTAGCAACTACCGGTCAAGGCAAATGTCAAATACACAGAGATCCCAGCTTAATCACAGACCCTGCGCCATGATGAAAACTACCTGTCATATCTTCTGTCTATCATTTTAGTTTACATTTTTAGAGCGCTGGACAGCTCAGCAGCTAAGAAATACAAACATTATATTTGCATGTTTTAATAAGTTTTAAGATGGAAAAGTATGCTGTGAAGCAGCGCACGAGCGGGTCATACCATGGAGAATGAATAGCAGAACGGCAATGGCAGCGGACGTAGCGCGTCCTGTGGTCACCGCTCCTAGTAAACACCGGTTTGAAAACCCAGCGTAGCACCACACACGGCAGCGATCGGTTGCAAGTAGGCTAGCAGACATATCCAGCAATACAATTAGCAATGAGCCAACTATAGGCCTACCTTTCATAAGTTGCTGCCTGATTGGAAGTGTTGCACAGATCCTTTATCCAGCTGGGTCAGAGCGGCTAGCTGTGGTGTTGTTCGACCCTGCCATGTCCAGCTTTTCTTAAAAGGTCCTTTTCTCAATAAAAAAACTTTCCCAGTAAGTTGGCCATTAAATCCACTCCTTCTCCTGTAATCCACGTTGTGTTTCGACAAAGTCTCATCTAAAAGATCTAATCAAAAATAGAAGAGATCTAACATACTGCCTTCTATCCATGGACAGTAGGCTAATGTCGGCTAGGTACTTTCTATGGGCAGAGATTTGTGTCAGTAGAACTTGAATTCGAATTGATAGAACTTGAATTCGAATTGATCGACTTGAATAGGAATTGATCAACCTGCATTTGAATTATTGATACTTGAATTCGAATGTATACACTTGAATATGAATTATCCATTTGAATTTGAATTAATTGTACTTGAATCTGAATTTTATTTACTTGAATCTGAAACAGTTAATATTCCAAATGACTTTCAAATAAAAATTCAAAATTCAAGTTTTCAAATTCAAGTAGAAAAAAATTCAAGTAGAAAAAATTCAAGTAGAAAAAATTCAAGTAGAAAAAATTCAAGTAGAAAAAATTCAGATTCAAGTAAAAATGTGCACATCCGGTTTCTTTGAGGAAGAGCAATCGAGTGCAGATCTCTGATCCTAGGCTACAGCGTCTGGCCGGTGACCGTTATTTAACGTTCAGGAAATATAAAGTCATACATTAATTTGTTTAATCATCGTCTGTATTTTTGACCTCTTGTTTTATAATCGAAGTATCTTTTAGAACACTAATCACGTTTGAGAAATGAAACTGAAAGTAGTTATAATATCGCCAATATGCTATATCAATGAAAACAGACGGTCAAACAGCGTCCAAATGAGCTAAAATCCTAAATCCAATAAACAGTAACATGGCAACCTTATTTTTAGGCAAGCTCTAATTGATTATTTATTCATTTTTTCACACGTTTACATGTTTAGAGGCGGAGGATTCCTCCGACGCTCTCTGTCCGGCTTATCAGACAGCACTCAGCTGTCAGTTGAACTGGACAAGCAAACGTAAAATCATCAGGAAATGATAAAAACATCCCGATGGAGATTTCTATGCAGTGATTTTTTGATTTTACAGGGTCACGTTGTGGCAGTGACACTCTTTCATCAGTCGGAGCTGCAGCGTAAAGTGAAAACAAACTCAGAGTAGGCCTATATATATAGTCATTAATAAACACTTAGGCTACAATAGATAAGAGATCACCACCGCCTGCACCCCCTCTCCGCCCCCCTACACTTTGCCCTGTGCTCCCGCGATTGCTCTGTAAACAGTCTCATAGCCTATGTCCTCTTTCCCATCTCCTGCTCCCTCACATCAACTTGACAGATCATAAATATACACTATAATATATATATACAGTTTATAGGCTATACTGTATAGGCTACAGTATAGGCCTATGCCCGTCGCATTTCTTCCCCGTGCCCAGGACAAGATTACGTTTGTGCCCCGCCTTCCCATGCGCACTTCGGTAGAGTCAGAGTGCTGAGAGGCGCGCACTAATGAGCATTAGGTTATCATTAAAAATCCAGGGTAATGGCACAAAGCAGTAGATAACTTCAACATAGTCACTATACGTTCGCTCCGTCTGCTAAGCGCCCTACCACAGGAGAGAGAGAGAGAGAGAGAGAGAGAGAGAGAGAGAGAGAGAGAGAGAGAGAGAGAGAGAGAGAGAGACGCGCTGACAGGATGCAATGTTCACCTGCGCATCTGCTCCTCCAAGGTGTGTGCCGGTATCGTGCCAAGTTACCGCTGATAAGAATTGTGTCCCCGCCGGCCGGTGAGCGCGCATGTATCAAGTAAAGGGCCCATATATGTTCGCCTTTGACTATAGTATGACTATAGGCCTACTCTGAGTTTGTTTTCACTTTACGCTGCAGCTCCGACTGATGAAAGAGTGTCACTGCCACAACGTGACCCTGTAAAATCAAAAAATCACTGCATAGAAATCTCCATCGGGATGTTTTTATCATTTCCTGATGATTTTACGTTTGCTTGTCCAGTTCAACTGACAGACAGCTGAGTGCTGTCTGATAAGCCGGACAGAGGGAGGAATCCTCCGCCTCTAAACATGTAAACGTTTGAAAAAATGAATAAATAATCAATTAGAGCTTGCCTAAAAATAAGTTTGCCATGTTACTGTTTATTGGATTTAGGATTTTAGCTCATTTGGACGCTGTTTGACCGTCTGTTTTCATTGATATAGCATATTGGCGATATTATAACTACTTTCAGTTTCATTACTCAAACGTGATTAGTGTTCTAAAAGATACTTCGATTATAAAACAAGAGGTCAAAAATACAGACGATGATTAAACAAATTAATGTATGACTTTATATTTCCTGAACGTTAAATAACGGTCACCGGCCAGACGCTGTAGCCTAGGATCAGAGATCTGCACTCGATTGCTCTTCCTCAAAGAAACCGGATGTGCACATCTCTACTTGAATCTGAATTTTTTCTACTTGAATTTTTTCTACTTGAATTTTTTTCTACTTGAATTTGAAAACTTGAATTTTGAATTTTTATTTGAAAGTCATTTGGAATATTAACTGTTTCAGATTCAAGTAAATAAAATTCAGATTCAAGTACAATTAATTCAAATTCAAATGGATAATTCATATTCAAGTGCATAAATTCGAATTCAAGTATCAATAATTTAAATGCAGGTTGATCAATTCCTATTCAAGTCGATCAATTCGAATTCAAGTTCTATCAATTCGAATTCAAGTTCTACTGACACAAATCTCTGCCCATAACTTTCCCTCTCGATTGCGATTGCGACAAGGCCAGCTAGAAGGCCTAGCCGTGTAAAAGGATACGCCCAACTCAAAACTAGAATTCTGATTGGTTAAAGAACATGTCAATCACAACATCGTCCCCATTAGCGTCAACAGAGAGGGGATTCTCTCGGAATTCTGAAGGCCTCGGCCAGATATTTTTTTACCCGGAGACAGTGCAGGGAAATAATCTGATTGGATAAGAGCTCTACTATATCAGCACACTGGAGGCAGCGCAGCCGAAGGAAAAACAATTCAATTACGTATTTAGACTTACGTGAACAAACTCTTTAAAATAGATAGAATTAATGAAAACAATTTATATATTAAAATGTATAAATGATATATTTAATACAAAATATAATAATTTATTAATAATATATAGTTTAGTTTTTCTGAAAGTCTTTAGGCCAGCAGATAAGGCTTTGCTGGCCCTGACGGCCCGCCACTGATCCCTAATGTGGGATTTTTTTTGCAATTGCAATTTATTTACGATATTAACATATGATCATTCTGAAATCCCTAAATTGTTGGCTAATTAAAATGATGCAGATATCATACTCAGAGAAGAAATTGCACATATATTAGTGGTCCATGTGCAAATTGCTCAAGAAAATGTCTTTGCTCTAATCTGGGACAGTGTGTTTAATGCATAAAACTCAGGTTTGATGGTTTCAATTAGAACAATAATTTTCTTGTCCTGGCTTCATATCCCTGCTCTGCGCTTTGCCATTGTAGCTTAACCTTTTATACATTGCATTGAGAGCATAATATATAGGATATGAGAAAATTACTATATCCTATGCACAGAATTGAGTTCGATTCAATTTTTTTATGAATGCCTCCTTTATAACAGTATTGGACCTGTAATAAAATTCATATTGCACATTTGATTTCCCTACATGTGGATTTCCCCAATTTAAATGACTGTCCCATATTAGTCAAATCATGCTGTCCCACATTTGGAAACACCTCTCCGAATGTAGGACAGCTAAAGATTGATTGAAGAAGAAAAAAACATAAAAACATTTTCCCAATATTATTGCAGCCTTAGCATTGATTTCCTCTAAAACCTATGCCACTGTCCTTTGTCTGGACTAGACATGGTTTATATCCTGTATGATGGTATGTTTCCCCTCCCCCATCTTTATAATCAAAATTGTGAATGCATGTGATTTCAATCATAGGGAACCCCTGCTTGGATTTGACAACAATAGTAACATTGTTGTGTGTTAGAAGAAGAGACAAATGCTCTGGACCGTAGGTGTCCCAGATTAGGCATTCCTTGCAGTCTTCCAGCAGACAGTGCTGTAGATATATCCATAGCCCATTGTGTTTGAGTTTTAGTTAAAGAATAGCGAGAGGCAAGTCTGGGTTCGATTCCTGGTCAGGGAACTATACTGTTTTCCAAAGTTCGCTAAAATCCCCTCAATCTTCCCTTACCAATAAATAACCTGTCCAAAACTCAGTTAAATATTGATACGCCGGAGTCTAGCCACACTGCAGCCTATTACTGACTGGGTGAAAGCCACACAGCAATATTACGCTACGCTACCAGTGAATTACAGGGCAATAAAATAATAAATCAGTGCAGCTCAGTAAATGTGCCTTGTGTGCCTACTCAACCCCACATTCAAATCTAACACATTGTCATGTGTGACGAAAGAGTTCATATAGGGCAGAGTGGCCTACGTTGTGCCGGTGGGGAAGTTGTGCCACCCCTTGTTTCTAGAAAACCATAGAAGAAATTGGAAATGTGACCACATATTTAAGAAGAGCCATCAATTTAACTCATCCTGTAAATAAGGGAGAAACATGGTATAAGATATAAGCATATTTAAGCTCAAAAAAACAGTTTTTTGCCTTTCAAAGTAAAATTTCCATGATCAAGGTTTTTTTTAGTCTGAACAATTATAGACACGTTTGAAAACATTTGACATGTTTTAGTGCTTTAGTATGCTACACTTTGTGTCTATATAGTTAGCACAATGTCAGCCCTATACTGCTGCATCATGCTTATTATCCAACATTCTGGGGTTGGGGTGATTTGTGCCAGAGGGCCTGGGGTGAGTTATAAGTAAGTAAGTAAGTAAGTAAGTAAGTAAGTAAGTAAGTAAGTAAGTAAGTAAGTAAGTAAGTAAGTAAGTAAGTAAGTAAGTAAGTAAGTAAGTAAGTAAGTAAGTAAGTAAGTAAATAAAATGTATTCATAAAAGCACATTTATAACAGTTTGCACTGTCCAAAGTGCTGTACATAGTGAATTCAGTAGGTAAAAAGTGAAGGTAAAATAACAATAACCAAAATAAAAGACATAAAGCCCAGACATCCACATATAAACAAAGATAGTAGTGCAGAGGTAAGATAGTTAATGGGGAGGAAAAACCAGGGTGTACAGATGGGTTTTGAGCCTTGATTTAAAGGCAGAAATGGAGGGGGAATCGCACATGCCAGGTGGCAGTTGGTTCTACAAGGGCGGAGCAGCTAGTGCAAAGTAAATTTCTGAGAGTTGTGCCATTGGCATGGCTGTATACGCTGGTCACCAAAAGAAAGTGATTGTCTACAGTAGCTCAGAAGAGACTGACATCTCCATTCCACTTAACGACACCACTGATGAGAGTTCAGATGGCCAGAAAGATGATGATGGTGACTTTGTCATTGTGAGCTTTTCAGGTAAAACCATTAGATCTGCTAGGCCTTGTTGAAGAAAATTGTCCTTCAATCTTTGTAAAATATTTACTTTAAAATAAGTGATTGTCTAATGGATTTGCCTTGCATTACAGTTTATGAGATATATATTAATGGCACAATTTACCCCATGGTATTCTCTCCAACTTACACCACACCGGGGGCAAGTTGTGCCACAAGACAACTTTTTTTTCCGAAAGCTATATTTCTTCAACAGTTTATTCCAGATCCAAAGTTTTTATTGCCAGGGATGCACAACACCCTGCAATATATGTACATATTTGAGTTGGAGACTTTACTTTACTGTTTTAAAGTGGCACAACTTAGGCCACTCTCTCCTACATTTCCACTCGCTATAAAAAATATTGCAGTTCCCACCCCTTGTCGGCAAATTGTAGGCTATGCAGGGCCGGCGGTAGCCAGGGGCCAGGGTGGGCCGTGCCCACCCAAATGTGGGCTGCGCCCACCCAATCCCAAAAAAATAAAAAATATATATATTTTTTTTTTGGTGGAAGTCCAGACCCACTATCGGACGGACCTGTTCGTTCGCTGTCCAAGAAAATGTCAAATAAAATTCAGACAATTAATTAATACTAAAGAATACACCATTCTTCTAATTGTATTATTGGGTGGGCAGGACAGCCTGCCTCCAAGTTACCCACCCGCTTATAGTGGTCACTGGTTAGCAGAGCCAGCCCGAGACATAAGCGAAATGAGCGGTTGCTTAGGGTCCCGACTGCCAGGGGGGCCCCCCCCCCCAATTTTTTTTTTTTAGTTTTTGTGTTTGATATCAACATCATATTATGTAAATGTAAATTATCATACAATAAAAGGAATACAATTGAATCAGTTCATCTGGGAGGTAATCCGAGGTTAACTGATCACGTCACGTTCAAGTCCATGGCATGCACAGTGTGTATTGAGTTTATTTAAAAAATATTTGAAAATGGGGCTGCCCTCAGTTGCCCATGCACTGTGTATACTGTAGTCTATAGCCTATTTCAGCCTCGTCTGTGGAAAAAAAGATAACTGGACAACAGAGTTATTCTGCTTCGTTCCTCGAATGGCCTTGTGTCCGAAATGTGCTTTATAAATAAACTTGCCTTGCCTTGCCTCTCACTGCATTTAAATTAATTCATTAGATTACAGAAAAATATGTCCCGTAAAAGAAAAAGAGCACCAAGCCCATCCCAGAGGACCCTGCATAATATTTTATTTCAAATGTATATTTCTATGGAAAATCCATGTGTCTTTCTTCAATAGCTTCTAATTCATCCGACCCAGTGTCTCCAAATTATTTGTTCACACAAAATTCCTCAGATTTAGCCTCTTAATCTTCCTCTCAAAGTGCACCAGATTCATGCATTACACTTTAAAAAGGTAAAAAAAAATCTCCCGGGGGGGGCATACCCCCGGAACCCTCTAGCAGGGTCTTGACCTCGGCTGGCTACTATTTTCACCCAGCTGGACATCAGAGGCAATAGTGGAAAGTAGTGTGTATAGTATATAGCTCTGGACTACCACCATCCAGGTTGCCCAGTCCCAAAGCTTTCTCTGCAATCAGCTCAGGCTGCCTACAGTTAATACTGCGATTAAGAAAAATATAATGTATATTATATGTTATTCATAAACATTTTGGGAAAAAACATGCAAGAATCAAATCTCCCACACAGCAACACTCAAAGTGTATTTGCATATTGTGTTCTACACAATTCACAGTAAATGTGCCAAAAAGCAGACGCAGAGATCTTACAAGGGCAAAAAATTTCCGCTTGCGCGCTCTACGCGCGCTCGCATCCTCGGCCTCCCTGAAAAGTGTGCCCACCTAAAATTTCTACTGGCCCACCCAAGTCTGACTTTCTAGAACCGGGCCTGAGGCTAGGTCCATGAGGCCTACATGTCACCTGCAAACAGTAGGGCCTAAGATTTAATTTCAAGTTTTAATTATTTTAATTTATTTATATTTTTAAGCGTACCTAAATACATCCCGACACTTTCTCTGGAGACATTTATCAACAGTAGCCTAGGCTACCACTTGGTGGCGACAAATCACAACGAACGGTGATCCTACAAAAAAAGGTCTGCAAATTGTACAGGAGGGTCCGTTGCATCAGGTAGAGCAGACCATAAATACTATAGGGACAAGAAAACAGCAGAGCTCCCTGAACTTTTTGTCTTGGTCCTTGTCAGAGAAGACGGGGATGAGGGAGACAATATAAAGTGGCTTTAACATTTGATTTGTGACATTAACTCAAATGTAATTCCAATGTAAATGTAGGCTAATGTAGCCCTAGTGACGATGATCAATCTCTCCTATCAAGCCTATTTTAACTTATTTGAGATAAGTTAAAATGAGAGGTCAATGAGACAGAGATAGGGTGTGTTTGTGGGACTTGGGTCCCAGAGAGCCCCCCAGGGAGGGGAGAGACCCCTGGCTGCAGGCCCTGTGATTGGACTAGGCAGGAGTTAACCAGCTCCTGGCTGGCTATGTATCTTGGCAGATATTTTGACAGCCGTTATCATTGTGAGAGAGGAGATAAGTTGTCTTGGCGATCGCCATGGCGCCGGTGTGTCCCTCCTCCGTCCTGTTCAGACTCTGATCAACCCCTGTCCACCCCCTCCTCCCCTTATACCATGCATGGAGCAAAGGATTGTGGGGGACTGTTTGGTTGGGAGCGGGGTTTGTGTTGGCCGGGGCCCCGTGGCTCTGGTTATCATTGCCCTTTCAAAACCATCAAAATCGTCACGTGACCGAGCATAGGGACAGCCGTGACCACCCACCAATTGTCTTTTAAATGTTTGATTATATGCCTTTCTTTCTTGGTGGAACAGGCACGGCTTAGAAAACAGCATTTTAAGCATTCCGAAAAAAGCCAAGGATGAGCTGGAGTAAACTTTTGACTCTCTACTGAGTAATGTTTTCAAGATGTGGCTCTTAGACCTGGCTCTAATAATAGTCTTAAGTCCATCAAACCTACAGCTTCCCTGGTTTCCCTGTCATTTCAGATCTTAACAGGTAGTCTGTTCTCAGCCTGTGATATAGGATTTTTTATGGTTCTGTCCCATCTGGGTCCACAAACAGCTTGGTAGCATTAAAGTAACAACAGAAGAAAAAAGAAGCACATTTGCGGGACAATGAGTAGGCTATCTTCATGTTTCTATGTGTGCAACAGAGAATCTACGTGTTCTCGTATGTGACAATTTATAATACCAGATTCAGCGCATAAAAAAAGCAATAGGTTTTTCACTTTTTGCATATTTAGATTTTCATTTTATATTTAAATTGTATCTGGTGTTGGACTGTCATTAGCTCTATATCTAAAATCCTTTTAGTGCAAAAGTCACTGCAAGTAGGCTAAAGATAATATCTTGCTTATATCATTTAAAAAAAACTGCTGTAGTGACAAAGGTCTGACCCAGCACAGGCCTTGGGAGAGATTTAAAATAAGTTTGCTCCCACGTCAGACACTCCCAGCTTAGACTACAACTGCTGATAACTTCAAGTACACTGTGGCAGCCATAAGCAGCAAAACCTAAACACTGTAAAAGCACATGTCACACAAATGATAATTGATTGGACATATGGGAGTTGTTCATCAATTCATTATAATGAACTTAAACATGAAAGTCATCTGTTTTTATCTGTGTGTTTACGGCAAGACGTGAGAATGCAGTATGTGTGTTGTGCAATAAACCAATTAGGATGATACATCTTTGAGAGAGAGTTTTTTATTGATTAAAATAATGAGGGCAACTGAAAAAAAAATGACTTGGATGTACACTTTTACCTTGGAGTTTGACACAAGGAAAGGCACATACTGATTTTATTTAGAAAAAGACACAGCAACAACAATTCGATGTTTCTATCGTCTACCTTTTCACATTATATTTCATTTATAATATATCAGTGATTCTTGAGAACCGGGACAAAAGGACGTCTTCCATATGTATCTGCTGTTATGTTTAAAACAAAAAATATTTAAAATTGTAGATGTTATTAGGGATTAAGAATAGAATGTCTGGAGGACAATTATACCCTTAAATTTAATTTTATCATTATTATGTCAAAAATATATTACACTTGTTATCTTCTCACGACGTTCAAAACAGTGTGTCCTCAGAGAAGGTTTCAATCTTTCATATGCAATAAAACCTATTAAAAATGCACTTTAATGATTAAAAATAGCTTTTTGAAATTTGAAATGTTTTGATCATTATATTTTCCTGAAGTAGTTCATACTAGCAACTAACATCACTAGATGCTGACGTCAGATGGTGGTGATAGGCCAATGACGGTAAAAAAAACAAAAGCTGTGAGGTTGTGTCAAAGCTTAGCTCAGTAGCTTAGTATATGTTGGATCACAAAAACAACCCCAATTTATATACAGTACATAACTAAATGTTTTAATGCTAGACTGAATGACAGAGTTGCCTCAAGATGTTTTATTGCAAAAAGATTTAGACATTAGGTTAGCAATGCTTTTACTAGCTTAATGTTCCCTAATAGTTTTTTTTAAGAATTTGGGAGGATCCAAACCACTCTCATGTCGTCGGGGGGAACAGCTAACAAATACTGAAATGTATAAGGAAACCTAAACCTCAATTGAAACTTTTACCTTCAATAAACGAGAAATAACATGTTAATTAGTGAGCTACAGAGGCACTGGTAGGCTGTGTCAGGCTAGCTATTTGCCCCTGTTTCCAGTCTTTGTTAATTGTAGACTCATATTTATCATACAGACATGACATTATAAAAATGTAAGGAAAGCAAATACGTGTATTCCCTAACACATTTGACTAAATATTTTACTTAAATGTGCAGCCTGCCAATATAAGGCTACAGTAGGCTACTATAGGACTCAGGACTTTACACACAAAAGTAACGATTTAAACATAAATAATTTTTTTTGGTCGGTTGCAAGACAAGGAATTAGTAATATTGCTTTTTTCAATATGCTTAAAAAGTTGCAATAGTTTAGATATGATGGTGACACATTTACCACTCCCTTGGTGGTCTAGGAAAGTGACTGAAAGACCACCTTATAGGTAACCATAAGGTTAATGACCCCCCCTACACACACACACACACGCACACACACACCGGACACTCGTGGCAGCAGTCAGTTGACAAAGACAGAGGGGCGAATGAAAGTGATGGATACATGGGCTTGAAGCAGCTCGATACTGTATCCAGTGCCACTACACCCACTGTCAGTCTGCCATGTCAGCTGAGGCACTGCAGCAATGACCTTTGACCCGGGAACTAAACGGCAGGGGGGAAAGGTTATCAATGGCGTCCTTTTGTTTTTGTTCTTTAAGCTAAATGTCCAGACAGCGCAGGAGCCGCGCCACGAAGGAGAGGAACGGACACCAGTGGAAACCTGAAAGAGAGGTGGTGGACATGTAAGTTCTCATCAGTGTTTTTGATCACATGACCGTGGTAGGGGAGCAAACAGTGCATGGTTGTTTACCCTGCTTATCAGTGGTGTTGTAACAAGTAGAGGAACACACAGGCTGACCCCAGAGCACACACATGCAAGAAACCTCACCCTGGGCAAATGCAAAAAAAAGAAGCTATAATCCAATGGTATAGAGTGGTATGTTTGTATCCTCCTAAATAATTTTCGGACTTTTGATAACCCTACTTGACATATTCAAGGTTATTCTAATACTTAAGGGAAACCATGCTAATGCATAGATCATGAGCTTCAAGCTAGCATTACTCATATGAATCACCCCTCTGCAACTCCTTAACCCTCCTCTGATCTCCTCTGCCATATAAAAAAGAAACGGCTTGCCCTGGACAGTAACCTTCTCCTTTCTTTTACAGAAGAAAAAACAAAGTCTCTGCTCCACTCGCAGGTAAAACTATGAACCTCAGCAAAACACTGCCCTATAAATAACAACTATAAATTCCCATTTGAATTATGACGGCGCCTGCTCATTTATGATTGTGCGATAAGTCAACTTTTCATGTAGCGTAATGGTAGTATCCCTTTGAGGGCCATGTTAAAGGTAACTTGAGTGTGTGCTTACTGGGGCCTGAGTGTATACATGTGTTGCGCCTTTTGATGTGTGTGTTCTTCTGTTTGTGTGTGTGTGCGCTCATATATAGCACTCCCACTCTCGCACTCAGACTCATGGTAAGTCCAAGCCAGCGCCACATCAGTCCATCATCACAGATATGGCTCGTGGGTTAGATAGCAAGTCTGGCGGCGCACAAGACATTTTGTCCACTCTGTCATGTTTACTTATAATGATAAACTTTGATGGATTCCCCTCAAGCTATGGACGCCACGGTGCACACAGACACACACACACCAAGGCCCCGCTTGCATGTTAATGCACACGGTATCACACATGCACTGAACAATGAACGCTAACAAAAACAAGTCAAAAGTAGATTAAATACCAAATAATAAAACAAATTCTTATTTTAATCTTGAACAAAGAACATACACACGTCTGAATAGACAAAGCAGACACTGCAGTCTGGTCAAAGTTTTGCGAGCACAAGAGAATGCCAACGGGCTGTCAAGTGATGGGAGACGATGTGTCTAGAAATGTTTTATTAAAATCTTACAAAGCAGGTCCAAGAGAAATGTTTCTATTATTTCAGAAGCAAACTGAATTTGGTGTAAGAAAATAATAAAAAAAAATCATACTGCATACTTTGAATCCCCTATAGTCTAAATGAAAAGCTGTCTCCTTCAGTACAACATGTTGCACTCTGTGATCTGCCGGTAAGCCTGTACAGTGTTTCCATTGGGTCGGTTTACTTAAGCCTGGCGTGTGGCCATGAGCACAGGCCGGCTCACTACAACTGTCCCGGGCCAATTAAAAAGACTAATGAGGCCCTGTGCTTATCCTTTCACCCACAGGGCAGAGAGGGGGTGGGGGGCATCGGCTCAGGCAGCATGGCAGACTACCAAGAGAGCTGAAGGGACCATACTCTATTGATTGGATGGATGATCAAAATGCGACGTAAGAAAAAGCATTTCTATTTGGGATTTATTTTCTATATAGGCTATATGTTAGTGAATCAATCCTCCGTTCAAGTACACATGTTCAAACGAGTGGTTCACTGTTCTCTGCTATCTAACCGCTTCTCTTTAGATACAAAAATATCCAAATTTGAGACAAACAGTGTGGAGTCTGAGTGAGCCTGAATTAGTTCAAGCCAAACCATGATGGTGCTGAGACCTGTCAGTCAAGCACATGTTGTGTGTCCCAGTGTACCCCTCTTCAAGCTCCAAATACCATTTCATCGTTTGTTTTCTATGTCTGCTTTATAAGTTGGTTATGATATAGTGTTTGGCTCTGCTGTGGCTTTCTACAGCGAGAATTGAGAACCAACATGTTGCACTCGCACAGCGCACACGTGTTAATATATGCATATGTGGCCCAGCAGCAGATAGCAGCTGCGTGATTTTCCAGCCGTTCACCCAGGTGGTGTTTCAGCGCATTCATGTGTTCCTTTTACTGCTGCATCTGCAAGCTGCAATACAAAAGCTGCTTATAGCCCAGGTCGTCTAACCCACTGAAATGTGCACTGCGAGTTTAGTTTCAGTATTTGATTTACCATTACATATATTTTTTTTGCCTTTGACGTTCTTAGAGAACAAGAATCAAACAAAGATACATTAAATCCCCAGAATTGGGATTTGTTGTTTTCCCATACAGTTATATTCTGTCCTTTAGCGACGGTTCAACACTCAGCGGAAGTGGTGTCTGCCAGATACAATAAAACCTAATTTCATAAAAATTACCAGTGCACGTGTCTCTAAGGCCGTCACGTAACAAATCCTTTCTTTATGTTGACTCCGTAGAGCGTTCAAGATGCAGCCTGGTGCCACAGTGTCATCTGCAACAGTGTGAAGATGTATTTACCCATGCATTAAAACATCTTAAGAGTGCACTTTAAGTTCACTTTTGTCCCCCCCCCCACCAACCCCCCACACCTCTATCCCCAATCTGTCACTAATTTTACACCCAAGGACACCGGCGGCCACTGGTGAAATTTAGGGAGTGTGTGTGTCTGACAAACAGAGTGAGAGAAAATTACAGCGCGAGGTGGAGGAGAAAAAAAAAGCAATTCAGAAACAACGGCCTCCTTCTTTTCCCGATTCTTATTTTTACATCTCACCCCCTCCTCCTCTCGCTCCGTCAAGGCCACTCTTTTCTTCCTCCTACTTGATCAACCGAGGAGAGGTCATCGCAAGAGAGAGAGAGAGATAGTCTGAGCAATAATAGACACACACACACACACACACACACACACACTAAAACCGTTACAAATCTTCTCTGCCTTATCGAGGCCAACACACTGATAAGTGTGTCTCCACTCCCCATCCGACAGATCCATCTCCGAAAACATCTGAGACACCCGTAGGAAGATGTGGAAATGGCCGACTGACGGTTCAATTCACTCCCATTACTGTAAATAAGCCAAACCGGAGTTTGAATAGCGGCACAGAGTTTTAAGTGGTTATACTGATGTTGAGGGGTGATAATTAACAAGGTTTAGATGACATGGGTGTGTGTGTGTGTGTGTGTGTGTGTGTGTGTGTGTGTGTGTGTGTGTGAGTATGTGTTTTTTGGGAGTGCTGCACCTGCAACTAATGATGTGAAACTTCATCTGCTGCAGCCCCTCCACGCTCCACTTCTCACTCCCCACCAGATCAACCTTGCACCTGTTGACCTGTATCAACACACGCACACACACACATGCACACACACGCACACACACACACACACACACACACACCCACACACACACACACACACACACACACACACACACACACACACACACACACACATACACAAACACACACGCACACGCATGCACGCACACGCACACCTTTTGCAGATCTTTTGGTCTTTTGGTATGACAATAGCCATTCCACCACTGGGAGGAGGAGGGTGGGGGGGGGGGTGGCTAAGGGCCTCCTTAGCTTAGTCTTAAACAATTAATTCCTATAAATTATCCTAATGGACTAACACCAACCCCTGACATCATAATCTGTCAACTGCAACTGACTTTTCATGGAGATTCATTGGCTGATGAGCGTCACGTTGTCTCAGCTTTATCTTCGACCTAAATGACAGCTTCCCTCTCCACACAATATCTGTCATGTAAAGTTTTATCAGGACAGGGGGGTGCCTGGGGAATTGAGTTCTCCAGAGCGAGGGTTGAAAACATCTTACTTGTGACGTATGATGATCCCTCGTGAACTCGTGAACCCCTGAACTTGTGCACTTTGTTTCTCCGTAAGTGGAGAGCCTGTCTGCTGAAATATTTTTGACAAATATGATCTCAAAATTTCTGTTATATTGCTCCCTTGGGACATTAGTTGATGCAAAAATAAATAATACATCTTTTTTTATAGGAGTGGATGAGAAGAGATGTAACAGTTGGGAATTTTGATAAGAAAGCAGCTCATTAATGTCACAATTTATATCTGCTGTGGATGTGATCTTTGAGTTTATTTTAAGTGTTAAAAAAAGACCACAAAAGTGGAAAATGCTGATGAGAGTGAGATGTGGGCATACACACAGTACATTATATACACACAAGCACACCGTTTTGTATGTATTTATAAATGCCATGTTCCCCTTTAAGACCCACATGGATCAATGTCAGGGCCGCAGCCAGGTTTTTAGTGATATTCTGCTCATGAGCCACCACATACAGTATAGGGGAGAACGGGGTAATGTGAGACATTTTTTACATTTGCTTCCCTTTAAGGGAGCTAAAATTATTTATCAGTCAAATGTACACATTTCCCATTAATTCAGGATGTTTCCTAGAAAAGGGCATTAGCAGAATGTATTCATGACAAAGGGCAGTGAAAATATGATTGTTTGAAAAAAGTTGTCTTGACCAGAGAAATCAAGGGGGTAAACAAATCCACTTACCTTTTCCACTCTGAAACTACCATAACAACAAATGTTGTAACAGTTACAATCCTGACAGCTAGCTTGAAAACCAAATATTCCAAAACTAATTTCGGACTAGTAACAGAATCATGGGGTTTGGTCAATTAAGAAAAACATTTTCTAAACACTTGAAAGTAACTCTGATCAAATACACCATATCATTCAGGGCTGTACGCTTATATTTTTAGGTGGTAGCACTGGTGCTAGCAAGCAAAAACATTCAGTAGCACAAAAATAAATTTGGTAGCACACAAAGTAGGCTATGATTGAAAACTTGCATAACCTTAACCCTTGCATTTCGCTCTAATTACCTTTGAGCATGTCATCCTGGTCTCATTTGAGATTCACAATTAATATGATATCCTAGTGTGTGCAGTAATAATTGTAGAAAAATGAATAGGGGTGCACTGATTGCAATTTAGAAAAAATAATCTAACCTGCCAATTGCAATTTTTTGCTGATTCAGAATTATTATTATAATGTCCTTCTGTTAATTAAAACCAAACTTTAAAACATTAAACATAGCCTATTAAATAAATAAGTATACATATTGGTACAATTTAGGATAAATTAAATAGGTTGTTGTGAATGTGTTGGGAGTAGCTTTTCAGTGGCCTATTTAAAACTTTGTTTAAATAGACTAGGCTACTGTTGACTGCTCTCTGCAGCTGAAGGAGTTGCCTTTCAAGCTAGAAAAAAGCGCTAACTTCCTGTTCTTACCGGCTTCAAAATAAAAGTCAACTCACGTTTGGCTAGTAACAAGCTTTTAATGTGAAGGCGCACAGGAAATGTTCTGTTTGTACACGCGCTAACTCAACTGCGGTAATGTGCCGTCTCCTTCCGGTAATTGCCGTTGAAGCCGTGAAGTTGTTATACCTAGAATCGCGCACAGGTCCCGAGCACACATCTTTCACCAGCCAAAGTGGAGGGTGGACTCAATAACTTACTTGCCTAAGACTCATTTACCCGCAGTGTTAATGTAGAGCCCTCTAAGCAGTGTTGTGCATCTCTCCTCTGTGTTTCAAAGACAGCCTCTCCTCATTATCAACCTGTCGCACGAATGCGAATGGATTCGTATTCATCATCGCACGTGATCAATTTCAGTAGCAAATGCGATCAAAACTGTCGCACTGTACAGCCCTGTCATTCATATTCAATAATTAACATTCAAATGACAGATAGAACCAGTTAGATTAAAACACAGTCTGGGGGTCAGAACACAGGAACCTTAGAGCCAGCTAGTGTCTGGGGGTCAGAGCAAAGAACAATCAGAACCAGCTAGAACAGCCTGGGACTCAGAACACAGGACTAGACCCAGCTGCCATTTCCATCTTTTGAGTCTTTGATTAATATTTTTCTGCATTTGTTTTATTGGGATCATTCATTGAATAAAGACATATTACTCAGAGTCTATTGCCAATGGTGACCTTTAACACCAATAGACTATTGGTGTTAAAGGTCACTCTCCTGTCCCCCACATACATACGTGCCAAACCATGCCCTTGCTGACACCCCTTCAACCATCAACCCCCACCTCCAGCCCACATTGTCTTTTGTCTTATTCAAACTAGTCTCCTTGCTACCTCAAATATAATGGATTCATTAAAAGAGGGCACAGACACTGTCTCACTTTACCCCACAGCATTTGTCTCACTTTAACCCACTGCCACAATTTGAGAAAAAGCAAGCTCTCAGCAAATCAGGCTAATCTTCAGTTATCATCATCACATGGTTTCATATGTTGGTAGTTCATTAACATGTATGATAGAAGTTTTTCTACCTGAATCAATTTGATTTGGCACAACAATCGATTAAGTTGACAGCAAGAAAATGTACTTTTACATGCATAAAAGACATTTTTGTGAAAAAAACATGCTTACAACATCACCATGAGGTCCTCTCTTTCATGGCCAAGGGGAAATGAGAGGGGCTTGAAAACATATATCTTACATGACCAAAAATGTGTTCCATTGCCTAGATACAGGGGGTGTCTCACATTACCTGATGGCTCACATTCCCCCGTTCTCCCCTGTATCTTTTTTTTTTAAGATATTTTTTTGGCATTTTTGCTTTATTTGACAGATTTGTAGAGAGGTGAAATGGGGCAGAGAGTTGAAGACATGCAGAGAACTGACCCGGGGGGATTCAAACCCGGGTCTGCTGCAGGGCCTGGGCCCGGGGAGGGGGCACCCTTACCCAATGCACAACCGGCACCCCCACCACCACATACAGTATATATTTTAATTGTTCTAAAGGTTTTCATTTGATTTTTTTTTCAAAATAGGTATTTTTGTTGATTCATAGCAAACCCCAAACTGGCAGACATGATTATTCTGAAGTAGAAAGTCAGAATTAAATGTATTTTGACACAATTAAGTTAATTTTAACACTTTACAGTAAAGCCACATTAATTTAAAGTTAGTTTCTGCTTGCTTAGTTAAGGCTATTAATGGTTAGTCAATGCATAGGTAAGTATTACCGAACTGTTTATGCTTAGTTATTAATGCTTGGTTAAGCAGTAACTATTCTTAGTTAACTAATGCTTTATTAAGCATTAATGTAGTAATATTAGACATTCATCCTGCTCCTATACCTTGAAATGTATTCATTTTTACGATTTTCCAGATGTGACATGAATTGTATCCTTGTGTACGGCCTGAACAACTAATAACATTACAAAATGTATCAAATTTCCCTCTTTTCCACTAGCGGTATCTTTGCTCTTCAGATTTGGGTGTGTGTGGTGTTTGTGTGGCAACCTGAAGAAAGTTTCTACAGCTACAAACAGACATTGTTGGTATTTTTTAGGCTGAGACCAGTGCATTTATGCATAAAATGTTACCAAAAAAGAGTGTGTGCACATTCATGAATGAACCGCATATCCTCATCCCTTGTGTGTTTTTGGTTGTGGTCCTCATCCCTTGAGTGTTTTTGGTGGTGGACGTGCGGGGCCACTGGGTCGAGGTGGGCTGGGCCCGCGGTTCCCACAGCCTGTGCGGAGGCAGCCTCAGCCACGCTATCAGCCTCCGTCTCCGGCCCCACCCCCCTCCAGCACCAGCGGCCCCCCTGACGTCAGCCCGGACCTGATAACGGCGGGTGTCCAAAGCAAGCAGCACGGGGGTGGTGGTGGGTTGGAGATGGAGGGATGAGGTGGAAGGAGAGAGGGAGGGGAGCGAATGGGGTTACACTAACAGAGCCAGTGGTGGATAAGACCCCTCAGACAGATAAGACAGAGCAGAGTGTGGAGCCTCTTTTGTTTTCCAATGCTCCTCCTGTCTGGTGGCATCTCCCTTCTCCTCCTCTCCGCCTTTTCCTTTCTACTTGTTCACAATTCCTTACTTTTTCAGACCTCGCCACCAATTTGTTAAAACCCTCTCCCTCTCTCTCTCTTTGTCCAAATAGAAATATCCCTGCTGTTATCAGGCGATGACTGTCCCTGGACAATGAGGCACCTTTTCTCCTCCTGCTTCCTTATTTTGTTTTTGTTTTGTTTTTTCAGTGAGTGGGGGGGGGGGGGGGCTACCTCGGGGACAGCAGAAGAAGGTTTTTTGACATTTGCAATAGTCCCTTCCCTGCTCTCCTTCTCCCTCCACATCACACTCTGCTTCATCTTCTTTCTTATACGCCTCAGCCACTTGGAAGCCTTTCTCACCCTCTCTCTGTGTGAACTCTGCTCGAACCCTGACCAAGACACTACAATCCATTGTTTTGGTGACGTCACCTCACCTTTACCTAACCTGAGTGTTGGCCCTAACTTGCCCCCTCCACGTACAAACAAACAGCTTTCCCTCTGCCTGCCACATCATTGCAACTGAGCCGCATATATCAGTGTTTTAAACACTGTCCTTGCATGTGTGTGTGTATGTGTGTGTGTGTGTTTTCCTATTTGCTCTTCAAGCCTTTGCTGGCCTGCGGACTTTGGCCACTGCTTATCACAGGGAGAGGTCTTGGGATCCCTGGGTCTAAACTGCTAAAAATACACACACACACACACACACTCTCTCGGTATCTCGGTATCTCTGTATCACGGGGCAACCCCAGCTGTCAGTCAGATATCCGGCCATTATGATTGGTCAGTGGTGGATTTTGCACATGTGACCGTCTGCACAACATCTCACCTATAGTGAAGAGTCACTCACAGAACCTCCAGAGGATTTCTCTCATCAGCCGGCCTTTGAGCGAGCAAAAAAACGCCCAAGAGTGGAATTTCAAATATTAGAATACGAGTGTCAAATAAATATTCAAACGTTTGTGCAAGTGAGCCAGTTGCTTTACAAACAGTGGAGCCCATCAGAACAAAAGAGGTGTTTGATAATTGAATTCTTATCATCTGGTAATTGAGAGTTGTGTGATGTGTGTTTGTGCTGCTCTTCAAACAGTGTGAACCAAGAGTCCAATCCGGGGCACTTGAGCCCGTCAAATATGAAGACCTGCAACTGAGCAGTTAACAATTTATTCAAATGTGTGTGTGTGTGTGTGTGTGTGTGTGTGTGTGTGTTCATGTGTCTAAGTCAGAAAAAAGGTGTGTGAGAGAGAGAGCGAGAGATAGAGAGATGATGTCTTGTTGAAGCCCAGGTGTCTTGCTGAGAGGACTTGTGACTCCCTGACCTTACCTGGTCAAATACTCTTAATCCACAAACATAACAAACAAACACACACACTTTCCGTGTGTTCATTCTTTCACCCCCTTTGGACCAAAGCGGTAGTGTTTTTATAATGCCAGCTGTTGTTCCTGGGTGAGCGTACCTATGCCAAAGGCATTAAGAAAAACTATATATATTTATAAATTAGATTGTTCCAGAAATATCAAGAAGTTCCTTGTAGCACCTTTAACTATACATACATTTTCATAATACATGATGTATACAAGAGAAAATGTTGTCTTTGTAGGATGTAAAACTTACAGTATGGCATGAACTGAAGTTAAGGAATAGGGATCACCACAGACACACAGTGAATAAATATATTTTTTATAGTTTTGATATTTCAACATAAAAATACAGCGGAGTTAAAAACCACAGTGGTAGTCAGAGCGATCTATTTTTTGGAGGGAGTTAAGAGTGAAGCTTTTTCTAATGTGCTTATAATCAAATAAGTGTCAAATAATGATACAAATGTAAATTAATAAAAAAATTAAAAAAGGATCAGCCTTCAGAGAGTCATTGGGCGTAATCAGAGGTCTTTATGGGCCCTTTTGATGGACAATGAGTTAACATTGATTAGCACTGTTTCATCGTTATCAACGCCATGTGAGCAGATCTATGCTGATCAATCGGATCAGATAAAGACAAACAGCCAACAGGTGGGGTCGGCAGGAACACATTCAGGCGGGATAGAGACCTTTTGTAGAAGAAAATACTTTCTGCTCACTTTGCAAAACAGCATGCCAATGCAAAATCTAACTGGGTAACGTGTGTGTGTGTGTGTGTGTGTGTGTGTGTGTGTGTGTGTGTGTGTGTGTGTGTGTGTGTGTGTGAGTGTTTCCCTAGCCTCTGTTGGCCCCTATCGACAGCCTACTCTGCCTCCTGGGTTTTCCTGCTTCACCATTTGAAGTGTTCTTCCTGGAGCCAGGAGTCTACTAGCCTTGGTGTGTGTGTGTGTGTGGGGGGGGTGGGGGGGCTATGTGTTTGAGTGTGCAAGGAAGAAGGGCCAAAGTAAGTCTCTGACCCCAAATGATTGAATCTTGGCCCCAGCCAAGACGGGGACAGTTTTCCTGGTGCCTGGTTCGAATACACACACTGACAGACAAGAAGACACACACACACAAGAACGCATGCACGTATGCATACACGCGCGTGTGCACACACACACACACACAAACACACGCACGTGGACCCACACACCTTCATCAGCAACAGTCTGCCACATACCAGCATCTCTATCTAGTCCTTCACCCAACACCTCCTCATTCATACACACTGAAAAGACAAACAGTTGCACAGAATGATGGGTATAAGCACACACACACACACACGCACACACACACACACACACACACACACACACACACACACACACACACACACACACACACACAAACACACACGTTTCGTGGGCTCTGGCCTCTGTCACTGTCAGTGATACAGCCTGGCATGAGCAAACACACAAATGAAAACACCCACTGTACTGTACAATAACAGAAAGAGAGGATGAACTCTGTTTGATTTGTTGGTATTGCTGTTAACTTTTCCCCCTGTATTTGCTCATTATTGCTGCTGCTGCGGAAGGAGGAATGACCGATTATCTTACGGAACAAACCTCTTGTGCAAAATGCACAGCATGCAGTTATTTCTCCATGTTTCCCATTCGTCATTTTAATTCTTACTTCAGTCCATGGCACACAGTCTGAAGGACCCATAAAAGCATGAGTCGTCTCTGACATTATTAGCCACCAATTGGTGGTTCTGTTATCAGCCTGCAGTTACACATTGATGACAGTTCCCCATTTCCATTGAGGCAATATTGCTCTATTTGACTTCTAGAGGGTGAGGGACAGTGAATCAATACTAATGTGTAAGGTTATAGGTCATTGCATACATTTTATAGATAGATAGATAAATAGATATTCTAAGAGCTTCTCCTTTTGTTATCTGCTGGTTTGTCTTTAATGTACTCAATAATTCATTCAAATACACACTGTGTACTGTATGTTCAGTAAAATGCTTTATGTTGTGGGTAACAGGCAGTGGGTTTCATCAAGGAGGTAGAACACGTGGAATAAAAAAGTGGACGTATCTTTGAATGTAATGTATTTAAGAGGGACTATGTAATAATAATGCATGAACTATACCATTGAATGCATTTTTCTAGAGTCAGTTTTCACGTAGTCCCTTGGTGACCATTTCAAGAAACTTACTGAGTTAAAAATAAAAAAATAAAAAAATTAATAAGAACAGTGCATTGCATTGAAATATAAAAAATATTTCAAGAATTAAGAAATAGGCCTGGTCGTCATGTGTTAACCATATAATCAGATATTGTTGCAACAGTGAAGTTCCTTTAATGAACTACAGTTAAAGTTCTACCTTTTTTTTTAATCCTTAACAATGACCATAAAATCATCATAAAAGAAGAACAATAACGGGAAAATCACATAAAATAAACAGCATAAAACACAAACATGAAAATCAATCAGATTCCATCAAAGGACAAAAATAAGGATGGTATAATAATGTTTGATCAGGGAAAAGCAAGGAGCTTATATAGTCCTGCCCCTATCTTAGAGTTTTGCACTACCACATCAATACAGAAGAAATAGATATACTACATAAGTAAATGTAGGTCATACAAAAATATACAACAATACAAAGTAACTACAATGCAAATGGTTATATTCAGGGCTCACCCTTTCTGTATTGGTCAAATATTGTTTTGTTGTATCTTTTTTTTTAACTGTATAATATTATGGCTTTAGTTTAATTGTATTAATTGTTTAGTCCATTCCGCCGGGTCAACCCACAAAATGAAATACAAACAAATGTTATCTGGTAAATTATTTTACATTTTACATTAAATGATTTAATAACACACACACACACACACACACACACACACACACACACACACACACACACACACACACACACATCCATAATGGGCCAAATAACTCAATGAGCGGCTGTCTGTGGGAAGTGGCAGCACAATGAAATGGCCTCGTGTGTTTACGTCCACTGTGTTGATGACAGGTATAAATCTGTCCTCGAGGGGACAACAACCGCCGGAGACTTCCGACTACAGGCGCGTCAAGCATCCAGAATGATCTATCATATTTGGCGTGCTAATTTATTTTTCTCCAAATCTTATCAGACACGTAAATGCCACTTCAGCACATGTGTGGAAGTAGGCCTACTGAATTGGTGTGATAACAAACTAAAGTGACACTGGACTACTGCAGGTAACAGCCAGAGCCGGCCCGAGGCATAAGCGAACTAAGCGGCCGCTTAGGGCCCCCGACTGCCTGTGGGGCCCCCTCCAAAAAAAAATTTTTTTTTTTTTTTTTTTTTTTTTTTTTTAGTTTGTGTGTTTGATATTAACATCATACTGTGCAAATGTGAGTTATCATACAAAAAAAGGAATACAATTTTTTGGTCTAGATAATTAATAGCCTAAAAATGTAATCACTTTATCTGGGAGGAAATCCGAAATTATCTGATCATGTCACGTTCACATCCATGCACAGTGTGTATTGAGTTTATTTAAAACAATTGGAAATGGGGCTGCCCTCAGTTGCCCATGCACTGTGTATAGTATATGGCCTATTTCAGCCTCGTATGTGGAAATAAAGATACAGTAGCTGGACAACAGAGTTCTTCTGCTTCGTTCCTCACACTGCATTTAAATGCATTCACTATATTACAGAGAAATATGTCCCGTAAAAGAAAAAGAGCTCCAAGCCCAACCCAGAGGACCCTGCATAATATTTTATTTTATATTAATATATATATATTTTTTTTTAAAGATTTTTTTGTGCATTTTTATGCTTTATTGATAGTGCAGAGAGACAGAGGTGAAATGGGGCAGAGAGGGGAGTGACATGCAGAGAACAACCGCGGGTGGGAATCGAACCCGGGTCTGCTGCTGGGCCCGGCCCGGGAGGGGGACGCCTTACTATATTAATATTTTTATGGAAAATCCAAGTGTCCTTCTTCAATAGCTTCTAATTCATCTGACCCAGTGTCTCCAAATTATTTGTTCACACAATTTCTCAGATTTAGCCTCTTAATTTTCCTCTCAAAGTGCACCAGATTCATGCATTTCACTTTAAAAAGGTTAAAAAAATCTCCCGGGGGGGCATACCCCCGGACCCCCCTAGGAGGGTCTGAATCTCGCCGGTCAAATATTTTCGCACAGCCGCACAGTGGAGGCACTAGCGGAAAACACTGGGTGTGTGAATGATATTTAACAAAGATCTATAGTTTCAGCAGCACTAACATTGGAGAGGGGCCCCGTAATCATATTTCGCTTAGGGCCCCCTGAAGGCTTGGGCCGGCTCTGGTAACAGCTAATATATATTTACAGAGTTGAGAGTTGCTTTTAGTATAGCCTAATTATTAATTCATTTATATCGGCACAGGATAACTTTGGCTTAGTTGGATCCAACTGTTGACGAGACCGTGCGCCCGCTAAGCGCGTTAATTAGAGTTTTATATAGCAGAATAATCAAACTTTCATTAATAAACGTTTTTTTGGACTGCAAATTGCCCCACTAAACAATAGGCCAAAACTATATGGAATTTAAGTTTTTTAAATAAATTCGGCTATTGTTTTTTAAACGTCTTTATTTAAAAGGGAAAACGCGGATTATTAACATGAGCACCATAGTTCATCATGTAAATGTGCCGGATTTAACCAGACTAATTTTCCTCTGCAGTCTCTAAGTATAGGGCTTTAAAGAAAACATCAATAGCAATCTCAAACACAACACATATCCATAAATCAAGAGCACATGCGAGCATAGGCGAATACAATGTATCAACCACTAAGACTTTGGCAAAACTATGGCACGTTTGTAGAAAAAATTTAACTCTTAATATTATAGTTATATCACAACGTTAAATAGGCCTAGGACTATAAAAAACAAGAGTACTTTAGCCACACACGAATATTGCAGAGATCTTTTAGTAAATAGGACTACCTGATTAACTATCAACTACCTAAAAGATTAACTATCCACTGACTATTCAGAGAAAACCCAAATGCGTTTCAATGGGAAACCTGTAGGATATCCGATGTGTAATTGTGCACGTCAACGATTTTTTTAAGGAAGGTAATGCAAGTTTGTGAATTGTGTGAAAGGCGTTCTTGTTGATTTTCGATATGGTTTTAATTTTTTTCTAAATATGACAGAAATAAAAACTGATCAGCTACCCTGTTTAGACGTCAACATTAAAATTATTACTAAAAATCAACCGATTTAATGAGTGGAACAATTAAAGATATATAAATATAATTGTAGCCTTTATCTATTTTTCAGATATGTTAAATAAAAATAATAACACAAATAATACAGTCCAAAATTTGTCCAGTCTATTATTTTTGGTAAAAATAAGTCAAATCAAAATAATTTTTCACTTACCATTTTGGTTAAGAGAGACCGAAAGAGCGAGCGAGAGAGAGAGAGAGAGCGAGCGAGAGAGAGAGAGAGAGAGAGCGAGCGAGAGAGAGAGAGAGAGAGAGAGAGAGAGATGATAACAGCTGGATCTTGATCACAGTCTCTCACTCCTCCTCCTCGGTCGTGTCTCCTCTCAGTTTTATCTTAATTTTACTAAAACGGTTCTTATGCGTGGCTCGTCCATCTGATAAAGGACGAGAGAGCTTTGCGGACTGTATTAAACCATATTCTAATTGTGCGTTAATAATCGGCTACCCAGCGATCCAGTGCGTGGCTGCATCCATAGCACTATCCGGTTAATCAACACGGATGTCCAGCTTTAAGGAGTGGAAATGTATCAGGGCATAATGACCACCAACCACGGACCCACGTCCTATGAGGCCGGATTTCTCCACAACGCCTCGGCGGGCACCTCTCCGGTTTACGTGCCCACCACCCGGGTCGTCACCCCCATGATCCCGTACCTCCAGACGCCCGGTGCGTCGCAACAGAGCAGCCCCGTGTCGAATCACTCTGCCTGGGCTCAGTCGGGCGCCGACTCGGTGCACACGTACAACCACCACTCCTCGGTGTCTCCGCGCTTCGCCTTCTCCACCAGCCCGCCTCTGTCCTCCGGGGTGGCCGCGGCCCGGGAGACGGCGGCGGCGGCCTACAGCAGCCCGCTGAACATCTCTGCCAACGGGAGGGAGCACTACGGCGCCCGGAGCCTCGGCGGGTCGTATCACAGCCCCTACCCGGCCTACATGAGCCCGAGCGTGGGTGGGACGTGGTCGGCGTCCCCCTTTGACAGCCAGGTGCTCCACGGTCTCCAACCCGGCGCTCATGGCACAGCACGGCACCCAAACATAGGTGAGCAACATGACTAAATCAAATGCTTTTTTTTATTATTATTATTATTTTAGCTTATACATAGTTTGTATAAATCAAAGTGGACACACTCTTTTGTATTTCCCCATTCGAAGTGTGTTTTGACTTCCTGAAATTCCCTTGGGTTATGCTTTGTAAAAAACGGCCAGCTCTTAAGGAGATAAAAATGCAGATGCAGTTGATAACATGAAAGTAGCATGTCTCTTGTATTTATTTATATTTGTCAGGGATTAATGACGGGTAGGCCTACAATTAATCGCCACAAACACAAGGCTGCAAGGTCTGAAAAATTGGTATTAACAGAATTATCTTTAAAAATATAAATATTTTGCCTCAAGTCCAGTTGCATGACAGGTCCTAAAGAATAAACTATTATTACTGCACGTGACATGCTGATGATGAAAATACGTCTGCATGTGTATCATAAATAATCTCTTAATGAAGACCCATCGAGATTAAGGCCTTCAGCGTTCGGCTAATTGACAGGACACACCGGACTGCACTCATTTAAAAGGCCTGATATATTATTTGAAAATGACAAATAAATCCACATGATAACAATACGATTTGTGTATTACTATAACTAAGATTAAACATTGATTCATTATATTAATATTTTTTTTGTCATTTAATTAACACCTACATACTCATTCTGGTATAAAACGAATAGGCTACATTTTTACAAGTTTACGCATATTTTTTTCTTTTCTTAAGGCTTCAAGATGTAGCCTATTTATCAAATATCAGAACGAAATTGAACGCCCCATTTAAACGAAGCAGGATGTGCATGTTTTATTTAATTTCATATTATTTTTGAATCTATTGAATTTGATTATAACAGAGGGAACAGCCAAACACATCAACGAGTAAAATAGGTGGTTCAGTCGTGTTGTAGGCCTATTGCGCAGCACGCATGCATAGTGCTTCATCACCTACTCCAACTGACATTTCACACGTCATAACAACCGGAAGTCATTGTTGAATAAAATTCATGGCTACAGTATTTTATGTTTACAGTATTTCCTGTATGAGGGAAAATAAATCAAGAAGGCCATGAATGATTAACAGTGAGATTAACACTCTGGTGAAACAATTTGGAAACAAATAATACATCTTTTTTGAAGCTTATATATATTTTTTTATCAATCAAAGACACATTCACAGGAGTGATAAAAAAAATGAATATGTAACCGTACCTGAGTTGATGACAGTTTATGGAGCAGGGATAATGGGTTGTGTTTGACTGTGGCCTCTTGATTGAATCAGATTGGATTTGATTTGATCTTTATCACTCCTTTCCGTCAATGAGGACACAGTGAGACCGTTTGAATTTTCTTTTCAAATTAAATAATAATTTAAAAAAAAAATACAGTCATGTAAGAAACAGCCTCATGTCCCTGTGACTGGATGTGAATGTGGCCCATAGGTTGATGTGTACTCTGGACCATGTCAGCCATTGATTTTACTTTAAGGGTTGTCAGTATTTCCATGACTGCGCCTATGGCTCCTTGTACATTACTGATAGGCGTATAGGGGTTTATTCTATTATGTTGTGTGCTGTAATTCGGCATCTTCAATTGATTTTTCTTTGGTTGTTATTCCCATTTCATGATTAAGTCATTAACAATCTTATCCGAACAGCAGGGTCATTATTTGACTTATAAGTGTTTGTTTATTTAAATATCAAACTAACAGTCAATTACTTCCTCATACATATTTAACAGCTATCATTTTTCTGCTAATTAATTAGACAGGTGACTGCACTGAATACTGCTTTGGGTGGGGATGATTTTAAACAGCTCCCATTTCAAAACTCCCACAAAGCGTTTGATGAAGCAAGACAAAGATCAGCTGTGCAAAGAGTGTGTGTGTGTGACAGATAACAGCGTTGATCTGATCCCAATCACACTCAAAGCTCACAGTATATACGGCCTGTCTCAATCACTCCTTTTCTCCATAGACGTTTCAATAACAAGCGTCACCTCATTGTTTCACAATCAAATTGGATCAAATCTCAGTGTTTGATTAAGCGGCCTTCAGCCATGCCGCCAAAAAGTTCCTGTTGTTGTGTCGGTGAGCAGGAGGAAATAATAAGTTAGTGACTCACTTTAAAACACATCAAGAATTATAATTCATTACAACAATCTAGATTTTTAGAGTGACGATAACCAGTATGCCTTAGTTTTACGGACTAAGATTTATTAAAAGCATCTATAAAAAATATTTTAGGGTATTTAAAAACATTTCTAAGTTCCCCCCCTCCCCCCCGGAACATAACATAAGATTTTATAATAACACTTATGATTTGTTTTCAATACAAAAAAAATCTAATCACGTTCTCCTTGAAAGCCTAATTATCATTTTCCAAATTTGATCTTACTGAAATATCACAAGAGATGTATGCTTTGGACTACATACTGTGTCTTACATCAGTCTGATAGGAACCGGGCAGTAACGAGATGTAACCATGAGGAGCTTGTACCTTTGCCTAACGTTATCAGTCAGCCATCAAATATAAAATAAAAAGTCAAATCTTGACTTTAAATTGTTAAAAAGCAATGGACATTTTTAAAATCTTCAGTAAAGTATAGTCTGAAAGAACTAAATGTTAAATGCATAAAATATCAAATTGAGTATGAAATTAGTATGAAAATGTAATGCGAGTAAAAATGTCAATCATAAACAGAAGTAAAAGTACTCAAAGCAGCATTTGAGTGTTACACTAATATATATATAGATCATCAATATTATTATTACATAATAACTTGTGAGCAGAATTTCTTTCTTGATGGGGTGAATGTAAACTACTCAATTTACTGTGTCATAATCTCTCTGGTTGTTTAATTTACAACAATGCATCAACTCGTATACATTCATTTAATTTATTTCCCCATATGAACAAATAATAAAGTAAATTCAGCTGCCATATAAGTGTAGTATAGTAAAACCGTGCAAAGCTTCTCTCTGAAATGTGGACTAGAAGTATAAAGAAAAGTCCTCCTATTTGTACTTAAATACAGTCTGAGTAAATGTACTTATTATTATTGATTTCACCGCTAAGAAAAGTGCCCTCAAATATACTGTAATATATTAACGTTGTTGGGTTTTACATCATCAAATGTTCATATTTGGATATACTGTATATTGCACCTGAAGTCTCTATATCTAACGTATTCAGTGAACACAGCCGTCAGATTATGTCACAGTCGATTGAGTCTTTCGTCCCTTCCTTTCACCTTTGTCCTCTTTAGGCCGTTACTGGGAGTTGTTTTTAAACTGCGCCCTGATAAAAAGACACAAACTGACATTCATGCGGCGGAAAAAATAAAGCTCTTTTTAGATAATACAAAAGGTACTTCTTTTGTCTCGCGTCGCTGTCTTGTGTTGGCTACAAATTGCTGCCTGGCTCAAGGTTGGCGTGCCCCCACTGTTTTTTTTTATTTTGTTTTGCTCGCAGCCTTGGAGGAGGCCCTGCCCAGCATGTGTATCAGTGCCATTCCAGCTCCGCTCTGCAGCACAGCCATGCAGCAACAGATGGAGGCCAGATTTAATGTCATCTGCAGAAGAATGATTGTAGTAGAGTAGCGCACACAGTTTATAGAACACAACATGCTGATTTCAATATGACCTTTACGGTTAGAAAGTTTGGTGTTTGGTCCACATTTGCTGGAGCTTTTGCCAGCACAACGTCACATAAATACTGTTAACTGCACTGTGGCTACATGAAACTGTCACCTCACCCCCCAACCACAGGCTGACTGGTCACTGCCCCCTGAACACCGAAGTGGTTCCTGGGAGAGACACTCTGTCATGTGCCAGATGATAGAGCGAGCATTGCATTGAAAGAGAGAGAGAGAGAGAGAGAGAGAGAGAGAGAGATGGTAGAGATGTGGAGTCTCTATTTGAATATGATGGAGCTTCATTCTGTCTCTATTTCCAGCCGAGTCTTTATCTCATGGGGAGCTGTGTGAGATAAGGAGGGATTCCAGGCTGCTGTTGTGTAGGGGCCTATAGAGTCCCCACAGCCGGCACCTCCTGCTGGTTTAGAAATGCCACTACTGCTTGATAATGGCCCTGTCTGGGGTCTAGGCTGCAAATAGTAGCACAACTCAACATGGATGTTATAATTATGTTTCTTTTAAATTCTTTACGTAAATTTCTTTGTATAAAATAATTATAAGCCTCTCTCAGAGTTGGAATTTACCTAAGTGCATTTGAGGTCCCTTTCCCAGATTACATGTACCCCTAACTGCCAAGTGATAACCATGTATCTCTACATGTGGCGATATTCAATTTGAATGTTTGCGTTAAGGCTTTAAGACAAATCTGGTATGCTAAGGAAAGAGAGATAGGTGGTTTTCAGAGGACAGCAAAACAAATGATCTAATAGAAGTTGATGCACTACTGAAGATGATCAAACAGTAGGCCTATGTAAAGCAGGCCTACTGTAAATATCTACAGCAGTACAAATGCAACTTACACACCGACGCAGCAGTAATATTACTCCAAAGTAAAACCCTGACATTTTGCTACACAATCAGTGCTTTTGATAATTTGATTAAATGTATCTGACAATACTCACATACTTTTAGTTAATACGGTTCGAGGTATTAGAACTTTTGAATTCTTATTTTATGGTCAATACTATTTTCTTAACCATGTCTGACAACGGTAGCCGACACCCGGTCCGGTCCTGCCAGGCCATCCATGTTACCGCTGTCTTGGTTTGTGATCTTCCTGTCTTGGTTTCTAATCCCGATAAATGTTTTTTTTACTGGAAGTGTTTTCTCAGCCGAGCTAAGGGTGTAAGGGCAGGGTGTCGTACTGTATGGAATGTAAAGCCCACTGAGGCAAATGTCTATTTGTGATATTGGGCTATACGAATGAAACTAATTTGATTTGATTTGATTTGTGGTTCTTCTTCAGACCTGTTCGATGACTTTGCTGAGGGGCGAGAGTGTGTGAACTGCGGTGCCATGTCGACCCCCCTTTGGAGGCGGGACGGCACCGGCCACTACCTGTGCAACGCCTGTGGACTGTACCACAAGATGAACGGCATCAACAGACCTCTGATCAAACCTCAAAGACGCCTGGTGGGTGACAGTATATAGGGAACCTTACAATGGCTTGATGGTGTTTTGTGCCCCCAACAGAGCCTTCAAGGCAGCGCTGACTGGAAGGCCCTAACCCTGACTGTATGGGGGCGGGGAGGTTCAGGGCACAAAACACCCATTAAACTTTTCAATGAGCCGGCAACAGTGTGGTACACAGATGATGCAATGGGGATTCATAGATTTTCTTTTTTGTTGTTGCTTTTTTCTATTGTAACTCTGACTTCTTCCTGGCTGCAGTCTGCCTCCAGGAGGGTGGGCCTGTCCTGCACCAACTGTCACACCACCACCACCACTCTGTGGAGACGGAACGCAGAGGGAGAGCCCGTCTGCAACGCCTGTGGCCTCTACATGAAACTCCACGGGGTGAGACAGACATGTAGAAACAGATTCTTACTTGAACTAAAAAGGTTCTACGACGAACTTTAAAATATTTCTCCAACAGTCTAATTTCCCTCTCTAATTATCATAAATGACATGTCGCAGCAGACAAGACCATCAGTGCAAAGAATGCTATTTTTATAAAGTTTTTCTTAATGCCTTTGTCATGCGAACCTCACTGGAACTACAGCTGTCGTAGTAAAAACACTACCGCTTTGGTCCAAAGGGGGTGCAAGAATAACAACAACAAAAAGTTCCTCGGAGCAGCTTTAACAGGGGGACATATGATTAATCACTTTTGAGTGCTGGGTATATGGCTTATTTACCAACCCACAAACGCTGAAATAAGACAACCCAGTCAGTTGATTTTGGGCTCACCAGCTGACGTGGACACTACATTAATGCTCCAGCTGTTTGACTGAAGGTTCCACTTTTGTCTTGGTGTTGTGACAGGTACCACGACCCCTGGCTATGAAGAAAGAGGGAATCCAGACCCGTAAACGCAAACCCAAGAACCTCAACAAATCCCAAACTGGTGAGCCTCAAAAACAACATGCGCTAATGTTTGAGTCTGTTTCTAAATATAGATATAAGTGTAAAACTTAGACTAATGGGTCCCACTTAGAAGAAAGCTCCCCTAGGTAAAATTGTATTTGGTTTGATAAATAATAAGGAGGTTTGATAGATTTACTGCCCAGTTTTGGTATATTTGTATATTTGTTAGAGAACATGTCACATGTGAATATGTAAAGAAGGCTATATGATTATTTGCATCACAGGGACCCCAGGCAGTGAGGGGACCCCAGTCACGCCAACTAGTACTCCCCGTGCCTCCACCAACACAGAGGAGCCTCGCCAGATAAAGACAGAGCCCGACAATCACAGCTTGTACACACACCACAGCGTACATGCTCAGGTTTGACAGTTTCTTAAAGTAGAATTTAAAAAAAAATATTTGCATCCAAAAATGTTGGTAAAGGCACCCATTGCTTAATACATTCATTAAGCCCAGAAATTGTGTCACCCAAAGACAGTAAAACTACTGTTTAGTTTCTAAGTAGAGTCTGCCCATTCTCACCATTTTCCTTCTGTATCCGTCTAGATCTCAGCCCTACCAGCCTATATGGCAGCTCATGGTGGGGTCACTCCTCTCAAGATGTCCCCCGGGGGCCACGGCGGGTCCTCTGGCTCCAAAGCTGAGCCCTGGAACAACCTTATCTTGGCCTAGAAGAGCCACAACCCCAGCATCTCAAAACCACCCTATCTATCCGTAGATTTAAACTCTCCTGAGGGACAAGGGACTCTAGAAAGCAGACTGCCGCTCTGGATGCAGATGTTCCCACAGACTACACACCCACACACCCACCCACCCACCCACACACACACACACACACACACACACACACACACACCCACACACCCACCCACACACACACACACACACACACACACACACACACACACACACACACACACACACACACTATAAAGTGCCTTCACTACAGCGATCTTGGACAAGAGCACTGGCGCCACAAGGAAATGTGGATCTCAAACAGAACAGCACAGACACTGAGGGTTCAATCAAAGTGATCAAGGACTGAGCAGAATTGGTGTTATACAATCATTAAAGAGCCGCGCGCTCACACACAGACGCACGCACACACACACACACACACACACACACACACACACACACACACACACACACACACACACACACACACACACACACACACACACACACACACACACACACACACACACACACACACACACAGCCAAAGTGGGGGCATATAACAGTAGTAGTCAGACTTTATTTCCCTGAGTATTTTTTTAATTTCATATAAATTTTACTTCATTTTCATGTTATCATGGAAATTATGCCATGAAATCATGGCCTGACTCATTCACAGTAGCATCTTGATGTCAAAGGTCGCACCATGGAGGATCTGCAGCATCTGAACTTAAAGGGTCAGTTCACATTAATTATTATGTGCAGTAGAGTAGATGATTGAACCCGTTCAAGGGGTGGTGAGGTTTTTGGATTATGCTGTGAAGCTCCTTGTCCCTGATTTTTTTCAAACACTGCCAAATAATCAAGCACAACACCAAATCATACAATCATTTTTGTTGTAGTGGGGAGGCTCAGTCTCGTAAACGTACAAAACCAAAACCCTTGCAAAGTAAATACCAGTTAGGCTAACTGGATAAAAATGATATAAGTGCACGTTGTATGGGTGAACTGATCCTTTAAAAATCCCCAAATTGGCAGTGGACGATGACAGTCAGGTGTTATTCGTAGCGCCCATGAGTGTAATGCACAAGTGTAACTTCTCAGTGAATCTAATTCTAAAAAGAAAAGCTAACGTGGAGGCATTTCTTATATCAACTTACTGCTCACTGTGATAGAAACAGCTCCCTGGCGGCCTGTTTATTTCTGGACCATTGTCTGAACTGTATACTATTGACCTTGTCATATAAACTGTAAAAAAAAAGAAAAAAAAGAAGAAATGTAAAGAAAAAACATGTCGGTATTGACATATCTATGAAGTAATACATGATAAACTACCTATGCAGCATTGAAGTTGCACATGATGAACTTGGAAGGAAGCAATAGCACATAGCTCCCTCTGCTGACACAAGTGCAGATGTACACCCTGCTAGTATTTATTATTAGAATTATTATATACAGCCCCAAACCACACAATTGTCTAATAATCCTCTGTCAACTGAAGGTTGTTTGATAAGCTTTATGAAGGAGTATCGTATCAAGACTGTACAGTTAGTTAGCAATACTTGATGCTTTACTTTGCCTTCCAACGACCATGGTTGGCAGCATGTCTAAATGTGGGATATGGCCACGTGTAATTACCAAAATAACGAATATAAGAGCATATACTGTATGTATAAAGAAAACTCCACTCCAGTATAATTGTAATACACCATTTGTTAAATGCTGTTAAGCAAAGAGACAGTGAAAAGATGGACGTTTCTCCGTGTGCACTAACACTACCTGATGGCCTTCCTCTGTGTGCAACTGTAGCTCTACTGAGCAAACTAATAAAGACAAAGCATTTTTTTTACATAATGCAAAAGAAATGAATGGTGCAAAGGTTTAATGTCACTTTGAATGCATACCACACATTTATGAAATATTTCACCCTATGTACAGCTCTGAAAATAATTAAGAGACCACTCCAAATGTTCAGTGTCTCTTGTTCTACTCTTTAGAGGCATATGTTTGAGTAAAATGAAAATTTTGATTTTATAATATAAACTTCCGACAACATTTCTACCAAATTCACAATAAAAATATTGTCATTTAGAGCATTTTCAATAGGTAATCTAGAGATAAAGATTTACGAAAAATCCAGACCGGTCTCTTAACTTTTTCCATGGCTGTATGTCCCCTTTAACTTCCTCCTTGCCCTGGCTTATTTATGGGAGACCTAATGTAGGTTATCCTCCTCTGAAAATTGTATCCTTCCAATCTGCAAGTGTCCTTCTGTGAACCTCATGACATCGTTGATAAAAAGCTGCACGGTGCATTGATTGAAACGCTCTGTCAGCGTCTCCCTGATGAACTCAGCGTGTTTGTCCTGCACCATCTCCTTCCAACACTGTTGAAACGTGACTCTCATAACATCCCTGAACCCTGATACGTCTGATACTTGAGAACCAAAAGTGCAATCGGTTGCAAACGCCCGTCCTTTCTCTAGATATTCCTCAACGCTTCCATTTTCAACCGAAAGCAGAAGAGCTTGCGCCGCTTCGACTGCAGTGTCTAGCTCCTGGGTGAAGATTTTTTTTTCCTCCTCTGGTTTGGATTCAAAAACGCTCTGCATACTTTTGAAGTAGCCCTTCCAGTCCTGTCCACGCACGACGTTTAGCAGCGGGAAACTCTCAGAACTCAGGAGGTTTTTAACAGCAGAAAACACATCTTCACATACGGGGCTGCTGACACCAAAGCTCTTCTTCGCTGCTTCAACATATCCCGCATGGTCCTCGGTCTGATCTATATAGTCCACTTGGCTGGAGTTAATATCCCTGAACAGAGTTTCTTTAGCTCCCTTGAAGCCCCAGCACTTCACATAACCAATAACCGTCTTGACTCCATACACAGTCCACCACTCGTGAGCTTTCCGCACCAGGTTTAACATGCACGGCCACGGGTCACAGTTTCTGGCCAAACACGGGCTGTTCCTGGTGAACACAAACACCTTCCAGTCCTCCGAGACTGCGTCTGAATCCAGAAGGGCCTGGGTTTGTTTGATGATGACGTCCTCGCTGTGCTCTCCGCTGTTGTAATCAGGATAGTAAGGTCCGTACATGACCACCTCCTCCCGTTTCTCAATGACGGCCCATGAATGCTGCTTATCTTCTGAGCCGCACTCCTCCGTCATGTCACGGTGAAACTGCAAGAATTTCTTGTTGACCGAGTCGGTGAGAAAGGTGTCATGGTGGTGGGCTTGTCTCTGCTTGAGATGCTCCAGGACTTTGGTCACGTAGGATTGGGTGTCATCAGTCCAAGAGGAGAGCAGATCAAAGACGCTCTCTGTCAGGTGTTTGGTCCCTCCATTGACCCAGGGGTGACTACAGCTTGTCCTGTCACAGAAAGATACATCATTGAAAGGAGTTAAACTATAGGGGAGAACGAGGTAATGTGAGACATCGGGTAATGTGAGACACCCCCTGTATCTAGGCAACAGAACACATTTTTGTTCATGTGAGAATTATGTTTTGTGTACTGATGTAACCCTGACATTTTTGCAGCATGCGTAACACCAAGAGGAACTGAGAATGTGACACCTGAAATACCATCAGGCCTGAGACCAACAAAGGCCCTTCCTGTTGCATCACATTGCTTGAGACAACCGTTCCTGACCTTTTATAAACAAGTACTCTTATTCCTCTTCAGTCACTACTTACCTCAGTGTGGCTCCATCGGTCTGACATCCGTGCATCAACGTTTTCAGACTGGCAAAGCATTTCCTTGTGTACCGCTGAGGCTCCTTTTCGTATCCATTGAACAGAGGACGCTTACGGCTCATCCTGAGTAAAAACAGTCTTGTTAACATGTAGGAAAAGAGGCTATTCAAAATGAACCAAATACTGTAGGCGTCAGTTGTTTAGAATGTAGTCAATTCAAGAGGCGATGCAATGCCCTTTTGTCTGTGCGTTTTCAGCATAGATAGATGTAAAAAAAAAATAATCACACACATATGAGAACTTTTGGTCAGAAAAATATACAATAATTATAATATTTATATTAAATATAGCACTTTCAACAGAAATAAAATGCACAGTGCTTCACAAGAATAAAAGCTTAAGAGATGAGATTAAAACATACAAACCTACAAAAGTAAAAGAAAGGATAATTAAAAAACATCCAAAAAAGGCAATAGGGGACTCCAAATAAAACATGCAAAACAACAATCAAAAGTCATCTTAAAGGTACAGTACTGAGTTACCTTGTGCAGATGGCGATTAGCCCTGTCACTATAAGTAGAGTGGGGGAGACGTCGCTGTAGCAGCAGTCAGCATTGAACTGTTGCAGAGGGGGCCAGAAGTAAATAATAAATAAATGCTTAACTGTGTCTCTTGAGTAATCTTCAGTAGCTCTGAGTCCAGCAACTCAATGGCAGAGTGAAACAAAAAATAAAGGGCATGGTAGCACAATAAAACTGTGTAAAAAAACCTCAGTTAAGCGTAGAATTTAACGGATATTTATGTTTTAGGTTAGCATTTATATACAGTATCTCACAAAAGTGAGTACACCCCTCACATTTCTTCACATTTTTCTTTATATCTTTCCATGGGACAACACTGAATAAATTACACTTTGATACAATGTAAAGTAGTCAGTGTACAGCTTGTATAACAGTGTAAATTTACTGTCCCCTCAAAATAACTCGACCCACAGCCATTAATGTCTAAACTGCTGGCAACAAAAGTGAGTACACCCCTTAGAAAAAATGTACAAATTGGGCCCAAAGTGTCAATATTTTGTGTGGCCACCATTATTTTCCAGCACTGCCTTAACCCTCTTGGGCATGGAGTTCACTAGAGCTTCACAGGTTGCAACTGGAACCCTCTTCCATCCATTTATGACAGCATCACAGAGCTGGTGGATATTAAAGACCTTGCGCTCCTCCACCTTCCGTTTGAGGATGCCCCAAAGATGCTCAATAGGGTTTAGGTCTGGAGACATGCTTGGCCAGGCCATAACCTTTACCCTCAGCTTTTTTAGCAAGCCACTGGTCGTCTTGGAGGTGTGTTTGGGGTCGTTATCATGTTGCAATACCACCCTGCGGCCCAGTTTACGAAGTTTGAGTGCACATGGTCAGCGTCGTACATAGAGGTTGGCTTTGGAAAATAGACGTATGAGTGCTGCCAGCATTGCTGAAGGGCTTGAAGGGGTGGGGGGTCAACCTGTCAGTGCTCATACCATACGCCGCACTCTGCATCATACTGGTCTGCATGGCTGTCATACCAGAAGGAAGCCTATTCTAAAGATGATGCACAAGAAACCCCACAAAAAGTTTGCTGAAGACAAACAGACTACGGACATGGATTACTGCAACCATGTCCTGTGGTCTGATGAGACCAAAATACATTTATTTGGTTCAGATGGTGTTAAGAGTGTGGAGCGGCAACCAGGTGAGGAGTACAAAGACAAGTGTGTCTTGCCTAGAGTCAAGCATGGTGGCTGGAGTGTCATGGTCTGGGGCTGCATGAGTGCTGCCAGCACTGGGGATCTACAGTTCATTGAATTCTAACATGTACTGTGACATACTGAAGCAGAGCATGATCCCCTCCCTTCATAAACTGGGCCGCAGGGCAGTACTGCAACATGATAACGACCCCAAACACCCCTCCGAACGACCACTGGCTTGCTAAAGAAGCTGAGGGTAAAGGTTATGGACTGGCCAAGCATGTCTCCAGTCTTAAACGCTATTGAGCATCTTTGGGGCATCCTAAAACGGGAGATGGAGGAGCGCAAGGACTCTAATATCCACCAGCTCCTTGATGTCGTCATGAATGGGTAGAAGAGGGTTCCAGTTGCAACCTGTGAAGCTCTAGTGAACTACATGCCCAAGAGGGTTAAGGCAGTGCTAGAAAATAATGATGGCAAAACAAAATATTGACACTTTGGGCCCAATTTGGAAATTTTTTCTTAGGGGTGTACTCACTTTTGTTGCCAGCAGTTTAGACATTAATGGCTGTGTGTCGAGTTATTTTGAGGGGACAGTAAATTTACACTGTTATACAAGCTGTACACTGACTACTTTACATTGTATCAAAGTGTAATTTATTCAGTGTTGTCGCATGGAAAGATATAATGAAATATTTGAAGAAATGTTAGGGGTGTACTCACTTTTGTGAGATACTGTATGTGGAAACAACACTCTTTTCTTCTGGCCCCCTCTGCAACAGTACAAAGCTGACTTCTGCTACCATGACCTCTCCCCAAAACTCCAAATAATGACTGCACTGATCGCCAACTCCATAAGGTCACAGACTAACTATGCATTAGCAACCCCAACAACCCCACTTCAAAAATACTGAACTATCCCTTTAATGTGAGACAAAGGCCGATTTCAAAGGATGGGTTTTCAATTGCTTAAAATGTAATACAAATCAGAGTTTACTTACATGGGAAGCTCCATCAATTCCAGAATATTCTTCTAGGCTCAGCTATGTCCTATAGCTCAGTCCATTTTCAAGAGAAACGGATCTGACGAAGTTAGCTCAAACTCTCAATGTGTTTCCTTGGATAACTACCTCTCACACTTTGTGAATGCAAGCACTGGGCTCCTCCTCTGGACATACAGTATTACCCAACTTGCACTCTGTTCATGTTTATAACCTCAGGCTCTTACTACTTAGCCATCAACTTGCTTTGACACCCTCATAGTCCCCTTTTTCCAGTTTATCAAGTTCCTAGAAGTATGCATAGGGGAAATATCATTGTGCTCTTTCCTACACAAATGGAGATGCATGAGATGCGTCTGCCGGGTGCATTTTATGGGTTAAAGTGATTCATGGAAGCCACAAAGTGTCACATAAAACTGCACTGCATGGTTGGCTGGTGTGCAGGTGTACACCCTCTAGCAATATCCATTAAACTACAATTGTACAAATGCATGGAGATGCATGAGATGCGTCTGCCGGGTGCATTTTATGGGTTAAAGTGATTAATGGAAGCCACAAAGTGTCACAAAAAACTGCACTGCATGGTTGGCTGGTGTGCAGGTGTACACCCTCTAGCAATATCCATTAAACTACAATTGTACAATTGTGTGTGTGTGTGTGTGTGTGTGTGTGTGTGTGTGTGTGTGTGTGTGTGTCAGGCCTGCCCAGACAAATGACTGGGCCCCAGAAAAGGTCCAGTCATTGGGCCCCCTTTACTCATACTGAACTTGTATCAATGTGCATGATGCGCTAATTCCTGCATAAACACATACCTGTGTTCTAGCCAGTTAGATTAGGGTGGGCTACTGGAAATAATAGGTGTGCAGAGATACCGACGATGCTGTGCGAGCGAGCGGAATTTTTTTGCCCTTGCAAGATCTCTGCACCTGCTTTTTGGCACATTTAATGTAACATTTACTGTAATGTAAGCTTTTAGACACACCAATGCTGTAGGGGGGTCTACCATGATAGCACTGCTACCAGAAGCTTTCCTCATCAGGATAACAACCATCTGCCACCTTCGTTTAAAGGCTAAATATGTAATTTTCAAATTTTCTTAGAAAATAATAGCTAGAATATACAGAATAATTTGCAGAACACCCTCACAAAGACACCTCAAAACTTGATGAAATATCACAGTATCTCTGAATTGAAAATCCACTTCTGCTGGCAGAAATACTGATATTAAGGAATTTTCCGGGGTACTAAAGCCCTTGAAAGTTCCCTCTTTTTTTCCTTTCTTTTCTGGTTCCCTGGTTTATGTCCAGGTCCTGGCATCACTGAGCTTGCTAGGTTAGCTTGCTCATCATCAATACATAGCTAACGCTTGCTTGGTTGACCTGCTGCATGCAACGGTTTTGAGGGGGAGAAAACAACCCATGATATTTTCAATATAAAATGTGATATATTTTACGCAAGTAACAATGAATAAGATGTTTTCTTTTATTATAGAAAGTTCTCTTGCGAATATAGCGTTCATAAGAAAGGTTGGCTAAGTTAGGTCATCCGCATTTTTATTTATTTTTTCTCTGGGGCCTGGGCCCCTTATGGGCAGCCCTGGTGTGTGTGTGTGTGTGTGTGTGCGTGTGCGTGTGTGTGTGTGTGTGTGACTATCCTGCACCTTTATAAGTCAATGTTGCCGTTTTTCTTTTTGTCTCAAACATTGGCTGAGGGATCACTTTACTTACAGTAAAATAAGAGGATATCTGGTGATATAACTTATCAATACGACAACTATGGGCAACAATCTTCTTTGTGTTTTTTCCTGAGAAATGTTGCTGGAAGACAGGGGTAAGCGTGTATTTAAACGAAGGCCTGTGAACAGTTGTGGAGAATGTCGCTGTAAACAAATCCATTGCAGAGTAACACGTTGGACAGGATCTGGGTGTTTGTGAATGTTTCTTCTAAAGTATCTTTTTTTCTGTGCTTTTCAGGTCATGGACTGACATAGCACGACACAGAAATGCTGAAATACAGGACGTTGTGGGTTTAAATTTGCTTCCGTTTTTTTTAGCTATATGCAAGTGGTGGAGCTATGCGTCCACAAGTCTGTCAGCCGGTCTATCACTTTGGCTAAGATGCAAATATCTCTATAAATATTAAATGCATTGCATGTCATATTGTCAAAGCATTCATGGCTCCCAGAAAATGAACCCATACCAACTTTTCTGAATTTATTTTTTCTGCCACCGTGAAGTTGACAATTGTGGTTTTGAGTGAATTCTTTAACTATTAAATGGATTACCAACAAAATAAATTCTACAGACATTCATGCTCCCCTAAGAATGAGTTGTAGTCAGTTTAATCCTTTTCTGACTTCTCCTCTAGTGCCACCATCAGGTCAACATGTGCTACAAGTCTACAGTCTCACAGGGCTGGTAATATGGCAGTATAGACTCCTAGTTTGTAAATTCAAGACAGAACAAAAGTATGTATTTGATCACTTTACAGTACCTTTCCTGCTTAGTAAAGAGGGTTTTGCAGTTCTGCCGCATACATGACCATATCAAGCCTCTTTCACAGCAGACTTTTGACTTGTCTTAAAAATATAGTGCGTAACTTCTGTCATGATGAATCCTGAGTTATTACATCAACACTGTTGGTGCATCTACATGAGGTAAGCCTTTGGGGATCGTGCATGGATTTTATACCTTAAAAAATAGGTATATTTCTGAGCTACGGCGCCAGTTTCTGGGGGGGACAGCAGTTTGTAAATGCCACCATACTGAGAAATACAAATATAGTTTTGTGGAGATGATAGGCTTAATAAACTGCTCAACTTAACTCAGCCTGGACAGGCTTTACTCAACATATCGGTGCATGAGCTAAGACACTTAATGTGGCCGAATTGTAACTCTTAATAAAATACATTTTGAAAAATTCAAATTCATAAAAAAAAAATTATTACATTGTTTATTGCAACTTCATGAAAAACATGTTCTTGTACTTCTGCTGCTGTGAAACTCAACTTTCCTGATGCAAGATCAAAAACTGCTCTTCTAATCATATACATCTTAGGATACATACATAGGCTATTACATAGGCTATTATCAAACAATATTAATCTTGGTTTTTTTAGCATTTTAAAAATAAAAATAAACATTCCTTTTCAGTCAAGATGAAAAAAGCATAAAGGCATAATACATCATACCAGAACAATAAAAGAAAAATGTATCCATTTAAAACAATTGACCAAATGATTTAACAAGAGATAGGCTACATTTAGAATGATGAATTAATTCCATGTTTGTTGACATGATGAAACTCACTGTCTCTTGACACTGTCTGGTGATCACAACCAACAGGTAGGATCTATCAGTCCCTCTATTATATAATTTCACTGAGCAGGTATGGTTTCCCCTTGGGATAAAGAGCGGACCAATCAGAAGCGGAGCTCCACTGACAGTCTGCTGAGGCGGGGCATCACACCAGACGCTCGGCTCGCTCATTGGTCACTGCGCACTATGCCCATGACCCGCCAGCCAATCAGAGGCGTGATGTCGATCTGACGACTTCTGTGTCTGAAAAAAGCCGTGCTGTGTTTCTGCTGCTGCTGCTACATCCCGGCCCCGCATCCTATGAGTGGGAAACATCTCGCCAGGATCACACATCAGATTGTAACAGTAACATCTGAACACCCGAAGCGAAAATGGACATCGTGAAGTCACTGGGCCACCCGGAGGAGATATACAACCTCTTTAAGTTTAAGATGGGGGGTTGCAGCACCGTCATGCCAAAGTTGAATTGGGTGAGTAGGCTACCTAGAGCTTTTTCCGAGCACATGCACATATATGCTGAACATGTCATGTGAATATAAGGGCAGCAGCCACATGGTTGGATGCATTGTTGATATTTGCATGTTGATGTTTGCCTCGCTGATCAAGTAGCACATCATCTTTCTCCTATGCACAGCATCGCGGCGACACGGAAATAAACATGACCCAACAATGGCTCCATACTTGAACAAGTAGACTAGGTCCTCACATGGTTATAGTGTAAACAGCATGCACTGAAATTGGCTGACCTACATGATGCTTGCCTTTATCAATGGAAACAGCATCATGACATGGCTAATTAGATCGTCGCTCTCTGTCCGGTGCTCGCTCAGATACATGACCACTGACTTGGGATTTACATTACATAATCAGCTTGGGGAAGGTTCAACAAATCTCATCCCCCCAGTTATAACACCAGCCCCATAGAGAGAGAGAGAGAGGGGGGGGGGGGCTGCAACAGAAGATGCCCGGAGAGTTTATATAATAGTGCCTTTCTTTTGGTTGGCAGCATTATCTAATGGCTCAGACTAAAGCTAACCTCAATCATATCCACCAATGCATTGTGTTTGTGACTCTTACAAGTCGACCTACACTTAGCCTACTTATTTGGCTACATAGGCCTGCTAATAATAATAGCCCAAAAGTAAATAAGAGTCATGCTAACTAGAGGTTGATGGGTAGGCTTATTGTGATAATCACACCAATATGACAGGAGTTTTACAATAACCTGCATGTTCTCATCTAACATCATATGTATGCAAACAGCCCTCATGCATGGTCATAATGACCCAGCTTAGTAGGATGCACTTCTGCTGGTTGTGGTGTAATGCATAAACTGAGTAAAAAAACAACTGTAAGAGTTGCTATGACAGATGAAGAATGAAAGATTCCATAAAGATTCATTCCAATGTTGTAACATTGAGAACTAAGTAACACTTTACAATAAAGATACAATAATTAACTGTTGGTTAATGCTTAATAGCCTATGCTTTAACTAAGCATTAACTTACAGTTAAAAGCTGCTTAGTTAATGCTTAATTAGAATTACCTCAGCATTAAGTAATGGTTATGATTAGGCCTACTAGATGCTTAACTAAGCATAGTTCATGGTTAACCAACCATTAACTAACTGTTAAAAACTAAACATTCACTGTAAGTAAATGCTTAATAACAGTAACTATGCATTAACTAACCATTAATAGCATTAAGTAAGCATTAACTATCAGTTAAATAATGTACCCTTAGTGTAAAGTGTTACAGAGAACTCTGCATCCGTGAGGAATAGTTTTCCCCCTGGCTATTAAGATTTGTTGCTGCGTTCATTCTCAAAAGATGGAAGTATAAGAGTGTATTTTTTCCCCCAATATCCCAAAGCTATTAACCTACTTGGCCGCTCACCAAGAGGAAGCATTATTGCATGAGCAGATGTGTTTCCTATACAAATGTCTAATGTATCTAATCTGCCTACTCTGATGCATGTGTGAAAAACTGCCCGTGTGCGCTCGTCGTAGTAGAGTTTAAAGCCTTACCAGAGGCGTTTCTTCTCTGGGAGCATGCTGAGGACACATGGGGAAGTGCAGCCTGTGTTGTTTTGGGTAGACGAGGGTGGGAGGGGCTGCAAAGTCATAACAGCAGATCTACAAACGCTGTGCGCAGACCCTGCCCAGTCACACAGCGAGCTCTGGCTGTGTTCAGATCACTGCGCCCTCCTAAACAACAGTTTTCACCTCGCTCGACCTCCTGGTTCGCTTTGCTTGTCCTCTACATGGACTGCGCGTTTCAAACCTCTCCACAGCAGGCCCTGCTATCGCCATGGAGCTGGTCGTGTTATAGCGGCCAGCGGTTATTCGTATGGCCGGAGCTTGCTGCAAGTGTCCGGCCTCGCTGTCCGTGTTGAAGCGATCGCTATCCGTGGCTCCGCGTGGCTGCGCCTACGCACCTCGCTCCCACTTTCTGGGTTTGAGGCTCGGGGAGCGGGGCCTGCAGGAGGCCGCCCGCCCCTCCAGCGCCCTCAGACCCGCAGGCTTTTACCGACACACGGCCATTTGTCTCCCCTGCCAGGAGTCCATGAGCGAGAGTCTGCGGACCTGTTACCTGTACCTGAACCAGACCAGCCGCAGTTTCGCGGCAGTGATTCAAGCGCTGGACGGGGAGTTAAGGTGAGCATACAGAAGTCGACTATGTGGGGAACTGTTGCTCAAGGTAAGGAGGAGGAGGTGTGTCTACTCTGCAGGGCATGTTTTCTTTCCTGAAGGGCAGAGCAAGGGGCGTTGGCTGGGACGGTGCTTCCCCTTTACTCACAAGTAGTAGGCCTACGTTGCTCCGTGAAACTGTTTGTGCAAAACAAACCATGCATTCAAAGGCATTTATAACTGTCAGCAGTTTATGAGTCAATATCACCATAAGGTGCCTTTGAGACTTCCCCATTTCCAAAATAAAAAGCTGAGATTTTCCATTGAACTTCATATTCATTGTATTAAGTAGATGTTATGCTGTTAGAAATGCATGTTGGTCAAGCTCCAACATTTTTTATTAATTAACTGCAAGCAGACAATGTCCATGCAAACAGCAAAATATGTCCACCCTGTCGTGGACAAATTCAAAGTAGAGTAAATACATTGTAATTACATAATGATTATAAAATGTACATTTTCAGAAAGCCATTTAGTCCCTTTCTCAACAATATATTTTAGTTAATGGGAAAAGTATTAGGATAACAATGAAATTATGGCAAACTATTTGTTTCTCTATAAAATCTGCGAGAGTTGCACTTTCTTTTCTAAATAAAATCTAACAACAAGGATATCTGGTCAAACTTTCAAACAATACTATTTGGGGCTAATTTGTTTAAAAAGGAATCATACAAAAGGTTTCACTAACTTGTGAAAATATTTGGTTTATTTTCATAAAACATGAACATCACAGGGTGGACAATGACATGACAGGGTGGACCTTGGACATGACAGGGTGGACACGTTGTGAAAAGTCATCGAATGGCCTCATAAATGCAATAATTCTAAAGTAAGTGATGTATAAAAAAAATGTCAGAGGTCCTTTTCCCATGTAAACTAAACTTAAAATGTGTTAAACTTTGTACATCATTCTGCACAGTAAAAGTCAAACATTCAACTGTAGAACAAGAAGAAAAAGTGGAGAATGGTTGATTTAAAAAAAAAAACGCATGTTACAGAGGGATCACACACCAAACAGTCTCTCCCTTTCTGCAGATATGTGGCTTAATTCTGCAGTTGCTGTTCCACATACTTCCAAGCAGACGCTTCAATCTGTACAGAGCGCTTGTTCAGAGCCTGTGGTTCTGGTATTAGGCAAAGTACCTGCCCGTCATGGTACCAACAGATGTCCTCCCGGAGACTTGGCCAGTGGAACTTGTTTATGCCATTGCGGTGCATACACTTTACTTTCACACTGTGCCCTTCTGCATCCATGATGAAACCTGGGTATGCTTCATTGTCGTAATTTACGACGCACCACTCGCCAATGTGCTTTGCCTCAATCATTTCTGGTCTCCTAGGGTTATCTGGTGTCTTTCCACATGCTGGGGACTCAGATGAAACAGGAACATCAGCTAGAGTGACCTCTTGAAGGTTAAAGCAGGGGCAGTCCAAAACACCTTCCTCCCTTTTACACAGACATGAAATGTCTCGGTATTTCATCTGGCCGGGTGTCAGACTGATAGCTTGGTGGATTCTCATAGTGCCTTTTATGGCAGCTATTGCAGGTACCTATAGTGAGGGGGTGGAAAATCAAACATTAATACATTTAACTTAACCACAACACATGAAAAGATCAGATTTGACAAAACTAGTCTGTAATCTGGATGGGAGAGAAACCGGGACAGAAGGACTATGGGTTGCATTGGATAATGGATTATAGTTTTTACCTCAGTCTTTGATTCAATATCCCTCTCTGGGACGAAGAACAGCTCGACAGATGTGTCCAGGCTTTTCAGCTTTTCATACAAGCTCTGGGCATCAGGGATGTCTCCTCCATGGGCCACAATCCGGTCTGCTGACCTCTTGAGGGCCCCACCCACACCGTCTGGTGCCCCCTTCCCATGACTAGCCTCAAAAAAATTCCATGTTATTTCTTTGAAGCCATACTTGTAGGGTTCCGTTGAGAGGTAGAAGAAATTTCCCTTTTGTCGATACTGCGTTGCAGGCCCGTCGCTGAAAAAATGAAGTATGCTGACTTGAGGGTGTCGTTCTCTCACTACCTTCAGCACTGGATCAAGGTGGGCCCAGATGGCCACAGGGTCGTGTCTTCTGGAGGGTGATATGGAGCAAAAGGTGTGTGGCGCTTGTTCACCAGCGGTGTAAAGCACTCCAGTGTGCAGACTGGCCTGCTGATGTGAGCCTCCAAAATGCACAGATTGTATTTCTTCGCTGTACTTGCATGAGTAATTTTCGCTAAAATCTATATGCAAGAGGGACTCATTGTGCTTCAGGCTCCTCCTGAGCTCCCTGTAGGCATCAAACTGCCATTTAATGTTGAAGACATGGCGCCTAAAATGGAGAAGCCTCTCCTGGAAATCTGTGTTAAGGTCATGCTCCTTTGTTGTTATCTCCCTTTTCACTGTGATTGTTGACACCTTCTCATCCTTTGTGATTTTCTCTGTCATCCACTGAGATAAACGAATGTTCCCTTCCCCAGGAGTTTTCAGCATCGGGTGACAAGTTAGGAGGCATTTACTGCACTCACCGTAAGCACAGACCTTGGCTTTCGGGTCGCACATGGTTACTTCAGACATTTCCTCAATGTTTCTTGAGGACAGCAACCCTTGGCTCTGCAAGGCATTGGCCATGAATTGCAAGTTCTCATGTTTTTTGCAGAGACATGTGTCACGGTCAGAGGAAGAGGGGGTTACCACCCAAAAGGGTCTGAGACGGCAAAAGGAGGTGTATGACATGTGGCCAATGTGCTCAGAGAGAAACCTCCTATGCAAGTTCTTCATTGTATCGGTAAGCAACCTCTTCTGCATCTTCTTCTTCAGCCGCGTGACTGTTTGTTTGCGGCCAGTCGTCATTCGACTAACATCATCTCGAAGAAAAAATGATGTAACTTTCTTCCTAATCTCATTTCGACTGACGCACCTCCTCCCATGGTAGGTGAGATCCACAGGATACTTTGCTCTCTTCTTAGAGTAGCCAAAATAAGTCTGGGCATGCTTTTGGAGCTTGTACTTATTCAGAATGTTTCCACTGACCACTTTTGCAATCAACTGCTTCTCTCTGTTTGTTTTTGCATTTTCATATTTACTTCTAATATCTTCAATCAGGGATGTATGGAAAAGAAGAGCTCTTTTGATGGGTGAATTCACTTTTTGACGTCCCAACAAAGCCTTGACTTTTGCACGTGGTGATTTGGACGCACTTTCTTTCTTGGTCCTATGGAACCTCTTCTTATATTTCTCAGTTTTAGTTTTCTCTTTTGCGAGCTGTGCCTCCAATATTTTGATCTGTTTTTTCAGTTTCCTCTTCGAACTCCTTCGAATGCTTTCCCCTTGACGCCGTTGCCTGAAACACAAAATATTTGTAAGGATTTTTGTTAGAGTTTAGTGAGTTAGCTATCAATGTGTAATTTTATGGGGACATAAACAGTTGATAATTGTCCTTCAAATAAATCCAAACTTTCTAATAAGTCTCATCAGCTAAACTTCCAATGATCTAACCTGGAGGGCCCTGGCTCAGGCTGATTTTCAGGAGCTGCAGGGGAGTTGGGTGGTGTCTCTGACTGCAGCAAAGCACTGGCCCTGTTTCTTGCTCTAGCTTGACTTTTTCTCTCTCTCCATTTCTTTCTTTTTGCCCTTTTCTCTCTCTCACTGAGCTCATTGACACCCTTCTTCTTTCCAGTCTCTCTGTCTTTCTTCCATTTGTCCCTCTCTTTCGCAAGGTACTTTCTTCTTCTGTCTGGGTCAGCATCACGACGTTCCCTATATCTCCTTGCTATCTCAGCTCCTTTTGAGCTCATTCCTTGAAAAAGACAAATCAAAATGTTCCCTTACACACTGGTCCAGCTTATAATTGGCTGTTTTTGACTACTTTTGATTTAACCCTAACCCTCATTGTTTTGACACACAAACCAAAAAAATGACTACACTACACACTACACATTACATAACACACTAACTATACACTCCAAACACGCTAAATATCACAAATCTCTCAACTCTCAAAATTCGCTATCTCTATCGCTCTATCACAGTCATTGTTAATTGGCAATATTCACGAAAAGCGTACATTATTTATCGTAAGTCCAGTTTTACTTGGCCTATCAACACAATTTAAAACTGGTATATAGTTTGAAGGCCGAACCTTCCCATAAATTGAAACGGAGACTCACTGAGGCTGCGTGTTGCTCACGTGATTTGGATTTGCCGCTTCTGTCAACCCCAGAGGGTTTGGCGGTCCAGGTAAACTAGGCTTGCCTTATCAAACTAGGCTTGCCAATACCGATATTGCCAAAAAAGTCCATATTGTCCACTCTTTTATGTGTGTAATAGTTGTAATATGTGTAACATTATCAGCATGTGGCGTAAACTATGCGCATGTCCACCCTGTCACGAACCATGTCCACCCTGTCATGGAAGGCTTGATGACAGGGTGGACAATGACAGGGTGGACATTTTTGGCTAATGTTAGCATTTAATGAGCACATGGTGGACCTTCAGTTAGCAAGATGATTCAGTTAGCAAGGTGACTGTGTACCGTTTAACAAATATATTTCAAATTTCTGAAAGGTTTTTATATTAATTGATATTTCACTATGACAGAGTGGACATGTTAAGCTTGACAACATCCAACTACACACATAATATGATGAAAATTACGAAATAAAAGTATAAATACTTACTCTGCAACTAGCCACTGTTTCAGCCTCCACTGAAGAAAGACAAAATGGTGGTAGTAACGCCCCTGATGACATCAGAGCGGTTCTTAAAGGGGCAGTTACCCCATAATGACAGGGTGGACAGCAATTTCAGGGACACATGCAAAACGTTTAATATGATTATGAAAATAGAATATACATAATCAAAATTACTCACTTTATCAAATAACTTGTTGTGGACAAAACAACCATGTAAAAAAAATTTTGATTTAGTATCATTTAACCACTTATTACAGACACTGTAGTAAGCAGAGCAGTGTGTGGGACATGCCAAAATCACATACATCCAATTAAAAAAAATGGTATAAAATGAAGGAAACACATTTCAAGAGACTTATCATTGTACTGATATGTGTGTAAATGTTTGGCCATTTATAATAAGACCTCAGAGTTTCATTATTCTGCTACATTTTCATGATGACTGAGTGATTCTGATGAGGACACCAAAGGCACTTTATAGTGATATTGACCCTTATACCTTCTTGAAGTGCATAGGCATACATTGTGTTCTTGGAGTCTTGCATAGGTCCACTCCACAATTCAAATGGGTTGTCCTTCAAAAATAATGCCTTGTGTTTGTATCAGGCACCAATGCCCTTTATTCTGGACAGCAGTTTGCACAAAAAAAAGCTTATCAATTCAACCACAGGCAGCTGCCTCAATAAACTAACATGCACTGCAGGTCATGGCAGACCCAATCCTTTTTGAAGGGACTGTCGAGTGTCAACAATTAAAACGCACGCCAGTACCTACTTCTCCATTGTATTAATAGATGGTTATTTATTGTTGATATCAGAGGAAAGTATTGCATGACTAAGGATATTCTACACAAATAACATGGTTGCAACTAACTAATTATTTATTAATCTTTGGAATATCTCGTAGTGCTAAATGATGATATCTTCAAACTGTCTCTCAACTATTTACGACTTAATGTTGCCAGATTGGGATGGTTAACCTATATTGACCTGCAGAAGGCATCTAATGGGAAACTGCTATTAATACAGACAGTGCTGTCTAATTTAAGATCACCTTTTAGGTCAGAACTGACAGAAAAGAGATGACAGCTGTTTCTAAATACTTACTTCAGTGTATGTGGGTGTGTGTCTGTCTGACTGTCTATAACAGGGGTGTCAAACTAATTTTCACAAAGGGCCGAATTACGACTTGATAATCACACGAAGGGCCAGACATGTAGCTTACTGACATGCCTTCTTTTTAATCCAAAACTCAAACAACATATCTAGGTATATAACCTGCGTACATACAGGGGCATAGGCTAGGTTTTGTTTACATATTTTGGGGGACAAATTATAGGTGGGGGGTAGGGATGGCCATTTAGAATTTTTTCTTTAACCGGTTAACCACCAGAATTAACGGTTATTAACCGGTTAACCGTTAAGATTTAATGTAGCCTATTCATAGTGAAATACATGAAGCATTATAGCCGGGCTCCTGACCTTTTTTTGTTCCAAGGACCGGCATATTAATTTAAAAACAATTCAGGGAACAGTAGCCAATTTAAATGCCTACATTTTGACATTCACACGGCACCTTGTCTGTTGTGAGAAGAGGTCTAGTATGCGAATGTAGGAGCAGAAAGTGCAATAAGTGACTGAAAAGGGACATTTACACACACACACACAGGCTTAGGGGATGGGTAGCCTACCGAAACCCGGTGCTAAGTAGTGCAGAGCACGGGGCAACATTTTGAAAGACCGTAATATTGATAAGTTCCGATGTTATCAGTACTGCATAACGATACTTAGTTAACGCTTTTGTTTATGACGGATTTTCGCTATTGATCCTGGCACACAATCATGGCAGACCTGTGTCTGTGCAGGGGGCGGGCACTCACTGCCTGTCTGTCACTCCCTCACACACTCACTGAGACGGTGATAGATGCAGGACAGCATCCACCTCAAGAAGGCTAATGCTAGCGCTATGTTAAGCTAGCGGGAGCCCACGCTGTAAATTCAATTATACAAACATATGACACGGGAGTGTTGTGACCATAAGTTGTGACTGGGAGCGTACCATGGACCTATTATAAAGTTTAGAGGAGCCTACACTACTCGTTTCATTCTTTACCGACAGTTGGCATTCTTACATCCGGTTTAGCGATATCAAAATAAGAGTCCGGATTTCAGAGAAATTAATATTTTTAATTTTTTTTTAACCGTTTAACCTTTAGTATTAACCGGTTAAAGATCTTCTTAACGGTTAACGGTTAACCAGTTAACCATGGACATCCCTAGTGGGGGGTATGGGGGTGCTCCCCCAGAAATGTTTGTGCGTCAAACACTTAATTTCCTGTATTCTGGTAGTTTATTCTGTTTCTGTTTTCTGCGTTAATTTATTGTAGAAATGTCTTTATTTTTGTAAAGGAAAAGACAACATTCAGGTTCCTGGTGAAACAAATATAAAGGACTATAATGCAGTAAGGCTCTCAGCCATCCTGGATTGAGCCACAATATGTTTTCTCTTGGATTTTTCTAAACTTTCTGCATATTCAAAACATATCACGTTTTTTTATTTTATTTTTTATAGGAATCATGACCCAGCACCAGTGTTAACTATTTATGACACTTTACATTGGTAATGAAATGCAAAGCCACCATTGGAAACAAAAGGGGTGGGCTATCAGCGGCTGTCTAACATTAGCTAGTGAGCTATATTGTAACTTGAGGCAAAAGTTAGAAACCAAATAATGTTAGCATTCATCCTTAGACAGTTGACAAAATCAATCATCAATATTAGCATGCTATTTAGCTACATAGATTGGCTTATTTACAGCCATTAGAAAACTGACATCTTTTCTTCAATGCAAGTTCATCAATTCATGGCTTAAAATCCTGAGCTGTGGAACTTTCAGAAGACATTCCTAGTGGTAAGCTGCGAGTGTCCTAACGGTTGGGAGCGTGTGCGACGTGCAGATATGGCACAGGCTCCACATGAGAGAGAAAAAAAATTTAAAAAAAAATTTATGTGGGCCGAATTTAATGGAATTGCCGAATTGGTTCGCGGGCCAGATTAAATATCGAAACGGGCCAGATTTGGCCCGCGGGCCAGAGTTTGACACCCCTGGTCTATAATATGTGTCTGTCTGTCTCTGTGTGTGTGTGTGTGTGTGTGTGTGTGTGTGTGTGTGTGTGTGTGTGTGTGTGTGTGTGTGTGTGTGTGTGTGTGTGTGTGTGTGTGTGTGTGTGTGTGTGTGTGTGTGTGTGTGTGTGTGTGTGTGTGTGTGTGTGTGTGTGTGTGTGTGTGTGTGTGTGTGTGTGTGTGTGTGTGTGCTCAATTTGTCCCCAGGTCAAAGGGGAATCCCTTATTCTGTCAGTGATTCTTGAGAAGTGTGACAAAACAGGGTGCAATGTTGAAAAAATACAAACCCTATGTTTAGGCAAATCAAATTACATGTTTGTATCCAACATATACTAAGCCACTGAGCTGAGCTTGGACACAACCTCCCAGCTTTTGTTTTTTTTACCGCCATTGGCCTATCACCACCGTCAGATGTCAACTCCGTCAGATTTCCTGACTGACGGTGGTGATATATTTAAAGTTTTTTAAACATAACAAATGGAATTTATCTAGTAGCCATTTGGCTTTTCTGTTGATGTTAGGTGCTAGTATGAACTACTTGATGATCGAAACATTTCAAATTACTTCTTCAGAAATTGTAAGTCGGTGTTGACATATCATGGTTGTGACACAGGACTTTCAAGATTCGGAATGTAAAATATTCTAAAACTACAACACTTATCAGAGCCTGTCTGACTCTAATGTACTCTGCAGAGGTAGAATTTGACAAGAGGTCCTTCAAAGTGACAGCTGCCCCTTATTTCGCCTGATTTTATTACATGTTGACCTAAAGTGGTCCCACCACTCAGAAAGCATATAAAACATGAATGTGTTGAAGAAAAACTGTTTTTATTGATATGAGAGATTATTTAGATGAAAAAAGCTATTTTAATCATTAAAGTACATTTTTAATAGGTTTTATTGCATATGAAAGATTCAAACCTCCTCTGAGGACACACTGTTTTGGACGTTGTGAGAAGATAACAAGTGACATATATTTGACATAATAATTATTATTATTATTTTTTTTAACCTTTATTTATACAGGTAAATCCCATTGAGACCGAAGACTCTTTTGCAAGGGAGACCTGTTTTCCTTTCCCACGTTACCATTCACACACACATTCATACACCAATAGCAGGCTAACTATCGACATTCAATAATGATCAAATTAAATTTAAGAGGATAATTGTGCTCCAGACATTCTATTCTTAATCCATAATAACATCTACAATTTTAAATATTTTTAGTTTTAAACATAACAGCAGTTACATATGGAAGACGGCCTTTTGTCCCGGTTCTCAAGAATCACTGATGTGATGTCTGTGTGCTTTTTTACTTAGCTGACATTGTTTTCATCCAACATCTTGCATTTCTAAACACACTCAAAAGAAAATATATTTTCCGTGTCTCACCACATCCTCCTCCTTCGTTTTATTTTTTTTTATTTTTTTTTTAAATGCTCCAGACACGCGGTGTGTATCTTCTACCTGGTGCTGCGTGCTCTGGACACGGTGGAGGACGACATGAGCATCTCCCTGGACAAGAAGGTCCCCATGCTCAACGACTTCCACACCTACCTGTACCAGGCCGACTGGTGCTTCAACGAGAGCCAGGAGAAGGACCGACAGGTGCTGGAGGATTTCTCCACGGTCAGTAGCAGCGAGTTTGTTTATTTAGTCTTAATTTTCTTTTTTTTAAAGATTTTTTTCGGGCATTTTTGCTTTTATTAGACAGATTGGAGAGACAGAGTTAAAATGGGGCAGAGAGGGGAGGTCATGCAGAGAACTGACCCGGGCGGGATTCAAACCGGGGTCTTCTGCGGGGTCTTGGCCCAGGGGGGGCGGGGGTGGGGGTCTTAATTTTTCTGCAACGAGAAAACAAATTATCTAAAATAAAATCTTTGTGACTGTAATCTGATGTAAAAATGTATCTGTCGACTGAATGATTCTCATAACTTTATCATTATGCGGCTGGCTAATCCTCGTCTCAGTACTGTACGTTAGCAGTCATCCATGTGGAAACATTGGTATAATTTAACGTGTATGTTGTATGTCTTTTTAAATGGACCTTGAGTCCCTTGAATAAAGCTGATTGATTGATTGATTGATTGTAATCCTCATGGTGTGCTCCCGATCCAGATATCACTGGAATTCAGAAACCTCGCTCAGGAATACAGAGACGTCATCTCAGATATCTGCCACCGTATGGGAGTGGGCATGGCTGAGTTCCTGGAAAAGAAAGTGGGATCCATGAAGGAGTGGGACCTGGTAAGTGTGTTTGCTGTGTGATATAGAAATAGAAAATATCATAAATATGTCATAGGAACATATTTTTAAATTCTCTTAAAGGTGGAGTCAGGGATTCTGGGGAATGCTTGTTTTCAAAATCACTTTTTTACTTCACCTTTTTAAAGCTGTAATCGGGCATTTTTCTAGTGGTCGTAAATGTAGTTGCAGGCACTTCTGGGCCAGAGTTACTTTCAAAAATGCTGCAATCTATTTCATGTGGAACATCGGGAACTTCAGACAGCACACACAGTGGTCTCTGTGCAGAAAGACCTTTCCATCAATTTTTTCCATCTGATTGTATAACAATCAAGCAGAAAGCATTGATTGATTGATTGATTGATTGATTGATTGATTGATTGAGCGATTGAGCGAAGCAGCAAATAAAGGTGCTTTTATCAGTGGGTCATATGCTCAATCACCATTGTGTTAACTCACTGTTTGATAGATGGGAACTTAACAGACAATAAAGTAGATGGTAATGTTACAGAGTATAACTTTAAGGAAAATGTCCTTTAAACATAAAACTATGTCTCTGACTGACAGTAGTCTGTACATATTTAATTGGCCACAATCTACTGCATGTTGTAGATGTTAGACTAATTTGGCGTGCTCAATCAAAAACCAGTATTTGAATATGAAAGCTGGTTTAATTTTTTATTTTTTTTTCCCACCATCTGTGCAGTATTGCCATTACGTAGCCGGCCTGGTTGGTATCGGCCTTTCCCAGCTGTTCTCTGCATCCAAGCTGGAGGACCCTGAGGTGGGGAGGGACACGGAGCTGGCCAACTCCATGGGCCTGTTCCTCCAGAAGACCAACATCATCCGAGACTATCTCGAGGACACGCAAGAGGGACGTGCCTTCTGGCCACAGGAGGTAAGAGCATGTGTGTTTGTTTTAGCCGTGTGTTTAACCCTGAGACCACAGTTATGGCATCGTGATAATATAAGAGAATACTCCATAATATTTTTTTTTCAATTACATTGTGCATTTGTGAATTGCATTTCTATACAAAAGGTGTTGATGTAACCTCTGGTGCTTCTTTTATTCTTTTGGCACACGCAGATTTGTGTGCAGCCTGCAGAGTTGTGTCACGTGTGTCAGTATTAAATAGATTGTAAGAAAGGGAGAAGTGTTGCTGTAGTCGTTGTTTCCCATTTGAGTAATCGCCCACGAAATGCATCTTTTACAAGTCATCTATTAATGTTGGTTAGACAAACAGCAGAGGGAGCACCTTTGTTGCTTAGAGGACGGCACCATTGTACCAAAGGCAAATGTATTGTCGATTCTGCAATATGTGCCTGACAATACATATATATTTTTTTAAAGTGCGAAAAGTAAGGCAAAACAAAGCGGTAAAGAGAAACTAAAGTAATTTAAAATGTACAATAATAAAGGACATAACAATGTGAGAAAATGTACCCCGAGTCCCCATGTGTGATGATAGTATTGCGTCCTCTGTGCCCATGCGTCTGCAGGCCTGGAGTCAGTTTGCGGGGCGGCTGGAGGACTTGGCCCAGCCTGAGAAGCTGGAGTCTGCTCTGTCCTGTCTCAACCTGCTGGTCACAGATGCTCTGGGTCATGTGCCCGACGTCATCGCTTACCTGTCCCGCCTGCACAACCAGAGCGTCTTCAATTTCTGTGCCATTCCACAGGTGCACACTGGTTCATTACTCACACTGCAGTTTGATTGTTGTGTGTGTGTGTGTGTGTGTGTGTGTGTGTGTGTGTGTGTGTGTGTGTGTGTGTGTGTGTGTGTGTGTGTGTGTGTGTGTGTGTGTGTGTGTGTGTGTGTGTGTGTGTGTGTGTGTGTGTGTGTGTGTGTGTGTGTGTGTGTGTGTGTGTGATGGGATATATTTGAACAGCACAGATTTCAAAGAACTGCTGTTAGCTGTTTACTTCAATCCACTAGTTTTTAGAAGACACTTGACTACATGCTAATCCCTCTTCCGACCAGGTGATGGCAATAGCGACCCTATCGACGTGCTACAACAACCCCAAGGTGTTCCAGGGAGTGGTGAAGATCAGGAAGGGACAGGCCGTCACGCTCATGATGGAAGCCACCACCATGAGAGCCGTGCAGACCATCATCGCACAGTACAGCCAGGAGGTGGGTGTGTCCTTTGTGTTTCGCTCTCTTAAAGGTGCCCTGCGTTCCAAATCACATACTTTTTTCTTTTTTACTACACTACATACTAAAGTACAGAAGAGTTTAAGGGCCACAGGAGAGAAACAAAATCAGATAAGGAAGATTTTTCTTTCAATTTGTTGAGAAATGTCAAGAATATTTTTTTGGCATACTAAATAGTAGGGAAGTATAGCAATTGGAACACGGGTGGGGAAAAATGTGTTGTTGTCAAAATCACGTTTCTTTTGTGAAAATCGGTGAATATCTCCTCACGATCCGCGTACTGTGTGCGCTCTGAAAAATGCAATACAAAGCCTAGGCTCTGTAAACTGTTATGGAAAACACAGGGTATCTAAAACAAAGTGGGCCCACCCTTAGCTAGTAACATGCCAGTTTACAGAGCCAACGCTGTGTATTAACATCAAATGTAATTTTAGTGCGCACACAGGTAGCTCCATAATATGGAGCTACACTGTATACATTTCATGAGGAAATTTATACAGTGATTTTGACAGCAATGGATTTTGACAACACACATTCTCCAGAATGCCCACCTTTTTATCTCCATCACAGTGGTGTACTTTAAAAAAAAATATATATTTTTAACACAAACACACAACTGGAAAAGCGACCCCACAAGCGAAAGACAAAAAAAAATAACAACTAACATGGCGTTCTCTACTGAAAAAGGTTTCTAAGACATTGTTTAAATCAAAGGTAAATGTTAAACAAAAAACAAAAAGGTGTCATGAAGGTCTCTTCAGCGCTGCTATATGGTCGAGGAAAGGCTGCCTTATCTGGTTAAGTTGTTCTACTTTTCCTGATACTGTGGTGCACTTTTAACACAAAAAACTATCTTGCGCCCCACATCTTGCAGATCCTACAGAAGGTCTCCCTCACTGACCCGTCGCGGGACAAGACCCTGCACGTGCTGGCCCTGATCCGGGAGAAGTCGGCCCTGTCTCAGTCCAGCCTGAGCTCCAGGCCCCCTCACCTGTCGCCCATGTACCTGTCTGCTGCCATGCTGCTGGCCGCACTCAGCTGGCAGTACCTCAGCACCACCGCAGCACAGGCACAAGGCACCGGCGGGGACGTGCAAGGACAGTGAAGCCCATTTTACCCATCATCCTTTTCCACCCACAGACTCAATTAACCCATTCACCCTCTCTCTGTAGTTCTGTTTTTTATGACTGGAAGAGTCTGAAGCACTTTGGTCTTCTTCATGACGGCCATCACAGGAACCATGGACATGTTTTTAGACTATGGAGGGGTTCTGGTGGCAGGCTGCTCGAATTAGTGTTGTCTGATTAGTGATGGCAAGTGTACTACATACTGCATCCGGATAAATTATTAACACACACGCACACACACACACACACACACACACACACACACACACACACACACACACACACACACACACACACACACACACACACACACACACACACACACACACACACACACACACACACAGAGCGTTGTGTGGTTATGTTCACCAGCAGACATGGCACATTGAAGCAATTCAGGGGCGTTTTGTTGTTTGACCTTTTATGATTTGTTTTTTTTTCTTTCTTAATTTAGTTTGATTTATTTGAACCCTTTTGACCCTTTTTTGAACTGAGTGAAATGATTCGGTACATTCAAATCTTTGAAGACAGAAAAAGTAACAGTTTAATTTATCTTCATTTAGTGTGCTGAAATGTTCAAATGCACAACACATGACACTGCCCATTTGAGGGTTCAGCAAACCTCATTTAGTTTTTGTTTTAATTTTTGTCTCAAACCCAAGTCCTCATTTGTTTCATGTGAAATTGAAGCTAGTTTCATATTCCACTTGTGATGTTTCTAATGCAAAAACACTATAATGAATTGGTACACCAGTGCGCTTAAGGGAAATGCACTGTATGTAGGCAAAGGCAACAACGTCCACTAATGGCAGAGCTTCGTATCAACACTTTACCGTCTGCGTTCTTTGCTGTTTTTACTCGTTCCCTCTTTTGGAAATAGGAGAGAAATGAATGGTGCAATTCCGCGCCAGTTTTGACGTGGACTGTTCAAAACGAATAAGGGAGAAAAAAAACGTGATTTCCGATACATTGTATGGCAGAAATGAATGCATTTTGAGACTGCTAGCTAAGTGTCCTTAACACAGCTTTGGTGAGTAGAAAGGCTAGCACAGAGTAACCTTGTACAGAACCAAAGGAGAGCTACACACATTGCTATGTAATGTGACATCTTGATTTGTAAATATTTGAACAAATAAAGAGCTGAAAACATCTAGTGAAAATCACTAAATGGTGATTGCGCAAGCCCTGTTTTCTTTATAGCTTGTTGATTATAGTCGTTAAAATGTAATTTTGCTGCACTTTGCTATTGTTCAATTTATTTCTTAGCTTGTTGTGTGTATACATCTATTATTATATTTACTATCTATGGTATAAATGATCCCAAGTTATGACCTTAAAAGAAATAAAACATTTAAAATTTTCATAAAGTTTATATATTTATGGTAAGTAGCACATGTTCCTTTTATTACCAAGCCATCATTTTAAGCTCAGTCGTCAACCTTTGGTAAGACGTTTAGTGCAGTAAGTCTCATGATGTGTACAATCATTACGCATTCTTTACACAGACATGTGATTCCATAACTTGTAAAAAAAAGAGGCAATAAGAAGTGAGACTATTAAAGAGGACTGGTGTTTGGTTCAAGGAGAGTAAAGGAAGGATTTGCCTCTAACAAACGTCTGTCGAAAAGAACTGCAACACAGGTAAACGTTAAGACTTCAGGAGATTGTTTTTCTTTGTATTGTTTTATCAGGAGTAGTGATACTTTATTACATATTTATATTTGAGTTGATGACAAGAGATTTGAATGTGCATACTAGACTTCATCCCCAGCAAATATACTTAATAACCTAAGATGAAATTATGACTATAGTTTCTTTGTACTTGTGCCGCTCTGTCTTATTCCAAATGTGTATCAATCCATTTATAAGATACATGTATTTGTGACACCAATGTGCTTATTTCACAACCATATTTAGATGTGATTACAACAAGGACATTTTTTGGTGAAATCATTTCAGCATGTTGAGAAGATGCTCCGGTGGGATCGCGTCAGTTACATTGATGAATATCCTAACCACCTAAATTACACTCTCATTATTTGTGTTGTAAAGATTAGGTTGGATAGTTGTATTGTCATTGCATATACAACACAGCAACATTTTGTTTACAGCACCTCTCCAACTAGCAGCATTTAATCAGGCATAAATAAGTCATAATAAATAAGCCATAGAAATAGTTCATAAAGCAGCAACCTCTCTGCAGTCCATGGCTGTGATCGAAAAGCCATAACTAACATCCTACTCATACTCATTTTGACGTCAAATTGAGTATGTGATGGTTGTGTATGCAAGTTTGTGTTGGCAAGAAATTCCCAGATGAGTACTAACTTCTGGGAAGATTTTGTGTATGAATCAATAGGATACTTTTCCTACTCAACCGCCCCACAATGCATTGTGTCTTGTCAAACGACATGGACTTTTTAAAAAAAATTATTTATTGCTTCTGTATACTTCAGTGTAAACGGTCCGCATACACAATCGATCGGTAAGTAGAAAGTATGGAGTATGTACATGTTGAGTATGTGGGAGGGAGGACGTTAGTATGGCTTTTTCAAACACAGCCCAGGTGATCATGTCTGACTGTCTGCCTGTCTGTCTGACCTGCAGGATGCGTTCACTGGTCTTCCTCTGTGTACTGGTGACCCTCTGTGTCCCAGGGGTCCAGCCTCACCGCCCTCTGCTCTCCTCAGAGTTGGTCCAGCTTATTAACCAGGCCAACACCACCTGGACGGTGAGCTCATTTTAAACCTGATCTGATTTGAGGCTATTTTACTGCATTTTCTGGTAAAGGTCTCTACCGCATGTGCATGGCCACCTGAGGATGCCTACAGGCACAGCTTGTCATGATTTCTGTTTTTCCAGGCTGGACAGAACTTCGATGGAATCGACATGAGCTATGTGAAGGGACTGTGTGGCACTATACTGAATGGACCCAAGCTGCCACAGGTGTAAGTTTAAGTGTGTGTGTGTGTGTGTGTTTGTAATCTCTCACATGACCCTATCAGGTGACAGTCAGCAGGTTTACCTTATGATATTGCAGTGCTCAGTAACCGTCCTCTGTTGTTCAGGGCTCATAACATCGAAGGCATAACTCTTCCGGACACCTTCGACTCGCGCCTGGAGTGGCCCAAATGTTCCTCAATCCAACAGATCCGGGACCAGGGATCCTGTGGGTCCTGCTGGGTAAGGCAGGGCCAACAACTGGGACAAAATAGTACAGTAGATCAAGTTGCTAAAGTAATACAGTTATTTTAGGGAGGCTCGTTAAAAGTGATTCCCCTTCCTTTTGATTACCCACAGGCCTTTGGGGCAGCTGAGGCGATATCTGACAGGCTGTGTATCCACAGCAATGCAAAGATCTCTGTCCAGATCTCCGCCGAAGATCTACTGTCCTGCTGTGAAGAGTGTGGCATGGGGTGAGTGCCTGTACCACAAAACGAGCGTATACCCTTTGAAGAAGACACTGAGCAACACTTTATTGTGTGGTGTCTTTATTTTTTTTCTATGGACACAGCTGCAATGGTGGGTTTCCTTCCGCTGCATGGGAGTTCTGGGCAAAGAAAGGGCTTGTGACAGGAGGCCTGTACGGCTCCAAAGTCGGTAAGCGCTTACCCTTCCTGGGTGTCAAGTGAAATGGGTTCACGCTGGAAGCACTTTAAGGGATGTGTTTAGGGTTTGAAGCTGAAAGTGACTGTGTGTTTGACAGGCTGCCGACCCTACAGCATCGCTTCCTGTGAGCACCACGTCAACGGAACTCGTCCTCCTTGTAAGGGCGAGTCTGAAACTCCTAAGTGTGCGGAGCAGTGCATCGACGGATACTCACTATCCTATCCCAAGGACAAACACTTTGGTATACCTCTAAAATACTCTACCCCCTCCCAAGATTTCTGGCATCCCCAATGTCTTGTTTCTGTGTTTTTATGTTACTGTTTTTCCCTGTGTCACCCTCAGGAAAACGCACATACAACGTCCCGCCACAGCAGCAGCAGATCATGGCTGAGCTGTACAAATTCGGGCCGGTGGAGGCAGCTTTCTCTGTATATGCCGATTTCTTGTTGTATAAGACCGGTGAGGCTCCACTAAAATACAACTGAAAGTGGGGAAAAAAACTGAATGCACCTCTCTACACCATGTACTGTACCTTATGCAAAACTTTCTTTAGTTTTGAGAAATATTTGAAACCTTCAAAGCAGTCTCAGAATGAAAAATCAACTTGAAACCTGCTTTGAGTGAGTGAGAGAGAGATTTTTACCCTCCCAGATTGTTTCATTTGAAAAAATTTCAACATTTCAGATTAGACAAAAGTTGGTTATATTACACCTAAGAAAAGCAATTAGGAAAAAGGTAAACTGAAATGAAATGTGTGTCACCTTGTATGGTCTCAGATAAATTTTGGAATACCTTGGTGGATTCTGACCCACCACGTTTTATACAATATGAAACAGTTATTTAAAAAAAGCTAATCTTAGATGCTGGAGATACTTGAACACACCGTCATACTAAAAGCATAGCTTATTCTTTAGCATAATTGTAGTTTAATGTGTTCAAATGTGGGGGAAAAAAAGCCGCCACAGTTGTCCTTTAAGGCCTTTTTTTCTATATCATTCAATGTGACTCTATATTCTGTAGGCGTGTACCAGCATGTGAAAGGTGAGATGCTAGGCGGTCATGCCATCAAGATCCTGGGCTGGGGTGAGGAGAAAGGGACACCCTATTGGCTGGCTGCAAACTCTTGGAACAGTGACTGGGGAGATAAAGGTACAGTAAAACACCGGGTTGGTATGGTCAGAGAGCAGTTATGTGTCTCTTTAGTGACATATTATCTCAACGTCACTGACCCTGCGTTCCAATACCAATATACTTCCATACTATTTAGTATGCCAAAAAAAGATTTAGGATGTCACAATACATGCACGTCAATTGTATTATGCTGGAAATACATAAATGCCCCACTAACTCCAATAGCATTTTGGAGTATTCGTCTCTACTCTTGACATTTCTCGACACAATGGAAACAAAATCTTCCTTATCTCCTGTGGCCCTAAAACTCTTCTGTACTTTAGTATGTAGTATAGTAAAAAAAAAAAAAAGTATGTAATTTGGAACGCAGGGAGAGTCAGTTGTTGTTGTGAGCCGACTCATTGTGATTTTCTCGTCTTCTCGTTGCCAGGTTTCTTCAAGATCAAGCGTGGAAATGACGAGTGTGGCATCGAGTCAGAGGTAGTGGCAGGAATCCCCCTCAACTAGAAGAAAATGCAAGAATGCAAACCGTCAAGTCCTGTTGATCAATCAGGGAATAATCGAATAAATACCTTATTTTTTTACATAGTATCGCATTTTAAAGCAAATATATTGAGAGATGTCATTGAATTAACAATTATGTTAATAATAAGAGCTTTTGCACTTTTTTTATTGTTGTAATAAAACCATTTCCCCCAATGAACTGTACGCCTACTTTTTTCTTTCGCAACGAGAGAATTAAAGGTCTGTAGCCTAATATTAAGTTTCAAGTGTTCTAAAAAGGTAGCCTACGAGACAATGATCAGTTTGGATAGGCTACTCTACAAATCATTCGGAGATTTAATTGTTTGGTGTCAAAGGCAAGGGCAAAGTGGGTAAGTCAGTTAATCATAATTTCAGTCAACAGTTTGACAGGGCCTCAAAAATGCATAATGTGAAAATAATGAGTTTTATGTAAAATAATTAGCACACATAACCCTCAACCTTCAGGTCTGGGGGTCCAGGGGCGTCCTTGTGCAAATAATGGAGTATTAAACAAATTAAGGCTGTTATTCAGGAAAATAGGACCTTCTTAAATATACGATGATCGCATTATTGTAGCAGAAGGTGGCGCCAAAGCAGCAGACCGACCGGAAGCAGAAGAAGAACGAAAAGGACGGCGCATGCGTGTTAGTTAGTTCCCCATATTTGTAGTCTCAGTGGGCTGTCAGTCAGAGGAATCAGCTGAACGGAGCAGCTCAGGTGAAAACCGGCCTCTTTACCGCCGGTAGGACGTCCCCGCGGAGCATCTGTGACCTTATATATGTTGGTGATGATGAAGGCAGGTGGTTGGACATGAACTACCGTCTCTCTTTCAGTGTGTCTGTGCCGTTGTGTCGGTGAACGAGCCTTTAACATCTCGCCAGCCGCCCGGTTAGCTGCTGCTGTCTGCTTCAGCTAGATAGATAAGCCCACAGCAATGTTTTTAACAGATTTGGAGCTATGGAGGACATACTGGGAGTGTGTATCCAGACCTTACACGGTGTTCATCTGCTCGCTCACGGCCGCATTGTGGTATCTCTTGGGCGGCCGCAAGTGTCAGGTCAGTGACTGCGGTCAAAGACAGGAGGCGGTTATAACCCTGTTTTATAACCTCCAGGCTGCAATACCGTTCACTGATCCGTTATCCTTTGTTGGTGTTCTCTATTATTTGATTACATTGTCTTTATTTCAATTTAAATTGGTTTTGACTTTAAATGATTCTAGGCAGCTCAAATTATTTAAAAAAAATGTAGGCCTATTTAAATATTTCAGGTAATCTTATTCTAGTTAGTTTTATTTTCTTGTGTGTTTTTCTTATTTAGGTTTATTATTTAATGTAGGCTAGGCCTACTGGATTTACTAACTGACACTCAACATTATTTATTGTATTGTCTTTTATCTTATATAAATATTTTATTTTATTTTTTTTAAATGTAATCCAATTTCTCAGTTCAAGTTCAAGTTCAAATTGTATTCTATTTAATCGTGTATTTTTGTATTTTATTTGTTTATTCAACTCGATTGAATTCAATTGTATTACTTTTTTTTATATAATTTAGTGTACTTATTCTACTCTTTTTTATTATTCTAAATGTTATTAAAATGTTCAGTTTATCAGTAGATTTTATTGTGTATATTTCTTATTTAATTTATTTTATTCGACTTGATAAAATATTGTTTTTATTTCATCTCAGTCTACCCTATTTTAATGAAATGTCTTTTTCAAATATTTCCCCTTTTTCCTTTCTTTTTTTGCAATCATCTGTGAACAGGTGAATGCTGAGTGTCCTACATTTTGCACACGCTTCATCTATATTTTAAACACTAGCTACATTCTGTGGCCTCTTAGAAAATATCTAACAATTAAACCTGTTGTGTAACTCTATAAATAAATTCATAAAAGCAAGTATGACTATACATACACACTATGTTACTTTGGGTGTGTCAGAGGAGTCAGCATTTTCTTAAGTTTATTCTCATAACGCAATAAACAAACTTTCCTCGAAGGAAAATTTGAGCACTTGAGCACTCTTTGAAGTTAGAAAGCTTCCTGAAAAGTCTAGTCTTATGGTTCCAGGGGTGTCAAAATAATTTAGTTTTTTGATTTATGATGATAGAATTATAATTACATGTAGTCAAAATATGTTTTGTTAATTTACTCTTGGCTCTGCAAATGTAAACAAATCTGCATCCTTTGATACTGCGTAGTGCAACTTTAAAAATTTTCTTTTTTGCAGTTGGTAAATTTTTCGGTTGGTTTGATGTTATGTTATTTTAATACCACATAATTATTTTTTTCATAAATGTTATAGTCTAGATATGACGTAATTAATAAGAAAAATAAAAACATATTTTGTTTGTTTACGTGCTAACCAACCAATCAGGTTCTGCTTGCATTCTTGTTTGTCACAGGTGACAATGTAATGTCCACCTTTGACCCTCCAACTTCTCCTTTTGTTTTTGTCCCTTGCAGACACCAGCCCTGGTTTGTAGCACGCCTTTCGGTGTGTTCCTCCACAAACACTGTCCTGTGGTGGGCGAGCACTTCAGCCCCACCCCGTGGTGCTGGGGGGGCCGCCTTCAGACCCTGCTCAATGTCCTCCTCAAGTCCAAACCCTCCGTCCAATATCGCAAGTATGAGAAACCTCCTGCATGAGTTCCCCTTTTATTTTGCTAGGTTCCTTTTTCTGAGTGACAGTGATCGTGTCACCTTACTTTATTGTCTATACAGCTCCAGAAAAAATTAAGAGACCACTCCAAATTTTCAGTGTCTCTTGTTTTACTCTATGGAGGCATATGTTTGAGTAAAATGAACATTTTGATTTTATAATATAAACTACTGACAACATTTCTACCAAATTCACAATAAGAATATTGTCATTTAGAGCATTTTCTATAAGAAATGTAGAGATAAAGATTTAAGAAAAACCCAGATTGGTCTCTTAATTTTTTCCGGGGCTGTATATGTATTATTACTACAAGGGTATCACTCAAATGTTACAACCAAATGGATTTGTTGTTGTTAACTACAGAGTAATCCTCCCTTCATCCCTCAGTGAGCGGATCCGCACAGTTGACGGCGGGCAGATCTCTCTAGACTGGGTGGACAATCAGGCCAGTGGGGTTTACCCAGAATGCTCTACTCGCCCCACAGTGCTTTTCCTCCCAGGCCTGACGGGTAACAGCAAGCAGGCCTATGTGCTCCATGCCATTAGCCAAGCTGCTAGCCGCGGCTTCAGGTGAGCTGTGCTACTCAGCTGTTTTTCTGTGATCCTTTTAAGCTGTGTGCCAAAATCAGAGGTGAATTTTGCAATACTCTGAACTATTTTAGTATTTATAATTGTTTGTATTAAAGAAAGTACGAAACGTATGCGACGTGACAAGAGCAGAATTTCAACTCGTAGTAGTCCAGTAGTATAGCTGCTGCAGCAGATCTTTTTTCATAGACATATTCTTTCCCAGATGTGTGGTCTTCAACAACAGGGGAGCGGCAGGGGAAGAGTTGTTGGTAAGTACAACGACTACTACCGAACAAATTATAATGGTCACCTCCGATTTAATACTAAAAATCTCCTTTCCCCTCTGTCTCCTTTGTTTGTACACAATCTGTTTGTGTAGTGTCACACCTTTAGAGTTTGTGAGTTAACATTTGTCTAACCTATGAATGGTACATCATTTTGACCAATTCCTGACTGTGAGTCTGCTGCACTGTTTTTTAGCATTATTTGTAAGATTATATTAGTGTCTTTTTTTATACAAGCTAAATTGAGATTGCTATCCTGATTCTGGAAGAATTTCGCATGGCTAACATACTAAATCAAAAGTCTGATTTCGTATGGGGATTTATTCATTTCATTTCTTATTTTTTTTATTTATTTTTTACAATTTGGGACAGAAATAAAAAACTTTCTGAATAAGGCTTAACATACTGTATATACAATACATCTGCTTTCTTCATACTGTAAGTCTGCTACTGCCACTATTTCCCAACGGATTTAAGGATCAGACTAAATAATATGTTTTTTTTGCGTATAGTCAACCAATCCCGATTTAAGTGCATTTAAAGCCTTATGGAGCACACCAGAGAGCCACACTGTTGCACTGGCTACTTCACTAGGATCAGGGCACGGTAAAGTATTTATAGTCCAACATAAACCGTCCTGGCTGCTGCTGTATTGCACCATATGTGTTTTGATCCTCTAAGAATTCATTCATTTTGATAGGCTGACTGTAAGATAAATATAGAATAGCACCAGCTGTGTGTGGATTAGTGTGTGTGTGTGTGTGTGTGTGTGTGTGTGTGTGTGTGTGTGTGTGTGTGTGTGTGTGTGCGCATAGCCATTAAAATCTGGCATTGAACTCTATACTAGTAAGAGAGTAACGCTCCTCCTCTGTACCTCTTCTTGCCTCAGACGCCCGTCACCTACTGTGCAGCCAATACTGCTGATCTGGAGCATGTAGTGCAACATGTCAAAGGGCTTTACCCACAAGCCCCTGTGCTCGGTGCTGGTGTGTCTATGGGAGGGTGAGTTGGTGTGGTGTAGTATGCGGTGTTTCCAACTGCTCGCATGGCTCTGACAACACCCTATTTTATGGATTTACCTTCATCTTTCCCTGAGGTCAAATTACCTTTTTCCCTCTACTTTGTCAACCGCTGCAGCATGGTATTGTTAAACTACCTGGCCCGTAAGCGCACAGAGTCCGGCATGGTGGCGGGGTTCACCATCTCCGTCCCATGGGATGCATTGAAGTCCTCCGACACCATGGAGGAACCCCTCAACTGGCTGCTGTTCAACAAATACCTCACCAACAACCTGTGTCGCACAGTCACCAGGTCAGACAGTAAGGGCTTGCCCCGAAATATTCAAATATTCGTTTGCTAAGTTAGTATTCACAGCTCAATTCAGTATTCGGAATATATATATATATATATTTTTTTTTTGCGAAAGTAGCTTAGACTGAAATATATTTTGTCAGCAAATAATAATATTTAGATATAAAAGTCATATTTACATCAATACAAATTAAACACTCATTTAAAATAAATTATCAAATTATTTGAACTTTGACCTCATTTGCCGTTGAACTTTCAAAGCGCAACTGGTGTGATACCAGCTGTAGGCTATGTGACAATACAGACAATTTACATTTTGTTTTCTTAAATTTGTGATATATTTAGTTGAAAATAATGATTTTCTTTCAGGCACAGGAAGGTTCTGGAGAAAGTGGTGGACGTGGACCACGTTTTGAAGGTATCACCCGGCTCTTTGCGTTTACTTTTTTGTCGTGGTTTTCTCATCATCATCTCCCTGTATGTGGGATTGCCTTCACCTCTCCGTTTTCATCCCTCTCTTCCAGTCACAGTCACTGCGTGATTTTGACGAGCGCTTCACCTGTTTGATGTTTGGTTATAAGTCTACTGAGGACTATTACCACGACGCCAGCCCAGGCAAAAAACTCCCTAAGACAGCCGTGCCCATCCTGTGTCTGAACGCTGCCGATGACCCCTTCTCTCCCAAAAATGGTGAGTAGACAACAGGACATAGGGGGGGAGGGGTGTTCTGTTAGCCTTATAGTTTATGATGTAATGTTGTGTGTGTCATTTTGGGGAAAAATGTTATGATTGTATATATTTTCTTCAAATATTTAAGTTATGAATGGTGCCTTTTACTACAACCTTATTTTAGTTTAGGGACACAGACCCAAGTCAAATCTCTATGCTCCCAATTGTTCAACTAGGGATTAAGGTGCCACAGTGCCATCCTCTGAGTGTATAGGTGGTTTAGTTATATCACACGTAATTAAATGTTTTTTTAAAGTAGCTACGAGGAACTTTTAAATATTTTAAAAATAGTCTCATTTTACCTCTGATCATACATTAAATGCAGCAGCAAACAAGACCATCAGAGCAGAGAACGCTATTTATAGTAATTCTAGCTTGGCTACTCTCACTACATTATTTTTTCAATGCATTTCCTTGCACACAGGCTTTCCGTTGACCATAGTCCAGGAGCTGTCCAATGTCGCCCTGTGTTTGACGGCCCACGGCGGACACATCGCCTTCCTGCAGGGTTTCTTCCCACAGAGCGAGAGCCTCATGGAGCGCCTATTTGGTCAGTTTGTCCAAGCCGCCTTCGAACACCCGGCCGACTTAAGGAAAGCCTGTGGCATCGAGGAGGAGCAGAAGAGCTGATCACCCTTTTGTTTTTTCAACCAAGTCACTAACTACTGGTTGACCGAAACACCTAGCATGGCTGCTAGCTGCAAGGATTATGAAGTCTTGGCATCACAGCAGCAATTCAACAAAATGCATCGCTTGGCTTTGCATGTTGTCATTCACCTTCCCGCAGAAGAAATATTTTTCACAGAGAATGACCAACTGCATTGTACAATCACATGACCTCACTGCTGCAGCTATGCCAATCTACCTCCTTGTCATTCTCAGGTTCTCATTTAATGAGCATTCGAAGAAGGATTTCAATGAAGCCGACTGATAAGTTAATGCCTAAAATTTTATCCGCACAAAAAAAAAAATATATATATATATACATTTGTTATTTACTTTTAATTATTTATTAATGGAATGTGAATTGCTTTTTAACCTTTTGTTTCAACCACAGGCACTTATAGCGCACCGACTTCACAGAGAGCACTGTAGTGTGTAGAAAACAAAATACACAAGTATTCCTAGAGAAGCTTGGATTTTTAGGTATTATTTTAAAAATGTTATTTAAATAGAAAATGAGTTGAATGTTAACAGTGCGATAGGTAATACCGTCCCATTGATATTAGTTTGTTGTTTGTTTTTCTTTATGCTACCTTTGTTTCACAAGTCTTCCTTGTGTCATTTGCCCTGAAGGATCATAATTTTCTGTGTTTAAACCATGCATACTTTACATACAATCTCACAGAGCATACCACCTTGTAAAGGTAATCCTCCATCCTTGTTAAAGCTGTCAATTCCAAGCTGAAAAAAACAGTTGTACAGTACAGCCGGAGTTCACATATGGACCACAAAGAAAAGACTTGATTTATGTAAAAAAAAATAATAATAAAAAAATTAAAATAAATAAAGGAAATCCACTTATATGTAAAGCTATGGTGTGCTTGTATATGCTTTGGAAGCAATGTAAATGATGCAGTACATCAGACGTATGAGCTGGCACCAGTGAATCTCAGTGTAGTACTTGAGGTATTTGTACCCACTGTCAATAATTTATATAGCGAGTGGTTCTGAGTTGATGTGTGTTGTTTCCTGCCTATTGATTGTCATTGATGCACATTATTGTTTTGAGAATCTGAAAAAAGAATGTCTTATCATGTCTGTATTGATACCACTTACAGTCTATGATGATTATGATTTAAGATCAATACTTTTTTTTTTTTTTCAGGTGAAAGAGTTGCTTGACTTGAGAATACTTTCCATTGTGACTCAAAAACATGGACACATTAAGATTGTAGCAGCAAGTTATGCTGAATGCTGGTTTATGCCTTTAATTGCTGTGTTTTTTTGAAAAATGTATACAATACTTAAAGGTGCTACGAGGAACTTTTAAATATTTCTGAAACAGTCAAATGTTTCCCTCTGATGATCATAAATAACATGTAATTGCAAACCATCAGTGCAAAGAATGCTATTTGTATTTAGTTTTTCTTAATGCCTTTGTCATGGGTACACTCACCCAGGAACAACAGCTGGCTTAGTGGAAAACACTACTGCTTTTATCGAAAGGGGGTGCAAGGATGAACACAAACAAAAAGTTCCTCGGAGCACCTTTTAAGTAAATGTTTTTAGTTACATTCCACCACTGCACTTGAATTAAAGAATGGCAACAACACAAAAATTAATTGCAGTGGGTGATTTTTTACATCTTTAATTGACCAAGGTGATGTAAGCTGAAGGTAGCTATCAGTAAACTCATTCTCACCCTGTGACAGTGGTCTGTGACGATACATAACTGGGCCTGGGTTGGTTTTGATTTATACCACCATGTTTTTCCCTTAATGGAAAAATGTCATAACACACGCGCAACCTCCCTCTAGGTTCATAGCCTGAAATGGAGCGCTTTTATCACTGAGCGGTAGGGGGTCATTAATGTCGCTGATTAACCAGAGAGATAATCAATAATTAACTGAACAATAAAAGGGCCCACGCCCTCTGTCCCACCGCTAACCCCCTTTAGCCTCATTGGGATTCATTTAGTGACGCTGTGGCCTGGAAAACATCCAGCGGCATGTTGGAAAAATAGAGTGCTTTAATGAAGTATCAGGCACTTTGTAACTCTGATCTTATCTGTGTCGGTGCCCCTCAGCTTTGATACTTGCCTTGAACTCCAGCTACGTGAGTGTAGGCCTTTAAGAGGGAATCCACTCACCATGATCATTATTATAAGGATATTTTTTGCCCTTGGAAAAACTGTGGCTTTATTATCAGAAACCAAGAAAAAAATCAAGTTAGAAGAAGGTGGGAGAGAAACATCTCTGTAATTCTCATCACTTCCACTTTTTGTCTATCTTTTACGATGTCTTTCTTGGTGTTTACTTTGCCTGCCTACACCTTTTCTCAGGTTGTATGTCTTCTACGTCAGGAAACGGGAACTTCACTGTTAAATGTTGTAAATCAATATTGAAGTTATGTTTAAGTTAAAAAAGAGAATGCAATGCTACTTTAGCTGTGCATTATAGCAGCTGAGCTGTATTTTTACACCCCACACAGTCCCTCCTCCTCTTCCCCATGTATCCCTCCACCTGGTTTGATGGGAGGGGCCTCGGGTTATCGTTAATGATTCAACACCAGAGCTGCTGAGATTGACAGATAGAGAATAGAGGAGGAAAGATTGAGAGTGTGATATAGCCGGAGAGAAGTAAAAATAGTAAGAGCCGAAGAGCAGGCATTGGCGAAGTAAGCTGAGAAGGAAAAAAAAAGAAAAGACAAAGTAATGCTAGAGAGGCTGCACACTGCATGCTCGTGTCTGCTCAGGTGTGTCCAGTCCAGTCTGGGGGTCAAGCAGGAACTCAACACACAGCTCATACTTCTCCACAACTGAAAGTGGATCTTGTGAGCATTTGAATAGGTTGTTCTCCTATGATCCATGTGGCCTTTATAGGCTGGACGCTGGACATTCATCTTCTCTCCTGATCCGCAGGTGAGTGTGACTCTCTCTCTGGCTTTACGTTGTGTTCCATGTCATTGTGTGTCTGTGAGAGTTGTGTGTCATGTCAAGAGATGTATCCCATTTAAGGCCTTTGCAGCGCTGTGCTGTTCATGAAATGTGTTTAAAGTACAGATTCTTAGCTTTTACAGGCTCGTAAAGTGTGAAATAAATGTTTTTTTTTCCTTTGAGGTAGAACAGTTGTTGACATCATATTCCATGAAGCAAAGAAATTATGATCTGCATGGGCTAGACAACGCCTGAGATTCAGAGAAAGAATGCATATTAAACACACCCCCATTTTTGTAGCTATTCAACAATCACACATAACAAAAACAATTCAATAACTAAAACAGTGAAATATACACAACCAGCAGCTTGCAGTGAGTGGGTTCAGTTTCAAATCCCAGTTGCCCGGGGGACTGAAGGTGCAGAGTGAAACTAACAGTGGTTTTTCACCCTCATTAAAAGTTGACCAGCTGCCACTAAATGTTATCATCACAATCTACCTGGGCTGACTTTATTGGGGCAAATTCATAGAAAGCATTGTCTATATGTGTGTGTGTGTGTGTGTGTGTGTGTGTGTGTGTGTGTGTGTGTGTGTGTGTGTGTGTGTGTGTGTGTGTGTGTGTGTGTGTGTGTGTGTGTGTGTGTGTGTGTGTGTGTGTGTGTGTGTGTGTGTGTGTGTATGTGTGTGTGTGTGTGTGTGTATATGTGTGTGTGTGTGTGTGTGTGTGTGTGTGTGCGTGTGTGAGTGTGTGTGTGTGTGTGTGTGCGTGTGTATGTGTGTGTGTGTGTGTGTGTGTGTGTGACAGGTTCATAAATCACCCCCAGACAAATATGAAATTCCGGTCTGATGCAACGAATCCTGTAAAAAAAATTGATTATCAAGCTTTTTTTTTTCCTATGCAACACTGCAGGCCTTTTCACTGATGGCACTGTCTCTGCATTGTGTCGGGGTGTGTTCCAACACTCTTTCTCAGTTATGACCTTCCTTGTAGACTTTCTTGTCCCAAAAGAAACAACCCTCTTTCAATATAGTAGCAACAGGAGGCATTTTATATTTTCCCAGTCACAGTTTTGTTGTCGGTCTAATTGCTTTGTGCATGGCTTTATGATTCCCATTAACATGATGTCTAATCTCCGAGTCCGTCCAATGTTCAGGGTGAGGCCGTGGTAACTGGGGGTCACGTGATGAGCACGGTGATCAGTAATAGGCAAACAGCTTGTCCACCTCTGAGCGGATGTGTGTGTGTGGTGCGTTTTAGGGTATACCGGTCAGCTTGTACTGATTACAATGTTTGGCCTGTAAATAGACATTTAAACATTTTTCCCCTTAGTGGTAAAATTAAAAGATGGTGGAGGAGCCTCTTTATCAGGGCCTTTGTAAACAGATAGCAGACCTGCTGTGTGTGGTTAACCCTAACCTCACACACACAGTGCTAATTAATCTGTGTCAGTTCATTTCTTTTTTTTATCATACACAAACACATTTTTGTTGCTAGGCTATATAGTTACACTTTCAATTATACAGCAGGGGCACACATGATTGACGAAGCACACTATCAGAGAGAATAAAGAAATACCCCCGAGCATGCTATAATTTAGGAGATAATAACGTTTTGTTTTTGTTTTAATATTTTGACAGGCTCTGCTCAATTATCAGTCAGATATACAGTGATAGATCTGTAGCAAAAAAGCTGGCAGGGTGTGACAGCTTTCACAGAGCACCCTGTTGACTGTCCATCATTAGTCTGCATTATTCAGCGGGGCCCTTGCTGCGTGCAGGCAGTGGAGCAGGGTTCAGTGCCTTGTCAGAAAGGCATCGGCATAGTTACATACAGTTGAAATATGATATAAAGGGGTTCTGTGTGTGTATGTCTCCACACACGTTTCCTATAGGTGAAACTCGAAAATTTAGAGTATCGTGCAAAAGTTATTTTTTTTCAGTAATTCAACTTAAAAGGTGAAAATAATACATTATATAGACTAATTACATGCAAAGTCAGATATATCAAGTCTTTATTTGTTATAATTGTAGTTATTATGGCTTACAGCTTATGAAAACCCCACATTCAAAATCTCTGAATATTACATAAAAATCAATAAAAAAGGGATTTTAAATACAGAAATGTCGGCCCTATATAAATCATCGATATGTACTCAGTACTTGGTTTGGGCCCCTTTTGCATGAATTCTTGCCTCAATTCCAATTCATTTTCCATGATATTCTACTAATATGAGTATCACCTGTATGTCATGTGTTCACGTGCATGGTTTAAACCCTTTTTCCTACCTGCCGACTATTGATTGGACTGTCGTTTATCTATTCTGACACTATGGATTCCTCCCACACATCTTTATTTGTTTGTTCCTCCTCTGTAGTCATGGAGAAGCAAGTAGAGGAGCTCAAGCAGCAGCTGGAGCAGCAATGTCTGATCAACAAGGAGTTGGAGAGGCAAAACAAAGACCTGGGTGAGTGCAAACCATAACTGTACCATCCACATTAAAGGGTCACTTCACACGAGACCACATCCAGCTATGATGTAGCAATGTACTTCAGTGAGATTTATGTCACTGTCAAACAGTGAGCATTATGAGCACTACAGAGTCACCATGTGACAGGGAAGGCAGGAATAAAGGTGGAGTTGATATGGCTATGCTTCTGATGGGATTATCCTTTGGCTTTGAGAAGTATTTGACTTCAACGCCTATTTGAATATTGATAGGCTTATTATCAACACTAAAGTACTACTAAAACACATGCTACCTGTATTTTCCTAGCGCTACATCTTAGCCTATATCGATAGCATTGTTACTAGCTATACAGAGGGACGTCCACAGGGGTGGATTACTGCATGGGCACACCGGGCACAGGCCCAGGGGCCCAAGGGCTCAGGGGGCCCTAAGCCAGAGATACCGATAGTTCGCATAGTCGCATGTCGCATAGTCAAAGAGCTCAGTCACTCATGTCAATAACAGGGTCCAAAAAGGAATAGCCTAATTATAAGAATACTCATTAAAATCATGAATATAGAAATCATCATGGGCCCCTCAACTACAGTAGTAGGGGAGAATTACAAAAGCAAGTGCAAAACATCAGCATTAGTAGCTCTGTCTAAGGGGCTTCATGAGGGGCCTTAAAGGCCCCCTCACACATACAGAAATTAGCTTTCTATGAGTGAATTCTAAATAGTTCATAAAAAGTAGCTATCCACCCTTTATCTGTTGAAATGGTCCCCTCCATCATAGAACATGGGTCTGCAGACCAATCTACTGTTTTTACAGTTGCAGAGTAAAGAGTGCTGCCTGAGAAATATGAAAAATAATGTTCCTTCTGCATCTCAGAATTTGATATAGCCTCTAAAATTTCCTCTCCAAAGTGCAACAGATTGATGCATTTTACTTTAAAATGGTAAAAAAAAATCCCCCCTGACCCCCCTACAAGGTACAGGGTCCCTCCAACAGTATCCCAAAATCATGTGGGAAACACTGACTTCCTTAATATGTTTTTGCCACTAATTGTATGTATCTGTGTGGACAGGGAGGAGTCGGGGGCCCTTTAAGAGTTTGTGCCCAGGGGCCCATTATCTCATAATCCGTCTATGGACGTCCGAGCCCCTTTGCATACATGCCCGCTTACAGAGCCTTGGCTGTCTATTGCCAGGTAGTGAATTGTGAGGAAATATTCAGTGATTTCGATAAAAAGTGATTTTGACAACAGGCCTTCTCCAGCATCGCTGACTCCACCTTTAAATTGTAACAGGAAGTGATGTAAGTCCCTGTCTTGCCTCATTGTGCAGGCTGTAAGCTGGTTGGCAACATACGAGGAGATGTGTGTTTGTGTTCAGCTCAGCCTCTGGACTCAGAACTCACCAGAGAAACTTCTGCTCTTAACATTTTGAGTCATGTCTCTGCCCTACTGTGAGATTTGGACGATGGATGAACTTGCGCCGGTGCATCTTCGTGACAGATATTGTCGCCTCTAGCAGATTTCTGTCTCATTGCATTATACGATGCCCCGTGTTCTGTCTGAACACAGTTAGACTGGTACAATTGCTCTTTGATGCAGTTTTATGTAGAATTACCACATCAGCATCACAGCTAAATAAAAAAATCAATCGCAATTAACTGGCAATAACAATGCAGACTTTGAATTAACAGCTGATACTTGCTTTAATGTATCATATTGGTGTACATTGGCTTATTCCTAATGAGACATGCCAAGTATAAGGCAATATAGAGCCAGTGTTTATAGTTTTATCCATCAGAGAGCACTGACAAATGTGTACTCTGAATATCTTGATCATAGGTCGTTCATGACCACATTTGAGCGGTCCGCATAAAAAATCGCGTTCTCTCTCAAATATTCGTTCTAGCCTCAGTTTGGGCTGAACAAGTTGACACTTTCCATCCGGTTGTGTAATAAAAAGGAGACTCAAGAACTACACCGTATCAGCATGTTCTTTTCGATGGTTTGCACATTACCTATGTGTGTTTGCTTTCATCCACTTCAGAAAAACGACTGCAGGAGAAAGAGAAATTTTTGCAGGACCTGCAGAGTCAATATCATGATCTGGGTAAGAGTTCAACACTGGCACACAACACACATTGGCCGAGGTGACCTTGGACTCAACTTTCGGCTGAAGCATGGCAGCCCTTTTAACAGTGGTTGACCCTCCACTATGTGTCCCTGTATGTCTACTTCAGAGTTTCCCTCCCAGAGCGGTAATGAGATTGAACCGGAGGTCAGGAAGAGCCGTGTGGCCGTCGTTGCCTCCGAAATGATCCCCGAGACCCTGGAGATTAAACGAAACAGGGTCAAGAAAACTGTCAGGTTGGTAATAAGTGCTGCTGACGTGTAAAATATCCCGACCGCTTTGCCATTCAGAATTTTTTTAATCTAATTGCCTAACCCCAGCACATTTCGGACACCCAAATAATGTATGATGGGTTTACATGTTTTTTCGTGAGAGCGTCCCAAAGATTTGAATGACCTTAGTTCAAGATGCCTTCTTTCACCTCCCATCCACAGCGAGACAAATCTGATCGTCAAAGCCATCCAGAAGAACGACTTCCTGAGTCGCCTGGACGATGAGCAAACAGCCATGATGGTGGATCTCTTAGTTGTATTTGACTTCAAACCGGGGGACGACGTCATTAAAGAGGGCACCGAAGGAGACAGCATGTACATCGTAGCAGGTGTGCTCACGCTCCTCTTTTTCAATGTAATACGTATAAAATATATGGGAAATTCTGCGCCTTTCATAGTTCAAGCAACTTTCTTTTCCTTCCCACCTTTTAGCCGGTGAGCTCCGTGTCACCCAGGCAGGCCGGGATCTCCGCAACCTAAACGTTGGTGATGTGTTCGGGGAGTTAGCCATCCTGTACAACTGCAAACGGACAGCAACAGTAAAAGGTAAGTCTTCGTCATGATGGCTCCAGGATTGTACATGCAAATATGATAATGGAATGGTTTATCTCTATGCTAAAGGTTAATAGCATATGTGTAAAGTATTAAGAATGGACTATTACTCAGTAGTTCCTCAAAAAAGTAGGGGTCCTAGATACAACCTTTGGTGATGGCCTGCGAGGGGTTCAGGTCCGGCCCTGAGTGAAATTTTTAGGTCTATTTTTGTGGTTTCACGCTCAATTCTAAAGATAGTAAAGCTCTTCCGCAGGACTTTACATTCTTAACTTATGTTTGCAGCAAAGACAGCAGGGCGAGTGTGGTGCATGGAGCGACAGACCTACAGGACCATCATAACCAACAAGTCCAAGAAGAAACGGGAGCAGCTCATGGGCTTCCTGAAGACGTGAGTTCATAGTTTCCGAAGCTCGTAGGAATCTAATAGTGGTTATGTTAAAGAATAGGTCTACTCTTAGACCTTTGGTAGTTTGATTGGGTGGTTTCAGTTGTTGTCAAAATACAGTGTGTTTTTTAATGACTTAATACAACAACCCTGATGCTTATGCTTTCACAGGTCTCGTACTCTGAAAGATCTGAATGATGTCCAGTTATCCAAAATCCTTGATTCAATGGAGGAGGTTTGTACTCACACTTCCCAATGTGAACTTTTGATGTTACAGGTTACAACATCAACAGAAAGACAGCTTTGGTGAGCTAATAAAACCAAGTTTAAAACCTAAATTAAACCTAAACATTAGCTTTTTAGTTCATAAAATGCTAAGTAGCCTAGAAAAGAAGGCATAGTCAAGGTGTTTGGTGTACTATTTGTGTCTTTGTTTTCCTGTGAATTCCCAAACTTTGTTTTAAAAAAAAATATGTGAGCGCAGTATTCTTAATATGGAAAATAACCTTATTGTTCTGATTGTTTTGTCTTGTCTTCCTCAGGTCAAGTACCAGGACAAAGCTGTTATCGTTCGAGAAGGAGAAGAAGGAGATACGTTCTATATCATCCTCAAAGGAGAGGTAATATTGGGTCATCGTGTGTGCACAAACCAAATGTTTCAATGTGTTGCTTTGCATAGTGTATATACTGTCATTATATGTTTAGATATATACAGTATACACTAATTCTCCCTTCTCCCCTCTGGTGTTATTCCCCCTCAGGTGCTGGTGTCCAAGAATGTGAATGGGCATCAGAAGCAGATTCGTAGGATGGGAAAAGGGGAGCATTTCGGGGAACAGGCCCTCATTCGGTAACCTTGGCAACACACACATGCCTGTGGGCATTTTTTCCAGGCTTTTGCACAGTGTGCACTGTGCACCTTCCCTAGCTGCCGTCATCTTTGGCATTTGGGTTGTGTAACCTGTGATTTTCTAAATGTCATTAACGGATACTGAAGAAATGTAAGAATCAAATATCATCAAGCCACCTACAGAAGCAGTTTATTTTTAATTTTTCGGGAGACTTTTCAGAGATAAATTCATTTGAAAAAGTGACTTTTCTGTAAATCAACATCTGCATCATTATGAGCTTTAGTTTATTAGTTGAGATGATGATAACCTTGCAGCGGCAATACAAAACACACAAAATATACAATGTCATTTTTTTCAGGTGCTACTGCAAAAATGTTCTCATATTTTCGACAGTTTTATCCTGATTTGACATGTGCAGTGTTTTTCCCCTCTTGCAGTGCAGTCTTGAGAACCGCCACCTGCAGTGCCGACGGCCCCGTTACCTGCTTCACCATTGACAAAGAGTGAGTGTGACTAGACATGGAGTTCTGAGTGTAAACCAGGGTGATATTTCTCTGCGGCCATGGCAGATGTTTACTCGATAGAAACATCCTTGAAGGATTTCCTCCCAGTGTTTTCTGTTCTCTGACACTGTGACCTTTGTTTGCACTGTGTTGGCTTTTGGCAGTGCACTTGTCCTTGTCTGATTGGTGCACTGTTTGACTACAATGACTTCCTTCCCTTCAGGGTATTTGAAGACACAATTCCCGTGGAACACCTGGAGCTGTTTGACGAGTGAGTAGAAGTCTTGTTGAGAATAGTGTGATGTGTCCTAATTAGTTTTTTCCTGAACAAATCTTGACATCTCATTTGTTTTTTTTACTCCCTGCAGCTCCAAAGTGCTGCAGGAGGCACAAGTTCCACTAACGCCCAGGTGAGTGGCTACTGGCTAATGGAATATGATTAAGACTTGGCGGATGCAGTCTGAAAGATGTATCACGATCATAATCACACGGGAGTTAAGTTTCTTTATTTCTCAAATTACATCGAAATTCGTTCTTCGCATATCCCCTCTCAAGTTACCACACTTCGAAGGGGGTCAGAGCGCAGGGTCAGCCATAGTACAGTGCCCCTAGAGCAGTTTTGGGGTTAAGTGCCTTGCTCAAGGACACAATGGTAGAGATGGTGGGCACCGTAGATGTAATACCAGCCAGAAGTAGTTTTTCAAATAACACCCCTCCTGTCCAGTCCCAGGGTTTGAACCAGAGACCTCATGGTTACTGGTCAGCCACCTGTTCCTCTAGGCCATCCTACCACCACCAGTATTAATGAAGCCTTCTCTGTCCGTCTGTCTCTGTCTCTGTCTCTGTCTCTGTCTCTGTCTCTGTCTCTGTCTCTGTCTCTGTCTCTGTCTCTGTCTCTGTCTGTCTCTGTCTCTGTCTCTGTCTCTGTCTCTGTCTCTGTCTCTGTCAGTCCCAAGTCCACTCTGAAGTTCAAGGATCTGGTTCCTGTGCTGTATCAGGAGGGTCGCTACCAAGGCGATCCCGTCACGCTTGGGGTCGGAGGGTTTGGTCGTGTTGAACTGGTTGGTGTATTTTCATGTTTTAATCTGAATGTGAATACGTATAGGGACTGGATCTTTATTTTTATTGTGCAATAACCCCCTCCCCCACCCCCACCCCCTTATAGTATTTAAGCCAATATATGACAAAGACAAGGAAAATGGTGTCAAAAACACACAAAGAAATAGCAAAATAAAATGTATTTAGTAGGACTGAATGCATTCCAAAAATTCCTAACTCACAACATGATTGCAGTCTTCTCCATATTTCCACATGTATCACTCATTTCTATATATATATTTTTTTACAATAAGTTTCAAAAGGGAAGAATAAAATATCCGTGATGATAAATAAAAGTTAAAGACTCACTCCTGCTCTGCCAAATAATTTAGACTGAAAAGGTAACCTCCCCCTTTCCTAACCGCCCCTTCGCGCCATAAGCATTTCTACACAGTTCCCAATTAAGCTATAGTGATTAAGCAGTAAGTTGCAGCAATAAAGTTAAAACTGTCAATAGTAGGCTTTATCTATCACAAGACCTCATATTTTGGTGATTACCTACTGTATATGTATGTATTTAGCACTAATAGTAACATGGTTGTTTTGCCGTTGTTGACCACAAGATGACCACAGTGAATCATGGGACATATTATGCCATGAAGAGGGTCAGCAAGAAGCACATTGTTGCCAAGAGACAGGAGGAGCACATGCTGTTGGAGAAGGAGATCCTCAAAGCCACGCATTGTGACTTTGTCGTCAGGTATCTGCCTCAACAGACCCACCCCCCCCCCCCCCCCACGGCTCCTGAAATACAACTAAGAAATACATTTTGATGCATGGAGAATTTGGGTGTTGCTCTTTAATCTCTCCCTCCCCCCCTATTCTCCCTCTTTCTTCCCAGGCTTCATGCAGCTTTCAAAGACACACGATACATCTACATGGTCATGGAGTTCTGCGTTGGAGGGGAGATCTGGACCAAGCTCAAAGAAGTGTGAGGAAAAAAATATGATTTATTTTGTATTTTTGTCTCATTTAGATGTTTTTTTTCCATCATATTGGAGTGCGCTGTTACACAAAGTAAAATAATATAATGTAAACCAGTGGGATGTTGTGAAATATTTTTATACATTTTTTTCATATTTGAGCGTTTGCGATTGTTGACATATTGTACACATATTGAGATCAACCTTAATATACACTTATACACTTCATACAGTAGTTTATAGTAGCTGCCTGGTTCTGACCCAGAGTGATACTGATGATGCTGTTACCCTCGGTGATCTATAGTAACAACAGGAAGCTATCTCCCACTCCGGTTCTTATAGGAGCTTTTGGTTCAAAGACCAAATGAAAATGTCAGTGTCATAACGTGGTGGAAGGTAATAAAAAGCAGATTACGTGGAAGATGTTGTCGGAGAGGTTTTTTTCTTCTTCTATTTTTTAACCTTTTAGGTGTGTGTGCTTTTCAGAGGCCGTTTTGACGAGCACATTGCCGTGTTCTGCACCGCCTGTGTGGTGGAGGCTTTGGCCCACCTCCACAACAAGAACATCATGTACAGAGATCTGAAGCCAGAGAACCTCATGCTGGACGTAAAGGGCTACGTCAAACTGGTGAGTGCTCATCTTGGCATACTGTATGTGTCAATGTATTATCTCCTTAAAGGTGCACTATGTAACTTTGGGTGCGTCTTTGAGAAGTGAACATTTTCTAATGTATATTCTCACAACTTAATTTAATGACAGGAAAATTGGATCCCCTTGATGCTGTTTTGAAGTTAGAAAGCTACCTGAGAAGTTACTGTTTCACTGTTGTTGTTTACAGCAGCAGGGCCTACAGTTTTGTTCGCAAGCATATTGTAGTCTTAAGTTTGGTTCAAGTTATCACAAATAATTTTGTTTTGATTTATGATTATAACATTTTTCAATACGATAAAGAGTTCCATGGAGAGAGAATATGTGTTGTATGCATGCACATGTTGTTGTGTAAGATTTGTATAATCCTCATGTGTGTGTGTGTTTGTGTGTGTGTTTATGTCTGTGTTTGTTTATGTGTGCCTTTGTTTGTTTATATGTGTGTGTGTGTGTGTTTATGTATGTGTGTGTGTGTGTGTGTGTGTGTGTGTGTGTGTGTGTGTGTGTGTGTGTGTGTGTGTGTGTGTGTGTGTGTGTGTGTGTGTGTGCAGGTGGACTTTGGGTTTGCCAAGGAGATGGTGCGTGGGGAGAAGACCTACTCGTTTGTGGGCACTCCTGAGTACATGGCTCCGGAGATCATCAAGAACCAGGGTCATGACTTTGCTGTTGACTTTTGGTCCCTTGGCATTTTAATCTTTGAGCTGTTGGTGGGAAGGTAATCAGAACACTAAATACTGACAACACTGCACTGGTTCATGTCGATTGAGCCTGTGTTAATAATTGATTATGAAGCAAAAGGATGCTGTCACAAGAGAGTCAGGCAGATATGGTAAAGTGAGAGTATAAGTGAGAGTGAACCCACAGATGTGAGCCAGTAGATGGCAGTAGGGAAATATGAATTCAGTGCATGCAGTTACCCATGTTGATATCTAAGACATTTGTATGTCTGACTGGTGCAAACCTATTCAAACAACAAGCCTCTTCTCTCATTTCAATGTTGCCAGCCCTGCATTTTCAAGCTCAGAGCCGCAGAAGATTTATGCCAAGATTCTGGACGGAGTGATCAAGTATCCGCCTTACCTGAATGAGGCAGCCAAGTCTATTATCAACAAACTGTGCAGGTGAGAGAAAGCAATCGGCTCCTGTAGCATCATGATTAGCATTTTTCATACATTGGTAATGCTGTGGTCCCGCCCGGGCTCAAAAATGAGCTCGGAGCGTTTGCCTGAATAACTTTCTCATTAAAATGAACTGAATGAAATGTATAAATGCATTTGAAAATCACACAGGGGGGTTTTAGCATTTTAATGCATTCAACTCTTACTGAAGTAATGAATTATGGAACGTATCTGAAAAATCAATACACATGGATCAGAATATGCAACTGTATTTTTTAATACAATGTATTTTTTTGTATGCATATCACTTAAAAATTGGAATCGCATGAAACATTTTTAGGATGTAAATGTCTTCTGTCTGAACTGTGTCTTGTGTTTTTGTGTTTGCAGACCTCGGCCGGGTCAGAGGTTAGGAAACACCAAGAATGGGATCAAAGATGTGCGGCATCACAGGTAACCACCGCAACATACCATATTGTTAGCCTAATAGCATAGCATAATTACCAAAGTCATATTTTAAGGGTTATAGAGTAGGGTAAAGTAGATGTAGAGTATAGTAGATGTAGAATAGAGTAGATGATGAGTAAAAGTAGAGTAGAGTAAATATGATTTAGGCAATTATGCTATGAGGCTAACGATATAGAGTGCTAACTACTTAAATATGTAAAACAATCTTTGTCGTATGAGTTTGTTGTGGTATGTCTCTGAATTGCGGGTTTTGAGTGTATTTTCACAGGTACATTAAAGGTTATTTGTATGCTGCTTTGTACTAATACACTGTGATAAATTGTGCGCAGTAATCTCACTATTTATAGTGAAAGATATAATTGAGTACATTGTAGAGTTACACGGGCACGGCCCACGGTTAGAAACTCACTGGCCTACAGCAGGAGACGTACTCTGTTAGTAAGGCACATCAAATGCCATATATCTATTTAGCGTATGGGTGGGACAAATTTAGGTAGAGACTTCAGTCAGAGCAGACAGATGTATGATCGGCCCACATGATTGCTTTGAAATGCATTCTATTTGGTTTTGTGAATACAGATTCTAATTAAGTTAAATAAGCTATATAGAAAATAACTATATTGTCAGTCACTTAATTTTCATTGCTAAAAATGTCTAAATGTCTTATCTTGATCTTGATGTATTTTCTTTTTTTTTACTATCTCTTAAATACAATTTCTAATGTCTAACCTTGATGTATTGTATGCCCCTGTAAAGCACATTGAATGGCCTTGTATCTGAATTGTGCTATAGATACAATTGCCTTTACAGTTCAAGTTCCTCCTGTTGACAAATAATAATTTTTTCTCACTGTCAGTATGTTTGGCCCTGTACTCTCTCTTTTCTCTTCCCTTCAGATGGTACAGCAGTGTGAACTGGCACAAGCTGCGCATGGGTCAGATGGAAGCCCCCACAGTCCGGCTCATACGCAAGGCAAGTCAAACCTCTGGCTCAGTTTGTCTACTGTTGGTGGTGATATGGCAGACAAACACTTTTTGAGATATAAACAGTACTGCAGAATATGGCCAGTCCATTTCGAAAGAGAATTTAAAGGTGCTACAAGGAACTTTTAAATATTTCTGAAACAATATTTCCTCTGATGAACATAAATAACATATAACAACAAATAAGTCCAGACCATCAGTGCGAATAATTTTTATATCGTTTTTCTTCATACCTTTGTCATGAGTATGCTCAACCCAGGAACTATGCTGGCGTAGTAAAAACACTACCGCTTTTGTCCAAAGGGGGTGGAAGAATGAACACAAACTGAAAGATCCTCGGAGGACCTTTAGAATTCCTACACTATTAGTCATAGTAACAAGTAATAGATGTCTAGGGCCTTCAAGACAAAAAACCCTCTATTTACATAGATGAAACAGGCTAGGAGGGACAAACTGACACAGTTTGACAAGACTGTATGTGACTGTGTTTGTGTCTGTGAATGTGTCCACATATTTTTTGATTGGCCTGTCTATTCTTTCCTCCTTCAGGGCCCCTGCTACATCAACTTTGATCGTTTCCCTGCTGATCAGAGCAAGGCAGAGGAGGAGTTCTCCGGCTGGGACCGTGACTTCTAATATATATATGTTAGTCTTTTAATGTTAAAAGGATCAAGAGTTGATCAAATCGCCCACATTGGGAGCAGACCGCAATAACCGGAGTTCAAGGCCACATGCTGGGCAGTAGAATGTTTGTGTTGTACAAAAAAAAAACAGACATAAAGCCCCTATCTCACTGTGCTGTCTCAGAAAATAGTCTCAGAGTCGTCGCAGGTGTCTTGAACGCGTCGCAAACCCTTCTGTATTTAGTTTCCGCGAGTCAGAAAGTGCGAGAAATGTGAGACAACTTTGCGAGGTTTTGGCGACATTTGAAACTAAATTGCGACTGATTTGAGACAAAAATTAGACTGACATTCCGTTCGTGCAACGCTCGCCAGACGTTCGCCAGATGTTCCCGAGACATTAATGCGAGCTCCCGACAAGTCTTGGCCAGGACATTCGCAAACGTGTCGTCAGGAACCAACTCAGTGAGACTGCAAGTGAAAATTGTTGCTAATTTGCATATTTTCTCGCAATTTAGTGTCTCCAACTTGTCGCAAACTGTCGCAGCCCAGTGAGATAGGGGCTTAACCCATTTCATACTAATTTGGTTAATAAATTAGAGTTGAAATGCAAGGAAACGCCACTTCCAAAGTATTCATTAACAGTTCTCTGTTGCTGTGGAGAGCTGAGCATCCAGCAGACTGAAGGGCCAAAAAACATGAGGAAGTGTTAAGAAAAGATGTTAGGACATTATTATTTTTTTATTCAACACGAAGAGATTCGGTGCCCCGATGAAGAAGTGTGAATGATGTCATCCATCCACACTTCCCACTGATTAGAATAGAACACCCTGCTGAGGGGCTCATTAACTGAAGAATAGTATAGGCCAGAGTCATTATACAAGCCCTACAAAAGGGCCAGCCCTTACCAAACCTGACTGAATGAAACCAATGCTGATCTCAGATCCGTAATGTACAGCGTTTATTGTTCTTTTGGATTCATGTTTTTAGTTTTAGAGATCAAAACTCGCTTAACTGCTTCTAGCAAAAGCTGATAAATGCTTAAAGCTTTTTTTTTTTTTTTTTTTTTTAATAAACTGTCACTTTCTTGTTGAGTTTTTTCTCCTTTGTGGATAACGTGCCTCCCCTTTTTGTGTGTGTGCAGGTAATCTTAATGCACCTTGATTGTACTAAAATATCTCATAACACCTTAATGACAGATTTCTACATGACTCAAGTTTAGTAAATAAAAAGTGCTCTTATACGCTTACATGACCTGGCTCTGTTTGTATACTATATATTCACTCACCATTTAATTGTAATAAGAGCAAATCCCAAGTGGGAGAAGGTGTACTTTTAATTGTTATACATGGTGTGGCCAAATGAGCCAAATACTGTGCTTTGTTATCAGGTGTGTATGTGTATGGATGGTAAGAGCCTGAAATGTAACAATGACCTGACATTTAATAAAAAAGAATGTAATAAAACCCACAATGTAATAACTGGCTGATAATGTAACAAAATGCTGAGCCCAATACATAATAACTTTTTGCCCAAAATGTAGCAATTTATGACATTTTGAGTCACTCATACATTAAGGAGCGAGAAATCTTTTTTTATTGTGTATTATCAAAGTTTTTGTGTTTGAACACTTTGAGCCTTGAATCACATTAGGACTATTGAAAGAATGCTTTTATTGAAACTGCACTCTACATTGGAGCATGTAGCCCTTTAATCCATATATATATAACTCTATAATGTAATACAGTTATGACACTAGCAGAAGAAAAATATTATGCTTGTTCCATAATGTAATAACTAACCCAAAATGTAGACTAATAAGTTGATACATTTAGTTACATTATCGACAAGTTATTAATTTTTGGCTTTTATTGTTTTGTTTTTTTAACAATTTGGGTCATTGTTAAATTTTGGGCTCTGACAAGGCTGACAAGGCTGTCTGTCTGTCTGTCTGTCTGTCTGTCTGTCTGTCACAGGGGCAGGCTTTAACACAGACAAGAGGAAGGAATCCATATCTTCCTTCCTGTTAACACCTTTGTCTTGCCTACTGAGATTATTTTTCCCACAGCAGAAAATACAGCAAGTGTATCTTCAAAAAGGGGGGGGGGAGATCCACCGCCAGCTGTTTCCCTTTACTGCTCACACTCCTTGAAGTCTATATGCTTAAAGCGGAGACAGCAGTGGCCCGGAGGATGTACGGTGTAGTACAAGAAATGATCTCTTCACACTGGTGAACTGGGGTTTCCTGCTCTCAAACAGCCTTGTGGATGTGGACAGCCTTGTTTTACACCTGCATTGTACATGGGACATGAATGAACAGACTATCATATCAGGATCAGGCTTTTTTCTTGTTGTTCTAAAGTTTGCATAACGTGTTCGTACTCTGTCACATCAGTTCATTCCTCCTGAAGACCTCAATCTGTAACAACAACCCTGCGTTCAATTCCTCATATACTTCCCTACTATTTAGTATGCCAGAAAAAGATTTAGGATGTCCCAATACATGCATGTCAATTGCAGTAGGCTGAAAATAAATAAAAGCCCCACTAACTCCGATAGCACTTTGGAGTATTCGTCTTTATTCTTGATATTTCTCGACATAATGATAAAAAAAAAATCCTTATCTGATTTTTTTCCCCCTCCTGTGGCCCTAAAACTCTTCTGTACCTTAGTATGTAGTTTAGTAAAAAGAAAGTATGTGATTTGGAGCGCAAGGCAAGTCACAATTAAATTATAGTTAAAACCTTTTTGTTTTTTTTAAAGGGGAAGTAATCTTCTAAAACATCTAGTAATTTAGTAACACCTCCTCAAACAGTAGTAGAGAGTGTACTTGCATTCAACAGTGGATTATTTGCGGCACCAAGATGGTGTTTGTGCATCAAACGCATCTACAGTGTCCGTGATCATCATAATAAGGACAAATGTTACCCTTTGCAAAGGTGTTCAAGTTGATTTGCTTTGCTGGTAGAACTAGGCAAAGTGGGCTCTTTGTTCTATGACAATTAGATTGTGGTAATGTAAATTTATGCAAAATACAGTTTACAAAATAAAGCAGATTCAAAACTAAAAAATACCAGGAGCCTTAATGCATTTTAGGCTTAATTAATTCTTCTTCTTGACGGCATATATGCTGCTAATTGGTCCCACGCTGAAATGTAGTTTTAAAACCCTTTTGTTATTTAGTGCTCACATAGTGAATTCCATGAAATCAATTTGTGCTTACTGCACGGAGTTCAAACAAAAGAAAGGGCAGGTGGGGGCCATGAATGCACCTATAGCAATTATTTTTCACTACAGGCTCTTTCATGAGTTATGCCTTATTATTATTTTGTGTTTATTTTATTTTAAGCTTTTTTTTAACAAGGAAACAAAGACACATACACGCAATTACACCACTCCATTATTAATTATCGGAGGTTCTTTTACTACCATTGTATTGGTAACCAGAGTAGGCATAATGTATTAATTGAAGATCCATAAACATCGCTACACATTTTCCATCTTACTATAGTGCTAATGTCACATACCACTGAACCATTGTGCATGATGAGTGACGCAACGAGACGATGCAACGAGGCAAACCTCAACTTGTGTGAAAAAATCATTTGTCTAATAAAATGAAAACTAAATGTATGAAAGACGGCAAAAACATATGGCATTCATGTTCGTTTAATGTGTATTCTTGAGGAAAGTTAAAGTCCTTGTCACACCACACAGATGTTCATCTGCTTTCATCTTTTGGCTCTTCAAAGAATGTGTAAGTCACTATGTCAAGATCCCACTTTTGTAGATCCTGGTCTTTGAACATACTTAAAAATTCCATCCAGGGGGGCTCGACGGGGTCTGATCTCCCTCGCTCCCTCTCTTTGTGGGGAATGTGCACTGAGCCCAGTGTGAGAGCATTGACTCCTAGTTTTTAGACCACCAGGGAAAGCAGCTCATTTGTGTCGCAGCAGGCCATAGTTTGGTTTTCTCTTCTCTTGTTTGTCTAGTTTAGCCTTTATAGATGTTCTTTCTGGTCGAGTTTTTTACCGTGAGCTGTCTTGAGTTCATTAGACTGTGCAGACTCATTTTTTGCTGTGTCCAGTCCACTTATGGACGCTCTGCTGTTTACTCTTGATGTTAGTGAGTCTGAGTGGGGCATCTGTGTATGTCTGTTCAGGGCAAGTCCTGGTAAATGATTAACTCGCCTGCTCACCTCTCAGTGATTTTAATGCGCCCCACTTTCTGCCTCACTTAATCTCATTTTTTTTGTAAGTCCTCTTCTGTTTTTCTCAGCGTCAAGGCCCATCAGAGGTATCTTTTTCCCCTGAGGATTTAGTCTTTAATAGGAGGCATTTCCTTTATTATTCATCATTTGAATAAACCTTGCACCACATTGTTTGTTCATTTCCCTCATGTGGGTTGCTTTTATAAACTGACACGAGCTGATTGACAGCACAGTCACATTCCTTACGTAAGCGTATGTGTGTTGACAACACGTATTGAGTCGACATATTGCTTGTAATCTGTAAGAAGCCTTTGTTTTTTCTGAGTGTGTGCAGAAACAAGTTCTTGCTGATCCTACAAGCATATGTGCATGCTTATGTAACCATTACCAACAACAACCTAAATCGGTCCAAATAAAATATTAAAGCTAGTAATACATTACATTTTGGTAATTTAAAAGTGTCTGGTTTCACTTATTCCTGTAAAAAAAAAACATGTGCTAACAAAAATGTGCTAATAAAGGTTAAACTATGTGAAAACAAGGTGTCTTTCTCCTGACATTTCATCCAATATTCAATATTCACTCTACCTTTAACACTGTTTTTTTTGCATCTGTCAACTCCCGAGGGAAGCATCTGCTAAATGCGCCACTGTTTTGGCTAATTACTTGCTAACTTTCTCTGTTAGCTGTTTGGTGCTAGCTAAATATAGCTTACATCAGGTCTAATCAGAGCTGACAACAGCTGGCCTGCTGCAAGGTTGATGAGAGTGAAATCGCTGAAAGAATTGGCACCTATTATTTAATATAATGTTTTACTCACTCACCTGTTTAAGTGTGAATAAAATAAAATAATGTTTGGTAGCACACAGTCTTTTCCCAAATTCATTATCAGTTGATATACCTTGTTCACTCAGTGGTTAAACAAACGGTGTACTTCCCAAGATACTGATTAGATCCGCCTTGCCGTGTATAATTTACCGCACTGCCGCTAGCCGCTTGTGTATGCATAGTATAACAGCACATGCAGCATAAATATTTTGTATGCAGCACCTCAATTCAAAAACATGCTTTGGTTAAGTGCCAGTAATCATTGTGTTATGAAACATTTTTAATTGAGGCGTCGGTCTTGAATTAATTACAGTCTCGAAAGAATCCCCTAAAGTTTTTCTCGATGATTTTGCCAGTGCATCTTTTGAATAAAATTGCCCGTTTAAGCTCTTGAGACACTGGCGATGACTTTCTCCTTCAGTGTGTGTTGACCTTCTTCTCCATTATGCTAAAACGTCATTATCTCTGACGAAGGCCTGCTCACTCACAAAGAAGAGACAAGTGATGACAACAAGGTTTGTGCAGACCAGTGGCGTAACTTTGATCTTCATATGGGTGGGGACACATTTTGGCAAAACGTCACACAATTTGGCGAAACGCCCTCGCCCCAGACCCAGCATCCAACCGCTCACTAGTTTATTAACCAAACCAGTTTTATCATGTATCTATGTACAGTTTAGTCAAGAGCTGAGCGGCTATCAATCGTTTTGTACTAAAAAACGTATTATATTCATACATCCTTGGCTGCTTATGTTTCACAGTAGGGCTGTCCCCGACTCGGAATTTCAGTTTACGAGTCAACCGGGGAGTTGGAGCACAGCTGAAGCGCGAGCGTGCCAGAGCCTCGACGAGCCGGTGAGAGAGAAACAACACAGAGCCGGTGACAGCTGCAGAGAATGGTGATTTGCGCAAGTAAAAAAGACAAGATGCTCGCGGTCTACGGGGGCTTAATTGTTTCCAAGGCGATCTATCTTTACTACAGCACATAGCAGAGCAGAATCAATAGGCATATATGTGTATTGGAAGGTGGGGGACAGAAAAGAGTAGGCTACGTCGCAGCTTGTATTTAATGTAACTACAAGAGCTATTATAGCGCCTGGTCACTTTACCAGGAATTACACACGCCTGTAATCTGTCCGACACCGCTCGTTCGCTCTCTCTCTCTCTCACTCACTCACTCACTCACTCATTCACACACTTCCTTATCGTCTTATTAAATTATACATTTTATTATAAATGCACCCCCCACCCCGACCGGAATGCACAACTAGCCGCTTAATGCCCAATGCAGATTCGAATTCATTCACAATATAATTAGGGGACGTTTAAGGCTATTTTAAGTTTCACGTTCACATGAGACACGACTCACACAATCAGTTGTAGGTGCTTGACATACACACATACTTTTTATACATCCTTTTCGTTTAAGAACTAGGCCAAATGTTCATTACAACACTATACTTAAGACAACCCAGAACAACTTCAGTGGATATACAGTAGGCCTACCAATGCAACTTAATCCAGGCAATCAAGGCACACAATTAGCAATAAAATAACACAAAACATAACACACATAGTTACACAGACAGTTAAGGGAACAGTTAACCCGCGCCGGGAGAAGGTGTGTATTTTACTCACTATTTGTAGAGGAAGGCCATTAGCTGAAGTTTGCCGCTACCAGCTAGCCACTCTGTGCGGACATAGTTATCCTCACGGAAAGTGCGATAAACTTTCTTTCTCTCCACACGCATTGGCCTGCCGTCAGATTTGATTTTTAATGGCTTCTCAATTGGCAGTTTGGTCAAATAATTTGTTACTAAATACTCAAATTATCCACCCTCCATAACTGTTCTTGCTAATATGATAACAATGCAAACATGCTAATCTCCCCCTATTGTTATTGTTGTTAAATTTCAGTGACGTTGATAATGATGCTTTGATTTGATTGGTGTGAAGCCAAAGGCCGAGTGGCTTCCCTTGGCACCCTCCTGACCAATCACAGAGGGCAGAGTCATGGTAATAGCCTCACCGGATTGGTCAATTCTTTTTATTTTTTTTACCAAGGGCTTCCTCGCAGACATACAGTGTGCAGTGTCGTGTTTCGCCGCGTCTTCAGAATCTAAATGTAAAGGGGCGCTGTTTCGCGCATTGGGAAATGCTCAACGAGAGGAGAGAAATGGGGAAGAAATGACAGTAGCACAGCACCAAAGATTACCGTAACTGTTAATATAAATGTTTTTATTGGATGACAACTACAGCCTAAAAACAGGGAAGCCTGGCTTCCCTTGGCCACCGGGAGAAAACGCCACTCCTTTCCTTTATTTCCCCGACATTCTTCCTCAGTTGACGTCAAACTTCAGCCGCATTCATAGCGCAGCAGCTGAGCTGATAGATTCCGAAATGATAGCAGAAACTGTTTTGCCGCTCTCAAATTAAGCAACCAATCACCGCTAACCGAAACACAACCCACGACAACCAACAGGAGGCAAAGCCAATCACTAAATACATAAGGCGGGACTATAAAGAGGCAACGCATTAACCCTTTCTCGTCATTGTCATATCCTTCTCATATTGGTGTGGACAATTTCAGCACATTTGAATATTGGTATGGACACGTCCACACCGTCCATACGCAATTTTACGCCCATGGTGCAGACAGTGGTAAGTGATCTCTCTGACTCTTTGCACATTCGAAAACGTTGTGCTTTCTGCTCCATGCTATGTTAAACATTAGCGCTTTGCTTTGCTGCTGTTTCCCAAGGCAGGCTAAATGTTATTTCAGATTTCCCAAAAAAGCCAAAGACTTTTTTGCACACCAATCAAAATAACAGGAGTTGTGTCGTGCATGAATCCTCTGTGTGTATAGATTGAGCTTAAGCTGCTTTCTCATTTGACCTCTAGTTTGCGTTCTCTTGTGCATGAGTGCACTACAATCCCTCTCCAACAGCTGCACTTATAGGCGCTCAAAATTTCTCTTTTCTATTCTTCAACAGAAACAAACAAAAAAAATGTGTGTGTGTCAACTGTACAGTAACAGGGGAAAAAAACTTAACCGCATACAATGGCTCTTTCGATCATCCAAGGATTTTGGTGATAAGCAACACTGGCGCACCCCAAGGAACAGTACTTTCACCCTTCCTCTTTACCATCTACACCTCTGACTTCAGCTTCAACTCTGGAACTTGCCACCTCCAGAAATTTTCCGATGACTCCTCCATCGTGGGCTGCATCAGTGAGGACAGGGAGGACGAGTAGAGGTGTGGTGGAGGACTTTGTCAGATGGTCAGAGGAGAATCACCTCCAGCTCAACATCGGCAAGACCAAGGAGCTGGTGGTGGACTTCCGCCGGAGGAGGAAGCCCCCAACCCCATTACCATCCAGGGGGTTGAAATAGAGACGGTGGATTCGTATAAATTCCTTGCAGTACACATCAACAATAAACTGGACTGGTCAGACAACACAGAGGCCCTCTACCGGAAGAGTCAGAGCAGACTCTTCTTCCTCAGGAGACTCAGGTCGTTTAATGTGTGTGGCAGGCTACTAAGGACATTTTATCAGTCTGTGGTAGCCAGCACGCTGTTCTTCGCTGGGGCGTGCTGAGGAGGAGGCATCAAGGCTGGGGAGTCCAACAGACTCAACAAGCTGAGGAAAGCCAGCTCTGTTGTGGGACTTGAGCTGGACAGTCTGGAGGTGGTGGTGGAGAGGAGGATGATGGACAAATTCAAGTCCATCCTGGGCAACCCCTCCCATCCCCTCCATGCTGAGCTGTGGCAGATGAAGAGCACCTTCAGCCACAGATTCATGTTCCCCAGTAAGACGGAGCGCTTCAGGTGCTCCTTTGTGCCGGCAGCCATCAGGCTGTTCAACAGTGCCTGATGTTTGTGTTTGTGTATGTCAATGGGTGTACATGTGTGTTCAGGTACGCATGTATGTGTGTAAATGCATCACTAATCATCATTGGTTCTGTTTGTCTTGTTGTTGTCCTTCCTTTAACTATAAGTGTCTACTTGTGCATTAGCACTTTGTATTTATTGTATTTATTGCATCGTCATTTTTATCCTGTGTCCTTCCACTGCTGCACGGCTGTTGCAACAAACAATTTTCTCCTACAGGGGATTAACAAAGTTGTATCTTATCTTATCTTATATAAAGGGCAATTACAAATTACCCATGTGGATTTGCACAATTCAGATTTCCCGCCCCTTATGATGTCATAAGGGGAGAAGCTACTACTAAGCTATTACCAACCAGCTACACTCTAAAAATAATACTAAGCTATTACCAACCTGATTTAGCACTACCTCCTCCTATGATTAACACACCCCCAGATTCAAATCAGCAGTTAGATTGAGGGCCAATTAGAGCAACCCTTCACATTGTACAGTCATTTAATCCATTGTTAATATTAAAACATTAAGTGGTGCAGGGCTAAAGGGCAAACCCATCGAATAGCTTTTTCTTTGATTTCTTGCCATGTTATCTCTGGCTTCAGAATACCTCAGACCTTTCATTGTTTACGACGTGATACAGTTTTTTATATTCCATTTCAAAGCCCACATGAGGCAAAGTATTACGTGTGATACCAGGCTATATCAAAATATATTGACTTGACATTGCAACTTAACTGTTTTCTCGTGAGTCTTCTGCCTCTTGTCTCCTGAACTGTTGTCAATTGTAACAGTAATCAATGACAATAACACTTACAATCTGCAATAGAGAGATATGTCTCAACAGCACTTTCTTGAATTGTTTACAGTATGAAGAAATAGGACAGCCTATTCCTTCAACACCTTTTTAAGAAATAGAGGAGAGATAGCTAGAGCAACAGATAGCATCAGCAAGTTTCCACAAAAATGCCTTAAGGCACAGCAGCAACCTGACATCTGTGCTGTGCACAAATGTGTCAAACAGAATACAAATCAGTTCAGACCCCAAGTTTGTAAAGTCAACTTTGAGGCCTCAAGAATGCACACAGCCCTCTCGGAGATGTATCAACCTCCCCGATTTTACACATGTTAGATTTTGAGGTCAAATCAAGGAGATATCTAAAATACTCTGCATTTATACTCAACATTTAAAACTGAACATGTAGGCTACAGTAAGATGTACAAATGATAGGTTATCAACCAATATCCCATTTAACATCGTGGGGGCATATCTGACAGCATATCAGCTACACTCTAAAAATAATACTCAAGCCATACTTTTGGGTCGCTGTGTCATTATTGTTCATCAAGGACACCTTATCTAACGCCACAGGGAGCATTCAAGCAGCAAAGGTCAGGATGTCGTTTCATCCTCTCAGCGTGAAGAGGATATCCTAACTGAGTCAGCCCGGCCAGGAAAGGAAAATGCTGTGAGATGGATTAAAAGAGTTGGTCTTCTGCTCTCAGGTTGACTTTTTAAGACTTTGTAGTCAATGATAAAGATGGGCTGCTGTCACCTTGTCGAGAACACGATTCACTCTTTCAAAGTGGAGCCTGAGCTTAATACTCAGCTTACAAGGTCAACGTTACATTAACACAATTCCTCTCACCAGAGGTAGGGGAGAAACCGTAATCCTGCAGCTCTGTCCACAGATGAAGAATATCCCCGCCAAAAACCTGTAGGGCACACTAATTAACATACAATGTAAAGGCAGTACTATTTCGAGTGCTGGCGAGTTGTATAAAGCGACTTGATGAAGCTAAATGTCTTTCACAATAATGGTCGGAGAAGAATTTGATACATGTTCTGGCCAGTGAAAATCTCCAACCAAGACCTATACAGAGACAGACCTGAGGAAACAGCTTGAACATCAAACGTCGACGTCTGAAATGGCTTGGACATGTGCTAAGCTGAGACATAATAAACATACAATACACACCATTTGTTTAACCTGTACTTAAGCAGAAATTTAAACATTTCTGAAAAACTGATGTATTAACCCAGTATTTCTGTGCAGTGTCGCCGTTGGTTTGCATGGATTTCACTAGAGCTCTCTGGGTCCAGGCTGAGAAATTGCTCCAACACGAAAGATTAAATAAATGACCAACATCATGTTCATTTGAGAGCTTTGGAGACATATATGTTGGTCGATTGATCACCTTGTCCACTGCATCTGTCCAGACTGCAAAATATGAACTACTGTCTGGATTAGCATGACATTTTGTAAAATAATTTATGGTCCTCAGAGGACTTCTGCTGACTTTGGTGATGCCCTTACTTTTCCTCTAGTGCTCCCATGAGTTTTTTTTTTTTACATTTGACATGACGAGAGCTTGACTGAGAAGGGAAGGGTATCTGCATTGCTCGTTCACATAAGACTCCTTAGAATGCCATGGTAAACTCCTCCTCTTGTTTATCTTATGATGGAGCCAGGCTAGATGTTTACCTCTGCTTCCAGTTATATGTATGCTATGCTAACTAATTATCCCCTTGCTCCAGCTTCACAAGTGGCACACAGAAATAAGCAGTGGCGTGCACAGGTAGACCTGAAGTGGTGCTGAAGCACCTGCCCTTTTCCCCTGGCCCAATCAAGTGCCCTTTTGAAAAAAATTAAAAATAAAAAAAATCTGAAAGTTCTTTTTTTTTTTTTTTTTACAGTGTATGTGGCCCATGCCGACATTATCATCTATAAATGCTCAACGATTAAAAACGTTTGACAATAATGCCCCAATAAATATGCCCCCCTTCCTCTTCCTCCGCACACACTTCAACGTGAACGCGCAGAGTGGACACAAACGGAGGCGCGTTGCCGCAGCAGTTCACAGCTGCTGCACACACACACCTACTCCCCGGCCTGCCCTGCCCCACCAGCGAGGTAACACATACATTGAATGGAGTCAAGAGTGTATTGTTTGCCCCCAAAGCCTCAGTTGCCAAGCTATAACTTGCATTTATCTGTCTCTGTTTTAAAGTAGCCTCTATCATGCAGCGCCACACAGCTGAGCATACATTAGCCGACTGTCCTGCTTAACAAGCTAGCCCAAAAAAAAAAATAGATATGACGTGATGAACACAACTAATTTCGGCAGAGTTTGTCACTGGTACAGCATGTGAATCTATCAGTATGCTGAATATTTAGTGTTGTTTAGGTTTACTTTAGGCTATATAATTAACACATGCAGTAATTTATTTGCTAAATGACAAAAAGGCAATTCCCAATTGCCTGCAGATAAATTAGCCTTGTGCCTGGTTGTAATGTAACCAAGCAGTCTTATTTTATATGGTTGGTCTCTTTTTATTTACAAATTGCAGTATAATGCCTAGAAAGGAGAGGTTAAAAAGGCAAAAGAAAGGGAGCTACAGCAGGCAGTGGCGAGGGGCGGCAGTGGCGAAGTGGGTAGGGAGTTCGCCTCTGGTGTGGAGGGTCGGAGGTTCGATCCCCCGTCTCCCCGCCACATGTCGAAGTGTCCCATGGGCAAGACACTGAACCCCGAATTGCTCCCGATAGTTAGCTTAGTTAGCTTAGCACCCTAGTGCTGAGCCTACCCTGCGTGGTAGCTGCTGCTGTCGGTGTATGACTGGGTGAATGTGTACAAAACAATGTAAAGCGCTTTGAGTCTGTGATAAACGGAGATATAGCGCTATACAAGTCCATTTACCATACCATACCATACCATACCAGGCAGCCCAGGGGAGCAGCTCTCTGCTCTCCTGGATGAAAGCATCCACCAGCAGCAAGGAGGAAGATGAAGATGAAGGGTCAGAGTCAAGACCAGAGTCATGTTAACTGTCCATTCTTAAGCCTGGTCTTAACTACGCCCATTCTTAAGCCTGGTCTTAACTACGCCCATTCTTAAGCCTGGTTTTAACTACGCCCATTCTTAAGCCTGGTCTTAACTACGCCCATTCTTAAGCCTGGTCTTAACTACGCCCTACTTAGCAGTTACAACCAGGCTTAGTTCACCAGGGCCTTTTAAAGCTCAGATTTTAATGTTGAACTGTTCCTCAAATGTTATTGAAATATCTTAAAAGCTGTCCACACATTTTATTTTAACTACGCAAAGTGGGTTGGTGGTACTAAATCATGAAGCTATATAAGCTAATTATATTATTTTGTCCCAACCATAAGTTATTTCTATGTTACCAGACTTGCAGTAATCTTGTATTTACCTTAGTAGGATATTATTAGTACGGAGATCAGGGGCCTAACGAAGACTTCAAAGAGATAATTCGGGATAAGGGATTATTTAAAAAAATCCGAAACTGACTGTTTTTTTTTCAAACATGTACATTTTTTCTTTCTGCTTTTTGGTAATTCTGTGTCTCCAAATTATTCCAGAAAATAGTATTAAATAGCTCACATTGACACAGGTGATTTAGCCTTAGCTTTCTTCTCAAAGTGCACCTGATTGATGAATTTTACTTTAAAAGGTTAAAATTTTTCTTCCGGGGGAGCATTCTCCCTGACCCCCCTAGAAGGTCCAGGGTCCCAAATTCCTTTGAGAAACACCATGTGTGGCCGGGTATTAAAAGTCATTAGGCCAGGGGGGGATTTTGTACAAGTACCCTTAAAATGATTTGGTCATTCATCGATAGAATATATTGTGCGCTTTTTTTTTGCAATGAGCACCTGCCCCCCAAAATGTCTGTGCACGCCACTGGAAATAAGAGTGGTAATGATCTTTGATTGTGTATATTGTCTAGAAAAGACATGGTGTTGCTGAGCATTGATTGAATTGAACCTCACACACCTGGCATTTTCATATATCTATAGGGACACACATCCTATTCAGCTGAAATTGATATGGGTTTCCCGAAAAGGGGGAAATTAAACCATATTTCAAAGAACATTATTCAAAAAAAATTTTGGGGTCAAAGCAGCTTAGCTCTATCACTCTTTAATAACTGCAACAACAAACAAATCAAAACCTAAAAGGAAAAGAAGAGACAAAGGAAAAGACATCATGAGGCCAATTATGATAATCATACTGTTAGATAGTCTGCAAAGGAGCTGTCACATTCAGTCATCACACGCACACCAACGCACAGCTCCAGCTCCCTCTCCATGTGTGAGGTAACCATGTACCTCTCCAGCCTGAGTTGGTCGTGGTGGTTGGCGGCTGAGTCACTGTTTCTGTCACTGCAGACAGAATCGCTAACGAGCCGACTCATCTCCAACCGGGCTGGCCCCTGCGGTCACCAGTCTGCAGGAAAACACAATACATCCTCTTGGCACCTCATTTGTGTGGTTTGAGGGACTGCATCGGTTCACTAAATATAGATGGAATAGTTATATATTTAGAAATAGTCATATATTTAGGAAAATATTTTAAAAAAAAACATTGAAGGGATTCACCCAATTCTATTCAAGACAAACACCCATACCCATTTATAATTTACCAGGCAAACTCTGAAAACCACCACAAAAAGCTCAAATAAGTTGTTTTTGTGTCTTTATATAGCCATTCTGCAGTCATCTCCTCCTCTCTGAATAATACTGGCTTCAGAGTCGGGGGTCGAGATGTTTCAGTGTAATGCAGCATCTGAGGATGTGCAAATGGTCCCTTCTGTTTGTTGACAGCGAAGGTGACGCGCAATGCCACTCACTATCTTTAGAGTTGTTGAGTAACCTATCGGTTCGCATAAGGAAAACTCCTCACAGACTATAAGGGCTTCATTTTGATGCTGCATAATTGGCCTCTTAATGTCTTTTCCTTTGTCTCTTCTTTTCCTTTTAGGTTTTTATTTGCAGTTATTAAAGAGTGATAGAGCTGAGCTGCTTTGACCCCAATTTTTTTTTTAATAATGTTCTTTGAAATATGGTTTAATTTCCCCATTTTTGTGAAACCCATATCAATTTCAGCTGAATAGGATGTGTGTCCCTATAGATACATGAAAAGGCCAGGTGTGTGAGGTTCAATTCAATCAATGCTCAGCAACACCATGTCTTTTCTAGACAATATACTGTACAAAGATCAAAGATCATTACCACTCTTATTTCTGTGTGTCACTTGTGAAGCTGGATCAAGGGGATAATTAGTTAGCATAGCATACATATAACTGGAAGCAGAGGAAAAAATCTAGCCTGGCTCCATCATAAGATAAACAAGAGGAGGAGTTTGTTTCTGGATGGACTGTGGGTACGTTGTCCTATTGTACACATAGAGCTTCAAAACAGTACAAATACAATGTACAATGAAGTGCAGGTGTCAGTGACGCTACCCATGAGTTGCTGCCTTCTCGATCAACGCTGTCCTTGTGAGCCCTGGAGAACATTTTGTAGCTTGTGACTCAGATAAGTTGTCAGCCCTGATCCATTATCAGTCAGTGTGTAATACTTGGTTAACGTGATTATGGCGCCATTGTGTCCTGCACAGAACAGACGGCTGTCTTCTGGGACAATTGCTGTGTACTATTTTCAGGATAAAATGGTGTTCGGTGGAAAATCGCAGTGACAAATAACTAAAAACACAACAGTGTAGGAAGGATGTAATATGAACGTGTTTAATCAAACAACATATTATTAAGATATTTTTCATACATTTTAGACAAGACACAGTTGATGATTTTTCTTTCTTTCATGGAAAGACCAACATCAACTAAGAATTAATCCTACTAACAAGTAGGGCAGAACGGGGTTAGTTGTCACACGGGTTGGTTGTCATGTTTGTTATATCTCACCACCAGCAGGCGCTGTCTCTGACATTTTGGAATGGAAATGTCCATAATTGGGATCAGAGGTCACCTACATAGTCTTCTTTGGAGTAAGACTGCTGAATCTGAGGTGAGAGGATGGTTTGTGTTTTTCATGTCAAATTGTAAATATTCATCTCCTCAGTATTTTTCTTTAAGGCTTTTACACAATTGGTTTATAACACTTGTTACCCTTAAAAAGTGTGAAGGGAAAGCTATAGTTAAGAGTGGTGTGACCTAGCTTACTAGTTGTTGGTTGATGGTTGCAAGCCTTGATGCTGGTAAGAAATTCCAGTTGGAGTTGGTTGTCACATTCTCTTTGGGGTCGGTTGTTGCATATTATCCAAAGGCTACAGCCAGGAAAGGAACCCAATAACGAAAGAAAATGTCAAGCTGTATCCTCACTGACACCCCAGAGAAGGAGAGAATAGAGCAGAAAAAGGCAACTAGCATACAACAGAAAAAAGAACAAAATCAAAATGACCCAGTGCATCCCAATCTAGACCAGCTGCCAAGGCTACTGCTCCCCAGTGCATTCCACCCAAGCTGGGGAAGAAGAAACAGAAGAGAAAGAGACAGGTGGAGGAGTCTTCATCAGATGAAGAGGGTAGTTTTTGTTTGGTTTGTATGGAAACGTTCTCCAATAGCCATTCAGGAGAGGTATAAGAGAAGTGTTGGTCGGCAACCAGTGGGCACACAAGCTCTGCTTAGTTGGAGTGAGCCATTTACCCTCACTGTAACTCAGATAGTGAATATGTGTAGCCTAGTTGAGGAGGCTATTATTGTTAGGCCTATTCATATTGTTCTTTATGAGGTTACATAGGCAGGTCTTAATATTGGTTTCCTGTTCGTCTTCCTCGCTCATTTTGTGTTAAGATACATTAAGTAATGTAGGCCTATTTGTCAACTTGTCAATGCAATTAAACTTCCAAATTTAGTTTGGCCTTCTTTTTAAGATTTTTCCCATTAAGATAACATTGTGACAAACAACCCCATAGTGTGTGACAACCGTCCCCGTGATGGGGTTGGTTGTCACAATGTGTCAGGGTGTCTTTGATGGTTAATTACTTCTTTATTACAATAAGTTGTAAAATGAGAGGGACACATATTTCAAGCCAACACCTTACACTTCAATTTAATGTAGGAATGACTGTTGAAAGATGTTTTGGTGATGAGAAATTCACACTAGAGTAAAAAGTGTGCCTACCAACCCTGTTCTCCCCTATTCACATATATAGCAAAGGTATGATATAGGCTTGTGTTCTTGTCATAAACCTCAACTATTTTTAAACATTGTTGAATTGAACTGTGACTTCAATTAAGCTTTGAATCAATTCCTGATATACGGTCCTGCTGGGCACAAAATGTGTACTTATCCGCTGCTGAAAATAGTAACCAACAAATACACTATTTACTCATGTTTGGTTAACATTTGAGCAATTTGATACCACAGTCTAGGGAAATTACTTTTACAATTGACTTTGTATCTGTAAGGCATTATTTAAAATGGATGTCCTCAGTGGTAACTTGTGGCTCCACGCCAAGTGCCACTAACGTGATGGGAAAGTAAAGTATTGAGGGACAGCCAAGCAGTAAACAACATATTCTCAAGAGCTGAAATAAAACTTGACGTTTTTTTTGTTTTTGTTTTACATATAAAATATTTTATTCTAAACCTTGTGAAAATCTTGTCATAAGTTGAGTTGACATACCCACATGAGCATATTAACGTACAATAAACACATGGTTGGCATACGGTTATCAAAATCAAAGCAAAGCCTGTGATTATAGACAAATCTGATCTACATCTAAAGTAGCATGCAACATTTGTTGAAATCCTGTGATTTAAAAAAAAAAGTGCATGTGTGTACATGACCCCCCCACAAATTGAACTGTTCATTTTGTTTTCCTGGGAATAATGGGTCTCATTTAAAATAGATTTTCATGTGTGCATTTAAGGAAGTTGATCCAAATCCAAACCAAAGTTTTTGTTAATTATAAATAGTAATTCCACTGATTACTATTATAATTATTATGACTATACACTACTATAACATGATAATATAAATATATATATAATCATTATATATGGCATTTTGTGTGTATGTTTAAAAAAACAAAAAATGGTCCGGAAGCTTTAAAAAGCCTGTAGTTGTTTTCACAACATACCCACTGGGCTTAATGAACTTCTTTGCATACATAAATAACAATGTTAAATCATGTGCTTACATTCATAATGAGGCTCATCTCTGCCATTGTGAACGGATCGATACATTCAACATGCTTGAACTGGGGTTTTGATGCAGTCACAGACTTAATTAAAAACCGTCACCCTAGGAAAAGAAGAGGCTGCCACGTGAAAATGCTGTGGGTGGAAATTAAATGAGATTTCTCAACACACGCTGTCGATGCACACGCACATTGACACGTTCATTCAGGCACACACGCACACACTAACGCACACACACACACACACACAAACACACACACACACACACACACACACACACACACACACACACACACACACACACACACACACACACACACACACACACACACACACACACATATCCTCACCACATCACAGCCTTACATAGACTGACATATTACATAATGTTCCTTGGACAGCACTCCTTGATTTTCCTTAGCACTGACAGCACGCCCCGCAGTGGCTGCCAATCACGCTCGCGACTGGGGGAAAAGCATTGGGATGTCATTAGGGGGCTTCGCTTTGAGCTGCTGCAATAAGGCTTGGCTTGGATGGCTTTCCCCCAAGGCGACTTTGCATTCACGTACGAGTAATCTTCCTTTCAGTGTATTGAAACTCAGTACAACACAAAGGGAGTGTTTTGATGCTATTGATTGCTCTTGAGAAAGAAAAGAAAATGAACACAATGGTATTTTTAGAAACCCAGTCGTGGTTCAAAAGGATTTCCCAGAGTCGTGTCTTCTATCTTATTCTACGCAGTCTCTTTGTGACCCCTCTTTGACTTGATTAAACATGACAGCTGATGTTCCTCTTGCACTACTACTACTTAGTGCAATGTTTCAAAAAGACCAGGAGATTCCTGCCAGAAAAAGAGGGCAAATTTGTAACCGACTAATGCCGTCCTAGGCTGTGGTTCACCAGTTATACTTTAAATTAAATTTCTACATTTGGGTGTGGAGTCCTTCTAGCCTGGTCCTACCACACCATCATACTTTATTTCATTGGTACAGAATGTCTGGAATTGCTCAATTGACAAAGGTTAACTCACTTGAAGGCGGGTGTCTGTTGAAGTTTAAAACTATTGGATCTGTCAAGTGCCATTCTGGATCTGACAAACCTATCGCATAACGTTTTGTTGTGACGTATGTCATGCGCCGGCTTCTGACTACAGCTGAAACTCAACGTGATTGTTCTCAGCCACTCCCTCTGTTCGCTGATTGGACCATTAAAAATCTGGACGGAGAAAACCCACTAATATACCACAGGCCCAGACTGACTACTGAAGGGAAATGAAAATTGAGCGGTGCCAGACTAGAGTCCTTCATTATGTAAGGGATAATATATAGCGAATGGATCAACTCTCGAGAAATAAAGACCGACAAGGTGAAGCAGGTTCACCTTGAAGGTAAACAATTAACTGAAGCAACATGTCGTTTTTACAGCCAAAAAAAGTCCGCTACACGATCAAACTTACTTTATAGCAACGGTAACTATGTCAATCTGCGGCCATACGGGAAGATTTTAACAAAGAACAACTTGTTTTCCTAGAAAAGCCTGAGACCTTGTCTAATAACTGGAATAGTCATTGCAAACCCACAAGGTTCAATATATAATAAAAATGTAATTCTGTACGCCAGTAAATAGGAACGGCCAAGGATACGACCCAGCAACGGGAACGAGAGAGGACTCAATAGACGGTCTCTCTGCTTCAGCTGACTGAAGGCTTCGGCTCAGCTGTTAGCCACATAGTGTTACGATAACAAGATTAATTCATGTAAATATAAAGAACGTTTCATTTTAGTGATGCACAACCAATCACTTCCTTTGTAAATAGGCTATATTGTGGATGTTAGGTTTCACTGGAATGTACAACAAACACTATAGTGAATTTGAACTCATAATGCCTTGTAAGTCACACTGTATTAAAAGTAAATGTATTTTAATGCTATAAATGATAAGCTCCATTCAATATTTGGAGCATTGTACAACTTTCTTTGCTGGACAGAAGCACTGAGTGACGAATCCATGCAAAAAAAATGAAACAATTATTGAAAGTGAGAACCGTGACAATCCTACCATTTCCATAATCAACACCAAATCAGCCGCCGAGAGGCATTGATTTATATCAGTGCTTCTATTTCGGTGTGATGCGACTCACAGAGCCTCTTATCTCTTGATCATTTAGTCGCTGCAATGTCATACAGAAAAAAAGAAGAGATTTCTGATGGTGTACATTTAGTATTGGCGGAATGTATTCCCTAAATTTATATCTGAAGCTAGGGATGAGAGATAATGAAAAAACAGTAATAAAACGATAGTGTGTTTCACAGCCACAGAGCTTAGGTTGCTACTGTACCATACATGCCGAGATTGATTTCCAATTGGCAAAAAAAAAGACTAACAGTGATCTACTGTATGTTTCAGTTTATTTATTTTTTTAAATTACAGAGTGGGTCAACCGTCTACTCTAGCCAATTGCCTGTCAGGATTTCAGTAGAACAAAGAGCACGGCCGATCCTTTTATCAGACCGCTCTTATTCTGTACTCTGGTATAGGTAGAATCTGGACATTGTCGTAACAATCAGACCGGTGGTAATTGGCAAAATCAAACTGGCAGAAAGAGGTGACATTTTTCACAGAAGGTTTCTCCCTCTCAGTTGCCACCCATACCGTATATTCCTCTTAAAAATGAGTTCCCTGTCCTCTCTTCCATTTGGCTCTTTTACATACAGGTCTTTTCTCCCATATCCATTCTATCTATACTGTAAATATGTCTTTATTACAACTGTGCTCATATATAAACAGGTATACAGGGAACAGACAAAAACCTTGCTCAGTCATTCATGTATCACCATTCTCACATGCTTGGTGTGTTTTTTTTTCATTAAGGCACAAGTGGATTATTCCTTAGGGTGAACAAAGCTGAATGTCAGTCATGGAGGAACAAAAACATGTCAACATTCAATCTCTCCAGTGAGTGGCAGACTGACCGGTGAATGCAAAGGCATATCAATTCATACTGGAAGAAGTGTAAACTGAAAGACAGAAAAAAAAGACACATTCCTTTGTGTTAGCACAGGTCCACTGCCTGGCTAATATAAAAACCCAGTGTTCCTTGTCGATCACGGTAGTGACGTGAGGATCCTCTTTATCTGATGCAGATTTTTAGGGCCTCCGAAAAAAATTCAAAAGGAAAGATCACGGATACACATCTATTGCTCTCGAAGTTAGATGAATGAATTTTATTTCAGTGTGTTAACCGGCTTCTGTGTGGCTATATATATATATATGAGAAGTGACCCAGTGTGATGCTACCTCAATATGGGGCTTGTCATTTCAATTCCAACTCAAGGGGAAGTTTGTAAAAACCAGTGCCCTCTGATACAATAATTTGTTCCAGTCTGGAGCAATCCACCGGCTGTCAATCACGTTTGGCCACGGACATAATGAAAAGGTAAGCCACGCTCCTTTTTGTGGAATGAATGGAACCTGGGAGCCAGTGCGCCATACGTTCTCAGGTGAGTTCTCAAACAGACACAATGTATGTAAGGAGTTAACCATCGAGTCATTCTCAAGGTTTTTCCATGGAAAGATTGTCGCACGGGTCCGTTATCACAGAGGCTCAGTCAAAAAGGCTCCAAAGTGTGCATGTGGTTTTGTAAGCTCCACCAAAAAAAATGTTTCCAGTCAAGTTCAAGTCAGAGTTACTTTTGTCCACGATTTTGCTACTCATTTTAAATTTTCGATGATGGCTATCTCCCGTCGGTCCGCGTAGTCCGGGCTGAGTCCGTTCAGGTAGAGGCTGCCGTTGCGGTGCAGGGCGGGGCTGAGGGACAGAGTGAGGTTGGGGTAGGTCTCTCTGTCTTCACACAGGTTGACCGACAGCGTCCTCTTGCCGGGGGTCATCTCCTGGTTGATGCCCAGCTCCGACGACAGCTTGCGCTTGATGGAGGCGGCCCGTGAGAACTTGTCATAGATGTCCACGCTGAGACGGCGCCGCGTCTCTTTGAACTCCGCCGACACGTTGGCCGTCCACTCGGCCGCGTGAGCTCGAAACTCCCCGACCTGCGAATAGAGAGAGAGAGGAAGAGAGAGAGAGGCCCAAGGTTATACTGTAGCCAACCTGGTATTTCTTTCAGGATTCAGTAGCCCACACATGCTGCATTCACACCTGCAGTCTAGTTGGTTGAGCGTTGGTCTTCTTATTTATCAAATCAAATCAAATGAAGCTTTATTTCTATAGCACATCTCTCACAAGGAAAGTGATACAATGCGCCTTAGAAAACATAACTAAATAGAAACACAATAAAACACATATAAAACAGACTTTAGGGCATTATAACTGAAGGCTGTCTCTCCATGATGTTTGGTCCTTTAGCTTCTGGGACTAACACAAGTTCAGTACCAGATGATCTCAGGGATCTATAAACCTGGTGTGTATCTCACCAGCATGTCTGAGATGTACTCTGGTGCATGGCCGTGGATTGATTTAATGTTGCGTATAGGTAATGCTAAAGAAGCATACAATTGAAGTGCAGGTATATTTTTAAGAAACTGTTATACACCTTTGCCTGCCTGGAAACGTGAATTTGTCTAGCTGACAATTGGAAATATATGGTAAAGCATATAAGATAGGCAGTTTTGTGGTAAAAAAAAAATACTGGTATTGTGTCTCTTTAAATTGTTAACAGTCGAGAAACATATGCATTCTTGAATTGTTTTACAGGTGATATAACGTCTTCCCAATTATTCTTGTGTTGTACATAGACAAAAATAAATATTTATAAAGCTGTGTTCAGAGCCTGACATTCAACTGAAGCTGTGTAGGTCTATTTGTGTTGCCTTTCTTGTCTTTAGAAATGAAGGAATTGGAAATGAGAGGAAATGCAATGGTTAATTCATGACATCGATCTCTCACACGCACAAAAGCCCTGTTTCTATTTGGTAAGGTGTTCTTTAGGTGCAGACAGAATAGGTAAATAGCACTGCCCACCTAACTGTGCACACCTCTTGAATACATGCAGACAAAACACCACATCGAGGATCTGTTTGACAGCTCTTGGCTTCTCACGTGTCTTGGCTGCTTTCCAATTAGCTATGCATGTGGCAGAGCTGCTCTATAACCTTCATCTATTATTTGCAGTAATTGTAAGTGCATTTATCATTTTCAACATAATGTGAAATGGCCAGACTAAGGATAGGAATATTCTGGAATGAATTTGATAAGGTATACATAGTTATCTGTTACCTGCCATTAAGCATCCCATACACAGTCGATTAGGAATGATTCTTTAAATGTAATGGTTTTACCTATGCTTATTTGCTTTCTTTCTGGGTGTTAGACATACAAAATGAGAGTGGAATCAATCTTCTAATCTAAGGCCCAGGACACACATCCTGCGTCTATACCTCTGGAGCGTGTCTGTTACTGCTGCGACTCTCTCGCTGTTTTTGGCCACACATGCAACGTCTCAGCTGCTGCTGCAGCAAGAGCCCTGTCTTTCTACATAGTTTTCATAGATACAAAGTTGTTTCATGTCATTTTATGATGCATATGATACATTTCGAATTTCGACAGTAATCAGTGTGCCTCACTGCCTTTTTTTCACATTTTCGCCTGTGGAAAGCTTTATATCGAAAGGGAAAACTGGGGAAACTGCAGCGAATCAAACTACAGCGAATGAAAGTACAGCGAATGCCGCTGGTATGTAGTCAATATGACTGTCAACGGAGTATTTCTCTACCAGTTAAAGCAGAGAGACTCGATATGGACTCGCGTCTCTCCGAAGAAAAAAGCGCCGCTGCCGACGTGCCTCAAGCGGGCGTCGGAGATTGGATGTGTGGCCGCTGTAGTATATAAAAGTCAGACGCAGATGAGCAGTAGACACAGCATGTGTGTCCCAGGCCTAAAGTCTGAGCAATAAAACAAATAACCTAACTTTTCAAAATTACAACCTATAATTGAAAAAAGATATGCAGATTCCTTTAGAGAATAACTAGTATATAGCCTCATTATTCAGGAACTACTTGTAGTGTCATAAGAAGTTCCACTACGGGTTCACGACAATGGGATAAAGAAGCATAAAAAAAACATCTGCGAATTCTGAAAGTGATTTTGACTTTGTTCAACTCAGCTAGCATTATGCACCTTAAAGCTGGGGTTGAGAGTTTGCGAGAAAACAGCCGTTGGGATTCCAACGGCTGAGAGGTCTTGACGTGATAGGGCAAGAGGACATGGCCCGTGTGGAAACACTCCGACTTTACTCTGGTTTTATTTCGAGCTCTCTCCGTCTCCCTTTTAGCAGTTAACTTTTCAAAATTCGTCTTTCCTCGTTTTTTTGCTGTCTTAGCGGTGTTAGTTGTTTGTATCCGGGGAATGGTAAATTGACGGTTCGTTTGTGAAGACATTGCTACTCGCTGTCCGCCGTGGTAGCCTAGTGCCAAACAGTAGGCTAGTGTCAGACTGCTAGGGTCGTGAACGCTCACGCAACTGACGCATCAACGTTGTTGCCAAGGTCCCACAGCCAATAAGAACGGAGAATCTGACCTCGCTCTGATCAGTCAAAATTAACATGAGCGGTGGCAATTTTTGGGGGCAGCACACAGAGACCACTTCACCTACTATAGCTGAATGGCTATTATGACAGTTTTGCCAAATATTGCAGTGAAAAAAGTATCAACCCTAGCTTTAATACCCACCTATGAATTTACTGTTAAGACAAGATCTTGCAAGAGCCTCCAGCGATAAAACCAATATGTATTTTGTGTGGGAACAACGTGAGTGACCCAATGGCCCAGGTTTTTTCTGTAGACTCTGCACACTGTATCTGGTAGGCACAGTCAGTTTGTTGTAAGGTCCTTTGTGAGGCAGAGGATCCCGCCTTCATAATGCATTAAGCCTCCTGCTACAAGCCCTTTCATAATTCATCGACCTCTTGAGTTGTACCAGGCTGGTGTGTCCTTGCGTTACCCCACATTAGACACACGCGCTGGAGCACAAACACTTGACTTCACGTGCTTTCTCCGGCTTCTTTCCACTTTTCCCTGTCCTAGTTGTCCTCCCTCCCTCGCTCTCTCCCTCGCTCTCTCCCTCCCTCTCTCTCTCCCTCCCTCCCTCCAAACGCCCACCGAAACCTCCTCTCTAATGTATTTCTCTACAGAGCTCACAGCTGTAACTCCTAATTATGGATGTGCAAGGAATCCCACTGCAGACTGCCGCGTTACGTGTAGTAAGGAAACGAGACGTGCATGTGGCTGGGTTATACAGGAGAGGTGGTGTGGTTCTCTCCATCCTTTTCCCCCCTCAATGTTAATAATGGAACTGCCACAAAAGCGAGGGATGATATTGCTGAGCGGCAGTACAACAACAAAAACTTAATCCAACTCTTGTTAAGGATTGGTATTTTCTACGCAGGGCGACTAAGATTCATGACTGCACTGTGAGCCATTCATCGACCATTATGAGTGGAGAAGGCGTGTGTCGTGATCACGCACCTGTGAACTGACTACAAATGTTCCTCCACCCTACGATGTAATACTGGTAAGGCTGGTGAAACGGACTGCAGGGTTCGCAGCAATGGCAGCATCATGAAGTGGTCTAATGCAGTTTGATGTGCACTAGTAGCAATAGTGATGTTTTCTTTTAAATATATGTTCCCTGCAGCTAGAGATAAGAACACATTTCACGCAGTGTTACTGGTGGAGTCAGCCATTCTGGAGAATGCTTGGAGTCAAAATCACTTTTTTTGTCGAAATCAGTGAATATCTCTTCACGCATCCGCTACCTGTCTGTGCTGTGTGTGTGGGCTGAAAATAATTCTGGTGTTAAAGCATATCCTATAGGCTCTGTAAACTGGCATGTCGCTATAGCTACAGTGGGTGCCCTTTGTTTACTTACCAGTTTACAGAGCCTATGGCTGTGTATTAATGCCAGATTTATTTTGGAGTCTGCACAAGCAGTACAGACAGATGATCAGTTTTGATTTTGACAACAAGGGTTCTCCAGAATCGCTGACTGCACTTATAAAAGCCTTAGTATTCTCAAACAAAGTATTCGAGCTAGAACTTTTGTAAACAACTTTTGCTTTTGTTCATTTCTATAAACCAAAAATCAACTCTTTTTTAATGCAGGATTCTGACAGGTTTGCAAATGTGTGAAAGTAATCTCTCTCAAGGTCTTTCTTTCACTCTCCACACAAGTGCGTAGGCCAATTCTATTGATATGGCGCTTAATCTAGCTGTGCTAAGAGAGAGAGAGGGAGAGAGAGAGAGAGAGAGAGAGAGAGAGAGAGAGAGAGATCTAGGATGCAGTTTGTTTCAAACATTTATGTGTCACATTCAAATTTAAATAATGATAACAGGCTAGTATTTGGAGGACAATTTGTTGCAGTTATGGCGCTACTAACAAGCTTGTCCCATCAATGTGTGAAGTCTTATTCGCTATAACAGTGACCAATGTCATGACTCACTTGGGTGCAGGGCTGTTTGGGGTGATTTTTAATTTCTTTAATCTTGAGGAAACAAATTGAGGTTTATCTGGACAGCTGGATCTTGATCAATACAAAAAGAATTAAAGGTTGGACAATGGGTTTAAAGCAGCTGAAAATAAAGCTACTAGCGGGGGCGATCTTTGCCTCCCCTTTACACCGTCTCTCCACAATGGAAGAAAAAAATTCCCCAAAGTGAAATTCTGTTTTTTACTTATTTTTTTCCTGAGTCATCTGCAATTGTGACCTAGCTCCGGAGCACATCAGCACTTACCTCCTCCTTAGTTTTCTTGGAGATGACCCTGAACCAGTCTCCTATCATACTGAGCACAGCAGCAAAGTACGCCAGGCCTACCAGGATCCAGAACAACACCACGGGCTTGTAGTAGTCCAGATAGCCTGGCTTGTCTGACCCACCTGCACAACCAAAGACACAACAAGTGGGTTAGAAAAAAGATTTTCTTTTTTAAAATATGGGTTAAACTTTTTACTGAGCAAAGTGTCTTATTCAAGAAAAATTCATTTCAGTGAAAGAAGGCCTGATGAGGTCCGTTAAGTCTGTTTTAACATTAACTTTCACACTAGTATAATTTAATGAGCCTTGGTCTATTCCATTCTAGAGGGTAGACATTTCTCCGGCTACAGTGTTGAATTTAATTGCCCCTGAGCTCAGATCTGAGTAGAGCCATTTTATTTTCTAAGAAAATATAAAGGAGGAACTGACTGAGACTAATGAGTAAGAATATAATTCTGCAGTGTCACATACATATTCAGGGCCTGTTATCCTTTCCTGTAAAGCCATTTGTGTAATATTGGTGCTCTGATAATGCAACTAGAGCCAAATATTATTTTATACAGTTAACATAATATTATATATTAACTGATATACATACAGGTCTATACAGTGTATAGTTTTATATTAAACTGAATTTCTTTTTTCCAATTAGATAAAAATAGACAGGCAGCACAAAGATACCAACAAAACGTTTTTTTCGTAGAACATTTAAAAGTACTTTGTTTCTCCCCTCTACTGGAGATTCATGATTTCCAATAAATAAATAAATAAATGTATTCATAAAGACGGAATCTTATTTGAAAATCAAGTAAATCTACTGTGTGACTCATGATTTTTCTTCTGGCTTTGTTTATGTGTTACCAGAACCTAGAATACGTGTATTTGTCTTGTTTTCTTCGTCATGCAGAGATATCATGTGATCTCATGCAGAATGAGCAAATGCTTTGGCCTGACTCTGATAGGAAGATTAAATAACTGACTAACTATGGATGTGAGTCAAGGCGTACATAATATACTTTTATATAGAAGTGACTCAGGGATAGTCGTGAATGTATATATATTAGGGCTGTCAAATTAACGCGTTAATTTCGATTAATTAATCACAGAAAAATTAACGCGATTAAAAACATTAACGCAGATTAATCGCACTTCTATAATGCCCTTTGATCCGGTGCAAAAGTGGTGCGCAGCTGCACCTGTAGCTTTTATATGTCCATGTTGCCGGGCCGGGCGCGCGGGTAAAAGGGAGAAATGTAAAGAGTGAAGCAGGGGAAAGGGGCCGACTCGAGGGCTCTATGGACGGTTTATGGGATGCTTCGGCAAATAAACATGAAGGTAGGAAGACATCTTACTTAATTATCCGCAGTGTCCGTGCATTATTGATTTAGTGGGTGCAACAATGTAGGCTATAGGTTCAAAACAGTAGGCCGATCTCTCAATCTTCCTCCAATTTTGTTTGCTAGCTGTCTCGCACTTAAACGAGTGTGTGTGTGTGTCAATATTTTTGCCTATAAGTAGGCTACGAAATGGTGGCAGTGCAGCGCTGTCTGTTGTGGGAGATGGGAGGAGACAGAAGTTACGAGAGACGGAGAGCGAGCGCGCGCGAGAGAGAGAGAGAGAGAGAGAGAGAGAGAGAGATAAACAAACTGTAGCAGGCTATACAGCTGTTTATAAACAGGTATAAAAGTGTCATAAAAGTATGCGATTAATTTAGATTAATTAATCACAGAGCCTGTAATTAATTAGATTATTTTTTTTAATCGCTTGACAGCCCTAATATATATATATATATATATATATATATATATATATATATGTATATATATATATATATATATATATATATATATATATATATACATATATATATATATATATATATATGTATATATATATATATATATATGTATATAATATATATATGTATATGTAACATATATTTATATAGAAGTGACTCAGGGATAGTCGTGAATGTATATATATATGTATATGTAATATATGTGTCATAGCACCTGAGGTCCTACAGGAAGCATGGACTTCCTCTCAGCCTGTAAACATTACACTCCAGTACATTTTGAATGCCCTTTTCGGCTCTCACCATGAGCTGTGTCTTTGTGTTAGCTCTCAATAAATCAAGTGTTATGATGCAGCACAGCCAAGCCCGCCCGCTGTGTGCTTAGATAACCATCAATTACAGCAGCAGTTTACTAAACAGCAGTGCAGGCAGATTAGATTAATGTAACTACTGGTGTCTGCACAGGTGCTGTAATCTAATCTACAATCATTACACCTGATCAGGGAAGCTTAATCTAGCCACTAAGTGTTTGTGATTTTCCCCATCTGCTTCTCGCTTGTTGCCTGTCGAGGGGAGGTCAAATCAACCTAATATCTCCCGCCTGCCACACATGTAGCCAACGCACGCACACACACACACACACACACACACACACACACACGCACACACGCACACACGCACACACGCACACACACACACACACACTCCCTCTTTTTGTCTCTCTGACATACACACATGCATATTATGTATTAAGTATCATTCGTTAGCAGTTATGTATTAAGATAATTTTTTTTTTTTTACTTCAAATTAAGAAGTAAAAAAAATAGGCCAGTAAAGACTCAAAACGGAGGAAAAACAGAGACATCTGTCAGAGATAATAAAAGGAACCAACCAGCCTCCCAGCTGCAGTAAGTGACATTAATTGCGTCTCGTTTGTTTAATCTGCACAAAACACAACTGTAAAATAACACTTTGCCATTTCACAGAGGGTTATATGTCAGACTATTTCCTGACTGGGAGCAGTGACTGTCTCTACTGGTTGCCTGGCAACTGCTCCTGAGCAATAACAGGATGGGGCCGGCCCATACCGAGTGAAACAGCAACATTTGACTTTTTTCACTTTCACTGGTTTTGTTCGTGTGATACAAACCATATACTGTATATTGTGTTGATTGGCAAACGTGAAAAAACGGTTTCCCCCGGTTTCCAGTATTGTATTTTGTGTTGTATTGTTTTACCTTGGTTAGTCAGTTCTGTCTGTTCTGTGATGCCCTGTTCTGTCTGTTGGGTTCCGTCATCTTTATGTTGTTGTTGTAACTTGTTTAATTGTATTGTCTTTTAACATTGATGTCAGGGGACTACAGGTGAAAAATAGCCTTTTGGCTAAATTTGGCATTTTTAACCCATGTATGATCATGTGTTTTATTATATTGCACTGTCCCCTTCTTAAATAAACTGAATTGAATTGATGCTAAGCTAACAGACTGCTGTCCCCAGATTAATAGCAGGAAAGTGTTCAAGCAGATTTTCCAAAATGTCAAACTTGTTCTCCGTATGTAAAGATTGACATGTTTCCGTTTCACTGGAACGATAGGCAGAAATAAGACACAGAAAGAGAACTTATTTCTGTAATTTATATTGTTCCTTAGTGTATTGTTAGCCTGACATCATTATGATAGGCTACTTCAATAACAGTTTGTTTTAATGTGCTTGTATGATTTGTGAGTTCAAACCTGATTTCAGTGTGCAGTAATTGAAGCTTATGGGAGCACTATCATATTGCAGGGATAACGACCCGTTAGAAACTATCGGGAACACATCTATCATAATGTGCAGCGCAGCATAGTAATAGGTAGTAGGACCAACGGGAGGCTTATACGGCTGCCCTGCACATCTGTTGAGTAAGTCTGACTGAGGAGGAATAACTCAACTATAAATACACTGATTCTAAAACCGCGACATATAAAAATGAAAGACAGGCCTATTAATCAGAAATAGAACAATTTCAGGGTGCTCCGCTGGCGTAGTGGATAGAGCACGTACCATATTGGCTCCGGCCTTCGTTGCAGTGGTTGCGGGTTCGAACCTGACCCATGGACCTTTACTGCGTGTAATCCCTCCCCCCTCTCTCTCTCTCTCTCTCTCTCTCTCTCTCTGTCTCCCCATTCCATCTCTGTACTATCAAATAAAGCTTGAAAATGCCCAAAAATAATCATAAAAAAGAAATAAAAGAAATAGAAAAATTTGGAGTGGACCTTTATCACCGGCGACAAAGTCTCCAAAGCCGATGGTGGTGAGGGTGATGACCACAAAGTAGATGGAGTCCAGCGCGCTCCAGCCCTCGATGTGATGGAAGATGACCGCCGGCACCGCCACAAAGATCAGGCAGCCGAACAGGATGAAGAGCAGCGTGGAAAAGACCCGGATCTTGGTCTGGCTGACTTTCCATTTCTGTGTGTGTGTGTGTGTGGGGGATTACAAGAAGAAGAGATAAGAGGATTTTTGAACAATCAAGATATGAAAAACTTTTTTTTTAATGGCAACCAGGGGGAAGCAAATTAAAACACACACGCACGCACGCACGCACGCACGCACGCACGCACGCACACACACACACACACAGCCCGGGAATGTAAACAAAATGCCTGAATTTGAAAAGAGATGACAGTTATGTTATGTTATGTTTTACTACGCAGTGCTATGAATGATTGTAATATAACTTGCTAATTGGTTAAAATCTAAAAAATATTTCAAGTCAGAAGACAGGTATTGGTGAATTCTTGTCAATCACTGTTATAAAACATGACAACATGCTGCCTGTCACCCCCCAACACACACACACACACACACACACACACCCCTCCACCACCCACCACTGCCCCCCTTTAAAGTGTGATGAGTCAATTCCTTTAACCTCCTTTGAGGGAATACATTTGCTGTTTTCCAATGAATCTCAAATGTCAGGCTTCCGAAAACCCATGTGTGACATGTCAGATGGCACGCCCACCCGTGCTGGTGGAGATATGGGACATGACTTATTTATAATTTCGCACACATTCATATCAGCAGATTTTTAGACGAGGTTCATTACAGTTACAGCCTCTGCTATCAAATGTGACTATGCGAGAAAAGAAAAATGCAATTAATGCAAGCTGCCATATCTCCCTTGCATGCCAGTTACAGTGCATCAGAGTTTATATTCAAAAAGCTGTCAGTTTTTTTTTCTCTGCTGCTGTAGCACTTGAGGTGACTGTTTTGCTTTCAACTGCTTTCTTGTGTGTACGGTGCCCTTTCCCCTCCCAGCTATGTAAGCCCAAAAGCCCCAGTGCTTCTGAGGAGAGGCATAAAGAGCAGGCAGACCTCAGATTACTCCGTCTGTAATGCCTGATGTCCTTGCTTCACTGAACAAAGCACACTACGGTAGCGTACAGTTTGAGGAGACATAATGTGAGCCCTACAGGACAAGATTTATTCCAAAGGGACCTGTGAAGCTGAAGTGGTTTCTCTCTGTCAGTGTCTTAATTGGCACAGCAGCTACTACAGCAGCAGCTACACTGCAGATCTATTTCCTATATCTATCATATTACTGTATATGTATTATATTATATCTAGCTATTTCCATTGTTATAGCCGGCAGCCTCCTCCCCCCCAGGGAGAATAGCCGCAGTGAATCAGAATCATAATTAACCTGTTGCTCCCAAGTATCTGGTTTTTCTGAAGCATTTCTATTGTTAGCGCTTTTATGCTGACATGACATCGGGGACCGTTTGAGTGTCCCTTTATCAGAGCATTATGGGGCTACGCTGACAACTGTAAGTGCAAATGGCTAAACTCCACGGCAACTGGATGAAAAAGGAACATCCTAAGAAAAATGAGATGCGGTGGTTGAATTAAAAGGATTTTGAGATGTTCTACCATTTTTTTCACCACTGTCTACAAAATGGACTATATCTCAGCAACTGAGGGCTCCAAAGCACCCACCTTTTGAATAGTAACGTTACGTACGTTATTCATAAATGTACAGTATATGATAGGGCAGTTTATTGTTCTTGTAATTAGGAAAAAGTTGACGCATGCTGAATTATAAAATATTATGGAGGCAATTTTTTTTGTGTAAATTTTGACTGTATTTTGACAGTAACACACTCGCACAGCACTCGGTTATGGCTAGGGTTATGATGTCAACAGTGACTTAAAGCACAACATAGGCTGTGTTTATTTCTATAATTTATCTGACAACGCAATCTGTTGCAAACCTTCCTACCCCCTCAACCTACCCACACACACACACACACACGCACGCACACACACACACACACACACACACGCACGCACGCACGCACGCACGCACGCACGCGCGCACGCACACACACACACACACACATCTCAGTACGTTAGACATTGTGGACTTCCTGCCCTTCTAAAAAAATTTTTTGTGATACTAGTCAGTACCGACAATGCAACCACTTGCCAGCAGTCTGAACGGTTTAAAATCACAGAGGGTCCATTATGGGTAAATCATTTCACTCTCCTGTGTAGATGTATATTCATTTAACATCTGTTATTAGTTTCTAGTTTGTGCAAACAGCAGCTGTTTGATTGTTTTCTGTTTTGACTTTGAGATTGCAGGAGAAACTGAATGCGGCCTAACCGTCAACCATACTGTCAATGTATATCCTCCATGTCCAACATGACTAAATGTGCCTATTAAAACTCTAGTAGATTTTTAACATGTGCTACGTGTCCATGTGTATACTGTATGTGCTTGACAGAAGTTAATATGTGGCTTGCAATGTGGCACAACAACGTATACCAGAGACAAACAATGTTCTGCGTATGCTTAGTTAATTCAAAGTGAATAAACAAATGAATAAAAAAGGGTAAAAGCCCAATTAGTTCAGCAAGAAAGAAAACATAAAACTTTGTTTTTTGTCTTTTAAATATTGCAACTGCAATTTGCTTACCTGGGCTTTCAATACAAAGTATCTGAATTTCAGATTGACATTCTGTTGCAGCTTTACAGTAACATGGACACTAAGATGGTTCAGGAACAGCTCTGTCAATGTACCTTACGGTAAAAGGTGCACTGACGAGCTGTGCTGTCTACATGACAAAAACAGCTCATTGTCCACGGGTAATACAGAAAGGCTCAAACGATTCACAGTTCGTATAAAGCAAAAAAGGCGCTCACCACAATCATCTTCTCCACTCTGGCGATGCCCTTCCCAAAGATGGTCCCCAGCTGGTCTCCAACCCCAGCCAACAGGAACCCAAACAGAGGGATCCCCAGCAGAGCGTAGATGATGCAGAAGATGCGCCCGCCTTCTGTGTGAGGAGAGATGTTCCCAAACCCTGAAGCAGAGGAGACACAGACACTTTATCAGCTAGTCAGGCAGCATTTCATCTAAACATGTCAGTAGAAATGAACTGCAACTTAGTGAGGTTGAACCGAGTATATTGTTATGAACAGGACATTGGTCTGTCTGTCTGTCTGTCTGTCTGTCTGTCTGTCTGTCTGTCTGTCTGTCTGTCTGTCTGTCTGTCTGTCTGTCTGTCTGTCTGTCTGTCTAGGGTTGTCTTATTTCGTAATTGTTTTACACTTTCTACTGTGAAATGTTGGGGCATAAGAGAGAGAGAGTAACTGTGTACAACTGTAGAACTGCACACCCTACTTTAAAAAGGAGGAATGTTTTTACTACGTAAGTGACTTTTAAATTGACTGATATTTTCCCGTCTGGGAGCAACAGTTTAATTTACACTCATGCATACATTTAGGAGAGACGATTGTCGATGCATGAGTGCGAAAGCTTGCAGAGTGCACTGTTGAGATGGTTTTGGCTTGTGTGGGGAATTTTGTAAAAGGTCCTGTAAACGCTCCATTCAGGCACTGGGATGATATACTGACGGTGTGTTAACCTTAAGCAAAAATACCCAATATCAAGGTATTTAGATTACAGCTGTATTATTTTGAAATGTTTAGGTAAACACAAAAACAAAGTTCCCCGGATTAACACAATCTTCTTTTGTCCAAACAACACACAGAGTATTCCCAAAACTTAAAACAGTATGATGGAAAATAATAGGGCTTTTAAAACTTTGCGTTATACCTTGAAAAACGGTTATCGTCCCATCCCTAGCTCCATTCCTCAAAAGCTGCAGTTGCATTATTTTTCTGAAGAAAAAAGTCCCTTTGCGTGATTTGTCGTGGAAGTTGTGCTAGTGCTTGAAATAAAGTGCTGAAAGACAGTTTTGTGAAGTGTGGTCCTTATATGCACACAGCCATGCATCTTTTCTTCAAAAATATCATCAGTCGCAGCAAGATAAAGCAGATGAGGCTTACAGAAGACTACATCCTTGTAAGACCTTAGCACAACATACACCTGACTCTGCACATTCAACAAAGTAGGACTTCCATAATTTAACATTTCAGCGAGGTCTGCATAATGAACAACAATCTACTATTCTCTATCAACAGAGTCGTCTGTCTCAGGATAGGGACTGTGGGATGCTTTGTAAACACTTTGCAGTCTCACACTGGAGTGGGGTGACACTAAACGTGACAAAAATAAATTGTCATTCATGTTTTGATAATTTCATGATTAACTCCATAGGAGACAGGATACCAGATGGGTGCCCCCCCACAGAACAAAACAGAAACAGCAGCTCCCTTATAATTTGAAGCTCCACTCACTTACATATTTTAGAGTGAATTAAACAGGTCAATTGACTGCATTTCAAAAAATCTAAATAAACATATTTAAACAGCTAATTTTAACAGTTAAAAGTGGTAAGAGATATTACTAACATGATAAGAACTTGGACACACAAAACACAAAATTCTGTTACATACCAATGAGTCCACTAATAGGTTTTCCCTCATCTGCAATGTTGCCTGCATGAACACTACATTAACCTTATGACCTCCTCTTTATAATGAGATAAAGTCGCAAAATGGACAGAACCATTTGTCAGTATGGGCCACAGGCATTCAGGACCCCATTAACAAAGGTGATGTTAAGATCACGTGCAGCGATGTATCATGGCACGTGCTGTCTCTTTAAGAGGCAAATGGACAATAAAAGCTTAACGACCTATTTCTAAACTCATTAAGAGGTGCCAGGAGAGAAAAGGCAGCACCACATTTAACTGAGCCAATTGATTGTCTTGGGGTTAAGACACACACTGTTGGTTTTGATGTGTCTTGGAGCATTAATTGAGGGGAAAGACCACTGCAATGATGCCCTGTCATGGTGGGTTTCAGTTGGTGTAAAAGTGAGCTGGACTGTGGTCAAGTCAAGAGAGAGCATTGGGGGTGGAGGAGGGGAAGGGGGGGAGGGGTTAATGTCCAGGCAACAAAGAATGTTTCAAACCAGACCTGTTTTGATCTATATACTCGATGGGGAAATGTGCTTTTCCATTGTTGAATACAACAGCTTTAGAGACCCTATAGTAATCCTATAGGGAATGCTCTGAGATCAATGGTTTTGGCATCTCTTTGGCTCCCAGGAGAGGGGGGGAAATGTAGGAGAGGCCACATACTGTATATGATGTATCTCCTGGATAAAGAACACAGATGGTAAAGATGATAACGATGCTTTGCCTCGATACTGCACATCCAATTACCTATCCGTGCAAAGGAAACGTGGATGTGACTTCTCGCTGCGGCCCTTTTTGTGAAGAAGAAAGCTCAGCCTTCTGAATGTTTTTGTTCACTGTCACAGAATTTTCTTCCACAGATTTTTATTTTTTTGTTATTTTTTGCAGCAGCAAAAGGTGCACTGAACATTCTGTACCAAGTAGCACAATCATAATGATTGCCGACAGACAAGCGCAGCAATTATGTTGCTGTTTACGCTAACAAGAATCAAGAGATGATACTCAGCAAAAGCGCCACCTGGGAGTGAGCAAAAAAATCAGAGCTGTTGTGAAAATTCCAGCACTGTGTTGAGAGCATTTTCTATTCACCTTCACCTCGCAGCCTTTTCCGAACGTTGGAGTTTTTTAAAAGAAAGCCCACACACAACAAATGATATGTGTACTCAGATCTAAATGAAAAGCCCTTGAGCTCTCCTTCCTCTCTCTGCTTTGGCACTCAAAGCACCAAAGCTCAGAGGCATCGCTTCGTCTTCAAGTCAATAACATCTGAAAAAAAACAGGAAGTCTCCATTCTCAGTCTCAGGTGAGCAAAAAAGGGAAAATCAACAATTCAGCTTTTTTTTTTTTTTTGCGCAGCACGGAATTACCTTCCATCTGTTTAAAAAAGAAACATGCAAATACTTTACCAACCCGAGGGCAAAGTCAAGTTACTGCAACGTGCAAACATTTTGTGATTTGGGCTTCGACAGTACCCTGGAGATGGGAAATGGAACTCAGCAGTCCACCCAGATATGTTAAGGTTCTGCCTGGACTAGCCGGATAAGACTAGTAGCTTGGGTGTGCTGTTGCTGTGACCAGTCAAAAATTATATTTTTTTTGGTGAGAAGAGCTACTGTATGTGTAAAAGCCCTGCAGTGAAGCAACATTCTGGGAAAAGGGGGGCTGGAATAAGGATTGGATTTTAGCAAGCGTGCAATGTAATGGCAAAATACACACCACGGCTCAGGTGTTAACTTTAAAATGGGAAATTTAAAGTTAAACCCTGAGCTTTGTATGGTATTACACGTTTTCTGATTTGAGAATGAGCTGAGACAGAGATGTGAAATGGAGCCCGACAGCCGTACTGAGCAGAAGCACACACCTTTCAAGGCCCGTTGAGAAGAGCCATATGAGCTGTCAGACTGGCTGTGTGTGTGTGTGTGTGTGTGTGTGTGTGTGTGTGTGTGTGTGTGTGTGTGTGTGTGTGTGTTGGAGTGTGTGTGTGGGAGTGTGATCCATTCCATTTTCATGATTAGTAAGCTCTTGCAGCTGGAGGTGACAGAGAGAGGGAGTTATGGTTTAAAAAAGGTGATGAAAAAGGGAAGTGCGTCGTGTCAGCTCCCTGGTTACATACTATAGCAACTAGGAACAAATGAGCACAGGCACTAGAAAATATATATCTAAATAATATCCCTTTGGGCTCTTAAGCTACAGTTCTTTTTCAGTTGGGCAGTTTTGATACAGTCCCCATTATGTACAACGGACGCGCATTAACTTTAAAATATATTGCAGCTTGCTATTGTTATTTAGTCATTTTCAAACTTAATTTCTGTTGTCGTACATTCATGACGAGACGTTCAGGAGTTTAAATGTATTGAATAGAAAAGCACAACCTTTGCAATACCTAAAAAAACACGAGGCCCCATAAACATATTTGTTGAGAATAATTTCAGTGTAGATTCTGAAACAAACAAACAAGTACGAAAACTCCTACTTTAGCCATTAGCCATTCAGCAATGTTTTTTGGCAATGTTTTTGATCATGTTTTGGTCCAAATCGTTACACCTCTGAGTTGCGTTGGGTACACTGGGTAGCTCATACAACTTATTTATGTTGTTGTGAATCACCATAAGGAATAAAAAAGTTTTTGTTTGGTTGCTGATTAATAAAAAAACTGGGAGCAAAAGGCTAAAGGCAAGTGTAATCCTGGTGCAATGAAGCACAGTCTGGAAAATGGGGAAAATTCTGTCATGCAAAATGTGCAATTTTATGCCGAATTTGTCATCAACATTGCAATGTGCCTCTGACTCCTTCGTGCATGAAGAAAAACATATGAATGGGACGTGCTTATAAAGCTCTTTCCAATATTCCAAAGACATTTTCAAAGCATGGCATGCTGTCTGGGTTATTGTCAGGAGCAGTGACAAAAGGGAAATAAATGAGGAGTGAGTTGTTAAAAGAGTGAGAAACTGAGACTCTTCTTACCGATGGTGGTGATGACAGTCCCGGCAAAGAAAAAGGAGGAACTGATGTCCCAGATGCTGGTCTGATTGGATGGAGTTCCTGAAGGGTTCACACCTGATCGGACAGCTGACACCACTTGCTGGAGCGAAAAATTAAATACATAAAAAAAAAAAAAAAAAACGTTAGCACATAATCCACTGTGTCCCCGTGTTTGGTATCAGCTGGTCTGAGGAACATAAGTGGAAATAGGTGATGGGAGAAGGATAGACAACATTAACCAACCAAAATGAATAAGGAGTCTTGAGAATGAATGAGGGGCATCTGTCACCTTCATAAACTTCTTATCACAAATTCACCAACAAGTCTTATACTCTCACCCCTATGGCCTATTCAATCATCCATTCACAAATGACTCACAAATCATGGAAGAGTTTGTACAACTACACACTTGAATATTTGATCAATGTGTTAATTTGAACACAGTGCCTTACATGGTACATTACTTTGGTACCTTTGGTAACACTGTTTGCATGTGGGTGTGTGGAGGCACCTGACAGTCTCCACACACCCACATGTCAAATATTCATTATGTATTACATACTGTAGAAATAGATACATGCAAGACATCAGAGTTCAAAATGCAGCTAGCCAATGGTTTGGTTGTTAGTCCACACAGTTAAGCTGCTATTCTGACACACAGCCTCAGGCTCTGCACACAACTATAGGGATGCTGAATGTGTGCAACAGTGAACGTTTGCAGGCCAGCAAAGGCCACACATGTAATCATGACAACTCTGGTTACAGCCAGAAACCAAGCAGACCCAGGATCTTTGAGGCTCTGTTTCAGTCATATCAAAAATAGAGCCCCTCATTGAAGGTACCCAGGCTATGAAAAGCATTGTGTTACATATTTATAAAAAAGCTCATTTTGAGTGAAATAGGGAGTGTGGCCAGCTGAGTCAGTATTGTGCTGATTAGTCTTGCGAGGTGTAGGCTGTGTGTGTGTGTGTGTGTGTGTGTGTGTGTGTGTGTGTGTGTGTGTGTGTGTGTGTGTGTGTGTGTGTGTGTGTGTGTGTGTGTGTGTGTGTGTGTGTGTGTGCTGAGGGGAACTCGAGGTGTGACACGGGACACAGCTGTAGACACCGGCCGGCTAGTACAGGAAACAGAGCAGCAACATGTTTCCTCACTCAGCGCTGTAGTGTGACAGGAGGGGAGTGATCCACCAGCTGGAGGGACAACACTCCACTGCACCATTACTCACATCAACAGTCACCTACACATCCATGAGAGATGTGCATCCACACTACAAATATGGTGCATTTTTACCACAGAATGTATGTAAATATACATTTTATAATATATATTCAGGCAGCTGTGGCGAAGTGGGTAGGGCGGTCAGTCACTGGAGTGCAGGGTCGGTGGTTCGATCCCCCGCCTCCCTGCCACATGTCGAACGTGTCTTGGGCAAGACATTGAACCCCAAATTGCTCCCGATAGTTAGCTTGCACCCTACGTGGTAGCTGCTGCTATCGGTGTATGAATGTGTGTGAATGGGTGAATGTGTACAAAACAATGTAAAGTGCTTTGAGGCTGTGAAAAAACCAGGGAAAAGAGCTATATAAGTGGAGTCCATTTATGAAGCTTAGTGAAAGTTCAGACAGGAAGACTGACTATCTGCTATTATTATTATTATTACAGAGTCCTCCCTCAGTTTCATTCACGCTCTGATTATGGGAGGTTCTCTCTATTAGTTATACCAATCCTATCCACCTTAACATCTGTGAGCCAATCATCTTGTTCCTGTCAAATGTTTAAAACCGTCCTCAACCTGCTGGCAGTTGTCATTTCAGCGATCGATGCAATTTCAATGACGGATGCAACCCTCCTCCACCCCATTCACCTCCGGTCCTCGTCACATCATCATCATCCCCCCCATCATCACCAGTGTCTAGGCTTCATCAGGGGGTTTTCCGCTCAGCACAGGATTTGGCTGCCCACTTCAGATGACTTGGCAATGGGGTGTAATCACCAAAGACTCTTCTAATCAGCACATTTCAATAAATGAATTGTTCATTCTTTAAAACTTTTGTTCTTGAAGTGCTCTCCTGATTGATATACCGTCTATTGTTCGTAGCACATAACAATTGTCCAATCATAGCGATGCAATTAAGCACAGTAGTACATGTTAACCAAAGTTGCAAAGTAAGTCTTGTTAAACCAGACCTTTGGCACTTTTGGCTTTTCCATTACATTGAAACCCGACTCTTCTTTGCCTTGCCTTGCCTTGCCTTGCCTTGCCTTGCCTTGCCTTGCCTTGCCTTGCCTTGCCTTGCCTTGCCTTGCCGTGCCTTGCCTTACTCAACTGGCCTTTTTTGCCTTTTCACTATGATAAAGTACTTAATACCTGGTACATGTACCTGGTACCTATATAGTTTTTGGACCCTACTCTACTGTTGAGTGTCCAGAGACCAGTTTGACGGTGACATGAATCACTGTAGACCACTGATAGGTCAGAGCGTCTTCAATGGGCCAAACAGCCAGCTATGTTGTGGTTGCAATTTTTTTTTAGCTTTATGGCTCTACAGTTTGTATTGTACTTTCATTCAAAACTTGGCATACCAGACACCCACACCATTTAGATCCGTTCCTCAACTTGGTGGCTGATGTTCAAAATCTTCCACACTGAAGTTATAACACTGAAAACGCCAGAATAATGAACTATACTTTGCATTGGTAACATTAAGCTGCAGTGTTAACTATTAGCGTTAATGGAGTTGGTAATTATTTATGACTATGGATTGACAGTTAAACGTTGAATCTAATGAATAACATTGGTTCCAGTGCAAACATAGCAATTTCCAAAGCAATGTGTATTAGTACTATAAATACATAATGGATTCCAAATATAAAATATAGGTGTGTCTGTTTCACTGGCAAAATCATGCCTTTGATAATTCTGCTTTCATCTATCTCTGTTGTCAAAATAAAGAAATCAACATTTCAAATTTTACTGAGACTTTTGATGAAACCCCCTCATAGAGACTTCCTCTAATCATTGGAAACTGCACTTGTGTCATGCCTGAATGGAAAGCAACAGAAACTACAGGGCGCAAGGTTAAGCAATCAGTGAACTTCTCTGGATGCTGGATCCCAGCAGGGTTTTTTTCTTTAACAGACTGTTCTTCAACTGCACTAAGAGAAAGAAGGTGTCATGGGCCACAGAATCATTACTAAGATAAATTAAAGAGAAAAAAGCTTTGATACCTCAGAGGAATAGCAGCGATGCAACACAGTCGATTCTAATAAATAGCATTAAGCATATTCCCCTGTGTGCGTGTGTGTGTGTGGAGGGGGGGGGGAGGGGTCTCTCCTGCAAGAAAGAGCAATACAAATGATTTCATTATTGTGCATGGCTCCTTAAATAATGTAAGACTTTTAGTAGAATGGTAGTAGCTCTTTTTGATGATCTCCATTGATTGTATTTGATTTAAATTGACCTTCAGGGCAGTAACGCTCATCATAATCATGTACATAATACAACTGCGCATAGACCTCCTGAACTGGCAGTGTCAGCTTTTTCGCAGTCTGTCCACACGCATGCACACAGGCACACACGCGCACACACACACACACACACACACACACACACACACACACACACACACACACACACACACACACACACACACACACACACACACACACACACACACACACACACACACACAGAGTTTAGGGTCAATGCAATGTCAGGGCAGCAATTTTCTGCAAACTGAGAGTGCTTTCATTAACCTGCGCCTGTTGAATGTGATGTGGCGGTAAAGATGGAGGGTGTGACGGATGAAATGGGTGAATTACCAATTGGAAACGGAGGCATCATGACATGAGGGAGGGATAGGCCTACAGATTGATGACAGTGGTGGCGTAAAAGGAATTGTGCTCGCTTGTCCACAAAAGCTGAAAAATAAATAAAAAGGCAAGAAAACAACGGCTTAAAGGGTTGGTTCGCTCAAATGACAAAACATGTGTTGTGGAAAGTACAAGTGACCTTTCCCTTACCTTAATCCTACCATAACTGACCTTCACAAGGCAGAAAGTGAGCCATATTCTAATATTGGCATACAAATTCATCACTGAACATCTATAAGGATTTTAGGGAATTGTCCAATATCAATCTCCTTGTGTGGGGATAGTGTTTCTTTTAAATGAAGTATGTTTTAAATATGACCTGGACAACAAACAAAATATTGGCACAGATAAATACCAAAAGGGGGAGAGAGAAAATAAAGCTCAAAAAGGACTGTGTGTGTGCAGCCTGAAGCAGGAATGATGTATCCGCGGAGATGCATTTGAATGTCTTTGCGACCTTTGCCAAACGGTAGGTCACAGAAGAGGGTCAGAGAGTTACTAACGTAGTGCACCGATTGGTTGGATCCAAAAGCAAGATTTTTTTTTGTTTTTAGCAGAGTAGAGGAAATAATTATTTTCTTCCTCTGGCACTTATACAATACAAATGATTTCAGGGATTTGTTCTCAGGTCCCAGGTTTGTTCACCATCACCGGGGTTGAAATTGATTTCCTTTTCCCCCGGTATCCTCTACGCTTTCTTTCCATTATGGATTGCTGAACATGACATTTCTTCCTTGTGGACATGTTCAATACACCCAACCCCCCAACCCCCCCCCCCCCCCAAGTTTGATCCCCACTGCTCTAAGTGGCATTTTAGCTCTTCACCTACTGTCAGCAACCTCCCTTTGGGCAGCACTAGGCAGCTGGTTTCAGCAAAACATAATTTGATGAGCCCCCAGCACCAAACAGATGACAGACATTCATTTCTCTTCTGGAGTCGGGCAAGACTAAAAAAAAGAGTTCAATGTAAATGGGAGTGTATAAGAATGACATCCATCAGGCGGCTACATACAAGACTCCAAATGAATACTGATGTGTCCACTGGATGTGTTAACTGTTCACTTACACTTCACCGTATCAACTTTATAAGGCGATAGGCACTGTGTTGACAGTTTGCTTTACTGCTCACCAAGGGGGCAAGAAAACATACATGGCACACACATGTATTCACAGACAACATAAACACTAAGTACAAAGGTGGACACATCACTAGGTTCTTATCCGTTCATTTCCGAATACAACAAAAGAAAAGGATTGAAAGATAAAACATTTGGAAACCCTACATCCACACAGTGACTCCAAAAACTATAATTGAGCAAATCACACAATCAAGACATCCTGGCTCAGTTGGTGCCTTTGTTTTCCCATGCCAAAGCGGGCTATAGAAAATTCTGTGTCTTGGCACTGGGTTACATGCATACAAACCACGGCCATGGGGAAATGAAGACAGACTATGCAATCTCTCCTGGGTTTTTTGGCAGCCGGTGTTGCCTTCACGTTATCCTGAGCTTTTTTGACTTTACTCCAAAAATTTTAATTACTCCCTTTGAGAGCACATCTCTCCTCAGACCTCTCTTGGCTGGCTTTTGATCAACGGGAGCCTACAGAGGTGTGTGTGTGTGTGTGTGTGTGTGTGTGTGTGTGTGTTTGTGTGTGTGTATACATAATGAAGTGAGTTGGGGGGGACACCTGTATTGAAGCTGTTTATCAATAAATCATCAGAAGAGAAATAGTTGCTGAAAAAGGCTACTGAGGGAGCAGAGCTAGTTTGCTTGGGTTGCAGTCTAGGAAAAAAATACCAAAAGTTGATTTTTCCCAGGTACGTGCTGTAGAAACCAGCTCAAAACTAGCTCCGTAAGCATCCAGAAAACATCTAAGTGCTTTTAAAACATTTCTCCTTGAGGGCAAAATCTCTCTTGAGCCAATAATTAATTCAGTTCATTGTACAGCTCGTGTCCAGGACTAAGAAGTTCTTGTTTGTACACAGACTGTCTCGGGGGGGAACGGTCAGTGACAGAAGGGAGTCGTCCTTGAATGGCCTTGTGTCTGAATTGTGCTATATAAATAAACTTGCCTCGCCTTGCCATAAAACAAGCATTCAAAACTGCTCAAAAGACATTTTTTTAGAACAGACGACGGTTTGCCCTTAATTACCTTTTAGGTTTTTTGTGAGACAGAAGCCTGAGAGGCATTTTAAATATTAGGGGTCATGCAGGCAGTGCAACAGATACAGTATATCGTTGTCAGCAACATCCCCGGGCTCACACTAAAGAGCATAAAAACAGTCTCACAGCAAGCGATCATGCCTTTTATTCAGAAACAGCCCTCGTGACCCGGTCAAATGTTTTCACCGCCGGCAGGCAGTAACAACTATCACTGTGAGTGCTTTGTGCCAACACATGAGCTGGCATAGGGAAAAATGAGAAATGGTGATGAGAATAACTTAGAGTGAGGACAAGCATTAACACCCACATAGCCTACTTGGAGAACAACTTGCATGTAAAGGTGCTACTAGGAACTTTTAAATATTTCTGAAACAGTCACATTTTTCCTGTGATGATCATAAATGAAATGTAACAGCAAACGAGACAATCAGGGCAAAGAATGCTTTTTTAAAATTGTTTTTCATGACGCCTTTGTCATGGCTACGCTCACCCAGGAACAACAGCCGGCGGGGTAAAAACACTACCGCTTTTGTCCAAACGGTGTGCAAGCATGAACAAAAACGGAGAGTTCCTCGGAGAACCTTTTAATGGTTAGTCTTTCAATACAAGAAAGCCAATGTTGATGTCACGGTACGCGTATAAGCCTAGAGTGGGTACAGTATATGGTATCATAAATAAAGGATTCAGGTGCCAATTGCTTTCCTTTGACGGTTTTGACAAGAGATCGTTATACAAAGGTTGTTATTTGAAAGGCAAACCAATGCATTAGATACTTAACGTCCATCAAAGCTGTCAAATTAAAACGCATCAGAACCTTAAAGAGCAATCAAATGTCATATAGCTACAGATTTTCATCCAGCTCCATAAATGACTTAAAAAATCCCATTGATAAATATTTAACCAGCAGTTAATAGCAATGCCTGTTGTTGGGGCTTTTTTTATAATGAGACTCACTGATGACTGACGCTCTCAAAAGGTATAATACAACATCTTGAATGTTAATGTGATTATAGTGGCTTTGCTGGAGAGATGTCAAAATCCAATGCTATACTATGCTGGCAGCGATTTTTCACTGTGTCTTTTCAGGAAGTGTTTCAGGGACATGGTTGCTCTGTGAATTTAATGGTTCTATTATAATGCTCGCACTCACACAGGGACGCTTCTAAATGTAGTCTAAATATAGTCTTGGGGTACTTGAGGTTCCTCTCCTTATTATGACCAAAGGTTTTCCTCTATAATGAGCTATCTCTCTCACCTTCTTGTTTCCATGATAACGAGATGCTCCGTCATGATAACGAGACCCCTCGTGTTACAATCATATGAAAAAGTTTGGGAACCCCTCTCAGCCGGCATTATAATTGACTCTGCTTTCACAAAAAAAAAATATAAAAGTGGTATGTCTTTAATTTACCAGGAACAGCTAAGTACTGGGATGTTTTCCAAACAAAGATTTTTTGAAAAGCAGTATTTGGTTGTATGAAATAAAATAAAATGTGAAAAACTGGCTGTGCAAAAATATGGGTACCCTTGTGGTTTTGTTGATTTTAATGCCTGTAACAGCATGTAAAACTGATGACTTTAAACACAAAGTTGGTTGGATTATGTTGTTAAGCCTTGAACCTCATAGAATCGTCTGTTTAATCATGAGAAAATGCATTTTAGGTGCCTAAATGCAAGTTGCACTTCTCTTTGACTCTGTGCTGAAGTGAGACAGAATGGGATCATCAAAACAGCTCCCAAAAGATCTTAAAAACAAAGATTATTCATTGTCATGGTTTAGGGGAAGGCTACAAGAAGCTTTCCCAAAGGTTTCAATTGTCAATTTCTACTGTAAGGAACGTTGTCAGGAAATGGAAGGACACATGCACAGTTGCAGTTAAACCCAGGTCTAGCAGACCAAGAAAAGTACAAGAGCGGCATATGCGGCAGATTGTGAGAATGGTTGCACACAACCCAAAGATCACCTCCAAAGACCTGCAAGAACATCTGGCTGCAGATGGTGTATCTGTACATGGTTCTACAATTCAGTGCAATTTGCACCAAAACATCTGTATGGCCGGGTGATGAGAAGGAAGCCCTTTCTGCGCCCACGCCACAGATACAGTTGCTTGGAGTATGCAAAAGCTCATTTAGACAAGCCAGATTCATATTGGAAGAAAATGCTTTGGACTGATGAGACAAAAATTAAGTTATTTGGTCTTTATAAAAAGCAGATGTTTTGGTGCAAATTGCGCTGAATTGTTGAACGATGTACAGATGCACCATCTGCAGCCAGATGTTCTTGCAGGCCTTTGGAGGTGATCTGTGGGTTGTGTGCAACCATTCTCACAATCCTCCACCTATGCCGCTCCTGTTTTTTTCTTGGTCTGCCATGCCTGGGTTTAACTGCCACTATGCCTGTGTCCTTCCATTTCCTGACAACGTTCCCTACAGTCGAAATTGACAATTGAAACCTTTGGGAAATCTTCTTGTAGCCTTCCCCTAAACCATGACAATGAACAATCTTTGTTTTTCAGATCTTTTGGGAGCTGTTTTGATGATCCCATTCTGTCTCACTTCAGCAGAGAGTCAAAGAGAAGTTCAACTTGCATTTAGGCACCTAAAATACATTTTCTCATGATTAAACAGACAATTATATGAGGTTCAAGGCTTAACAACATAATCCAACCAACTTTGTGTTTAAAGTCATCAGTTTTACATGCTGTTACAGACATTAAAATCAACAAAACCACAAGGGTACCCATATTTTTGCACAGCCAGTTTTTCACATTTTATTCTATTTCATACAACCAAATACTGCTTTTCAAAAAATCTTTGTTTGGAAAACATCCCAGTACTTAACTGTTCCTGGTAAATTAAAGACATACCACTTTTATATTTTTTTTGTGAAACCAGAATCAATTATAATGCCGGCTGAGAGGGGTTCCCAAACTTTTTCATATGACTGTATCTGACAAACGATAGCATCAATGGCACACTGCCTAAATTGATTTCCTGATTTATTTTGAATTACCTTAAGGCGGTGTTGCATTTTTCAAGTCAATCTAAAAAAAACTCAACCTATCACCATGGCGTAAGCTGTGGCTTGCCCACTGTATCCCTGACAAAAAAGTAATTTTTTTGTTTAAGATAAAGATTGTTTTTCACTAAAAAGGGTCTTCACAAAAAAAATATGAGTCCCGTCTATGATACAATAACAATATTTGTGTCTTACTAAAGTGATTCCAGTATGATTAAAAAGCCATAAGAAGCCAGAAAAGACAGAGTTTTAAGATTGAAAATTATTAATAGGATAATATCTTGAATCGCAATTATTTTGGCCAGTATGCTCGAAACATCAACTTCATATCCCATGCCTACTTTATACGTTACCATAATAGTGGCTGACATACCTACTGTATATGCAGTGAGCTCAGATAATGTTTTTGGCATCAGGAGGCAGTTTTGTTGCCCAAACAAAATCAGGGAAATGGTTCAACGGGGGGCCAAAATTAGCAACGCTAGTCAAATTGGTTCCCCCTGGGATTTAAAGACCTTTTCGCTCTGGCACATTAGAAAAGTAATCATCATCCACAAGCCCAATATGCCAGCTAGATTCCCCAAGAGGAAAAGCCTTTCATCAAACCAGACAAGTTTGGTTGATGGTGCGATCCAAAAAAAATCCATAAAGGATTAGTCAAGAGTCAGTGGATGTTAGTAGAAGACTGCTCGCTAAATACTGATATTTATAGTGCATGAAATGTGCACTGAACATGTTTAATTGACTCATTTAGTTTAGTCTTGCTTTATTTTCCACTTAAATTGATTTATTTCTGCATTTGTTTCAAGCATGGAGTGAAAACCAGACAGGGCAAAAACATAAATAAAAAATGCACAGGCTCAGGGGTACAACCAGTGCCTTTATATGAAGTGACTGTTCTGTTAAAAGGCCACAATCAAAACCAGGGATGTTGTGTTTTTTTGCTATTATTAATCATATACATTGTGTCCAATCTGATATAAATTATTCTTTAATTCTGCTATTACATTAAAGCAATTTAAATGTTTGACATCTGAATAGCACTGCTTTAAGGAAGTTGTACCTGCACTTTCCTATAATATTTCATTTAGTGCTCTCTAGTATTTGTTTAAAGAATATTTGTGTAGGGAAATGTACATGCACACCGGTTGTTGCAGGAAGCTTACAAATAAAAGCAAGTGTTTGGGCTAAATTACATCTTCTTTAGGGTAAGGGGATCTTTGCCGGCATGGTTACAAAACTATGCTCGTCGTGGTAATGCTTAAATGAAACACAATGTTGAAAGAAACTGATTCCGGTTGGAAAAGCTAAAACAAAGCAGTAGTGTGTATTGAAGCCTGAAGCACATTGTCTCATAATCCAGTACGACACCATTTGTAGATAAAACACAGGCTCCTGGGGCCACATAATATACTAGCTCTTCAGGAGCTCAACATACAGAACAAATATCCTCAGGTGAAAAAAAAACATTGTATCCACATCTATCCACAATCCTCAAGGCCCCGTGTTAAACCAGGGGTAGCTTCAAAAATCCCAGGGTTAACCTCAGTTCTCCATTTTGTAGAACACAGTTTTCAAACACTGTTATGGAAAAATCCGTGCGTGAAATGTTTTAATACATCGATGCATACATAATACATCAGCAGGTCCTTGGAGGGAAGAGAACACCATTTGGATTATTAATAGGAATCTCTGACTCTTCCACTCACCTTGACCAAGTCCTCCAGCTCCGAGGAGTTGACGCAGGCGTGCATGGTCAAGAAGTTCATCTTCTCGGTGAGGATGGCCAGCTTCTGCAGGGTCTCGTGGGGCTGCTCCAGGGCCCGGAACACCGTGGCCCCGATGATGAGGTAAAGCACCACCAGGAAAAAGATGGCCGACACGGTCTTCCACCTCATGACAGTCATGCGGGTGTCACAATCGTCCTCCTCCTCCTCCGGGGCTGTCAGCACTATGGGGTGGTGGGCCGAGAAGGACAGGCGAGGCTTGGAGTTGTGGGCCGCAGACTTCGGGTCCAGCAGGTCAGGTGCGGCCACTGGAAGTGATTCAAGATGGATTAATGTCTTTCTATTGCACTCTACCTATCTATCTATCTATCTATCTATCTATCTATCTATCTATCTATCTATCTATCTATCTATCTATCTATCTATCTATCTATCTATCTATCTATCTATCTATCTATCTATCTATCTATCTATCACCCTAAAAAGTGTGGAGGGTAAGCTACAGTTTAGATTGTTTTTAGCAAGCTAATTAGTTGTCAGATGATTGTTGGCCTTGATGCTATCAAGAAATTCAAGTTGGTGTTGGTCGTCACATTTTTTTGGGGGGGTGGGTTGTCACATGTTATCCAAAGGCTGCAGCCAGAAAAGGAACCCAATAATGAAATAAATTGTCAAGCTGGAAAGAATAGAGCAGGAAAAGGCAGCTAGCATGCAAAAGAAAAAAAGGCAACAAAATCGAAACAACCCAGTGCATCCCAAACTAGACCAGCTGCCAAGGCTACTGCATCCCTGGGCACTCCATCCCAGCTGGAGAAGAAGAAACAGTAAGTTATGTAGGCCTATTTGTCAACTTGACAATGCAATTAAACTTTCAAATTTAGTCCTGCTTTCTTGCCTTCTTTTTAAGATTATTCCCATTAAGATAACATTGTGATAAACAACCCCATAGTGTGTGACAACCGACCCCTTGATGGGGTTGGTTGTCACAATGTGTAAGGGTGTCTTTGATGATTAATTTCTTCTTTATCACAATAAGTTAGAAAAAGTGAGGGGTACACATTTCAAGCCAACACCTTAAGCTTCAATTTAATGTAGGAATGACTATTGAAAGATGTTTAGGTGATGAGCAATTCTCACTAGAGTAGAAAGTGTGCCTACTAGCCCCGGTCTCCCCTACTGTCATTCTACAACACCAACACTGATATCTGGACCATGGACAAGTAATGTTAAGTTTGTAAATTCAGAGTAAAAAATAAATAATTAAAATTAAACAAAGCCACGTTTAGATGATAAAAATAAATACATAACATCTGAATATAATTATAATATATACACAATATTGAAACAGTTGCAGAGGTTTTATATATGTATAGCCTAAATCTCCTCCAACAGGCATTGTAACTACAATATCATGTTGTTTCGTATAGCTTTGGGTTCCACGCACCAAATGAATACAACGGCTCGAGTTGAAAGCTCATTACATTTTTTTTAACATTCTTTCTCTCAAATCCCGGTTTTGCAAACAGCTTGCCACTGTATATGTCATTACATAACCTACCCATGAGGTCCACAGACACAGCAGCCAGTATTTAACAGTGAACTACTTAACGGAGAGAGTCACTTGCTCAATGGGTGAGCTGAAAACCCATGTGAAATAAAGCCAAAGGAATTCCTATTGTGTCACTGTGCATTATCGTTGTTTAGGCATTTCTGTCATGGTTTAATGAGGGATCTCTCCGTCAAAAACCAAGCATCACCTGCACAAATATTGCACATC